>NW_027640856.1:0-686396 GCF_949752795.1 Hyperoodon ampullatus
TGAGGTCCTTGTAAGCAGTGCAGCCCTAAATTTTGGGGTGGCTCTGTCTTATTGATTTTCAGTTTTCCCAAGGTATATTCCCTAGACTGGAAGTGCCCTTGGCTCTGTAGCTCTGTTGTTTACTTGTTTTAGGGAACAAAATGCACTCTTCCAGAGAGGCAGTTGGCAATTTACATCCCGCTCATCCGCATAACAAGGCTCCGGGTTCTCCAGGGCCTGTCTTGCCTTTCTGGTTTTTACACATTTTGTGGATGACCCTTTTGACCGGTGGGAAGTGATACCTCTTTGTAGTGCAGATTTGCATTGCCCACTTGCTTGCTTGGCCAAAAACGGCGTATGCGTTTTCTCCTGAATATATTCAGGAGAAAACGCATACGCCCTTTTTGGCCAAGTGTATCATTGTCGAAGTTGTGCCCCTCTTCCTGTGCTTTAAAGGTGATTACAACGTACCTCTTGAAATCTGTTTCCTGCTATTCTGCCTCGCTTTCAAGTCCGCCTCGTTGCCTTCCCTTAACAGATTTTTGGACGATAGTTGTCCTTTATTACTCGGTCAGTTTGTGAATTGCTGTGGCCTTGAGCTCCATTATTCAACTCGTTTTTTGTGAGCTGACCGCAAGTCCAAAATTTTGGTTCTGGACTTATGCTGGTTCCCGGTTTGGGGTTGAGAGTTTGGTTAATTCTTCTTCCTGCTGAGAAGTTAGAGTGATATGTGCCCGTCCAAATGACTAACAGCTACTCTCTCATTGGTTCTCCCTCTTCCCTTTCATCCTCTGCCAAGTTGGCAACCTGTGCGAACCTGGAGTTTAAAGGGGCTGTCTCTCCAAGTTGGGAGATTGATAGTAAAGCAGATGGAAAATCAAACCGGAGCACCAGGAGAGGGAATATTCGTTGAGTTTTAGAAACCTTTCGTATTCACAGTGTGTCCGTTCTCTAGGTTTCCTGTACATGTTATAGCTGTAGTAATATTCCCTTCAACTTGGAGAGTTGGGACCCATGGAATGGGTGTCAGGCATTTGTGCTTTAAAGGGTCTGCATTTGCTCACCCAATCTCACCAATCGTCTCAGTCCCAAGTGTCCCTCCTTATGCCACATCCAGCTGTCGTTGTAGATAGGGTCATTCCAGGTTTCATCAGAGACCCTGAAGGAATTGTAAAGAATTTCCCAGTTTTTTTGTTTTGTTTTTGAAATTCCTTTTTATAGTGGTCTTGAGCTGATTCCCGCTGCCATGTTTATGCCAGTCTAGACACACTTGATTCCCTTATGGAGACATATCAATACATAGGTTTTAAGATTCTTACTAGTCAGATATATTCCTCTGCGGGAAATATGGTGTTTTGAGTCCCTTTCCCTGAGGAAGATGTAGGTCTTGTCTATTCCATAGTTGGTTTTTGTAACGGTACGTGTGCTTATATCAAACTCTGGTTTTATGCATCACCCCACCTCTCCTTCCCCCTTAAGCAGGCATAAGAGTGTTTTCTAAATGTGAGACACTGTTCTCTTTCCTATCTCAGTTCAATTATAGCCATGTTTACAGGATCTTCATAAGTGATATCTTATGATAAGTTTCTTTTTTTGTGTGACTTATTTCACTTAGAATCACCGAACCTGAATCCACCCATTTTGCTGCTACTGGTCTTATGACATTGATTTCATGGCTGAGGGATATTCCACCGTACGTAAGTACCACAATTTTTTGAACCATTTTTATATTTCCTGGGATATTTAAGGTGTACCCAAGTTGAGGTCCTTGTAAGCAGTGCAGCCCTAAATTTTGGGGTGGCTCTGTATTATTGATTTTCAGTTTTCCCAAGGTATATTCCCTAGACTGGAAGTGACCTTGGCTCTGTAGCTCTGTTCTTTACTTGTTTTAGGGAACACAATGCACTCCTCCAGAGAGGCAGTTGGCAATTTACATCCGGCCCATCAGCATAACAAGGCTCCCTGTTCTCCAGGGCTTGTCTTGCCTTTCGGGTTTTTACACATTTTGTGGATGTCCCTTTTGACCGGTGGGAAGTGATACTTCTTTGTGGTGCAGATTTGCATTGACCGCTTGCTTGCTTGGCCAAAAAGGGCGTATGCCTTTTCTCCTGAATATATTCAGGAGAAAACGCATACGCCCTTTTTGGCCAAGGGCATCATTTCCGAAGTTGTGCACCTCTTCCTGTGCTTTAAAGGCGATTCCAACGTACCTCTTGATATCTGTTTCCTGCTCTTCTGCCTCGCTTTCAAGTCCGCCTCGCTGCCTTCCCTCAACAGATTTTTGGACGATAGTTGTCCTTTATTACTCGGCCAGTTTGTGAATTGCTGTGCCCCTGAGCTCCATTTTTCAATTCTTTTTGGTGAGCGGACCGCACGTCCAATATTTTGGTTCAGGACCTATGCTGGTTCCCAGAGAGGGGCAGAGACTTTGGTTAATTCTTCTTCCTGCCTGGAAGTTAGAGTGATATGTGCCCGTCCAAATGCCTAACAGCTACTCTCTCATTGGTTCTGCCTCTTCCCTTTCATCCTCTGCCAAATTGGAAACCTGTGCGAACCAGGAGGATAAAGGGGCTGTCTCTCCAAGTTGGGAGGTTGATAGTAAAGCAGATGGAAAGTCAAACCGGAGCACCCGGAGAGGGACTATTCATTGAGTTTTAGAAACCTTTCGTATTCACAGTGTGTCCGTTCTCTAGGTTTCCCGTACATGTTATAGCTGTAGTAATATTCCCTTCAACCTGGAGAGTTGGGACCCATGGAATTGGTGTCATGCACTATTGCTTTAAAGGGTCTGCATTTGTTCACCCAATCTCACCAAACCTCTCAGTCCCAAGTGTCCAGCCTTATGCCACATCCAGCTGTCGTTGTACATAGGGTCATTCCAGGTTTCATCAGAGACCCTGAACGAATTGTAAAGAATTTCCCAGTTTTTTTGTTTTGTTTTTGAAATTCCTTTTTATAGTGGGTTTGAGCTGATTCTCGCTGCCATGTTTATGCCAGTCTGGACACATTTGATTCCCTTACGGAGACATATCAATACATAGGTTTTAAGATTCTTACTAGTCAGATATATTCATCTGCGGGAAATATGGTGTTTTGAGTCCCTTTCACTGAGGAAGGTGTAGGTCTTGTCTATTCCATAGTTGGTTTTTGAAACAGTACGTGTTCTTATATCAAACTCTGGTTTTATGCATCACCCCACCTCTCCTTCCCTCTTAAGCAGGCATAAGAGTGTTTTCTAAATGTGAGACACTGTTCTCTTTCGTAACTCAGTTCAATTGTAGCCATGTTTACAGGATCTTCATAAGTGATATCTTATGGTAAGTTTCTTTTTCTGTGTGACTTATTTCACTTAGAATCACCGAACCTGAATCCACCCATTTTGCTGCTACTGGTCTTATGACATTGATTTCATGGCTGAGGGATATTCCATCGTACGTAAGTACCACAATTTTTTGAACCATTTTTATATTTCCTGGGATATTTAAGGTGTACCCAAGTTGAGGTCCTTTCAAGCAGTGCAGCCCTAAATTTTGCAGTGGCTCTGTATTATTGATTTTCAGTTTTCCCAAGGTATATTCCCTAGACTGGAAGTGATCTTGGCTCTGTAGCTCTGTTCTTTACTTGTTTCAGGGAACACAATGCACTCCTCCAGAGAGGCAGTTGGCAATTTACATCCGGCCCATCAGCATAACAAGGCTCCCTGTTCTCCAGGGCTTGTCTTGCCTTTCTGGTTTTTACACATTTTGTGGAGGTCCCTTTTGACCGGTGGGAAGTGATACTTCTTTGTAGTGCAGATTTGCATTGCCCGCTTGCCTGCTTGGCCAAAAAGGGCGTATGCGTTTTCTCCTGAATATATTCAGGAGAAAACGCATACGCCCTTTTTGGCCAAGGCATCATTGTCGAAGTTGTGCCCCTCTTCCTGTGCTTTAAAGTTGATTCCAACGTACCTCTTGAAATCTGTTTCCTGCTCTTCTGCCTCGCTTTCAAGTCCGCCTCGTTGCCTTCCCTCAACAGATTTTTGGACGATAGTTGTCCTTTATTACTCGGCCAGTTTGTGAATTGCTGTGCCCCTGAGCTCCATTTTTCAACTCGTTTTTGGTGAGCTGACCGCAAGTCCAAAATTTTGGTTCAGGACCTATACTGGTTCCCGGTGGGTGGCTGAGACTTTGGTTAATTCTTCTTCCTGCCGGGAAATTACAGTGATATGTGCCCGTTCAAATGCCTAACAGCTACTCTCTCATTGGTTCTCCCTCTTCCCTTTCATCCTCTGCCAAATTGGCAACCTGTGGGAACCTGAAGGTTAAAGGGGCTGTCTCTCCAAGTTGGGAGGTTGATAGTAAAGCAGATGTAAAGTCAAAGCGGAGCACCAGGAGAGGGATTATTCTTTGAGTTTTAGAAACCATTCGTGTTCACAGTGTGTCCGTTCTCTAGGTTTCCCGTACATGTTATAGCTGTAGTAATATTTCCTTCAACCTGGAGAGTTGGGACCCATGGAATGTGTGCCAGGCATTTGTGCTTTTAAGTGTCTGAATTTGCTCACCCAATCTCACCAATCGTCTCTGTCCCAAGTGTCCCTCCTTATGCCACATCCAGCTGTCGTTGTACATAGGGTCATTCCAGGTTTCATCAGAGACCCTGAAGGAATTGTAAAGAATTTCCCAGTTTTTTTGTTTTGTTTTTGAAATTCCTTTTTATAGTGGGTTTGAGCTGATTCTCGCTGCCATGTTTATGCCAGTCTAGACACACTTGATTCCCTTACGGAGACATATCAATCCATAGGTTTTAAGATTCTTACTAGTCAGATATTTTCCTCCTCGGGAAATATGGGGTTTTGAGTCCCTTTCACTGAGGAAGGTGTAGGTCTTGTCTATTCCATAGTTGGTTTTTGGAACGGTACCTGTGCTTATATCAAACTCTGGTTTTATGCATCACCCCACCTCTCCTTCCCCCTTAAGCAGGCATAAGAGTGCTTTCTAAATATGAGACACTGTTCTCTTTCGTAACTCAGTTCAAGTGTAGCCATGTGTACAGGATCTTCATAAGTGATATCTTATGATAAGTTTCTTTTTCTGTGTGACTTATTTCACTTAGAATCATCGTACCTGAATCCACCGATTTTGCTGCTACTGGTCTTATGACATTGATTTCATGCCTGAGGGATATTCCATCATACGTAAGTACCACAATTTTTTGAACCATTTTTATATTTCCTGGGATATTTAAGGTGTACCCAAGTTGAGGTCCTTGTAAGCAGTGCAGCCCTAAATTTTGGGGTGGCTCTGTCTTATTGATTTTCAGATTTCCCAAGGTATATTCCCTAGAATGGAAGTGTCCTTGGCTCCGTTATTTACTTGTTTTATGGAACACAATGAACTCCTCCAGAGAGGCAGTTGGCAATTTACATCCCGACCATCAGCATAACAAGGCTCCCTGTTCTCCAGGGCCTGTCTTCCCTTTCTGGTTTTTACACATTTTGTGGATGTCCCTTTTGACCGGTGGGAAGTGATACTTCATTTTAGTGCTGATTTGCATTGCCCGCTTGCTTGCTTGGCCAAAAAGGGCGTATGCGTTTTCTCCTGAATATATTCAGGAGAAAACGCATACGCCCTTTTTGGCCAAGTGCATCATTGTCGAAGTTGTGCCCCTCTTCCTGTGCTTTAAAGGCTATTCCAACGTACCTCTTGAAATCTGTTTCCTGCTATTCTGCCTCGCTTTCAAGTCTGCCTCGTTGCCTTCCCTCAACAGATTTTTGGACGACAGTTGTCCTTTATTACAAGGCCAGTTTGTGAATTGCTGTGCCCCTGAGCTCCATTTTTCAACTCGTTTTTGGTGAGCTGACCGCAAGTCCAAAATTTTGGTTCAGGAACAATGCTTGTTCCCGGTGGGTGGCTGAGACTTTGGTTAATTCTTCTTCCTGCCGGGAAATTACAGTGATATGTGCCCGTCCAAATGCCTAACAGCTACTCTCTCATTGGTTCTCCCTCTTCCCTTTCATCCTCTGCCAAATTGGAAACCTGTGCGAACCAGGAGGTTAAAGGGGCTGTCTCTCCAAGTTGGGAGGTTGATAGTAAAGCAGATGTAAAGTCAAAGCGGAGCACCAGGAGAGGGATTATTCGTTGAGTTTTAGATACCTTTCGTATTGACAGTGTGTCCGTTCTCTAGGTTTCCCGTACATGTTATAGCTGTAGTAATATTCCCTTCAACCTGGAGAGTTGGGACCCATGGAATGGGTGCCATGCATTATTGCTTTAAAGTGTCTGCATTTGCTCACCCAATCTCACCAATCATCTCAGTCCCAAGTGTCCCTCCTTATGCCACATCCAGCTGTCGTTGTAGATAGGGTCATTCCAGCTTTCATCAGAGACCCTGAAGGAATTGTAAAGAATTTCCCAGTTTTTTTGTTTTGTTTTTGAAATTCCTTTTTATAGTGGGTTTGAGCTGATTCTCGCTGCCATGTTTATGCCAGTCTAGACACACTTGATTCTCTTACTGAGACATATCAATACATAGGTTTTAAGATTCTTACTAGTCAGATACTTTCTCTGCGGGAAATATGGGGTTTTGAGTCCCTTTCACTGAGGACGGTGTAGGTCTTGTCTATTCCATAGTTGGTTTTTGGAACGGTACCTGTGCTTATATCAAACTCTGGTTTTATGCATCACCCCACCTCTCCTTCCCCCTTAAGCAGGTATAAGAGTGTTTTCTAAATGTGAGACACTGTTCTCTTTCCTAACTCAGTTCAAGTGTAGCCATGTTTACAGGATCTTCATAAGTGATATCTTATGATAAGTTTCTTTTTCTGTGTGACTTATTTCACTTAGAATCATCGTACCTGAATCCACCCATTTTGCTGCTACTGGTCTTATGACATTGATTTCATGGCTGAGGGATATTCCATCGTACGTAAGTACCACAATTTTTTGAACCATGTTTATATTTTCTGGGATACTTAAGGTGTATCCAAGTTGAGGTCCTTGTATGCAGTGCAGCCCTAAATTTTGGGGTGGCTCTGTCTTATTGATTTTCAGTTTTCCCAAGGTATATTCCCTAGACTGGTAGTGCCCTTGGCTCTGTAGCTCTGTTCTTTACTTGCTTTAGGGAACAGAATGCACTCCTCCAGAGAGGCAGTTGGCAATTTACATCCCGCCCATCAGCATAACAAGGCTCCCTGTTCTCCAGGGCCTGTCTTGCCTTTCTTGTTCTTACACATTTTGTGGATGTCCCTTTTGACCGGTGGGAAGTGATACTTCTTTGTAGTGCAGATTTGCATTGCCCGCTTGCTTGCTTGGCCAAAAAGGGCGTATGCGTTTTCTCCTGAATATATTCAGGAGAAAACGCATACGCCCTTTTTGGCCAAGTGCATCATTGTCGAAGTTGTGCCCCTCTTCCTGTGCTTTAAAGGAGATTCCAACATACCTCTTGAAATCTGTTTCCTGCTATTCTGCCTCGCTTTCAAGTCCGCCTCGTTGCCTTCCCTCAACAGATTTTTGGACGATAGTTGTCCTTTATTACTCGGCCAGTTTGTGAATTGCTGTGCCCCTGAGCTCCATTTTTCAACTCGTTTTTGGTGAGCTGACCGCAAGTCCAAAATTTTGGTTCAGGACCTATACTGGTTCCCGGTGGGTGGCTGAGAATTTGGTTAATTCTTCTTCCTGCCGGGAAATTACAGTGATATGTGCCCGTCCAAATGCCTAACAGCTACTCTCTCATTGGTTCTCCCTCTTCCCTTTCATCCTCTGCCAAATTGGCAACCTGTGCGAACCAAGAGGTTAAAGGGGCTGTCTCTCCAAGTTGGGAGGTTGATAGTAAAGCAGACGGAAAGTCAAACCGGAGCACCAGGAGAGGGACTATGCGTTGAGTTTTAGAAACCTTTCGTATTCACAGTGTGTCCGTTCTCTAGGTTTCCTGCACATGTTATAGCTGTAGTAATATTCCCTTCAACCTGGAGAGTTCGGACCCATGGAATGGGTGCCATGCATTATTGCTTTAAAGGGTCTGCATTTGCTCACCCAATCTCACCAATCGTCTCAGTCCCAAGTGTCCCTCCTTATGCCACATCCAGCTGTCGTTGTAGATAGGGTCATTCCAGATTTCATCAGAGACCCTGAAGGAATTGTAAAGAATTTCCCAGTTTTTTTGTTTTGTTTTTGAAATTCCTTTTTATAGTGGCTTTGAGCTGATTCTCGCTGCCATGTTTATGCCAGTCTAGACACACTTGATTCCCTTACGGAGACATATCAATACATAGGTTTTAAGATTCTTACTAGTCAGATACTTTCCTCTGCGGGAAATATGGGGTTTTGAGTCCCTTTCACTGAGGACGGTGTAGGTCTTGTCTATTCCGTAGTTGGTTTTTGGAACGGTACCTGTGCTTATATCAAACTCTGGTTTTATGCATCACCCCACCTCTCCCTCCCCCTTAAGCAGGTATAAGAGTGTTTTCTAAATGTGAGACACTGTTCTCTTTCCTAACTCAGTTCAAGTGTAGCCATGTTTACAGGATCTTCATAAGTGATATCTTATGATAAGTTTCTTTTTCTGTGTGACTTATTTCACTTAGAATCATCGTACCTGAATCCACCCATTTTGCTGCTACTGGTCTTATGACATTGATTTCATGGCTGAGGGATATTCCATCGTACGTAAGTACCACAATTTTTTGAACCATGTTTATATTTTCTGGGATACTTAAGGTGTATCCAATTTGAGGTCCTTGTATGCAGTGCAGCCCTAAATTTTGGGGTGGCTCTGTCTTATTGATTTTCAGTTTTCCCAAGTTATATTCCCTAGACTGGTAGTGCCCTTGGCTCTGTAGCTCTGTTCTTTACTTGTTTTAGGGAACAGAATGCACTCCTCCAGAGAGGCAGTTGGCAATTTACATCCCGCCCATCAGCATAACAAGGCTCCCTGTTCTCCAGGGCCTGTCTTGCCTTTCTTGTTCTTACACATTTTGTGGATGTCCCTTTTGACCGGTGGGAAGTGATACTTCTTTGTAGTGCAGATTTGCATTGCCCGCTTGCTTGCTTGGCCAAAAAGGGCGTATGCGTTTTCTCCTGAATATATTCAGGAGAAAACGCATACGCCCTTTTTGGCCAAGTGCATCATTGTCGAAGTTGTGCCCCTCTTCCTGTGCTTTAAAGGCGATTCCAACGTACCTCTTGAAATCTGTTTCCTGCTATTCTGCCTCGCTTTCAAGTCCGCCTCGTTGCCTTCCCTCAACAGATTTTTGGACGATAGTTGTCCTTTATTACTCGGCCAGTTTGTGAATTGCTGTGCCCCTGAGCTCCATTTTTCAACTCGTTTTTGGTGAGCTGACCGCAAGTCCAAATTTTTGGTTCAGGACCTATACTGGTTCCCGGTGGGTGGCTGAGAATTTGGTTAATTCTTCTTCCTGCCGGGAAATTACAGTGATATGTGCCCGTCCAAATGCCTAACAGCTACTCTCTCATTGGTTCTCCCTCTTCCATTTCATCCTCTGCCAAATTGGCAACCTGTGCGAACCAAGAGGTTAAAGGGGCTGTCTCTCCAAGTTGGGAGGTTGATAGTAAAGCAGACGGAAAGTCAAACTGGAGCACCAGGAGAGGGACTATGCGTTGAGTTTTAGAAACCTTTCGTATTCACAGTGTGTCCGTTCTCTAGGTTTCCTGCACATGTTATAGCTGTAGTAATATTCCCTTCAACCTGGAGAGTTCGGACCCATGGAATGGGTGCCATGCATTATTGCTTTAAAGGGTCTGCATTTGCTCACCCAATCTCACCAATCGTCTCAGTCCCAAGTGTCCCTCCTTATGCCACATCCAGCTGTCGTTGTAGATAGGGTCATTCCAGCTTTCATCAGAGACACTGAAGGAATTGTAAAGAATTTCCCAGTTTTTTTGTTTTGTTTTTGAAATTCCTTTTTATAGTGGCTTTGAGCTGATTCTCGCTGCCATGTTTATGCCAGTCTAGACACACTTGATTCCCTTACGGAGACATATCAATACATAGGTTTTAAGATTCTTACTAGTCAGATATTTTCCTCTGTGGGAAATATGGGGTTTTGAGTCCCTTTCGCTGAGGACGGTGTAGGTCTTGTCTATTCCATAGTTGGTTTTTGGAACGGTACCTGTGCTTATATCAAACTCTGGTTTTATGCATCACCCCACCTCTCCTTCCCCCTTAAGCAGGTATAAGAGTGTGTTCTAAATGTGAGACACTGTTCTCTTTCCTAACTCAGTTCAAGTGTAGCCATGTTTACAGGATCATCATAAGTGATATCTTATGATAAGTTTCTTTTTCTGTGTGACTTATTTCACTTAGAATCATCGTACCTGAATCCACCCATTTTGCTGCTACTGGTCTTATGTCATTGATTTCATGGCTGAGGGATATTCCATCGTACGTAAGTACCACAATTTTTTGAACCATGTTTATATTTTCTGGGATACTTAAGGTGTATCCAAGTTGAGATCCTTGTATGCAGTGCAGCCCTAAATTTTGGGGTGGCTCTGTCTTATTGATTTTCAGTTTTCCCAAGGTATATTCCCTAGACTGGTAGTGCCCTTGGCTCTGTAGCTCTGTTCTTTACTTGTTGTAGGGAACAGAATGCACTCCTCCAGAGAGGCAGTTGGCAATTTACATCCCGCCCATCAGCATAACAAGGCTCCCTTTTCTCCAGGGCCTGTCTTGCCTTTCTTGTTCTTACACATTTTGTGGATGTCCCCTTTGACCGGTGGGAAGTGATACTTCTTTTTAGTGCAGATTTGCATTGCCCGCTTGCTTGCTTTGCCAAAAAGGGCGTATGCGTTTTCTCCTGAATATATTCAGGAGAAAACGCATACGCCCTTTTTGGCCAAGTGCATCATTGTCGAAGTTGTGCCCCTCTTCCTGTGCTTTAAAGGAGATTCCAACGTACCTCTTGAAATCTGTTTCCTGCTATTCTGCCTCGCTTTCAAGTCCGCCTCATTGCCTTCCCTCAACAGATTTTTGGACGATAGTTGTCCTTTATTACTCGGCCAGTTTGTGAATTGCTGTGCCCCTGAGCTCCATTTTTCAACTCGTTTTTGGTGAGCTGACCGCAAGTCCAAAATTTTGGTCCAGGACCTATACTGGTTCCCGGTGGGTGGCTGAGAATTTGGTTAATTCTTCTTCCTGCCGGGAAATTACAGTGATATGTGCCCGTCCAAATGCCTAACAGCTACTCTCTCATTGGTTCTCCCTCTTCCCTTTCATCCTCTGCCAAATTGGCAACCTGTGCGAACCAAGAGGTTAAAGGGGCTGTCTCTCCAAGTTGGGAGGTTGATAGTAAAGCATACGGAAAGTCAAACTGGAGCACCAGGAGAGGGACTATGCGTTGAGTTTTAGAAACCTTTCGTATTCACAGTGTGTCCATTCCCTAGGTTTCCAGCACATGTTATAGCTGTAGTAATATTCCCTTCAACCTGGAGAGTTCGGACCCATGGAATGGGTGCCATGCATTATTGCTTTAAAGTGTCTGCATTTGCTCACCCAATCTCACCAATCATCTCAGTCCCAAGTGTCCCTCCTTATGCCACATCCAGCTGTCGTTGTAGATAGGGTCATTCCAGCTTTCATCAGAGACCGTGAAGGAATTGTAAAGAATTTCCCAGTTTTTTTGTTTTGTTTTTGAAATTCCTTTTTATAGTGGGTTTGAGCTGATTCTCGCTGCCATGTTTATGCCAGTCTAGACACACTTGATTCTCTTACGGAGACATATCAATACATAGGTTTTAAGATTCTTACTAGTCAGATACTTTCTCTGCGGGAAATATGGGGTTTTGAGTCCCTTTCACTGAGGACGGTGTAGGTCTTGTCTATTCCATAGTTGGTTTTTGGAACGGTACCTGTGCTTATATCAAACTCTGGTTTTATGCATCACCCCACCTCTCCTTCCCCCTTAAGCAGGTATAAGAGTGTTTTCTAAATGTGAGACACTGTTCTCTTTCCTAACTCAGTTCAAGTGTAGCCATGTTTACAGGATCTTCATAAGTGATATCTTATGATAAGTTTCTTTTTCTGTGTGACTTATTTCACTTAGAATCATCGTACCTGAATCCACCCATTTTGCTGCTACTGGTCTTATGACATTGATTTCATGGCTGAGGGATATTCCATCGTACGTAAGTACCACAATTTTTTGAACCATGTTTATATTTTCTGGGATACTTAAGGTGTATCCAAGTTGAGATCCTTGTATGCAGTGCAGCCCTAAATTTTGGGGTGGCTCTGTCTTATTGATTTTCAGTTTTCCCAAGGTATATTCCCTAGACTGGTAGTGCCCTTGGCTCTGTAGCTCTGTTCTTTACTTGTTGTAGGGAACAGAATGCACTCCTCCAGAGAGGCAGTTGGCAATTTACATCCCGCCCATCAGCATAACAAGGCTCCCTGTTCTCCAGGGCCTGTCTTGCCTTTCTTGTTCTTACACATTTTGTGGATGTCCCTTTTGACCGGTGGGAAGTGATACTTCTTTGTAGTGCAGATTTGCATTGCCCGCTTGCTTGCATGGCCAAAAAGGGCGTATGCGTTTTCTCCTGAATATATTCAGGAGAAAACGCATACGCCCTTTTTGGCCAAGTGCATCATTGTCGAAGTTGTGCCCCTCTTCCTGTGCTTTAAAGGCGATTCCAACGTACCTCTTGAAATCTGTTTCCTGCTATTCTGCCTCGCTTTCAAGTCCGCCTCGTTGCCTTCCCTCAACAGATTTTTGGACGATAGTTGTCCTTTATTACTCGGCCAGTTTGTGAATTGCTGTGCCCCTGAGCTCCATTTTTCAACTCGTTTTTGGTGAGCTGACCGCAAGTCCAAAATTTTGGCTCAGGACCTATACTGGTTCCCGGTGGGTGGCTGAGAATTTGGTTAATTCTTCTTCCTGCCGGGAAATTACTGTGATATGTGCCCGTCCAAATGCCTAACAGCTACTCTCTCATTGGTTCTCCCTCTTCCCTTTCATCCTCTGCCAAATTGGCAACCTGTGCGAACCAAGAGGTTAAAGGGGCTGTCTCTCCAAGTTGGGAGGTTGATAGTAAAGCAGACGGAAAGTCAAACAGGAGCACCAGGAGTGGGATTATTCGTTGAGTTTTAGAAACCTTTCGTATTCACAGTGTGTCCGTTCTCTAGGTTTCCCGCACATGTTATAGCTGTAGTAATATTCCCTTCAACCTGGAGAGTTCGGACCCATGGAATGGGTGCCATGCATTATTGCTTTAAAGTGTCTGCATTTGCTCACCCAATCTCACCAATCGTCTCAGTCCCAAGTGTCCCTCCTTATGCCACATCCAGCTGTCGTTGTAGATAGGGTCATTCCAGCTTTCATCAGAGACACTGAAGGAATTGTAAAGAATTTCCCAGTTTTTTTGTTTTGTTTTTGAAATTCCTTTTTATAGTGGGTTTGAGCTGATTCTCGCTGCCATGTTTATGCCAGTCTAGACACACTTGATTCCCTTACGGAGACATATCAATAGATAGGTTTTAAGATTCTTACTAGTCAGATATTTTCCTCTGTGGGAAATATGGGGTTTTGAGTCCCTTTCGCTGAGGACGGTGTAGGTCTTGTCTATTCCATAGTTGGTTTTTGGAACGGTACCTGTGCTTATATCAAACTCTGGTTTTATGCATCACCCCACCTCTCCTTCCCCCTTAAGCAGGTATAAGAGTGTTTTCTAAATGTGAGACACTGTTCTCTTTCCTAACTCAGTTCAAGTGTAGCCATGTTTACAGGATCTTCATAAGTGATATCTTATGATAAGTTTCTTTTTCTGTGTGACTTATTTCACTTAGAATCATCGTACCTGAATCCACCCATTTTGCTGCTACTGGTCTTATGACATTGATTTCATGGCTGAGGGATATTCCATCGTACGTAAGTACCACAATTTTTTGAACCATGTTTATATTTTCTGGGATACTTAAGGTGTATCCAAGTTGAGATCCTTGTATGCAGTGCAGCCCTAAATTTTGGGGTGGCTCTGTCTTATTGATTTTCAGTTTTCCCAAGGTATATTCCCTAGACTGGTAGTGCCCTTGGCTCTGTAGCTCTGTTCTTTACTTGTTGTAGGGAACAGAATGCACTCCTCCAGAGAGGCAGTTGGCAATTTACATCCCGCCCATCAGCATAACAAGGCTCCCTGTTCTCCAGGGCCTGTCTTGCCTTTCTTGTTCTTACACATTTTGTGGATGTCCCCTTTGACCGGTGGGAAGTGATACTTCTTTTTAGTGCAGATTTGCATTGCCCGCTTGCTTGCTTGGCCAAAAAGGGCGTATGCGTTTTCTCCTGAATATATTCAGGAGAAAACGCATACGCCCTTTTTGGCCAAGTGCATCATTGTCGAAGTTGTGCCCCTCTTCCTGTGCTTTAAAGGCGATTCCAACGTACTTCTTGAAATCTGTTTCCTGCTATTCTGCCTCGCTTTCAAGTCCGCCTCATTGCCTTCCCTCAACAGATTTTTGGACGATAGTTGTCCTTTATTACTCGGCCAGTTTGTGAATTGCTGTGCCCCTGAGCTCCATTTTTCAACTCGTTTTTGGTGAACTGACCGCAAGTCCAAAATTTTGGTTCAGGACCTATACTGGTTCCCGGTGGGTGGCTGAGAATTTGGTTAATTCTTCTTCCTGCCGGGAAATTACAGTGATATGTGCCCGTCCAAATGCCTAACAGCTACTCTCTCATTGGTTCTCCCTCTTCCCTTTCATCCTCTGCCAAATTGGCAACCCGTGCGAACCAAGAGGATAAAGGGGCTGTCTCTCCAATTTGGGAGGTTGATAGTAAAGCAGACGGAAAGTCAAACTGGAGCACCAGGAGAGGGACTATGCGTTGAGTTTTAGAAACCTTTCGTATTCACAGTGTGTCCATTCCCTAGGTTTCCAGCACATGTTATAGCTGTAGTAATATTCCCTTCAACCTGGAGAGTTCGGACCCATGGAATGGGTGCCATGCATTATTGCTTTAAAGTGTCTGCATTTGCTCACCCAATCTCACCAATCATCTCAGTCCCAAGTGTCCCTCCTTATGCCACATCCAGCTGTCGTTGTAGATAGGGTCATTCCAGCTTTCATCAGAGACCCTGAAGGAATTGTAAAGAATTTCCCAGTTTTTTTGTTTTGTTTTTGAAATTCCTTTTTATAGTGGGTTTGAGCTGATTCTCGCTGCCATGTTTATGCCAGTCTAGACACACTTGATTCTCTTACGGAGACATATCAATACATAGGTTTTAAGATTCTTACTAGTCAGATACTTTCTCTGCGGGAAATATGGGGTTTTGAGTCCCTTTCACTGAGGACGGTGTAGGTCTTGTCTATTCCATAGTTGGTTTTTGGAACGGTACCTGTGCTTATATCAAACTCTGGTTTTATGCATCACCCCACCTCTCCTTCCCCCTTAAGCAGGTATAAGAGTGTTTTCTAAATGTGAGACACTGTTCTCTTTCCTAACTCAGTTCAAGTGTAGCCATGTTTACAGGATCTTCATAAGTGATATCTTATGATAAGTTTCTTTTTCTGTGTGACTTATTTCACTTAGAATCATCGTACCTGAATCCACCCATTTTGCTGCTACTGGTCTTATGACATTGATTTCATGGCTGAGGGATATTCCATCGTACGTAAGTACCACAATTTTTTGAACCATGTTTATATTTTCTGGGATACTTAAGGTGTATCCAAGTTGAGGTCCTTGTACGCAGTGCAGCCCTAAATTTTGGGGTGGCTCTGTCTTATTGATTTTCAGTTTTCCCAAGGTATATTCCCTAGACTGGTAGTGCCCTTGGCTCTGTAGCTCTGTTCTTTACTTGCTTTAGGGAACAGAATGCACTCCTCCAGAGAGGCAGTTGGCAATTTACATCCCGCCCATCAGCATAACAAGGCTCCCTGTTCTCCAGGGCCTGTCTTGCCTTTCTTGTTCTTACACATTTTGTGGATGTCCCTTTTGACCGGTGGGAAGTGATACTTCTTTGTAGTGCAGATTTGCATTGCCCGCTTGCTTGCTTGGCCAAAAGGGGCGTATGCGTTTTCTCCTGAATATATTCAGGAGAAAACGCATACGCCCTTTTTGGCCAAGTGCATCATTGTCGAAGTTGTGCCCCTCTTCCTGTGCTTTAAAGGCGATTCCAACATACCTCTTGAAATCTGTTTCCTGCTATTCTGCCTCGCTTTCAAGTCCGCCTCGTTGCCTTCCCTCAACAGATTTTTGGACGATAGTTGTCCTTTATTACTCGGCCAGTTTGTGAATTGCTGTGCCCCTGAGCTCCATTTTTCAACTCGTTTTTGGTGAGCTGACCGCAAGTCCAAAATTTTGGTTCAGGACCTATACTGGTTCCTGGTGGGTGGCTGAGAATTTGGTTAATTCTTCTTCCTGCCGGGAAATTACAGTGATATGTGCCCGTCCAAATGCCTAACAGCTACTCTCTCATTGGTTCTCCCTCTTCCCTTTCATCCTCTGCCAAATTGGCATCCTGTGCGAACCAAGAGGTTAAAGGGGCTGTCTCTCCAAGTTGGGAGGTTGATAGTAAAGCAGACGGAAAGTCAAACCGGAGCACCAGGAGAGGGACTATGCGTTGAGTTTTAGAAACCTTTCGTATTCACAGTGTGTCCGTTCTCTAGGTTTCCTGCACATGTTATAGCTGTAGTAATATTCCCTTCAACCTGGAGAGTTCGGACCCATGGAATGGGTGCCATGCATTATTGCTTTAAAGGGTCTGCATTTGCTCACCCAATCTCACCAATCGTCTCAGTCCCAAGTGTCCCTCCTTATGCCACATCCAGCTGTCGTTGTAGATAGGGTCATTCCAGATTTCATCAGAGACCCTGAAGGAATTGTAAAGAATTTCCCAGTTTTTTTGTTTTGTTTTTGAAATTCCTTTTTATAGTGGCTTTGAGCTGATTCTCGCTGCCATGTTTATGCCAGTCTAGACACACTTGATTCCCTTACGGAGACATATCAATACATAGGTTTTAAGATTCTTACTAGTCAGATACTTTCCTCTGCGGGAAATATGGGGTTTTGAGTCCCTTTCACTGAGGACGGTGTAGGTCTTGTCTATTCCGTAGTTGGTTTTTGGAACGGTACCTGTGCTTATATCAAACTCTGGTTTTATGCATCACCCCACCTCTCCCTCCCCCTTAAGCAGGTATAAGAGTGTTTTCTAAATGTGAGACACTGTTCTCTTTCCTAACTCAGTTCAAGTGTAGCCATGTTTACAGGATCTTCATAAGTGATATCTTATGATAAGTTTCTTTTTCTGTGTGACTTATTTCACTTAGAATCATCGTACCTGAATCCACCCATTTTGCTGCTACTGGTCTTATGACATTGATTTCATGGCTGAGGGATATTCCATCGTACGTAAGTACCACAATTTTTTGAACCATGTTTATATTTTCTGGGATACTTAAGGTGTATCCAATTTGAGGTCCTTGTATGCAGTGCAGCCCTAAATTTTGGGGTGGCTCTGTCTTATTGATTTTCAGTTTTCCCAAGTTATATTCCCTAGACTGGTAGTGCCCTTGGCTCTGTAGCTCTGTTCTTTACTTGTTTTAGGGAACAGAATGCACTCCTCCAGAGAGGCAGTTGGCAATTTACATCCCGCCCATCAGCATAACAAGGCTCCCTGTTCTCCAGGGCCTGTCTTGCCTTTCTTGTTCTTACACATTTTGTGGATGTCCCTTTTGACCGGTGGGAAGTGATACTTCTTTGTAGTGCAGATTTGCATTGCCCGCTTGCTTGCTTGGCCAAAAAGGGCGTATGCGTTTTCTCCTGAATATATTCAGGAGAAAACGCATACGCCCTTTTTGGCCAAGTGCATCATTGTCGAAGTTGTGCCCCTCTTCCTGTGCTTTAAAGGCGATTCCAACGTACCTCTTGAAATCTGTTTCCTGCTATTCTGCCTCGCTTTCAAGTCCGCCTCGTTTCCTTCCCTCAACAGATTTTTGGACGATAGTTGTCCTTTATTACTCGGCCAGTTTGTGAATTGCTGTGCCCCTGAGCTCCATTTTTCAACTCGTTTTTGGTGAGCTGACCGCAAGTCCAAATTTTTGGTTCAGGACCTATACTGGTTCCCGGTGGGTGGCTGAGAATTTGGTTAATTCTTCTTCCTGCCGGGAAATTACAGTGATATGTGCCCGTCCAAATGCCTAACAGCTACTCTCTCATTGGTTCTCCCTCTTCCATTTCATCCTCTGCCAAATTGGCAACCTGTGCGAACCAAGAGGTTAAAGGGGCTGTCTCTCCAAGTTGGGAGGTTGATAGTAAAGCAGACGGAAAGTCAAACTGGAGCACCAGGAGAGGGACTATGCGTTGAGTTTTAGAAACCTTTCGTATTCACAGTGTGTCCGTTCTCTAGGTTTCCTGCACATGTTATAGCTGTAGTAATATTCCCTTCAACCTGGAGAGTTCGGACCCATGGAATGGGTGCCATGCATTATTGCTTTAAAGGGTCTGCATTTGCTCACCCAATCTCACCAATCGTCTCAGTCCCAAGTGTCCCTCCTTATGCCACATCCAGCTGTCGTTGTAGATAGGGTCATTCCAGCTTTCATCAGAGACACTGAAGGAATTGTAAAGAATTTCCCAGTTTTTTTGTTTTGTTTTTGAAATTCCTTTTTATAGTGGCTTTGAGCTGATTCTCGCTGCCATGTTTATGCCAGTCTAGACACACTTGATTCCCTTACGGAGACATATCAATACATAGGTTTTAAGATTCTTACTAGTCAGATATTTTCCTCTGCGGGAAATATGGGGTTTTGAGTCCCTTTCGCTGAGGACGGTGTAGGTCTTGTCTATTCCATAGTTGGTTTTTGGAACGGTACCTGTGCTTATATCAAACTCTGGTTTTATGCATCACCCCACCTCTCCTTCCCCCTTAAGCAGGTATAAGAGTGTGTTCTAAATGTGAGACACTGTTCTCTTTCCTAACTCAGTTCAAGTGTAGCCATGTTTACAGGATCTTCATAAGTGATATCTTATGATAAGTTTCTTTTTCTGTGTGACTTATTTCACTTAGAATCATCGTACCTGAATCCACCCATTTTGCTGCTACTGGTCTTATGACATTGATTTCATGGCTGAGGGATATTCCATCGTACGTAAGTACCACAATTTTTTGAACCATGTTTATATTTTCTGGGATACTTAAGGTGTATCCAAGTTGAGATCCTTGTATGCAGTGCAGCCCTAAATTTTGGGGTGGCTCTGTCTTATTGATTTTCAGTTTTCCCAAGGTATATTCCCTAGACTGGTAGTGCCCTTGGCTCTGTAGCTCTGTTCTTTACTTGTTGTAGGGAACAGAATGCACTCCTCCAGAGAGGCAGTTGGCAATTTACATCCCGCCCATCAGCATAACAAGGCTCCCTTTTCTCCAGGGCCTGTCTTGCCTTTCTTGTTCTTACACATTTTGTGGATGTCCCCTTTGACCGGTGGGAAGTGATACTTCTTTTTAGTGCAGATTTGCATTGCCCGCTTGCTTGCTTTGCCAAAAAGGGCGTATGCGTTTTCTCCTGAATATATTCAGGAGAAAACGCATACGCCCTTTTTGGCCAAGTGCATCATTGTCGAAGTTGTGCCCCTCTTCCTGTGCTTTAAAGGAGATTCCAACGTACCTCTTGAAATCTGTTTCCTGCTATTCTGCCTCGCTTTCAAGTCCGCCTCATTGCCTTCCCTCAACAGATTTTTGGACGATAGTTGTCCTTTATTACTCGGCCAGTTTGTGAATTGCTGTGCCCCTGAGCTCCATTTTTCAACTCGTTTTTGGTGAGCTGACCGCAAGTCCAAAATTTTGGTCCAGGACCTATACTGGTTCCCGGTGGGTGGCTGAGAATTTGGTTAATTCTTCTTCCTGCCGGGAAATTACAGTGATATGTGCCCGTCCAAATGCCTAACAGCTACTCTCTCATTGGTTCTCCCTCTTCCCTTTCATCCTCTGCCAAATTGGCAACCTGTGCGAACCAAGAGGTTAAAGGGGCTGTCTCTCCAAGTTGGGAGGTTGATAGTAAAGCATACGGAAAGTCAAACTGGAGCACCAGGAGAGGGACTATGCGTTGAGTTTTAGAAACCTTTCGTATTCACAGTGTGTCCATTCCCTAGGTTTCCAGCACATGTTATAGCTGTAGTAATATTCCCTTCAACCTGGAGAGTTCGGACCCATGGAATGGGTGCCATGCATTATTGCTTTAAAGTGTCTGCATTTGCTCACCCAATCTCACCAATCATCTCAGTCCCAAGTGTCCCTCCTTATGCCACATCCAGCTGTCGTTGTAGATAGGGTCATTCCAGCTTTCATCAGAGACCGTGAAGGAATTGTAAAGAATTTCCCAGTTTTTTTGTTTTGTTTTTGAAATTCCTTTTTATAGTGGGTTTGAGCTGATTCTCGCTGCCATGTTTATGCCAGTCTAGACACACTTGATTCTCTTACGGAGACATATCAATACATAGGTTTTAAGATTCTTACTAGTCAGATACTTTCTCTGCGGGAAATATGGGGTTTTGAGTCCCTTTCACTGAGGACGGTGTAGGTCTTGTCTATTCCATAGTTGGTTTTTGGAACGGTACCTGTGCTTATATCAAACTCTGGTTTTATGCATCACCCCACCTCTCCTTCCCCCTTAAGCAGGTATAAGAGTGTTTTCTAAATGTGAGACACTGTTCTCTTTCCTAACTCAGTTCAAGTGTAGCCATGTTTACAGGATCTTCATAAGTGATATCTTATGATAAGTTTCTTTTTCTGTGTGACTTATTTCACTTAGAATCATCGTACCTGAATCCACCCATTTTGCTGCTACTGGTCTTATGACATTGATTTCATGGCTGAGGGATATTCCATCGTACGTAAGTACCACAATTTTTTGAACCATGTTTATATTTTCTGGGATACTTAAGGTGTATCCAAGTTGAGGTCCTTGTATGCAGTGCAGCCCTAAATTTTGGGGTGGCTCTGTCTTATTGATTTTCAGTTTTCCCAAGGTATATTCCCTAGACTGGTAGTGCCCTTGGCTCTGTAGCTCTGTTCTTTACTTGCTTTAGGGAACAGAATGCACTCCTCCAGAGAGGCAGTTGGCAATTTACATCCCGCCCATCAGCATAACAAGGCTCCCTGTTCTCCAGGGCCTGTCTTGCCTTTCTTGTTCTTACACATTTTGTGGATGTCCCTTTTGACAGGTGGGAAGTGATACTTCTTTGTAGTGCAGATTTGCATTGCCCGCTTGCTTGCTTGGCCAAAAAGGGCGTATGCTTTTTCTCCTGAATATATTCAGGAGAAAACGCATACGCCCTTTTTGGCCAAGTGCATCATTGTCGAAGTTGTGCCCCTCTTCCTGTGCTTTAAAGGCGATTCCAACATACCTCTTGAAATCTGTTTCCTGCTATTCTGCCTCGCTTTCAAGTCCGCCTCGTTGCCTTCCCTCAACAGATTTTTGGACGATAGTTGTCCTTTATTACTCGGCCAGTTTGTGAATTGCTGTGCCCCTGAGCTCCATTTTTCAACTCGTTTTTGGTGAGCTGACCGCAAGTCCAAAATTTTGGTTCAGGACCTATACTGGTTCCCGGTGGGTGGCTGAGAATTTGGTTAATTCTTCTTCCTGCCGGGAAATTACAGTGATATGTGCCCGTCCCAATGCCTAACGGCTACTCTCTCATTGGTTCTCCCTCTTCCCTTTCATCCTCTGCCAAATTGGCAACCTGTGCGAACCAAGAGGTTAAAGGGGCTGTCTCTCCAAGTTGGGAGGTTGATAGTAAAGCAGACGGAAAGTCAAACCGGAGCACCAGGAGAGGGACTATGCGTTGAGTTTTAGAAACCTTTCGTATTCACAGTGTGTCCGTTCTCTAGGTTTCCTGCACATGTTATAGCTGTAGTAATATTCCCTTCAACCTGGAGAGTTCGGACCCATGGAATGGGTGCCATGCATTATTGCTTTAAAGGGTCTGCATTTGCTCACCCAATCTCACCAATCGTCTCAGTCCCAAGTGTCCCTCCTTATGCCACATCCAGCTGTCGTTGTAGATAGGGTCATTCCAGATTTCATCAGAGACCCTGAAGGAATTGTAAAGAATTTCCCAGTTTTTTTGTTTTGTTTTTGAAATTCCTTTTTATAGAGGCTTTGAGCTGATTCTCGCTGCCATGTTTATGCCAGTCTAGACACCCTTGATTCCCTTACGGAGACATATCAATACATAGGTTTTAAGATTCTTACTAGTCAGATACTTTCCTCTGCGGGAAAT
Organism: Hyperoodon ampullatus; assembly: GCF_949752795.1. NCBI lineage: Eukaryota > Metazoa > Chordata > Mammalia > Artiodactyla > Ziphiidae > Hyperoodon > Hyperoodon ampullatus. The sequence goes on from NW_027640856.1 coordinate 22,181, forward strand.
ATGGGGTTTTGAGTCCCTTTCACTGAGGACGGTGTAGGTCTTGTCTATTCCGTAGTTGGTTTTTGGAACGGTACCTGTGCTTATATCAAACTCTGGTTTTATGCATCACCCCACCTCTCCTTCCCCCTTAAGCAGGTATAAGAGTGTTTTCTAAATGTGAGACACTGTTCTCTTTCCTAACTCAGTTCAAGTGTAGCCATGTTTACAGGATCTTCATAAGTGATATCTTATGATAAGTTTCTTTTTCTGTGTGACTTATTTCACTTAGAATCATCGTACCTGAATCCACCCATTTTGCTGCTACTGGTCTTATGACATTGATTTCATGGCTGAGGGATATTCCATCGTACGTAAGTACCACAATTTTTTGAACCATGTTTATATTTTCTGGGATACTTAAGGTGTATCCAATTTGAGGTCCTTGTATGCAGTGCAGCCCTAAATTTTGGGGTGGCTCTGTCTTATTGATTTTCAGTTTTCCCAAGTTATATTCCCTAGACTGGTAGTGCCCTTGGCTCTGTAGCTCTGTTCTTTACTTGTTTTAGGGAACAGAATGCACTCCTCCAGAGAGGCAGTTGGCAATTTACATCCCGCCCATCAGCATAACAAGGCTCCCTGTTCTCCAGGGCCTGTCTTGCCTTTCTTGTTCTTACACATTTTGTGGATGTCCCTTTTGACCGGTGGGAAGTGATACTTCTTTGTAGTGCAGATTTGCATTGCCCGCTTGCTTGCTTGGCCAAAAAGGGCGTATGCGTTTTCTCCTGAATATATTCAGGAGAAAACGCATACGCCCTTTTTGGCCAAGTGCATCATTGTCGAAGTTGTGCCCCTCTTCCTGTGCTTTAAAGGCGATTCCAACGTACCTCTTGAAATCTGTTTCCTGCTATTCTGCCTCGCTTTCAAGTCCGCCTCGTTTCCTTCCCTCAACAGATTTTTGGACGATAGTTGTCCTTTATTACTCGGCCAGTTTGTGAATTGCTGTGCCCCTGAGCTCCATTTTTCAACTCGTTTTTGGTGAGCTGACCGCAAGTCCAAATTTTTGGTTCAGGACCTATACTGGTTCCCGGTGGGTGGCTGAGAATTTGGTTAATTCTTCTTCCTGCCGGGAAATTACAGTGATATGTGCCCGTCCAAATGCCTAACAGCTACTCTCTCATTGGTTCTCCCTCTTCCATTTCATCCTCTGCCAAATTGGCAACCTGTGCGAACCAAGAGGTTAAAGGGGCTGTCTCTCCAAGTTGGGAGGTTGATAGTAAAGCAGACGGAAAGTCAAACTGGAGCACCAGGAGAGGGACTATGCGTTGAGTTTTAGAAACCTTTCGTATTCACAGTGTGTCCGTTCTCTAGGTTTCCTGCACATGTTATAGCTGTAGTAATATTCCCTTCAACCTGGAGAGTTCGGACCCATGGAATGGGTGCCATGCATTATTGCTTTAAAGGGTCTGCATTTGCTCACCCAATCTCACCAATCGTCTCAGTCCCAAGTGTCCCTCCTTATGCCACATCCAGCTGTCGTTGTAGATAGGGTCATTCCAGCTTTCATCAGAGACACTGAAGGAATTGTAAAGAATTTCCCAGTTTTTTTGTTTTGTTTTTGAAATTCCTTTTTATAGTGGCTTTGAGCTGATTCTCGCTGCCATGTTTATGCCAGTCTAGACACACTTGATTCCCTTACGGAGACATATCAATACATAGGTTTTAAGATTCTTACTAGTCAGATATTTTCCTCTGCGGGAAATATGGGGTTTTGAGTCCCTTTCGCTGAGGACGGTGTAGGTCTTGTCTATTCCATAGTTGGTTTTTGGAACGGTACCTGTGCTTATATCAAACTCTGGTTTTATGCATCACCCCACCTCTCCTTCCCCCTTAAGCAGGTATAAGAGTGTGTTCTAAATGTGAGACACTGTTCTCTTTCCTAACTCAGTTCAAGTGTAGCCATGTTTACAGGATCTTCATAAGTGATATCTTATGATAAGTTTCTTTTTCTGTGTGACTTATTTCACTTAGAATCATCGTACCTGAATCCACCCATTTTGCTGCTACTGGTCTTATGACATTGATTTCATGGCTGAGGGATATTCCATCGTACGTAAGTACCACAATTTTTTGAACCATGTTTATATTTTCTGGGATACTTAAGGTGTATCCAAGTTGAGATCCTTGTATGCAGTGCAGCCCTAAATTTTGGGGTGGCTCTGTCTTATTGATTTTCAGTTTTCCCAAGGTATATTCCCTAGACTGGTAGTGCCCTTGGCTCTGTAGCTCTGTTCTTTACTTGTTGTAGGGAACAGAATGCACTCCTCCAGAGAGGCAGTTGGCAATTTACATCCCGCCCATCAGCATAACAAGGCTCCCTTTTCTCCAGGGCCTGTCTTGCCTTTCTTGTTCTTACACATTTTGTGGATGTCCCCTTTGACCGGTGGGAAGTGATACTTCTTTTTAGTGCAGATTTGCATTGCCCGCTTGCTTGCTTTGCCAAAAAGGGCGTATGCGTTTTCTCCTGAATATATTCAGGAGAAAACGCATACGCCCTTTTTGGCCAAGTGCATCATTGTCGAAGTTGTGCCCCTCTTCCTGTGCTTTAAAGGAGATTCCAACGTACCTCTTGAAATCTGTTTCCTGCTATTCTGCCTCGCTTTCAAGTCCGCCTCATTGCCTTCCCTCAACAGATTTTTGGACGATAGTTGTCCTTTATTACTCGGCCAGTTTGTGAATTGCTGTGCCCCTGAGCTCCATTTTTCAACTCGTTTTTGGTGAGCTGACCGCAAGTCCAAAATTTTGGTCCAGGACCTATACTGGTTCCCGGTGGGTGGCTGAGAATTTGGTTAATTCTTCTTCCTGCCGGGAAATTACAGTGATATGTGCCCGTCCAAATGCCTAACAGCTACTCTCTCATTGGTTCTCCCTCTTCCCTTTCATCCTCTGCCAAATTGGCAACCTGTGCGAACCAAGAGGTTAAAGGGGCTGTCTCTCCAAGTTGGGAGGTTGATAGTAAAGCATACGGAAAGTCAAACTGGAGCACCAGGAGAGGGACTATGCGTTGAGTTTTAGAAACCTTTCGTATTCACAGTGTGTCCATTCCCTAGGTTTCCAGCACATGTTATAGCTGTAGTAATATTCCCTTCAACCTGGAGAGTTCGGACCCATGGAATGGGTGCCATGCATTATTGCTTTAAAGTGTCTGCATTTGCTCACCCAATCTCACCAATCATCTCAGTCCCAAGTGTCCCTCCTTATGCCACATCCAGCTGTCGTTGTAGATAGGGTCATTCCAGCTTTCATCAGAGACCGTGAAGGAATTGTAAAGAATTTCCCAGTTTTTTTGTTTTGTTTTTGAAATTCCTTTTTATAGTGGGTTTGAGCTGATTCTCGCTGCCATGTTTATGCCAGTCTAGACACACTTGATTCTCTTACGGAGACATATCAATACATAGGTTTTAAGATTCTTACTAGTCAGATACTTTCTCTGCGGGAAATATGGGGTTTTGAGTCCCTTTCACTGAGGACGGTGTAGGTCTTGTCTATTCCATAGTTGGTTTTTGGAACGGTACCTGTGCTTATATCAAACTCTGGTTTTATGCATCACCCCACCTCTCCTTCCCCCTTAAGCAGGTATAAGAGTGTTTTCTAAATGTGAGACACTGTTCTCTTTCCTAACTCAGTTCAAGTGTAGCCATGTTTACAGGATCTTCATAAGTGATATCTTATGATAAGTTTCTTTTTCTGTGTGACTTATTTCACTTAGAATCATCGTACCTGAATCCACCCATTTTGCTGCTACTGGTCTTATGACATTGATTTCATGGCTGAGGGATATTCCATCGTACGTAAGTACCACAATTTTTTGAACCATGTTTATATTTTCTGGGATACTTAAGGTGTATCCAAGTTGAGGTCCTTGTATGCAGTGCAGCCCTAAATTTTGGGGTGGCTCTGTCTTATTGATTTTCAGTTTTCCCAAGGTATATTCCCTAGACTGGTAGTGCCCTTGGCTCTGTAGCTCTGTTCTTTACTTGCTTTAGGGAACAGAATGCACTCCTCCAGAGAGGCAGTTGGCAATTTACATCCCGCCCATCAGCATAACAAGGCTCCCTGTTCTCCAGGGCCTGTCTTGCCTTTCTTGTTCTTACACATTTTGTGGATGTCCCTTTTGACAGGTGGGAAGTGATACTTCTTTGTAGTGCAGATTTGCATTGCCCGCTTGCTTGCTTGGCCAAAAAGGGCGTATGCTTTTTCTCCTGAATATATTCAGGAGAAAACGCATACGCCCTTTTTGGCCAAGTGCATCATTGTCGAAGTTGTGCCCCTCTTCCTGTGCTTTAAAGGCGATTCCAACATACCTCTTGAAATCTGTTTCCTGCTATTCTGCCTCGCTTTCAAGTCCGCCTCGTTGCCTTCCGTCAACAGATTTTTGGACGATAGTTGTCCTTTATTACTCGGCCAGTTTGTGAATTGCTGTGCCCCTGAGCTCCATTTTTCAACTCGTTTTTGGTGAGCTGACCGCAAGTCCAAATTTTTGGTTCAGGACCTATACTGGTTCCCGGTGGGTGGCTGAGAATTTGGTTAATTCTTCTTCCTGCCGGGAAATTACAGTGATATGTGCCCGTCCAAATGCCTAACGGCTACTCTCTCATTGGTTCTCCCTCTTCCCTTTCATCCTCTGCCAAATTGGCAACCTGTGCGAACCAAGAGGTTAAAGGGGCTGTCTCTCCAAGTTGGGAGGTTGATAGTAAAGCAGACGGAAAGTCAAACCGGAGCACCAGGAGAGGGACTATGCGTTGAGTTTTAGAAACCTTTCGTATTCACAGTGTGTCCGTTCTCTAGGTTTCCTGCACATGTTATAGCTGTAGTAATATTCCCTTCAACCTGGAGAGTTCGGACCCATGGAATGGGTGCCATGCATTATTGCTTTAAAGGGTCTGCATTTGCTCACCCAATCTCACCAATCGTCTCAGTCCCAAGTGTCCCTCCTTATGCCACATCCAGCTGTCGTTGTAGATAGGGTCATTCCAGATTTCATCAGAGACCCTGAAGGAATTGTAAAGAATTTCCCAGTTTTTTTGTTTTGTTTTTGAAATTCCTTTTTATAGAGGCTTTGAGCTGATTCTCGCTGCCATGTTTATGCCAGTCTAGACACCCTTGATTCCCTTACGGAGACATATCAATACATAGGTTTTAAGATTCTTACTAGTCAGATACTTTCCTCTGCGGGAAATATGGGGTTTTGAGTCCCTTTCACTGAGGACGGTGTAGGTCTTGTCTATTCCGTAGTTGGTTTTTGGAACGGTACCTGTGCTTATATCAAACTCTGGTTTTATGCATCACCCCACCTCTCCTTCCCCCTTAAGCAGGTATAAGAGTGTTTTCTAAATGTGAGACACTGTTCTCTTTCCTAACTCAGTTCAAGTGTAGCCATGTTTACAGGATCTTCATAAGTGATATCTTATGATAAGTTTCTTTTTCTGTGTGACTTATTTCACTTAGAATCATCGTACCTGAATCCACCCATTTTGCTGCTACTGGTCTTATGACATTGATTTCATGGCTGAGGGATATTCCATCGTACGTAAGTACCACAATTTTTTGAACCATGTTTATATTTTCTGGGATACTTAAGGTGTATCCAATTTGAGGTCCTTGTATGCAGTGCAGCCCTAAATTTTGGGGTGGCTCTGTCTTATTGATTTTCAGTTTTCCCAAGTTATATTCCCTAGACTGGTAGTGCCCTTGGCTCTGTAGCTCTGTTCTTTACTTGTTTTAGGGAACAGAATGCACTCCTCCAGAGAGGCAGTTGGCAATTTACATCCCGCCCATCAGCATAACAAGGCTCCCTGTTCTCCAGGGCCTGTCTTGCCTTTCTTGTTCTTACACATTTTGTGGATGTCCCTTTTGACCGGTGGGAAGTGATACTTTTTTGTAGTGCAGATTTGCATTGCCCGCTTGCTTGCTTGGCCAAAAAGGGCGTATGCGTTTTCTCCTGAATATATTCAGGAGAAAACGCATACGCCCTTTTTGGCCAAGTGCATCATTGTCGAAGTTGTGCCCCTCTTCCTGTGCTTTAAAGGCGATTCCAACGTACCTCTTGAAATCTGTTTCCTGCTATTCTGCCTCGCTTTCAAGTCCGCCTCGTTGCCTTCCCTCAACAGATTTTTGGACGATAGTTGTCCTTTATTACTCGGCCAGTTTGTGAATTGCTGTGCCCCTGAGCTCCATTTTTCAACTCGTTTTTGGTGAGCTGACCGCAAGTCCAAATTTTTGGTTCAGGACCTATACTGGTTCCCGGTGGGTGGCTGAGAATTTGGTTAATTCTTCTTCCTGCCGGGAAATTACAGTGATATGTGCCCGTCCAAATGCCTAACAGCTACTCTCTCATTGGTTCTCCCTCTTCCATTTCATCCTCTGCCAAATTGGCAACCTGTGCGAACCAAGAGGTTAAAGGGGCTGTCTCTCCAAGTTGGGAGGTTGATAGTAAAGCAGACGGAAAGTCAAACCGGAGCACCAGGAGAGGGACTATGCGTTGAGTTTTAGAAACCTTTCGTATTCACAGTGTGTCCGTTCTCTAGGTTTCCTGCACATGTTATAGCTGTAGTAATATTCCCTTCAACCTGGAGAGTTCGGACCCATGGAATGGGTGCCATGCATTATTGCTTTAAAGTGTCTGCATTTGCTCACCCAATCTCACCAATCATCTCAGTCCCAAGTGTCCCTCCTTATGCCACATCCAGCTGTCGTTGTAGATAGGGTCATTCCAGCTTTCATCAGAGACCCTGAAGGAATTGTAAAGAATTTCCCAGTTTTTTTGTTTTGTTTTTGAAATTCCTTTTTATAGTGGGTTTGAGCTGATTCTCGCTGCCATGTTTATGCCAGTCTAGACACACTTGATTCTCTTACGGATACATATCAATACATAGGTTTTAAGATTCTTACTAGTCAGATACTTTCTCTGTGGGAAATATGGGGTTTTGAGTCCCTTTCACTGAGGACGGTGTAGGTCTTGTCTATTCCATAGTTGGTTTTTGGAACGGTACCTGTGCTTATATCAAACTCTGGTTTTATGCATCACCCCACCTCTCCTTCCCCCTTAAGCAGGTATAAGAGTGTTTTCTAAATGTGAGACACTGTTCTCTTTCCTAACTCAGTTCAAGTGTAGCCATGTTTACAGGATCTTCATAAGTGATATCTTATGATAAGTTTCTTTTTCTGTGTGACTTATTTCACTTAGAATCATCGTACCTGAATCCACCCATTTTGCTGCTACTGGTCTTATGACATTGATTTCATGGCTGAGGGATATTCCATCGTACGTAAGTACCACAATTTTTTGAACCATGTTTATATTTTCTGGGATACTTAAGGTGTATCCAAGTTGAGGTCCTTGTATGCAGTGCAGCCCTAAATTTTGGGGTGGCTCTGTCTTATTGATTTTCAGTTTTCCCAAGGTATATTCCCTAGACTGGTAGTGCCCTTGGCTCTGTAGCTCTGTTCTTTACTTGCTTTAGGGAACAGAATGCACTCCTCCAGAGAGGCAGTTGGCAATTTACATCCCGCCCATCAGCATAACAAGGCTCCCTGTTCTCCAGGGCCTGTCTTGCCTTTCTTGTTCTTACACATTTTGTGGATGTCCCTTTTGACCGGTGGGAAGTGATACTTCTTTGTAGTGCAGATTTGCATTGCCCGCTTGCTTGCTTCGCCAAAAAGGGCGTATGCTTTTTCTCCTGAATATATTCAGGAGAAAACGCATACGCCCTTTTTGGCCAAGTGCATCATTGTCGAAGTTGTGCCCCTCTTCCTGTGCTTTAAAGGCGATTCCAACATACCTCTTGAAATCTGTTTCCTGCTATTCTGCCTCGCTTTCAAGTCCGCCTCGTTGCCTTCCGTCAACAGATTTTTGGACGATAGTTGTCCTTTATTACTCGGCCAGTTTGTGAATTGCTGTGCCCCTGAGCTCCATTTTTCAACTCGTTTTTGGTGAGCTGACCGCAAGTCCAAAATTTTGGTTCAGGACCTATACTGGTTCCCGGTGGGTGGCTGAGAATTTGGTTAATTCTTCTTCCTGCCGGGAAATTACAGTGATATGTGCCCGTCCAAATGCCTAACAGCTACTCTCTCATTGGTTCTCCCTCTTCCCTTTCATCCTCTGCCAAATTGGCAACCTGTGCGAACCAAGAGGTTAAAGGGGCTGTCTCTCCAAGTTGGGAGGTTGATAGTAAAGCAGACGGAAAGTCAAACCGGAGCACCAGGAGAGGGACTATGCGTTGAGTTTTAGAAACCTTTCGTATTCACAGTGTGTCCGTTCTCTAGGTTTCCTGCACATGTTATAGCTGTAGTAATATTCCCTTCAACCTGGAGAGTTCGGACCCATGGAATGGGTGCCATGCATTATTGCTTTAAAGGGTCTGCATTTGCTCACCCAATCTCACCAATCGTCTCAGTCCCAAGTGTCCCTCCTTATGCCACATCCAGCTGTCGTTGTAGATAGGGTCATTCCAGATTTCATCAGAGACCCTGAAGGAATTGTAAAGAATTTCCCAGTTTTTTTGTTTTGTTTTTGAAATTCCTTTTTATAGTGGCTTTGAGCTGATTCTCGCTGCCATGTTTATGCCAGTCTAGACACCCTTGATTCCCTTACGGAGACATATCAATACATAGGTTTTAAGATTCTTACTAGTCAGATACTTTCCTCTGCGGGAAATATGGGGTTTTGAGTCCCTTTCACTGAGGACGGTGTAGGTCTTGTCTATTCCGTAGTTGGTTTTTGGAACGGTACCTGTGCTTATATCAAACTCTGGTTTTATGCATCACCCCACCTCTCCTTCCCCCTTAAGCAGGTATAAGAGTGTTTTCTAAATGTGAGACACTGTTCTCTTTCCTAACTCAGTTCAAGTGTAGCCATGTTTACAGGATCTTCATAAGTGATATCTTATGATAAGTTTCTTTTTCTGTGTGACTTATTTCACTTAGAATCATCGTACCTGAATCCACCCATTTTGCTGCTACTGGTCTTATGACATTGATTTCATGGCTGAGGGATATTCCATCGTACGTAAGTACCACAATTTTTTGAACCATGTTTATATTTTCTGGGATACTTAAGGTGTATCCAATTTGAGGTCCTTGTATGCAGTGCAGCCCTAAATTTTGGGGTGGCTCTGTCTTATTGATTTTCAGTTTTCCCAAGTTATATTCCCTAGACTGGTAGTGCCCTTGGCTCTGTAGCTCTGTTCTTTACTTGTTTTAGGGAACAGAATGCACTCCTCCAGAGAGGCAGTTGGCAATTTACATCCCGCCCATCAGCATAACAAGGCTCCCTGTTCTCCAGGGCCTGTCTTGCCTTTCTTGTTCTTACACATTTTGTGGATGTCCCTTTTGACCGGTGGGAAGTGATACTTCTTTGTAGTGCAGATTTGCATTGCCCGCTTGCTTGCTTGGCCAAAAAGGGCGTATGCGTTTTCTCCTGAATATATTCAGGAGAAAACGCATACGCCCTTTTTGGCCAAGTGCATCATTGTCGAAGTTGTGCCCCTCTTCCTGTGCTTTAAAGGCGATTCCAACGTACCTCTTGAAATCTGTTTCCTGCTATTCTGCCTCGCTTTCAAGTCCGCCTCGTTGCCTTCCCTCAACAGATTTTTGGACGATAGTTGTCCTTTATTACTCGGCCAGTTTGTGAATTGCTGTGCCCCTGAGCTCCATTTTTCAACTCGTTTTTGGTGAGCTGACCGCAAGTCCAAATTTTTGGTTCAGGACCTATACTGGTTCCCGGTGGGTGGCTGAGAATTTGGTTAATTCTTCTTCCTGCCGGGAAATTACAGTGATATGTGCCCGTCCAAATGCCTAACAGCTACTCTCTCATTGGTTCTCCCTCTTCCATTTCATCCTCTGCCAAATTGGCAACCTGTGCGAACCAAGAGGTTAAAGGGGCTGTCTCTCCAAGTTGGGAGGTTGATAGTAAAGCAGACGGAAAGTCAAACCGGAGCACCAGGAGAGGGACTATGCGTTGAGTTTTAGAAACCTTTCGTATTCACAGTGTGTCCGTTCTCTAGGTTTCCTGCACATGTTATAGCTGTAGTAATATTCCCTTCAACCTGGAGAGTTCGGACCCATGGAATGGGTGCCATGCATTATTGCTTTAAAGTGTCTGCATTTGCTCACCCAATCTCACCAATCATCTCAGTCCCAAGTGTCCCTCCTTATGCCACATCCAGCTGTCGTTGTAGATAGGGTCATTCCAGCTTTCATCAGAGACCCTGAAGGAATTGTAAAGAATTTCCCAGTTTTTTTGTTTTGTTTTTGAAATTCCTTTTTATAGTGGGTTTGAGCTGATTCTCGCTGCCATGTTTATGCCAGTCTAGACACACTTGATTCTCTTACGGATACATATCAATACATAGGTTTTAAGATTCTTACTAGTCAGATACTTTCTCTGTGGGAAATATGGGGTTTTGAGTCCCTTTCACTGAGGACGGTGTAGGTCTTGTCTATTCCATAGTTGGTTTTTGGAACGGTACCTGTGCTTATATCAAACTCTGGTTTTATGCATCACCCCACCTCTCCTTCCCCCTTAAGCAGGTATAAGAGTGTTTTCTAAATGTGAGACACTGTTCTCTTTCCTAACTCAGTTCAAGTGTAGCCATGTTTACAGGATCTTCATAAGTGATATCTTATGATAAGTTTCTTTTTCTGTGTGACTTATTTCACTTAGAATCATCGTACCTGAATCCACCCATTTTGCTGCTACTGGTCTTATGACATTGATTTCATGGCTGAGGGATATTCCATCGTACGTAAGTACCACAATTTTTTGAACCATGTTTATATTTTCTGGGATACTTAAGGTGTATCCAAGTTGAGGTCCTTGTATGCAGTGCAGCCCTAAATTTTGGGGTGGCTCTGTCTTATTGATTTTCAGTTTCCCCAAGGTATATTCCCTAGACTGGTAGTGCCCTTGGCTCTGTAGCTCTGTTCTTTACTTGTTTTAGGGAACAGAATGCACTCTTCCAGAGAGGCAGTTGGCAATTTACATCCCGCCCATCAGCATAACAAGGCTCCCTGTTCTCCAGGGCCTGTCTTGCCTTTCTTGTTCTTACACATTTTGTGGATGTCCCTTTTGACCGGTGGGAAGTGATACTTCTTTGTAGTGCAGATTTGCATTGCCCGCTTGCTTGCTTAGCCAAAAAGGGCGTATGCGTTTTCTCCTGAATATATTCAGGAGAAAACGCATACGCCCTTTTTGGCCAAGTGCATCATTGTCGAAGTTGTGCCCCTCTTCCTGTGCTTTAAAGGCGATTCCAACGTACCTCTTGAAATCTGTTTCCTGCTATTCTGCCTCGCTTTCAAGTCCGCCTCGTTGCCTTCCCTCAACAGATTTTTGGACGATAGTTGTCCTTTATTACTCGGCCAGTTTGTGAATTGCTGTGCCCCTGAGCTCCATTTTTCAACTCGTTTTTGGTGAGCTGACCGCAAGTCCAAAATTTTGGCTCAGGACCTATACTGGTTCCCGGTGGGTGGCTGAGAATTTGGTTAATTCTTCTTCCTGCCGGGAAATTACAGTGATATGTGCCCGTCCAAATGCCTAACAGCTACTCTCTCATTGGTTCTCCCTCTTCCCTTTCATCCTCTGCCAAATTGGCAACCTGTGCGAACCAAGAGGTTAAAGGGGCTGTCTCTCCAAGTTGGGAGGTTTATAGTAAAGCAGACGGAAAGTCAAACCGGAGCACCAGGAGTGGGACTATTCGTTGAGTTTTAGAAACCTTTTGTATTCACAGTGTGTCCGTTCTCTAGGCTTCCCGCACATGTTATAGCTGTAGTAATATTCCCTTCAACCTGGAGAGTTGGGACCCATGGAATGGGTGCCAGGCATTTGTGATTTAAAGGGTCTGCATTTGCTCACCCAATCTCACCAATCGTCTCAGTCCCAAGTGTCCCTCCTTATGCCACATTCTGCTGTCGTTGTAGATAGGGTCATTCCAGCTTTCATCAGAGACCCTGAAGGAATTGTAAAGAATTTCCCAGTTTTTTTGTTTTGTTTTTGAAATTCCTTTTTATAGTCGGTTTGAGCTGATTCTCGCTGCCATGTTTATGCCAGTCTAGACACACTTGATTCCCTTACGGAGACATATCAATACATAGGTTTTAAGATTCTTACTAGTCAGATATTTTCCTCTGCGGGAAATATGGGGTTTTGAGTCCCTTTCACTGAGGACGGTGTAGGTCTTGTCTATTCCATAGTTGGTTTTTGGAACGGTACCTGTGCTTATATCAAACTCTGGTTTTATGCATCACCCCACCTCTCCTTCCCCCTTAAGCAGGTATAAGAGTGTTTTCTAAATGTGAGACACTGTTCTCTTTCCTAACTCAGTTCAAGTGTAGCCATGTTTACAGGATCTTCATAAGTGATATCTTATGATAAGTTTCTTTTTCTGTGTGACTTATTTCACTTAGAATCATCGTACCTGAATCCACCCATTTTGCTGCTACTGGTCTTATGACATTGATTTCATGGCTGAGGGATATTCCATCGTACGTAAGTACCACAATTTTTTGAACCATGTTTATATTTTCTGGGATACTTAAGGTGTATCCAAGTTGAGATCCTTGTATGCAGTGCAGCCCTAAATTTTGGGGTGGCTCTGTCTTATTGATTTTCAGTTTTCCCAAGGTATATTCCCTAGACTGGTAGTGCCCTTGGCTCTGTAGCTCTGTTCTTTACTTGTTGTAGGGAACAGAATGCACTCCTCCAGAGAGGCAGTTGGCAATTTACATCCCACCCATCAGCATAACAAGGCTCCCTTTTCTCCAGGGCCTGTCTTGCCTTTCTTGTTCTTACACATTTTGTGGATGTCCCCTTTGACCGGTGGGAAGTGATACTTCTTTTTAGTGCAGATTTGCATTGCCCGCTTGCTTGCTTTGCCAAAAAGGGCGTATGCGTTTTCTCCTGAATATATTCAGGAGAAAACGCATACGCCCTTTTTGGCCAAGTGCATCATTGTCGAAGTTGTGCCCCTCTTCCTGTGCTTTAAAGGAGATTCCAACGTACCTCTTGAAATCTGTTTCCTGCTATTCTGCCTCGCTTTCAAGTCCGCCTCATTGCCTTCCCTCAACAGATTTTTGGACGATAGTTGTCCTTTATTACTCGGCCAGTTTGTGAATTGCTGTGCCCCTGAGCTCCATTTTTCAACTCGTTTTTGGTGAGCTGACCGCAAGTCCAAAATTTTGGTCCAGGACCTATACTGGTTCCCGGTGGGTGGCTGAGAATTTGGTTAATTCTTCTTCCTGCCGGGAAATTACAGTGATATGTGCCCGTCCAAATGCCTAACAGCTACTCTCTCATTGGTTCTCCCTCTTCCCTTTCATCCTCTGCCAAATTGGCAACCTGTGCGAACCAAGAGGTTAAAGGGGCTGTCTCTCCAAGTTGGGAGGTTGATAGTAAAGCAGACGGAAAGTCAAACTGGAGCACCAGGAGAGGGACTATGCGTTGAGTTTTAGAAACCTTTCGTATTCACAGTGTGTCCATTCCCTAGGTTTCCTGCACATGTTATAGCTGTAGTAATATTCCCTTCAACCTGGAGAGTTCGGACCCATGGAATGGGTGCCATGCATTATTGCTTTAAAGTGTCTGCATTTGCTCACCCAATCTCACCAATCATCTCAGTCCCAAGTGTCCCTCCTTATGCCACATCCAGCTGTCGTTGTAGATAGGGTCATTCCAGCTTTCATCAGAGACCCTGAAGGAATTGTAAAGAATTTCCCAGTTTTTTTGTTTTGTTTTTGAAATTCCTTTTTATAGTGGGTTTGAGCTGATTCTCGCTGCCATGTTTATGCCAGTCTAGACACACTTGATTCTCTTACGGATACATATCAATACATAGGTTTTAAGATTCTTACTAGTCAGATACTTTCTCTGTGGGAAATATGGGGTTTTGAGTCCCTTTCACTGAGGACGGTGTAGGTCTTGTCTATTCCATAGTTGGTTTTTGGAACGGTACCTGTGCTTATATCAAACTCTGGTTTTATGCATCACCCCACCTCTCCTTCCCCCTTAAGCAGGTATAAGAGTGTTTTCTAAATGTGAGACACTGTTCTCTTTCCTAACTCAGTTCAAGTGTAGCCATGTTTACAGGATCTTCATAAGTGATATCTTATGATAAGTTTCTTTTTCTGTGTGACTTATTTCACTTAGAATCATCGTACCTGAATCCACCCATTTTGCTGCTACTGGTCTTATGACATTGATTTCATGGCTGAGGGATATTCCATCGTACGTAAGTACCACAATTTTTTGAACCATGTTTATATTTTCTGGGATACTTAAGGTGTATCCAAGTTGAGGTCCTTGTATGCAGTGCAGCCCTAAATTTTGGGGTGGCTCTGTCTTATTGATTTTCAGTTTTCCCAAGGTATATTCCCTAGACTGGTAGTGCCCTTGGCTCTGTAGCTCTGTTCTTTACTTGTTTTAGGGAACAGAATGCACTCTTCCAGAGAGGCAGTTGGCAATTTACATCCCGCCCATCAGCATAACAAGGCTCCCTGTTCTCCAGGGCCTGTCTTGCCTTTCTTCTTCTTACACATTTTGTGGATGTCCCTTTTGACCGGTGGGAAGTGATACTTCTTTGTAGTGCAGATTTGCATTGCCCGCTTGCTTGCTTAGCCAAAAAGGGCGTATGCGTTTTCTCCTGAATATATTCAGGAGAAAACGCATACGCCCTTTTTGGCCAAGTGCATCATTGTCGAAGTTGTGCCCCTCTTCCTGTGCTTTAAAGGCGATTCCAACGTACCTCTTGAAATCTGTTTCCTGCTATTCTGCCTCGCTTTCAAGTCCGCCTCGTTGCCTTCCCTCAACAGATTTTTGGACGACAGTTGTCCTTTATTACTCGGCCAGTTTGTGAATTGCTGTGCCCCTGAGCTCCATTTTTCAACTCGTTTTTGGTGAGCTGACCGCAAGTCCAAAATTTTGGCTCAGGACCTATACTGGTTCCCGGTGGGTGGCTGAGAATTTGGTTAATTCTTCTTCCTGCCGGGAAATTACAGTGATATGTGCCCGTCCAAATGCCTAACAGCTACTCTCTCATTGGTTCTCCCTCTTCCCTTTCATCCTCTGCCAAATTGGCAACCTGTGCGAACCAAGAGGTTAAAGGGGCTGTCTCTCCAAGTTGGGAGGTTTATAGTAAAGCAGACGGAAAGTCAAACCGGAGCACCAGGAGTGGGACTATTCGTTGAGTTTTAGAAACCTTTTGTATTCACAGTGTGTCCGTTCTCTAGGTTTCCCGCACATGTTATAGCTGTAGTAATATTCCCTTCAACCTGGAGAGTTGGGACCCATGGAATGGGTGCCAGGCATTTGTGATTTAAAGGGTCTGCATTTGCTCACCCAATCTCACCAATCTTCTCAGTCCCAAGTGTCCCTCCTTATGCCACATTCTGCTGTCGTTGTAGATAGGGTCATTCCAGCTTTCATCAGAGACCCTGAAGGAATTGTAAAGAATTTCCCAGTTTTTTTGTTTTGTTTTTGAAATTCCTTTTTATAGTCGGTTTGATCTGATTCTCGCTGCCATGTTTATGCCAGTCTAGACACACTTGATTCCCTTACGGAGACATATCAATACATAGGTTTTAAGATTCTTACTAGTCAGATATTTTCCTCTGCGGGAAATATGGTGTTTTGAGTCCCTTTCACTGAGGACGGTGTAGGTCTTGTCTATTCCATAGTTGGTTTTTGGAACGGTACCTGTGCTTATATCAAACTCTGGTTTTATGCATCACCCCACCTCTCCTTCCCCCTTAAGCAGGTATAAGAGTGTTTTCTAAATGTGAGACACTGTTCTCTTTCCTAACTCAGTTCAAGTGTAGCCATGTTTACAGGATCTTCATAAGTGATATCTTATGATAAGTTTCTTTTTCTGTGTGACTTATTTCACTTAGAATCATCGTACCTGAATCCACCCATTTTGCTGCTACTGGTCTTATGACATTGATTTCATGGCTGAGGGATATTCCATCGTACGTAAGTACCACAATTTTTTGAACCATGTTTATATTTTCTGGGATACTTAAGGTGTATCCAAGTTGAGATCCTTGTATGCAGTGCAGCCCTAAATTTTGGGGTGGCTCTGTCTTATTGATTTTCAGTTTTCCCAAGGTATATTCCCTAGACTGGTAGTGCCCTTGGCTCTGTAGCTCTGTTCTTTACTTGTTGTAGGGAACAGAATGCACTCCTCCAGAGAGGCAGTTGGCAATTTACATCCCGCCCATCAGCATAACAATGCTCCCTTTTCTCCAGGGCCTGTCTTGCCTTTCTTGTTCTTACACATTTTGTGGATGTCCCCTTTGACCGGTGGGAAGTAATACTTCTTTTTAGTGCAGATTTGCATTGCCCGCTTCCTTGCTTTGCCAAAAAGGGCGTATGCGTTTTCTCCTGAATATATTCAGGAGAAAACGCATACGCCCTTTTTGGCCAAGTGCATCATTGTCGAAGTTGTGCCCCTCTTCCTGTGCTTTAAAGGAGATTCCAACGTACCTCTTGAAATCTGTTTCCTGCTATTCTGCCTCGCTTTCAAGTCCGCCTCATTGCCTTCCCTCAACAGATTTTTGGACGATAGTTGTCCTTTATTACTCGGCCAGTTTGTGAATTGCTGTGCCCCTGAGCTCCACTTTTCAACTCGTTTTTGGTGAGCTGACCGCAAGTCCAAAATTTTGGTCCAGGACCTATACTGGTTCCCGGTGGGTGGCTGAGAATTTGGTTAATTCTTCTTCCTGCCGGGAAATTACAGTGATATGTGCCCGTCCAAATGCCTAACAGCTACTCTCTCATTGGTTCTCCCTCTTCCCTTTCATCCTCTGCCAAATTGGCAACCTGTGCGAACCAAGAGGTTAAAGGGGCTGTCTCTCCAAGTTGGGAGGTTGATAGTAAAGCAGACGGAAAGTCAAACTGGAGCACCAGGAGAGGGACTATGCGTTGAGTTTTAGAAACCTTTCGTATTCACAGTGTGTCCATTCCCTAGGTTTCCAGCACATGTTATAGCTGTAGTAATATTCCCTTCAACCTGGAGAGTTCGGACCCATGGAATGGGTGCCATGCATTATTGCTTTAAAGGGTCTGCATTTGCTCACCCAATCTCACCAATCGTCTCAGTCCCAAGTGTCCCTCCTTATGCCACATCCAGCTGTCGTTGTAGATAGGGTCATTCCAGATTTCATCAGAGACCCTGAAGGAATTGTAAAGAATTTCCCAGTTTTTTTGTTTTGTTTTTGAAATTCCTTTTTATAGTGGCTTTGAGCTGATTCTCGCTGCCATGTTTATGCCAGTCTAGACACCCTTGATTCCCTTACGGAGACATATCAATACATAGGTTTTAAGATTCTTACTAGTCAGATACTTTCCTCTGCGGGAAATATGGGGTTTTGAGTCCCTTTCACTGAGGACGGTGTAGGTCTTGTCTATTCCGTAGTTGGTTTTTGGAACGGTACCTGTGCTTATATCAAACTCTGGTTTTATGCATCACCCCACCTCTCCTTCCCCCTTAAGCAGGTATAAGAGTGTTTTCTAAATGTGAGACACTGTTCTCTTTCCTAACTCAGTTCAAGTGTAGCCATGTTTACAGGATCTTCATAAGTGATATCTTATGATAAGTTTCTTTTTCTGTGTGACTTATTTCACTTAGAATCATCGTACCTGAATCCACCCATTTTGCTGCTACTGGTCTTATGACATTGATTTCATGGCTGAGGGATATTCCATTGTACGTAAGTACCACAATTTTTTGAACCATGTTTATATTTTCTGGGATACTTAAGGTGTATCCAAGTTGAGGTCCTTGTATGCAGTGCAGCCCTAAATTTTGGGGTGGCTCTGTCTTATTGATTTTCAGTTTTCCCAAGGTATATTCCCTAGACTGGTAGTGCCCTTGGCTCTGTAGCTCTGTTCTTTACTTGTTTTAGGGAACAGAATGCACTCTTCCAGAGAGGCAGTTGGCAATTTACATCCCGCCCATCAGCATAACAAGGCTCCCTGTTCTCCAGGGCCTGTCTTGCCTTTCTTGTTCTTACACATTTTGTGGATGTCCCTTTTGACCGGTGGGAAGTGATACTTCTTTGTAGTGCAGATTTGCATTGCCCGCTTGCTTGCTTAGCCAAAAAGGGCGTATGCGTTTTCTCCTGAATATATTCAGGAGAAAACGCATACGCCCTTTTCGGCCAAGTGCATCATTGTCGAAGTTGTGCCCCTCTTCCTGTGCTTTAAAGGCGATTCCAACGTACCTCTTGAAATCTGTTTCCTGCTATTCTGCCTCGCTTTCAAGTCCGCCTCGTTGCCTTCCCTCAACAGATTTTTGGACGATAGTTGTCCTTTATTACTCGGCCAGTTTGTGAATTGCTGTGCCCCTGAGCTCCATTTTTCAACTCGTTTTTGGTGAGCTGACCGCAAGTCCAAAATTTTGGCTCAGGACCTATACTGGTTCCCGGTGGGTGGCTGAGAATTTGGTTAATTCTTCTTCCTGCCGGGAAATTACAGTGATATGTGCCCGTCCAAATGCCTAACAGCTACTCTCTCATTGGTTCTCCCTCTTCCCTTTCATCCTCTGCCAAATTGGCAACCTGTGCGAACCAAGAGGTTAAAGGGGCTGTCTCTCCAAGTTGGGAGGTTTATAGTAAAGCAGACGGAAAGTCAAACCGGAGCACCAGGAGTGGGACTATTCGTTGAGTTTTAGAAACCTTTTGTATTCACAGTGTGTCCGTTCTCTAGGTTTCCCGCACATGTTATAGCTGTAGTAATATTCCCTTCAACCTGGAGAGTTGGGACCCATGGAATGGGTGCCAGGCATTTGTGATTTAAAGGGTCTGCATTTGCTCACCCAATCTCACCAATCTTCTCAGTCCCAAGTGTCCCTCCTTATGCCACATTCTGCTGTCGTTGTAGATAGGGTCATTCCAGCTTTCATCAGAGACCCTGAAGGAATTGTAAAGAATTTCCCAGTTTTTTTGTTTTGTTTTTGAAATTCCTTTTTATAGTCGGTTTGAGCTGATTCTCGCTGCCATGTTTATGCCAGTCTAGACACACTTGATTCCCTTACAGAGACATATCAATACATAGGTTTTAAGATTCTTACTAGTCAGATATTTTCCTCTGCGGGAAATATGGGGTTTTGAGTCCCTTTCACTGAGGACGGTGTAGGTCTTGTCTATTCCATAGTTGGTTTTTGGAACGGTACCTGTGCTTATATCAAACTCTGGTTTTATGCATCACCCCACCTCTCCTTCCCCCTTAAGCAGGTATAAGAGTGTTTTCTAAATGTGAGACACTGTTCTCTTTCCTAACTCAGTTCAAGTGTAGCCATGTTTACAGGATCTTCATAAGTGATATCTTATGATAAGTTTCTTTTTCTGTGTGACTTATTTCACTTAGAATCATCGTACCTGAATCCACCCATTTTGCTGCTACTGGTCTTATGACATTGATTTCATGGCTGAGGGATATTCCATCGTACGTAAGTACCACAATTTTTTGAACCATGTTTATATTTTCTGGGATACTTAAGGTGTATCCAAGTTGAGGTCCTTGTATGCAGTGCAGCCCTAAATTTTGTGGTGGCTCTGTCTTATTGATTTTCAGTTTTCCCAAGGTATATTCCCTAGACTGGTAGTGCCCTTGGCTCTGTAGCTCTGTTCTTTACTTGCTTTAGGGAACAGAATGCACTCCTCCAGAGAGGCAGTTGGCAATTTACATCCCGCCCATCAGCATAACAAGGCTCCCTGTTCTCCAGGGCCTGTCTTGCCTTTCTTGTTCTTACACATTTTGTGGATGTCCCTTTTGACCGGTGGGAAGTGATACTTCTTTGTAGTGCAGATTTGCATTGCCCGCTTGCTTGCTTGGCCAAAAAGGGCGTATGCGTTTTCTCCTGAATATATTCAGGAGAAAACGCATACGCCCTTTTTGGCCAAGTGCATCATTGTCGAAGTTGTGCCCCTCTTCCTGTGCTTTAAAGGCAATTCCAACGTACCTCTTGAAATCTGTTTCCTGCTATTCTGCCTCGCTTTCAAGTCCGCCTCGTTGCCTTCCCTCAACATATTTTTGGACGATAGTTGTCCTTTATTACTCGGCCAGCTTGTGAATTGCTGTGCCCCTGAGCTCCATTTTTCAACTCGTTTTTGGTGAGCTGACCGCAAGTCCAAAATTTTGGTTCAGGACCTATACTGGTTCCCGGTGGGTGGCTGAGAATTTGGTTAATTCTTCTTCCTGCCGGGAAATTACAGTGATATGTGCCCGTCCAAATGCCTAACAGCTACTCTCTCATTGGTTCTCCCTCTTCCCTTTCATCCTCTGCCAAATTGGCAACCTGTGCGAACCAAGAGGTTAAAGGGGCTGTCTCTCCAAGTTGGGAGGTTGATAGTAAAGCAGACGGAAAGTCAAACCGGAGCACCAGGAGAGGGACTATGCGTTGAG
Source organism: Hyperoodon ampullatus (assembly GCF_949752795.1). Lineage (NCBI taxonomy): Eukaryota > Metazoa > Chordata > Mammalia > Artiodactyla > Ziphiidae > Hyperoodon > Hyperoodon ampullatus. The sequence goes on from NW_027640856.1 coordinate 42,612, forward strand.
TTTTAGAAACCTTTCGTATTCACAGTGTGTCCGTTCTCTATGTTTCCCGCACATGTTATAGCTGTAGTAATATTCCCTTCAACCTGGAGAGTTCGGACCCATGGAATGGGTGCCATGCATTATTGCTTTAAAGGGTCTGCATTTGCTCACCCAATCTCACCAATCGTCTCAGTCCCAAGTGTCCCTCCTTATGCCACATCCAGCTGTCGTTGTAGATAGGGTCATTCCAGCCTTCATCAGAGACCCTGAAGGAATTGTAAAGAATTTCCCAGTTTTTTTGTTTTGTTTTTGAAATTCCTTTTTATAGTGGGTTTGAGCTGATTCTCGCTGCCATGTTTATGCCAGTCTAGACACCCTTGATTCCCTTATGGAGACATATCAATACATAGGTTTTAAGATTCTTACTAGTCAGATACTTTCCTCTGCGGGAAATATGGGGTTTTGAGTCCCTTTCACTGAGGACGGTGTAGGTCTTGTCTATTCCGTAGTTGGTTTTTGGAACGGTACCTGTGCTTATATCAAACTCTGGTTTTATGCATCACCCCACCTCTCCTTCCCCCTTAAGCAGGTATAAGAGTGTTTTCTAAATGTGAGACACTGTTCTCTTTCCTAACTCAGTTCAAGTGTAGCCATGTTTACAGGATCTTCATAAGTGATATCTTATGATAAGTTTCTTTTTCTGTGTGACTTATTTCACTTAGAATCATCGTACCTGAATCCACCCATTTTGCTGCTACTGGTCTTATGACATTGATTTCATGGCTGAGGGATATTCCATCGTACGTAAGTACCACAATTTTTTGAACCATGTTTATATTTTCTGGGATACTTAAGGTGTATCCAATTTGAGGTCCTTGTATGCAGTGCAGCCCTAAATTTTGGGGTGGCTCTGTCTTATTGATTTTCAGTTTTCCCAAGTTATATTCCCTAGACTGGTAGTGCCCTTGGCTCTGTAGCTCTGTTCTTTACTTGTTTTAGGGAACAGAATGCACTCCTCCAGAGAGGCAGTTGGCAATTTACATCCCGCCCATCAGCATAACAAGGCTCCCTGTTCTCCAGGGCCTGTCTTGCCTTTCTTGTTCTTACACATTTTGTGGATGTCCCTTTTGACCGGTGGGAAGTGATACTTCTTTGTAGTGCAGATTTGCATTGCCCGCTTGCTTGCTTAGCCAAAAAGGGCGTATGCGTTTTCTCCTGAATATATTCAGGAGAAAACGCATACGCCCTTTTTGGCCAAGTGCATCATTGTCGAAGTTGTGCCCCTCTTCCTGTGCTTTAAAGGCGATTCCAACGTACCTCTTGAAATCTGTTTCCTGCTATTCTGCCTCGCTTTCAAGTCCGCCTCGTTGCCTTCCCTCAACAGATTTTTGGACGATAGTTGTCCTTTATTACTTGGCCAGTTTGTGAATTGCTGTGCCCCTGAGCTCCATTTTTCAACTCGTTTTTGGTGAGCTGACCGCAAGTCCAAAATTTTGGCTCAGGACCTATACTGGTTCCCGGTGGGTGGCTGAGAATTTGGTTAATTCTTCTTCCTGCCGGGAAATTACAGTGATATGTGCCCGTCCAAATGCCTAACAGCTACTCTCTCATTGGTTCTCCCTCTTCCCTTTCATCCTCTGCCAAATTGGCAACCTGTGCGAACCAAGAGGTTAAAGGGGCTGTCTCTCCAAGTTGGGAGGTTGATAGTAAAGCAGACGGAAAGTCAAACCGGAGCACCAGGAGTGGGACTATTCGTTGAGTTTTAGAAACCTTTCGTATTCACAGTGTGTCCGTTCTCTAGGTTTCCCGCACATGTTATAGCTGTAGTAATATTCCCTTCAACCTGGAGAGGTGGGACCCATGGAATGGGTGCCATGCATTATTGCTTTAAAGGGTCTGCATTTGCTCACCCAATCTAACCAATCGTCTCAGTCCCAAGTGTCCCTCCTTATGCCACATTCTGCTGTCGTTGTAGATAGGGTCATTCCAGCTTTCATCAGAGACCCTGAAGGAATTGTAAAGAATTTCCCAGTTTTTTTGTTTTGTTTTAGAAATTCCTTTTTATAGTCGGTTTGAGCTGATTCTCGCTGCCATGTTTATGCCAGTCTAGACACACTTGATTCCCTTACGGAGACATATCAATACATAGGTTTTAAGATTCTTACTAGTCAGATATTTTCCTCTGCGGGAAATATGGGGTTTTGAGTCCCTTTCACTGAGGACGGTGTAGGTCTTGTCTATTCCATAGTTGGTTTTTGGAACGGTACCTGTGCTTATATCAAACTCTGGTTTTATGCATCACCCCACCTCTCCTTCCCCCTTAAGCAGGTATAAGAGTGTTTTCTAAATGTGAGACACTGTTCTCTTTCCTAACTCAGTTCAAGTGTAGCCATGTTTACAGGATCTTCATAAGTGATATCTTATGATAAGTTTCTTTTTCTGTGTGACTTATTTCACTTAGAATCATCGTACCTGAATCCACCCATTTTGCTGCTACTGGTCTTATGACATTGATTTCATGGCTGAGGGATATTCCATCGTACGTAAGTACCACAATTTTTTGAACCATATTTATATTTTCTGGGATACTTAAGGTGTATCCAAGTTGAGGTCCTTGTATGCAGTGCAGCCCTAAATTTTGGGGTGGCTCTGTCTTATTGATTTTCAGTTTTCCCAAGGTATATTCCCTAGACTGGTAGTGCCCTTGGCTCTGTAGCTCTGTTCTTTACTTGCTTTAGGGAACAGAATGCACTCCTCCAGAGAGGCAGTTGGCAATTTACATCCCACCCATCAGCATAACAAGGCTCCCTGTTCTCCAGGGCCTGTCTTGCCTTTCTTGTTCTTACACATTTTGTGGATGTCCCTTTTGACCGGTGGGAAGTGATACTTCTTTGTAGTGCAGAGTTGCATTGCCCGCTTGCTTGCTTGGCCAAAAAGGGCGTATGCGTTTTCTCCTGAATATATTCAGGAGAAAACGCATACGCCCTTTTTGGCCAAGTGCATCATTGTCGAAGTTGTGCCCCTCTTCCTGTGCTTTAAAGGCGATTCCAACGTACCTCTTGAAATCTGTTTCCTGCTATTCTGCCTCGCTTTCAAGTCCGCCTCGTTGCCTTCCCTCAACAGATTTTTGGACGATAGTTGTCCTTTATTACTCGGCCAGTTTGTGAATGGTTGTGCCCCTGAGCTCCATTTTTCAACTCGTTTTTGGTGAGCTGACCGCAAGTCCAAAATTTTGGTTCAGGACCTATACTGGTTCCCGGTGGGTGGCTGAGAATTTGGTTAATTCTTCTTCCTGCCGGGAAATTACAGTGATATGTGCCCGTCCAAATGCCTAACAGCTACTCTCTCATTGGTTCTCCCTCTTCCCTTTCATCCTCTGCCAAATTGGCAACCTGTGCGAACCAGGAGGTTAAAGGGGCTGTCTCTCCAATTTGGGAGAATGATAGTAAAGCAGCCGGAAAGTCAAACCGGAGCACCAGGAGAGGGACTATTCGTTGAGTTTTAGAAACCTTTCGTATTCACAGTGTGTCCGTTCTCTAAGTTTCCTGCACATGTTATAGCTGTAGTAATATTCCCTTCAACCTGGAGAGTTCGGACCCATGGAATGGGTGCCATGCATTATTGCTTTAAAGTGTCTGCATTTGCTCACCCAATCTCACCAATCGTCTCAGTCCCAAGTGTCCCTCCTTATGCCACATCCAGCTGTCGTTGTAGATAGGGTCATTCCAGATTTCATCAGAGACCCTGAAGGAATTGTAAAGAATTTCCCAGTTTTTTTGTTTTGTTTTTGAAATTCCTTTTTATAGTGGGTTTGAGCTGATTCTCGCTGCCATGTTTATGCCAGTCTAGACACACTTGATTCCCTTACGGAGACATATCAATACATAGGTTTTAAGATTCTTACTAGTCAGATATTTTCCTCTGCGGGAAATATGGGATTTTGAGTCCCTTTTGCTGAGGACGGTGTAGGTCTTGTCTATTCCATAGTTGGTTTTTGGAACGGTACCTGTGCTTATATCAAACTCTGGTTTTATGCATCACCCCACCTCTCCTTCCCCCTTAAGCAGGTATAAGAGTGTTTTCTAAATGTGAGACACTGTTCTCTTTCCTAACTCAGTTCAAGTGTAGCCATGTTTACAGGATCTTCATAAGTGATATCTTATGATAAGTTTCTTTTTCTGTGTGACTTATTTCACTTAGAATCATCGTACCTGAATCCACCCATTTTGCTGCTACTGGTCTTATGACATTGATTTCATGGCTGAGGGATATTCCATCGTACGTAAATACCACAAATTTTTGAACCATGTTTATATTTTCTGGGATACTTAAGGTGTATCCAAGTTGAGGTCCTTGTATGCAGTGCAGCCCTAAATTTTGTGGTGGCTCTGTCTTATTGATTTTCAGTTTTCCCAAGGTATATTCCCTAGACTGGTAGTGCCCTTGGCTCTGTAGCTCTGTTCTTTACTTGTTTTAGGGAACAGAATGCACTCCTCCAGAGAGGCAGTTGGCAATTTACATCCCGCCCATCAGCATAACAAGGCTCCCTGTTCTCCAGGGCCTGTCTTGCCTTTCTTGTTCTTACACATTTTGTGGATGTCCCTTTTGACCGGTGGGAAGTGATACTTCTTTGTAGTGCAGATTTGCATTGCCCGCTTGCTTGCTTGGCCAAAAAGGGCGTATGCGTTTTCTCCTGAATATATTCAGGAGAAAACGCATACGCCCTTTTTGGCCAAGTGCGTCATTGTCGAAGTTGTGCCCCTCTTCCTGTGCTTTAAAGGCGATTCCAACGTACCTCTTGAAATCTGTTTCCTGCTATTCTGCCTCGCTTTCAAGTCCGCCTCGTTGCCTTCCCTCAACAGATTTTTGGACGATAGTTGTCCTTTATTACTCGGCCAGTTTGTGAATTGCTGTGCCCCTGAGCTCCATTTTTCAACTCGTTTTTGGTGAGCTGACCGCAAGTCCAAAATTTTGGTTCAGGACCTATACTGGTTCCCGGTGGGTGGCTGAGAATTTGGTTAATTCTTCTTCCTGCCGGGAAATTACAGTGATATGTGCCCGTCCAAATGCCTAACAGCTACTCTCTCATTGGTTCTCCCTCTTCCCTTTCATCCTCTGCCAAATTGGCAACCTGTGCGAACCAAGAGGTTAAAGGGGCTGTCTCTCCAAGTTGGGAGGTTGATAGTAAAGCAGACGGAAAGTCAAACCGGAGCACCAGGAGAGGGACTATGCGTTGAGTTTTAGAAACCTTTCGTATTCACAGTGTGTCCGTTCTCTAGGTTTCCCGCACATGTTATAGCTGTAGTAATATTCCCTTCAACCTGGAGAGTTCGGACCCATGGAATGGGTGCCATGCATTATTGCTTTAAAGGGTCTGCATTTGCTCACCCAATCTCACCAATCGTCTCAGTCCCAAGTGTCCCTCCTTATGCCACATCCAGCTGTCGTTGTAGATAGGGTCATTCCAGCCTTCATCAGAGACCCTGAAGGAATTGTAAAGAATTTCCCAGTTTTTTTGTTTTGTTTTTGAAATTCCTTTTTATAGTGGGTTTGAGCTGATTCTCGCTGCCATGTTTATGCCAGTCTAGACACACTTGATTCCCTTACGGAGACATATCAATACATAGGTTTTAAGATTCTTACTAGTCAGATATTTTCCTCTGCGGGAAATATGGGGTTTTGAGTCCCTTTCGCTGAGGACGGTGTAGGTCTTGTCTATTCCATAGTTGGTTTTTGGAACGGTACCTGTGCTTATATCAAACTCTGGTTTTATGCAACACCCCACCTCTCCTTCCCCCTTAAGCAGGTATAAGAGTGTTTTCTAAATGTGAGACACTGTTCTCTTTCCTAACTCAGTTCAAGTGTAGCCATGTTTACAGGATCTTCATAAGTGATATCTTATGATAAGTTTCTTTTTCTGTGTGACTTATTTCACTTAGAATCATCGTACCTGAATCCACCCATTTTGCTGCTACTGGTCTTATGACATTGATTTCATGGCTGAGGGATATTCCATCGTACGTAAGTACCACAAGTTTTTGAACCATGTTTATATTTTCTGGGATACTTAAGGTGTATCCAAGTTGAGGTCCTTGTATGCAGTGCAGCCCTAAATTTTGGGGTGGCTCTGTCTTATTGATTTTCAGTTTTCCCAAGGTATATTCCCTAGACTGGTAGTGCCCTTGGCTCTGTAGCTCTGTTCTTTACTTGTTTTAGGGAACAGAATGCACTCCTCCAGAGAGGCAGTTGGCAATTTACATCCCGCCCATCAGCATAACAAGGCTCCCTGTTCTCCAGGGCCTGTCTTGCCTTTCTTGTTCTTACACATTTTGTGGATGTCCCTTTTGACCGGTGGGAAGTGATACTTCTTTGTAGTGCAGGTTTGCATTGCCCGCTTGCTTGCTTGGCCAAAAAGGGCGTATGCGTTTTCTCCTGAATATATTCAGGAGAAAACGCATACGCCCTTTTTGGCCAAGTGCATCATTGTCGAAGTTGTGCCCCTCTTCCTGTGCTTTAAAGGCGATTCCAACGTACCTCTTGAAATCTGTTTCCTGCTATTCTGCCTCGCTTTCAAGTCCGCCTCGTTGCCTTCCCTCAACAGATTTTTGGACGATAATTGTCTTTATTACTCGGCCAGTTTGTGAATGGCTGTGCCCCTGAGCTCCATTTTTCAACTCGTTTTTGGTGAGCTGACCGCAAGTCCAAAATTTTGGTTCAGGACCTATACTGGTTTCCAGTGGGTGGCTGAGAATTTGGTTAATTCTTCTTCCTGCCGGGAAATTACAGTGATATGTGCCCGTCCAAATGCCTAACAGCTACTCTCTCATTGGTTCTCCCTCTTCCCTTTCATCCTCTGCCAAATTGGCAACCTCTGCGAACCAAGAGGTTAAAGGGGCTGTCTCTCCAAATTGGGAGGTTGATAGTAAAGCAGACGGAAAGTCAAACCGGAGCACCAGGAGAGGGACCATGCGTTGAGTTTTAGAAACCTTTCGTATTCACAGTGTGTCCGTTCTCTAGGTTTCCCGCACATGTTATAGCTGTAGTAATATTCCCTTCAACCTGGAGAGTTCGGACCCATGGAATGGGTGCCATGCATTATTGCTTTAAAGGGTCTGCATTTGCTCACCCAATCTCACCAATCGTCTCAGTCCCAAGTGTCCCTCCTTATGCCACATCCAGCTGTCGTTGTAGATAGGGTCATTCCAGCCTTCATCAGAGACCCTGAAGGAATTGTAAAGAATTTCCCAGTTTTTTTGTTTTGTTTTTGAAATTCCTTTTTATAGTGGGTTTGAGCTGATTCTCGCTGCCATGTTTATGCCAGTCTAGACACACTTGATTCCCTTACGGAGACATATCAATACATAGGTTTTAAGATTCTTACTAGTCAGATATTTTCCTCTGCGGGAAATATGGGGTTTTGAGTCCCTTTCGCTGAGGACGGTGTAGGTCTTGTCTATTCCATAGTTGGTTTTTGGAACGGTACCTGTGCTTATATCAAACTCTGGTTTTATGCAACACCCCACCTCTCCTTCCCCCTTAAGCAGGTATAAGAGTGTTTTCTAAATGTGAGACACTGTTCTCTTTCCTAACTCAGTTCAAGTGTAGCCATGTTTACAGGATCTTCATAAGTGATATCTTATGATAAGTTTCTTTTTCTGTGTGACTTATTTCACTTAGAATCATCGTACCTGAATCCACCCATTTTGCTGCTACTGGTCTTATGACATTGATTTCATGGCTGAGGGATATTCCATCGTACGTAAGTACCACAAGTTTTTGAACCATGTTTATATTTTCTGGGATACTTAAGGTGTATCCAAGTTGTGGTCCTTGTATGCAGTGCAGCCCTAAATTTTGGGGTGGCTCTGTCTTATTGATTTTCAGTTTTCCCAAGGTATATTCCCTACACTGGTAGTGCCCTTGGCTCTGTAGCTCTGTTCTTTACTTGTTTTAGGGAACAGAATGCACTCCTCCAGAGAGGCAGTTGGCAATTTACATCCCGCCCATCAGCATAACAAGGCTCCCTGTTCTCCAGGGCCTGTCTTGCCTTTCTTGTTCTTACACATTTTGTGGATGTCCCTTTTGACCGGTGGGAAGTGATACTTCTTTGTAGTGCAGGTTTGCATTGCCCGCTTGCTTGCTTGGCCAAAAAGGGCGTATGCGTTTTCTCCTGAATATATTCAGGAGAAAACGCATACGCCCTTTTTGGCCAAGTGCATCATTGTCGAAGTTGTGCCCCTCTTCCTGTGCTTTAAAGGCGATTCCAACGTACCTCTTGAAATCTGTTTCCTGCTATTCTGCCTCGCTTTCAAGTCCGCCTCGTTGCCTTCCCTCAACAGATTTTTGGACGATAGTTGTCCTTTATTACTCGGCCAGTTTGTGAATGGCTGTGCCCCTGAGCTCCATTATTCAACTCGTTTTTGGTGAGCTGACCGCAAGTCCAAAATTTTGGTTCAGGACCTATACTGGTTCCCGGTGGGTGGCTGAGAATTTGGTTAATTCTTCTTCCTGCCGGGAAATTACAGTGATATGTGCCCATCCAAATGCCTAACAGCTACTCTCTCATTGGTTCTCCCTCTTCCCTTTCATCCTCTGCCAAATTGGCAACCTGTGCGAACCAAGAGGTTAAAGGGGCTGTCTCTCCAAATTGGGAGGTTGATAGTAAAGCAGACGGAAAGTCAAACCGGAGCACCAGGAGAGGGACCATGCGTTGAGTTTTAGAAACCTTTCGTATTCACAGTGTGTCCGTTCTCTAGGTTTCCCGCACATGTTATAGCTGTAGTAATATTCCCTTCAACCTGGAGAGTTCGGACCCATGGAATGGGTGCCATGCATTATTGCTTTAAAGGGTCTGCATTTGCTCACCCAATCTCACCAATCGTCTCAGTCCCAAGTGTCCCTCCTTATGCCACATCCAGCTGTCGTTGTAGATAGGGTCATTCCAGCCTTCATCAGAGACCCTGAAGGAATTGTAAAGAATTTCCCAGTTTTTTTGTTTTGTTTTTGAAATTCCTTTTTATAGTGGGTTTGAGCTGATTCTCGCTGCCATGTTTATGCCAGTCTAGACACACTTGATTTCCTTACGGAGACATATCAATACATAGGTTTTAAGATTCTTACTAGTCAGATATTTTCCTCTGCGGGAAATATGGGGTTTTGAGTCCCTTTCGCTGAGGACGGTGTAGGTCTTGTCTATTCCATAGTTGGTTTTTGGAACGGTACCTGTGCTTATATCAAACTCTGGTTTTATGCATCACCCCACCTCTCCTTCCCCCTTAAGCAGGTATAAGAGTGTGTTCTAAATGTGAGACACTGTTCTCTTTCCTAACTCAGTTCAAGTGTAGCCATGTTTACAGGATCTTCATAAGTGATATCTTATGATAAGTTTCTTTTTCTGTGTGACTTATTTCACTTAGAATCATCGTACCTGAATCCACCCATTTTGCTGCTACTGGTCTTATGACATTGATTTCATGGCTGAGGGATATTCCATCGTACGTAAGTACCACAAGTTTTTGAACCATGTTTATATTTTCTGGGATACTTAAGGTGTATCCAAGTTGAGGTCCTTGTATGCAGTGCAGCCCTAAATTTTGGGGTGGCTCTGTCTTATTGATTTTCAGTTTTCCCAAGGTATATTCCCTAGACTGGTAGTGCCCTTGGCTCTGTAGCTCTGTTCTTTACTTGTTGTAGGGAACAGAATGCACTCCTCCAGAGAGGCAGTTGGCAATTTACATCCCGCCCATCAGCATAACAAGGCTCCCTGTTCTCCAGGGCCTGTCTTGCCTTTCTTCTTCTTACACATTTTGTGGATGTCCCTTTTGACCGGTGGGAAGTGATACTTCTTTGTAGTGCAGATTTGCATTGCCCGCTTGCTTGCTTGGCCAAAAAGGGCGTATGCGTTTTCTCCTGAATATATTCAGGAGAAAACGCATACGCCCTTTTTGGCCAAGTGCATCATTGTCGAAGTTGTGCCCCTCTTCCTGTGCTTTAAAGGCGATTCCAACGTACCTCTTGAAATCTGTTTCCTGCTATTCTGCCTCGCTTTCAAGTCCGCCTCGTTGCCTTCCCTCAACAGATTTTTGGACGATAGTTGTCCTTTATTACTCGGCCAGTTTGTGAATGGCTGTGCCCCTGAGCTCCATTATTCAACTCGTTTTTGGTGAGCTGACCGCAAGTCCAAAATTTTGGTTCAGGACCTATACTGGTTCCCGGTGGGTGGCTGAGAATTTGGTTAATTCTTCTTCCTGCCGGGAAATTACAGTGATATGTGCCCATCCAAATGCCTAACAGCTACTCTCTCATTGGTTCTCCCTCTTCCCTTTCATCCTCTGCCAAATTGGCAACCTGTGCGAACCAAGAGGTTAAAGGGGCTGTCTCTCCAAATTGGGAGGTTGATAGTAAAGCAGACGGAAAGTCAAACCGGAGCACCAGGAGAGGGACCATGCGTTTAGTTTTAGAAACCTTTCGTATTCACAGTGTGTCCGTTCTCTAGGTTTCCCGCACATGTTATAGCTGTAGTAATATTCCCTTCAACCTGGAGAGTTCGGACCCATGGAATGGGTGCCATGCATTATTGCTTTAAAGGGTCTGCATTTGCTCACCCAATCTCACCAATCGTCTCAGTCCCAAGTGTCCCTCCTTATGCCACATCCAGCTGTCGTTGTAGATAGGGTCATTCCAGCCTTCATCAGAGACCCTGAAGGAATTGTAAAGAATTTCCCAGTTTTTTTGTTTTGTTTTTGAAATTCCTTTTTATAGTGGGTTTGAGCTGATTCTCGCTGCCATGTTTATGCCAGTCTAGACACACTTGATTTCCTTACGGAGACATATCAATACATAGGTTTTAAGATTCTTACTAGTCAGATATTTTCCTCTGCGGGAAATATGGGGTTTTGAGTCCCTTTCGCTGAGGACGGTGTAGGTCTTGTCTATTCCATAGTTGGTTTTTGGAACGGTACCTGTGCTTATATCAAACTCTGGTTTTATGCATCACCCCACCTCTCCTTCCCCCTTAAGCAGGTATAAGAGTGTTTTCTAAATGTGAGACACTGTTCTCTTTCCTAACTCAGTTCAAGTGTAGCCATGTTTACAGGATCTTCATAAGTGATATCTTATGATAAGTTTCTTTTTCTGTGTGACTTATTTCACTTAGAATCATCGTACCTGAATCCACCCATTTTGCTGCTACTGGTCTTATGACATTGATTTCATGGCTGAGGGATATTCCATCGTACGTAAGTACCACAAGTTTTTGAACCATGTTTATATTTTCTGGGATACTTAAGGTGTATCCAAGTTGAGGTCCTTGTATGCAGTGCAGCCCTAAATTTTGGGGTGGCTCTGTCTTATTGATTTTCAGTTTTCCCAAGGTATATTCCCTAGACTGGTAGTGCCCTTGGCTCTGTAGCTCTGTTCTTTACTTGTTTTAGGGAACAGAATGCACTCCTCCAGAGAGGCAGTTGGCAATTTACATCCCGCCCATCAGCATAACAAGGCTCCCTGTTCTCCAGGGCCTGTCTTGCCTTTCTTCTTCTTACACATTTTGTGGATGTCCCTTTTGACCGGTGGGAAGTGATACTTCTTTGTAGTGCAGATTTGCATTGCCCGCTTGCTTGCTTGGCCAAAAAGGGCGTATGCGTTTTCTCCTGAATATATTCAGGAGAAAACGCATACGCCCTTTTTGGCCAAGTGCATCATTGTCGAAGTTGTGCCCCTCTTCCTGTGCTTTAAAGGCGATTCCAACGTACCTCTTGAAATCTGTTTCCTGCTATTCTGCCTCGCTTTCAAGTCCGCCTCGTTGCCTTCCCTCAACAGATTTTTGGACGATAGTTGTCCTTTATTACTCGGCCAGTTTGTGAATGGCTGTGCCCCTTAGCTCCATTTTTCAACTCGTTTTTGGTGAGCTGACCGCAAGTCCAAAATTTTGGTTCAGGACCTATACTGGTTCCCGGTGGGTGGCTGAGAATTTGGTTAATTCTTCTTCCTGCCGGGAAATTACAGTGATATGTGCCCGTCCAAATGCCTAACAGCTACTCTCTCATTGGTTCTCCCTCTTCCCTTTCATCCTCTGCCAAATTGGCAACCTGTGCGAACCAAGAGGTTAAAGGGGCTGTCTCTCCAAGTTGGGAGGTTGATAGTAAAGCAGACGGAAAGTCAAACCGGAGCACCAGGAGAGGGACTATGCGTTGAGTTTTAGAAACCTTTCGTATTCACAGTGTGTCCGTTCTATAGGTTTCCCGCACATGTTATAGCTGTAGTAATATTCCCTTCAACCTGGAGAGTTCGGACCCATGGAATGGGTGCCATGCATTATTGCTTTAAAGGGTCTGCATTTGCTCACCCAATCTCACCAATCGTCTCAGTCCCAAGTGTCCCTCCTTATGCCACATCCAGCTGTCGTTGTAGATAGGGTCATTCCAGCCTTCATCAGAGACCCTGAAGGAATTGTAAAGAATTTCCCAGTTTTTTTGTTTTGTTTTTGAAATTCCTTTTTATAGTGGGTTTGAGCTGATTCTCGCTGCCATGTTTATGCCAGTCTAGACACACTTGATTTCCTTACGGAGACATATCAATACATAGGTTTTAAGATTCTTACTAGTCAGATATTTTCCTCTGCGGGAAATATGGGGTTTTGAGTCCCTTTCGCTGAGGACGGTGTAGGTCTTGTCTATTCCATAGTTGGTTTTTGGAACGGTACCTGTGCTTATATCAAACTCTGGTTTTATGCATCACCCCACCTCTCCTTCCCCCTTAAGCAGGTATAAGAGTGTTTTCTAAATGTGAGACACTGTTCTCTTTCCTAACTCAGTTCAAGTGTAGCCATGTTTACAGGATCTTCATAAGTGATATCTTATGATAAGTTTCTTTTTCTGTGTGACTTATTTCACTTAGAATCATCGTACCTGAATCCACCCATTTTGCTGCTACTGGTCTTATGACATTGATTTCATGGCTGAGGGATATTCCATCGTACGTAAGTACCACAAGTTTTTGAACCATGTTTATATTTTCTGGGATACTTAAGGTGTATCCAAGTTGAGGTCCTTGTATGCAGTGCAGCCCTAAATTTTGGGGTGGCTCTGTCTTATTGATTTTCAGTTTTCCCAAGGTATATTCCCTAGACTGGTAGTGCCCTTGGCTCTGTAGCTCTGTTCTTTACTTGTTGTAGGGAACAGAATGCACTCCTCCAGAGAGGCAGTTGGCAATTTACATCCCGCCCATCAGCATAACAAGGCTCCCTGTTCTCCAGGGCCTGTCTTGCCTTTCTTGTTCTTACACATTTTGTGGATGTCCCTTTTGACCGGTGGGAAGTGATACTTCTTTGTAGTGCAGATTTGCATTGCCCGCTTGCTTGCTTGGCCAAAAAGGGCGTATGCGTTTTCTCCTGAATATATTCAGGAGAAAACGCATACGCCCTTTTTGGCCAAGTGCATCATTGTCGAAGTTGTGCCCCTCTTCCTGTGCTTTAAAGGCGATTCCAACGTACCTCTTGAAATATGTTTCCTGCTATTCTGCCTCGCTTTCAAGTCCGCCTCGTTGCCTTCCCTCAACAGATTTTTGGACGATAGTTGTCCTTTATTACTCGGCCAGTTTGTGAATTGCTGTGCCCCTGAGCTCCATTTTTCAACTCGTTTTTGGTGAGCTGACCGCAAGTCCAAAATTTTGGTTCAGGACCTATACTGGTTCCCGGTGGGTGGCTGAGAATTTGGTTAATTCTTCTTCCTGCCGGGAAATTACAGTGATATGTGCCCGTCCAAATGCCTAACAGCTACTCTCTCATTGGTTCTCCCTCTTCCCTTTCATCCTCTGCCAAATTGGCAACCTGTGCGAACCAAGAGGTTAAAGCGGCTGTCTCTCCAAGTTGGGAGATTGATAGTAAAGCAGACGGAAAGTCAAACTGGAGCACCAGGAGAGGGACTATTCGTTGAGTTTTAGAAACCTTTCGTATTCACAGTGTGTCCGTTCTCTAGGTTTCCCACACATGTTATAGCTGTAGTAATATTCCCTTCAACCTGGAGAGTTCGGACCCATGGAATGGGTGCCATGCATTATTGCTTTAAAGGGTGTGCATTTGCTCACCCAATCTCACCAATCGTCTCAGTCCCAAGTGTCCCTCCTTATGCCACATCCAGCTGTCGTTGTAGATAGGGTCATTCCAGCTTTCATCAGAGACCCTGAAGGAATTGCAAAGAATTTCCCAGTTTTTTTGTTTTGTTTTTGAAATTCCTTTTTATAGTGGGTTTGAGCTGATTCTCGCTGCCATGTTTATGCCAGTCTAGACACACTTGATTCCCTTACGGAGACATATCAATACATAGGTTTTAAGATTCTTACTAGTCAGATATTTTCCTCTGCGGGAAATATGGGGTTTTGAGTCCCTTTCGCTGAAGACGGTGTAGGTCTTGTCTATTCCATAGTTGGTTTTTGGAACGGTACCTGTGCTTATATCAAACTCTGGTTTTATGCATCACCCCACCTCTCCTTCCCCCTTAAGCAGGTATAAGAGTGTTTTCTAAATGTGAGACACTGTTCTCTTTCCTAACTCAGTTCAAGTGTAGCCATGTTTACAGGATCTTCATAAGTGATATCTTATGATAAGTTTCTTTTTCTGTGTGACTTATTTCACATAGAATCATCGTACCTGAATCCACCCATTTTGCTGCTACTGGTCTTATGACATTGATTTCATGGCTGAGGGATATTCCATCGTACGTAAGTACCACAATTTTTTGAACCATGTTTATATTTTCTGGGATACTTAAGGTGTATCCAAGTTGAGGCCCTTGTATGCAGTGCAGCCCTAAATTTGGGGTGGCTCTGTCTTATTGATTTTCAGTTTTCCCAAGGTATATTCCCTAGACTGGTAGTGCCCTTGGCTCTGTAGCTCTGTTCTTTACTTGTTGTAGGGAACAGAATGCACTCCTCCAGAGAGGCAGTTGGCAATTTACATCCCGCCCATCAGCATAACAAGGCTCCCTGTTCTCCAGGGCCTGTCTTGCCTTTCTTCTTCTTACACATTTTGTGGATGTCCCTTTTGACCGGTGGGAAGTGATACTTCTTTGTAGTGCAGATTTGCATTGCCCGCTTGCTTGCTTGGCCAAAAAGGGCGTATGCGTTTTCTCCTGAATATATTCAGGAGAAAACGCATACGCCCTTTTTGGCCAAGTGCATCATTGTCGAAGTTGTGCCCCTCTTCCTGTGCTTTAAAGGCGATTCCAACGTACCTCTTGAAATCTGTTTCCTGCTATTCTGCCTCGCTTTCAAGTCCGCCTCGTTGCCTTCCCTCAACAGATTTTTGGACGATAGTTGTCCTTTATTACTCGGCCAGTTTGTGAATTGCTGTGCCCCTGAGCTCCATTTTTCAACTCGTTTTTGGTGAGCTGACCGCAAGTCCAAAATTTTGGTTCAGGACCTATACTGGTTCCCGGTGGGTGGCTGAGAATTTGGTTAATTCTTCTTCCTGCCGGGAAATTACAGTGATATGTGCCCGTCCAAATGCCTAACAGCTACTCTCTCATTGGTTCTCCCTCTTCCCTTTCATCCTCTGCCAAATTGGCAACCTGTGCGAACCAAGAGGTTAAAGGGGCTGTCTCTCCAAGTTGGGAGGTTGATAGTAAAGCAGACGGAAAGTCAAACCGGAGCACCAGGAGTGGGACTATTCGTTGAGTTTTAGAAACCTTTCGTATTCACAGTGTGTCCGTTCTCTAGGTTTCCCGCACATGTTATAGCTGTAGTAATATTCCCTTCAACCTGGAGAGTTGGGACCCATGGAATGGGTGCCATGCATTATTGCTTTAAAGGGTCTGCATTTGCTCACCCAATCTCACCAATCGTCTCAGTCCCAAGTGTCCCTCCTTATGCCACATTCTGCTGTCGTTGTAGATAGGGTCATTTCAGCTTTCATCAGAGACCCTGAAGGAATTGTAAAGAATTTCCCAGTTTTTTTGTTTTGTTTTTGAAATTGCTTTTTATAGTCGATTTGAGCTGATTCTCGCTGCCATGTTTATGCCAGTCTAGACACACTTGATTCCCTTACGGAGACATATCAATACATAGGTTTTAAGATTCTTACTAGTCAGATATTTTCCTCTGCGGGAAATATGGGGTTTTGAGTCCCTTTCGCTGAGGACGGTGTAGGTCTTGTCTATTCCATAGTTGGTTTTTGGAACGGTACCTGTGCTTATATCAAACTCTGGTTTTATGCATCACCCCACCTCTCCTTCCCCCTTAAGCAGGTATAAGAGTGTTTTCTAAATGTGAGACACTGTTCTCTTTCCTAACTCAGTTCAAGTGTAGCCATGTTTACAGGATCTTCATAAGTGATATCTTATGATAAGTTTCTTTTTCTGTGTGACTTATTTCACTTAGAATCATCGTACCTGAATCCACCCATTTTGCTGCTACTGGTCTTATGACATTGATTTCATGGCTGAGGGATATTCCATCGTACGTAAGTACCACAAGTTTTTGAACCATGTTTATATTTTCTGGGATACTTAAGGTGTATCCAAGTTGAGATCCTTGTATGCAGTGCAGCCCTAAATTTTGGGGTGGCTCTGTCTTATTGATTTTCAGTTTTCCCAAGGTATATTCCCTAGACTGGTAGTGCCCTTGGCTCTGTAGCTCTGTTCTTTACTTGTGGTAGGGAACAGAATGCACTCCTCCAGAGAGGCAGTTGGCAATTTACATCCCGCCCATCAGCATAACAAGGCTCCCTGTTCTCCAGGGCCTGTCTTGCCTTTCTGGTTCTTACACATTTTGTGGATGTCCCCTTTGCCCGGTGGGAAGTGATACTTCTTTGTAGTGCAGATTTGCATTGCCCGCTTGCTTGCTTGGCCAAAAAGGGCGTATGCGTTTTCTCCTCAATATATTCAGGAGAAAACGCATACGCCCTATTTGGCCAAGTGCATCATTGTCGAAGTTGTGCCCCTCTTTCTGTGCTTTAAAGGCGATTCCAACGTACCTCTTGAAATCTGTTTCCTGCTATTCTGCCTCGCTTTCAAGTCTGCCTCGTTGCCTTCCCTCAACAGATTTTTGGACGATAGTTGTCCTTTATTACTCGGCCAGTTTGTGAATTGCTGTGCCCTTGAGCTCCATTTTTCAACTCGTTTTTGGTGAGCTGACCGCAAGTCCAAAATTCTGGTTCAGGACCTATACTGGTTCCCGGTGGGTGGCTGAGAATTTGGTTAATTCTTCTTCCTGCCGGGAAATTACAGTGATATGTGCCCGTCCAAATGCCTAACAGCTACTCTCTCATTGGTTCTCCCTCTTCCCTTTCATCCTCTGCCAAATTGGCAACCTGTGCGAACCAAGAGCTTAAAGGGGCTGTCTCTCCAAGTTGCGAGGTTGATAGTAAAGCAGACGGAAAGTCAAACCGGAGCACCAGGAGAGGGACTATTCTTTGAGTTTTAGAAACCTTTCGTATTCACAGTGTGTCCGTTCTCTAGGTTTCCCGCACATGTTATAGCTGTAGTAATATTCCCTTCAACCTGGAGAGTTCAGACCCATGGAATGGGTGCCATGCATTATTGCTTTAAAGGGTCTGCATTTGCTCACCCAATCTCACCAATCGTCTCAGTCCCAAGTGTCCCTCCTTATGCCACATCCAGCTGTCGTTGTAGATAGGGTCATTCCAGCTTTCATCAGAGACCCTGAAGGAATTGTAAAGAATTTCCCAGTTTTTTTGTTTTGTTTTTGAAATTCCTTTTTATAGTGGGTTTGAGCTGATTCTCGCTGCCATGTTTATGCCAGTCTAGACACACTTGATTCCCTTACGGAGACATATCAATACATAGGTTTTAAGATTCTTACTAGTCAGATATTTTCCTCTGCGGGAAATATGGGGTTTTGAGTCCCTTTCACTGAGGACGGTGTAGGTCTTGTCTATTCCATAGTTGGTTTTTGGAACGGTACCTGTGCTTATATCAAACTCTGGTTTTATGCATCACCCCACCTCTCCTTCCCCCTTAAACAGGTATAAGAGTGTTTTCTAAATGTGAGACACTGTTCTCTTTCCTAACTCAGTTCAAGTGTAGCCATGTTTACAGGATCTTCATAAGTGATATCTTATGATAAGTTTCTTTTTCTGTGTGACTTATTTCACTTAGAATCATCGTACCTGAATCCACCCATTTTGCTGCTACTGGTCTTATGACATTGATTTCATGGCTGAGGGATATTCCATCGTACGTAAGTACCACAAGTTTTTGAACCATGTTTATATTTTCTGGGATACTTAAGGTGTATCCAAGTTGAGGTCCTTGTATGCAGTGCAGCCCTAAATTTTGGGGTGGCTCTGTCTTATTGATTTTCAGTTTTCCCAAGGTATATTCCCTAGACTGGTAGTGCCCTTGGCTCTGTAGCTCTGTTCTTTACTTGTTTTAGGGAACAGAATGCACTCCTCCAGAGAGGCAGTTGGCAATTTACATCCCGCCCATCAGCATAACAAGGCTCCCTGTTCTCCAGGGCCTGTCTTGCCTTTCTGGTTCTTACACATTTTGTGGATGTCCCTTTTGACCGGTGGGAAGTGATACTTCTTTGTAGTGCAGATTTGCATTGCCCGCTTGCTTGTTTGGCCAAAAAGGGCGTATGCGTTTTCTCCTGAATATATTCAGGAGAAAACGCATACGCCCTTTTTGGCCAAGTGCATCATTGTCGAAGTTGTGAACCTCTTCCTGTGCTTTAAAGGCGATTCCAACGTACCTCTTGAAATCTGTTTCCTGCTATCCTGCCTCGCTTTCAAGTCCGCCTCGTTGCCTTCCCTCAACAGATTTTTGGACGATAGTTGTCCTTTATTACTCGGCCAGTTTGTGAATTGCTGTGCCCCTGAGCTCCATTTTTCAACTCGTTTTTGGTGAGCTGACCGCAAGTCCAAAATTTTGGTTCAGGACCTATACTGGTTCCCGGTGGGTGGCTGAGAATTTGGTTAATTCTTCTTCCTGCCGGGAAATTACAGTGATATGCGCCCGTCCAAATGCCTAACAGCTACTCTCTCATTGGTTCTCCCTCTTCCCTTTCATCCTCTGCCAAATTGGCAACCTGTGCGAACCAAGAGGTTAAAGGGGCTGTCTCTCCAAGTTGGGAGGTTGATAGTAAAGCAGCCGGAAAGTAAATCCGGAGCACAAGGAGAGGGTTTATTCGTTGAGTTTTAGAACACTTTCATATTCACAGTGTGTCCGTTCTCTAGGTTTCCCGCACATGTTATAGCTGTAGTAATATTCCCTTCAACCTGGAGAGTTCGGACCCATGGAATGGGTGCCATGCATTATTGCTTTATAGGGTCTGCATTTGCTCACCCAATCTCACCAATCGTCTCAGTCCCAAGTGTCCCTCCTTATGCCACATCCAGCTGTCGTTGTAGATAGGGTCATTCCAGCTTTCATCAGAGACCCTGAAGGAATTGTAAAGAATTTCCCAGTTTTTTTGTTTTGTTTTTGAAATTCCTTTTTATAGTGGGTTTGAGCTGATTCTCGCTGCCATGTTTATGCCAGTCTAGACACACTTGATTCCCTTACGGAGACATATCTATACATAGGTTTTAAGATTCTTACTAGTCAGATATTTTCCTCTGCGGGAAACATGGGGTTTTGAGTCCCTTTCACTGAGGACGGTGTAGGTCTTGTCTATTCCATAGTTGGTTTTTGGAACGGTACCTGTGCTTATATCAAACTCTGGTTTTATGCATCACCCCACCTCTCCTTCCCCCTTAAACAGGCATAAGAGTGTTTTCTAAATGTGAGACACTGTTCTCTTTCCTAACTCAGTTCAAGTGTAGCCATGTTTACAGGATCTTCATAAGTGATATCTTATGATAAGTTTCTTTTTCTGTGTGACTTATTTCACTTAGAATCATCGTACCTGAATCCACCCATTTTGCTGCTACTGGTCTTATGACATTGATTTCATGGCTGAGGGATATTCCATCGTACGTAAGTACCACAATTTTTTGAACCATGTTTATATTTTCTGGGATACTTAAGGTGTATCCAAGTTGAGGTCCTTGTATGCAGTGCAGCCCTAAATTTTGGGGTGGCTCTGTCTTATTGATTTTCAGTTTTCCCAAGGTATATTCCCTAGACTGGTAGTGCCCTTGGCTCTGTAGCTCTGTTCTTTACTTGTTTTAGGGAACAGAATGCACTCCTCCAGAGAGGCAGTTGGCAATTTACATCCCGCCCATCAGCATAACAAGGCTCCCTGTTCTCCAGGGCCTGTCTTGCCTTTCTGGTTCTTACACATTTTGTGGATGTCCCTTTGACCGGTGGGAAGTGATACTTCTTTGTAGTACAGATTTGCATTGCCCGCTTGCTTGCTTGGCCAAAAAGGGCGTATGCGTTTTCTCCTGAATATATTCAGGAGAAAACGCATACGCCCTTTTTGGCCAAGTGCATCATTGTCGAAGTTGTGCCCCTCTTCCTGTGCTTTAAAGGCGATTCCAACGTACCTCTTGAAATCTGTTTCCTGCTATTCTGCCTCGCTTTCAAGTCCGCCTCGTTGCCTTCCGTCAACAGATTTTTGGACGATAGTTGTCCTTTATTACTCGGCCAGTTTGTGAATTGCTGTGTCCCTGAGCTCCATTTTTCAACTCGTTTTTGGAGAGCTGACCGCAAGTCCAAAATTTTGGCTCAGGACCTATACTGGTTCCCGGTGGGTGGCTGAGAATTTGGTTAATTCTTCTTCCTGCCAGGAAATTACAGTGATATGTGCCCGTCCAAATGCCTAACAGCTACTCTCTTTGGTTCTCCCTCTTCCCTTTCATCCTCTGCCAAATTGGCAACCTGTGTGAACCAAGAGCTTAAAGGGGCTGTCTCTCCAAGTTGGGAGGTTGATAGTAAAGCAGACGGAAAGTCAAACCGGAGCACCAGGAGAGGGACTATTCGTTGAGTTTTAGAAACCTTTCGTATTCACAGTGTGTCCGTTCTCTAGGTTTCCCGCACATGTTATAGCTGTAGTAATATTCCCTTCAACCTGGAGAGTTCGGACCCATGGAATGGGTGCCATGCATTATTGCTTTAAAGGGTCTGCATTTGCTCACCCAATCTCACCAATCGTCTCAGTCCCAAGTGTCCCTCCTTATGCCACATCCAGCTGTCATTGTAGATAGGGTCATTCCAGCTTTCATCAGATACCCTGAAGGAATTGTAAAGAATTTCCCAGTTTTTTTGTTTTGTTTTTGAAATTCCTTTTTATAGTGGGTTTGAGCTGATTCTCGCTGCCATGTTTATGCCAGTCTAGACACACTTGATTCCCTTACGGAGACATATCTATACATAGGTTTTAAGATTCTTACTAGTCAGATATTTTCCTCTGTGGGAAATATGGGGTTTTGAGTCCCTTTCACTGAGGACGGTGTAGGTCTTGTCTATTCCATAGTTGGTTTTTGGAACGGTACCTGTGCTTATATCAAACTCTGGTTTTATGCATCACCCCACCTCTCCTTCCCCCTTAAACAGGCATAAGAGTGTTTTCTAAATTTGAGACACTGTTCTGTTTCCTAACTCAGTTCAAGTGTAGCCATGTTTACAGGATCTTCATAAGTGATATCTTATGATAAGTTTCTTTTTCTGTGTGACTTATTTCACTTAGAATCATCGTACCTGAATCCACCGATTTTGCTGCTACTGGTCTTATGACATTGATTTCATGGCTGAGGGATATTCCATCGTACGTATGTACCACAATTTTTTGAACCATGTTTATATTTTCTGGGATACTTAAGGTGTATCCAAGTTGAGGTCCTTGTATGCAGTGCAGCCCTAAATTTTGGGGTGGCTCTGTCTTATTGATTTTCAGTTTTCCCAAGGTATATTCCCTAGACTGGTAGTGCCCTTGGCTCTGTAGCTCTGTTCTTTACTTGTTGTAGGGAACAGAATGCACTCCTCCAGAGAGGCAGTTGGCAATTTACATCCCGCCCATCAGCATAACAAGGCTCCCTGTTCTCCAGGGCCTGTCTTGCCTTTCTTGTTCTTACACATTTTGTGGATGTCCCTTTTGACCGGTGGGAAGTGATACTTCTTTGTAGTGCAGATTTGCATTGCCCGCTTGCTTGCTTGGCCAAAAAGGGCGTATGCGTTTTCTCCTGAATATATTCAGGAGAAAACGCATACGCCCTTTTTGGCCAAGTGCATCATTGTCGAAGTTGTGCCCCTCTTCCTGTGCTTTAAAGGCGATTCCAACGTACCTCTTGAAATCTGTTTCCTGCTATTCTGCCTCGCTTTCAAGTCCGCCTCGTTGCCTTCCCTCAACAGATTTTTGGACGATAGTTGTCCTTTATTACTCGGCCAGTTTGTGAATTGCTGTGCCCCTGAGCTCCATTTTTCAACTCGTTTTTGGTGAGCTGACCGCAAGTCCAAAATTTTGGTTCAGGACCTATACTGGTTCCCGGTGGGTGGCTGAGAATTTGGTTAATTCTTCTTCCTGCCGGGAAATTACAGTGATATGTGCCCATCCAAATGCCTAACAGCTACTCTCTCATTGGTTCTCCCTATTCCCTTTCATCCTCTGCCAAATTGGCAACCTGTGCGAACCAAGAGGTTAAAGGGGCTGTCTCTCCAAGTTGGGAGGTTGATAGTAAAGCAGCCGGAAAGTAAATCCGGAGCACCAGGAGAGGGTTTATTCGTTGAGTTTTAGAACACTTTCATATTCACAGTGTGTCCGTTCTCTAGGTTTCCCGCACATGTTATAGCTGTAGTAATATTCCCTTCAACCTGGAGAGTTGGGACCCATGGAATGGGTGCCATGCATTATTGCTTTAAAGGGTCTGCATTTGCTCACCCAATCTCACCAATCGTCTCAGTCCCAAGTGTCCCTCCTTATGCCACATCCAGCTGTCGTTGTAGATAGGGTCATTCCAGCTTTCATCAGAGACCCTGAAGGAATTGTAAAGAATTTCCCAGTTTTTTTGTTTTGTTTTTGAAATTCCTTTTTATATTGGGTTTGAGCTGATTCTCACTGCCATGTTTATGCCAGTCTAGACACACTTGATTCCCTTACGGAGACATATCTATACATAGGTTTTAAGATTCTTACTAGTCAGATATTTTCCTCTGCGGGAAATATGGGGTTTTGAGTCCCTTTCACTGAGGACGGTGTAGGTCTTGTCTATTCCATAGTTGGTTTTTGGAACGGTACCTGTGCTTATATCAAACTCTGGTTTTATGCATCACCCCACCTCTCCTTCCCCCTTAAGCAGGTATAAGAGTGTTTTCTAAATGTGAGACACTGTTCTCTTTCCTAACTCAGTTCAAGTGTAGCCATGTTTACAGGATCTTCATAAGTGATATCTTATGATAAGTTTCTTTTTCTGTGTGACTTATTTCACTTAGAATCATCGTACCTGAATCCACCCATTTTGCTGCTACTGGTCTTATGACATTGATTTCATGGCTGAGGGATATTCCATCGTACGTAAGTACCACAATTTTTTGAACCATGTTTATATTTTCTGGGATACTTAAGGTGTATCCAACTTGAGGTCCTTGTATGCAGTGCAGCCCTAAATTTTGGGGTGGCTCTGTCTTATTGATTTTCAGTTTTCCCAAGGTATATTCCCTAGACTGGTAGTGCCCTTGGCTCTGTAGCTCTGTTCTTTACTTGTTTTAGGGAACAGAATGCACTCCTCCAGAGAGGCAGTTGGCAATTTACATCCCGCCCATCAGCATAACAAGGCTCCCTGTTCTCCAGGGCCTGTCTTGCCTTTCTGGTTCTTACACATTTTGTGGATGTCCCTTTTGACCGGTGGGAAGTGATACTTCTTTGTAGTGCAGATTTGCATTGCCCGCTTGCTTGCTTGGCCAAAAAGGGCGTATGCGTTTTCTCCTGAATATATTCAGGAGAAAACGCATACGCCCTTTTTGGCCAAGTGCATCATTGTCGAAGTTGTGCCCCTCTTCCTGTGCTTTAAAGACGATTCCAACGTACCTCTTGAAATCTGTTTCCTGCTATCCTGCCTCGCTTTCAAGTCTGCCTCGTTGCCTTCCCTCAACAGATTTTTGGACGATAGTTGTCCTTTATTACTCGGCCAGTTTGTGAATTGCTGTGCCCCTGAGCTCCATTTTTCAACTCGTTTTTGGTGAGCTGACCTCAAGTCCAAAATTTTGGTTCAGGACCTATACTGGTTCCCGGTGGGTGGCTGAGAATTTGGTTAATTCTTCTTCCTGCCGGGAAATTACAGTGATATGTGCCCGTCCAAATTCCTAACAGCTACTCTCTCATTGGTTCTCCCTCTTCCCTTTCATCCTCTGCCAAATTGGCAACCTGTGCGAACCAAGAGGTTAAAGGGGCTGTCTCTCCAAGTTGGGATGTTGATAGTAAAGCAGACGGAAAGTCAAACTGGAGCACCAGGAGAGGGACTATGCGTTGAGTTTTAGAAACCTTTCGTATTCACAGTGTGTCCGTTCCCTAGGTTTCCCGCACATGTTATAGCTGTAGTAATATTCCCTTCAACCTGGAGAGTTCGGACCCATGGAATGGGTGCCATGCATTATTGCTTTAAAGGGTCTGCATTTGCTCACCCAATCTCACCAATCATCTCAGTCCCAAGTGTCCCTCCTTATGCCACATCCAGCTGTCGTTGTAGATAGGGTCATTCCAGCTTTCATCAGAGACCCTGAAGGAATTGTAAAGAATTTCCCAGTTTTTTTGTTTTGTTTTTGAAATTCCTTTTTATAGTGGGTTTGAGCTGATTCTCGCTGCCATGTTTATGCCAGTCTAGACACACTTGATTCCCTTACGGAGACATATCAATACATAGGTTTTAAGATTCTTACTAGTCAGATACTTTCCTCTGCGGGAAATATGGGGTTTTGAGTCCCTTTCACTGAGGACGGTGTAGGTCTTGTCTATTCCATAGTTGGTTTTTGGAACGGTACCTGTGCTTATATCAAACTCTGGTTTTATGCATCACCCCACCTCTCCTTCCCCCTTAAGCAGGTATAAGAGTGTTTTCTAAATGTGAGACACTGTTCTCTTTCCTAACTCAGTTCAAGTGTAGCCATGTTTACAGGATCTTCATAAGTGATATCTTATGATAAGTTTCTTTTTCTGTGTGACTTATTTCACTTAGAATCATCGTACCTGAATCCACCCATTTTGCTACTACTGGTCTTATGACATTGATTTCATGGCTGAGGGATATTCCATCGTACGTATGTACCACAATTTTTTGAACCATGTTTATATTTTCTGGGATACTTAAGGTGTATCCAAGTTGAGGTCCTTGTATGCAGTGCAGCCCTAAATTTTGGGGTGGCTCTGTCTTATTGATTTTCAGTTTTCCCAAGGTATATTCCCTAGACTGGTAGTGCCCTTGGCTCTGTAGCTCTGTTCTTTACTTGTTGTAGGGAACAGAATGCACTCCTCCAGAGAGGCAGTTGGCAATTTACATCCCGCCCATCAGCATAACAAGGCTCCCTGTTCTCCAGGGCCTGTCTTGCCTTTCTTGTTCTTACACATTTTGTGGATGTCCCTTTTGACCGGTGGGAAGTGATACTTCTTTGTAGTGCAGATTTGCATTGCCCGCTTGCTTGCTTGGCCAAAAAGGGCGTATGCGTTTTCTCCTGAATATATTCAGGAGAAAACGCATACGCCCTTTTTGGCCAAGTGCATCATTGTCGAAGTTGTGCCCCTCTTCCTGTGCTTTAAAGGCGATTCCAACGTACCTCTTGAAATCTGTTTCCTGCTATTCTGCCTCGCTTTCAAGTCCGCCTCGTTGCCTTCCCTCAACAGATTTTTGGACGATAGTTGTCCTTTATTACTCGGCCAGTTTGTGAATTGCTGTGCCCCTGAGCTCCATTTTTCAACTCGTTTTTGGTGAGCTGACCGCAAGTCCAAAATTTTGGTTCAGGACCTATACTGGTTCCCGGTGGGTGGCTGAGAATTTGGTTAATTCTTCTTCCTGCCGGGAAATTACAGTGATATGTGCCCGTCCAAATGCCTAACAGCTACTCTCTCATTGGTTCTCCCTCTTCCCTTTCATCCTCTGCCAAATTGGCAACCTGTGCGAACCAAGAGGTTAAAGGGGCTGTCTCTCCAAGTTGGGAGGTTGATAGTAAAGCAGCCGGAAAGTCAATCCGGAGCACCAGGAGAGGGTTTATTCGTTGAGTTTTAGAACACTTTCATATTCACAGTGTGTCCGTTCTCTAGGTTTCCCGCACATGTTATAGCTGTAGTAATATTCCCTTCAACCTGGAGAGTTGGGACCCATGGAATGGGTGCCATGCATTATTGCTTTAAAGGGTGTGCATTTGCTCACCCAATCTCACCAATCGTCTCAGTCCCAAGTGTCCCTCCTTATGCCACATCCAGCTGTCGTTGTACATAGGTTCATTCCAGCTTTCATCAGAGACCCTGAAGGAATTGTAAAGAATTTCCCAGTTTTTTTGTTTTGTTTTTGAAATTCCTTTTTATAGTGGGTTTGAGCTGATTCTCGCTGCCATGTTTATGCCAGTCTAGACACACTTGATTCCCTTACGGAGACATATCTATACATAGGTTTTAAAATTCTTACTAGTCAGATATTTTCCTCTGCGGGAAATATGGGGTTTTGTGTCCCTTTCACTGAGGACGGTGTAGGTCTTGTCTATTCCATAGTTGGTTTTTGGAACGGTACCTGTGCTTATATCAAACTCTGGTTTTATGCATCACCCCACCTCTCCTTCCCCCTTAAGCAGGCATAAGAGTGTTTTCTAAATGTGAGACACTGTTCTCTTTCCTAACTCAGTTCAAGTGTAGCCATGTTTACAGGATCTTCATAAGTGATATCTTATGATAAGTTTCTTTTTCTGTGTGACTTATTTCACTTAGAATCATCGTACCTGAATCCACCCATTTTGCTGCTACTGGTCTTATGACATTGATTTCATGGCTGAGGGATATTCCATCGTATGTAAGTACCACAATTTTTTGAACCATGTTTATATTTTCTGGGATACTTAAGGTGTATCCAAGTTGAGGTCCTTGTATGCAGTGCAGCCCTAAATTTTGGGGTGGCTCTGTCTTATTGATTTTCAGTTTTCCCAAGGTATATTCCCTAGACTGGTAGTGCCCTTGGCTCTGTAGCTCTGTTCTTTACTTGTTGTAGGGAACAGAATGCACTCCTCCAGAGAGGCAGTTGGCAATTTACATCCCGCCCATCAGCATAACAAGGCTCCCTGTTCTCCAGGGCCTGTCTTGCCTTTCTGGTTCTTACACATTTTGTGGATGTCCCTTTTGACTGGTGGGAAGTGATACTTCTTTGTAGTGCAGATTTGCATTGCCCGGTTGCTTGCTTGGCCAAAAAGGGCGTATGCGTTTTCTCCTGAATATATTCAGGAGAAAACGCATACGCCCTTTTTGGCCAAGTGCATCATTGTCGAAGTTGTGCCCCTCTTCCTGTGCTTTAAAGGCGATTCCAACGTACCACTTGAAATCTGTTTCCTGCTATTCTGCCTCGCTTTCAAGTCCGCCTCGTTGCCTTCCGTCAACAGATTTTTGGACGATAGGTGTCCTTTATTACTCGGCCAGTTTGTGAATTGCTGTGTCCCTGAGCTCCATTTTTCAACTCGTTTTTGGGGAGCTGACCGCAAGTCCAAAATTTTGGCTCAGGACCTATACTGGTTCCCGGTGGGTGGCTGAGAATTTGGTTAATTCTTCTTCCTGCCAGGAAATTACAGTGATATGTGCCCGTCCAAATGCCTAACAGCTACTCTCTCATTGGTTCTCCCTCTTCCCTTTCATCCTCTGCCAAATTGGCAACTTGTGCGAACCAAGAGCTTAAAGGGGCTGTCTCTCCAAGTTGGGAGGTTGATAGTAAAGCAGACGGAAAGTCAAACCGGAGCACCAGGAGAGGGACTATGCGTTGAGTTTTAGAAACCTTTCGTATTCACAGTGTGTCCGTTCCCTAGGTTTCCCGCACATGTTATAGCTGTAGTAATATTCCCTTCAACCTGGAGAGTTCGGACCCATGGAATGGGTGCCATGCATTATTGCTTTAAAGGGTCTGCATTTGCTCACCCAATCTCACCAATCGTCTCAGTCCCAAGTGTCCCTCCTTATGCCACATCCAGCTGTCGTTGTAGATAGGGTCATTCCAGCCTTCATCAGAGACCCTGAAGGAATTGTAAAGAATTTCCCAGTTTTTTTGTTTTGTTTTTGAAATTCCTTTTTATAGTGGGTTTGAGCTGATTCTCGCTGCCATGTTTATGCCAGTCTAGACACCCTTGATTCCCTTATGGAGACATATCAATACATAGGTTTTAAGATTCTTACTAGTCAGATACTTTCCTCTGCGGGAAATATGGGGTTTTGAGTCCCTTTCACTGAGGACGGTGTAGGTCTTGTCTATTCCGTAGTTGGTTTTTGGAACGGTACCTGTGCTTATATCAAACTCTGGTTTTATGCATCACCCCACCTCTCCTTCCCCCTTAAGCAGGTATAAGAGTGTTTTCTAAATGTGAGACACTGTTCTCTTTCCTAACTCAGTTCAAGTGTAGCCATGTTTACAGGATCTTCATAAGTGATATCTTATGATAAGTTTCTTTTTCTGTGTGACTTATTTCACTTAGAATCATCGTACCTGAATCCACCCATTTTGCTGCTACTGGTCTTATGACATTGATTTCATGGCTGAGGGATATTCCATCGTACGTAAGTACCACAATTTTTTGAACCATGTTTATATTTTCTGGGATACTTAAGGTGTATCCAATTTGAGGTCCTTGTATGCAGTGCAGCCCTAAATTTTGGGGTGGCTCTGTCTTATTGATTTTCAGTTTTCCCAAGTTATATTCCCTAGACTGGTAGTGCCCTTGGCTCTGTAGCTCTGTTCTTTACTTGTTTTAGGGAACAGAATGCACTCCTCCAGAGAGGCAGTTGGCAATTTACATCCCGCCCATCAGCATAACAAGGCTCCCTGTTCTCCAGGGCCTGTCTTGCCTTTCTTGTTCTTACACATTTTGTGGATGTCCCTTTTGACCGGTGGGAAGTGATACTTCTTTGTAGTGCAGATTTGCATTGCCCGCTTGCTTGCTTAGCCAAAAAGGGCGTATGCGTTTTCTCCTGAATATATTCAGGAGAAAACGCATACGCCCTTTTTGGCCAAGTGCATCATTGTCGAAGTTGTGCCCCTCTTCCTGTGCTTTAAAGGCGATTCCAACGTACCTCTTGAAATCTGTTTCCTGCTATTCTGCCTCGCTTTCAAGTCCGCCTCGTTGCCTTCCCTCAACAGATTTTTGGACGATAGTTGTCCTTTATTACTTGGCCAGTTTGTGAATTGCTGTGCCCCTGAGCTCCATTTTTCAACTCGTTTTTGGTGAGCTGACCGCAAGTCCAAAATTTTGGCTCAGGACCTATACTGGTTCCCGGTGGGTGGCTGAGAATTTGGTTAATTCTTCTTCCTGCCGGGAAATTACAGTGATATGTGCCCGTCCAAATGCCTAACAGCTACTCTCTCATTGGTTCTCCCTCTTCCCTTTCATCCTCTGCCAAATTGGCAACCTGTGCGAACCAAGAGGTTAAAGGGGCTGTCTCTCCAAGTTGGGAGGTTGATAGTAAAGCAGACGGAAAGTCAAACCGGAGCACCAGGAGTGGGACTATTCGTTGAGTTTTAGAAACCTTTCGTATTCACAGTGTGTCCGTTCTCTAGGTTTCCCGCACATGTTATAGCTGTAGTAATATTCCCTTCAACCTGGAGAGGTGGGACCCATGGAATGGGTGCCATGCATTATTGCTTTAAAGGGTCTGCATTTGCTCACCCAATCTAACCAATCGTCTCAGTCCCAAGTGTCCCTCCTTATGCCACATTCTGCTGTCGTTGTAGATAGGGTCATTCCAGCTTTCATCAGAGACCCTGAAGGAATTGTAAAGAATTTCCCAGTTTTTTTGTTTTGTTTTAGAAATTCCTTTTTATAGTCGGTTTGAGCTGATTCTCGCTGCCATGTTTATGCCAGTCTAGACACACTTGATTCCCTTACGGAGACATATCAATACATAGGTTTTAAGATTCTTACTAGTCAGATATTTTCCTCTGCGGGAAATATGGGGTTTTGAGTCCCTTTCACTGAGGACGGTGTAGGTCTTGTCTATTCCATAGTTGGTTTTTGGAACGGTACCTGTGCTTATATCAAACTCTGGTTTTATGCATCACCCCACCTCTCCTTCCCCCTTAAGCAGGTATAAGAGTGTTTTCTAAATGTGAGACACTGTTCTCTTTCCTAACTCAGTTCAAGTGTAGCCATGTTTACAGGATCTTCATAAGTGATATCTTATGATAAGTTTCTTTTTCTGTGTGACTTATTTCACTTAGAATCATCGTACCTGAATCCACCCATTTTGCTGCTACTGGTCTTATGACATTGATTTCATGGCTGAGGGATATTCCATCGTACGTAAGTACCACAATTTTTTGAACCATATTTATATTTTCTGGGATACTTAAGGTGTATCCAAGTTGAGGTCCTTGTATGCAGTGCAGCCCTAAATTTTGGGGTGGCTCTGTCTTATTGATTTTCAGTTTTCCCAAGGTATATTCCCTAGACTGGTAGTGCCCTTGGCTCTGTAGCTCTGTTCTTTACTTGCTTTAGGGAACAGAATGCACTCCTCCAGAGAGGCAGTTGGCAATTTACATCCCACCCATCAGCATAACAAGGCTCCCTGTTCTCCAGGGCCTGTCTTGCCTTTCTTGTTCTTACACATTTTGTGGATGTCCCTTTTGACCGGTGGGAAGTGATACTTCTTTGTAGTGCAGAGTTGCATTGCCCGCTTGCTTGCTTGGCCAAAAAGGGCGTATGCGTTTTCTCCTGAATATATTCAGGAGAAAACGCATACGCCCTTTTTGGCCAAGTGCATCATTGTCGAAGTTGTGCCCCTCTTCCTGTGCTTTAAAGGCGATTCCAACGTACCTCTTGAAATCTGTTTCCTGCTATTCTGCCTCGCTTTCAAGTCCGCCTCGTTGCCTTCCCTCAACAGATTTTTGGACGATAGTTGTCCTTTATTACTCGGCCAGTTTGTGAATGGTTGTGCCCCTGAGCTCCATTTTTCAACTCGTTTTTGGTGAGCTGACCGCAAGTCCAAAATTTTGGTTCAGGACCTATACTGGTTCCCGGTGGGTGGCTGAGAATTTGGTTAATTCTTCTTCCTGCCGGGAAATTACAGTGATATGTGCCCGTCCAAATGCCTAACAGCTACTCTCTCATTGGTTCTCCCTCTTCCCTTTCATCCTCTGCCAAATTGGCAACCTGTGCGAACCAGGAGGTTAAAGGGGCTGTCTCTCCAATTTGGGAGAATGATAGTAAAGCAGCCGGAAAGTCAAACCGGAGCACCAGGAGAGGGACTATTCGTTGAGTTTTAGAAACCTTTCGTATTCACAGTGTGTCCGTTCTCTAAGTTTCCTGCACATGTTATAGCTGTAGTAATATTCCCTTCAACCTGGAGAGTTCGGACCCATGGAATGGGTGCCATGCATTATTGCTTTAAAGTGTCTGCATTTGCTCACCCAATCTCACCAATCGTCTCAGTCCCAAGTGTCCCTCCTTATGCCACATCCAGCTGTCGTTGTAGATAGGGTCATTCCAGATTTCATCAGAGACCCTGAAGGAATTGTAAAGAATTTCCCAGTTTTTTTGTTTTGTTTTTGAAATTCCTTTTTATAGTGGGTTTGAGCTGATTCTCGCTGCCATGTTTATGCCAGTCTAGACACACTTGATTCCCTTACGGAGACATATCAATACATAGGTTTTAAGATTCTTACTAGTCAGATATTTTCCTCTGCGGGAAATATGGGATTTTGAGTCCCTTTTGCTGAGGACGGTGTAGGTCTTGTCTATTCCATAGTTGGTTTTTGGAACGGTACCTGTGCTTATATCAAACTCTGGTTTTATGCATCACCCCACCTCTCCTTCCCCCTTAAGCAGGTATAAGAGTGTTTTCTAAATGTGAGACACTGTTCTCTTTCCTAACTCAGTTCAAGTGTAGCCATGTTTACAGGATCTTCATAAGTGATATCTTATGATAAGTTTCTTTTTCTGTGTGACTTATTTCACTTAGAATCATCGTACCTGAATCCACCCATTTTGCTGCTACTGGTCTTATGACATTGATTTCATGGCTGAGGGATATTCCATCGTACGTAAATACCACAAATTTTTGAACCATGTTTATATTTTCTGGGATACTTAAGGTGTATCCAAGTTGAGGTCCTTGTATGCAGTGCAGCCCTAAATTTTGTGGTGGCTCTGTCTTATTGATTTTCAGTTTTCCCAAGGTATATTCCCTAGACTGGTAGTGCCCTTGGCTCTGTAGCTCTGTTCTTTACTTGTTTTAGGGAACAGAATGCACTCCTCCAGAGAGGCAGTTGGCAATTTACATCCCGCCCATCAGCATAACAAGGCTCCCTGTTCTCCAGGGCCTGTCTTGCCTTTCTTGTTCTTACACATTTTGTGGATGTCCCTTTTGACCGGTGGGAAGTGATACTTCTTTGTAGTGCAGATTTGCATTGCCCGCTTGCTTGCTTGGCCAAAAAGGGCGTATGCGTTTTCTCCTGAATATATTCAGGAGAAAACGCATACGCCCTTTTTGGCCAAGTGCGTCATTGTCGAAGTTGTGCCCCTCTTCCTGTGCTTTAAAGGCGATTCCAACGTACCTCTTGAAATCTGTTTCCTGCTATTCTGCCTCGCTTTCAAGTCCGCCTCGTTGCCTTCCCTCAACAGATTTTTGGACGATAGTTGTCCTTTATTACTCGGCCAGTTTGTGAATTGCTGTGCCCCTGAGCTCCATTTTTCAACTCGTTTTTGGTGAGCTGACCGCAAGTCCAAAATTTTGGTTCAGGACCTATACTGGTTCCCGGTGGGTGGCTGAGAATTTGGTTAATTCTTCTTCCTGCCGGGAAATTACAGTGATATGTGCCCGTCCAAATGCCTAACAGCTACTCTCTCATTGGTTCTCCCTCTTCCCTTTCATCCTCTGCCAAATTGGCAACCTGTGCGAACCAAGAGGTTAAAGGGGCTGTCTCTCCAAGTTGGGAGGTTGATAGTAAAGCAGACGGAAAGTCAAACCGGAGCACCAGGAGAGGGACTATGCGTTGAGTTTTAGAAACCTTTCGTATTCACAGTGTGTCCGTTCTCTAGGTTTCCCGCACATGTTATAGCTGTAGTAATATTCCCTTCAACCTGGAGAGTTCGGACCCATGGAATGGGTGCCATGCATTATTGCTTTAAAGGGTCTGCATTTGCTCACCCAATCTCACCAATCGTCTCAGTCCCAAGTGTCCCTCCTTATGCCACATCCAGCTGTCGTTGTAGATAGGGTCATTCCAGCCTTCATCAGAGACCCTGAAGGAATTGTAAAGAATTTCCCAGTTTTTTTGTTTTGTTTTTGAAATTCCTTTTTATAGTGGGTTTGAGCTGATTCTCGCTGCCATGTTTATGCCAGTCTAGACACACTTGATTCCCTTACGGAGACATATCAATACATAGGTTTTAAGATTCTTACTAGTCAGATATTTTCCTCTGCGGGAAATATGGGGTTTTGAGTCCCTTTCGCTGAGGACGGTGTAGGTCTTGTCTATTCCATAGTTGGTTTTTGGAACGGTACCTGTGCTTATATCAAACTCTGGTTTTATGCAACACCCCACCTCTCCTTCCCCCTTAAGCAGGTATAAGAGTGTTTTCTAAATGTGAGACACTGTTCTCTTTCCTAACTCAGTTCAAGTGTAGCCATGTTTACAGGATCTTCATAAGTGATATCTTATGATAAGTTTCTTTTTCTGTGTGACTTATTTCACTTAGAATCATCGTACCTGAATCCACCCATTTTGCTGCTACTGGTCTTATGACATTGATTTCATGGCTGAGGGATATTCCATCGTACGTAAGTACCACAAGTTTTTGAACCATGTTTATATTTTCTGGGATACTTAAGGTGTATCCAAGTTGAGGTCCTTGTATGCAGTGCAGCCCTAAATTTTGGGGTGGCTCTGTCTTATTGATTTTCAGTTTTCCCAAGGTATATTCCCTAGACTGGTAGTGCCCTTGGCTCTGTAGCTCTGTTCTTTACTTGTTTTAGGGAACAGAATGCACTCCTCCAGAGAGGCAGTTGGCAATTTACATCCCGCCCATCAGCATAACAAGGCTCCCTGTTCTCCAGGGCCTGTCTTGCCTTTCTTGTTCTTACACATTTTGTGGATGTCCCTTTTGACCGGTGGGAAGTGATACTTCTTTGTAGTGCAGGTTTGCATTGCCCGCTTGCTTGCTTGGCCAAAAAGGGCGTATGCGTTTTCTCCTGAATATATTCAGGAGAAAACGCATACGCCCTTTTTGGCCAAGTGCATCATTGTCGAAGTTGTGCCCCTCTTCCTGTGCTTTAAAGGCGATTCCAACGTACCTCTTGAAATCTGTTTCCTGCTATTCTGCCTCGCTTTCAAGTCCGCCTCGTTGCCTTCCCTCAACAGATTTTTGGACGATAATTGTCTTTATTACTCGGCCAGTTTGTGAATGGCTGTGCCCCTGAGCTCCATTTTTCAACTCGTTTTTGGTGAGCTGACCGCAAGTCCAAAATTTTGGTTCAGGACCTATACTGGTTTCCAGTGGGTGGCTGAGAATTTGGTTAATTCTTCTTCCTGCCGGGAAATTACAGTGATATGTGCCCGTCCAAATGCCTAACAGCTACTCTCTCATTGGTTCTCCCTCTTCCCTTTCATCCTCTGCCAAATTGGCAACCTCTGCGAACCAAGAGGTTAAAGGGGCTGTCTCTCCAAATTGGGAGGTTGATAGTAAAGCAGACGGAAAGTCAAACCGGAGCACCAGGAGAGGGACCATGCGTTGAGTTTTAGAAACCTTTCGTATTCACAGTGTGTCCGTTCTCTAGGTTTCCCGCACATGTTATAGCTGTAGTAATATTCCCTTCAACCTGGAGAGTTCGGACCCATGGAATGGGTGCCATGCATTATTGCTTTAAAGGGTCTGCATTTGCTCACCCAATCTCACCAATCGTCTCAGTCCCAAGTGTCCCTCCTTATGCCACATCCAGCTGTCGTTGTAGATAGGGTCATTCCAGCCTTCATCAGAGACCCTGAAGGAATTGTAAAGAATTTCCCAGTTTTTTTGTTTTGTTTTTGAAATTCCTTTTTATAGTGGGTTTGAGCTGATTCTCGCTGCCATGTTTATGCCAGTCTAGACACACTTGATTCCCTTACGGAGACATATCAATACATAGGTTTTAAGATTCTTACTAGTCAGATATTTTCCTCTGCGGGAAATATGGGGTTTTGAGTCCCTTTCGCTGAGGACGGTGTAGGTCTTGTCTATTCCATAGTTGGTTTTTGGAACGGTACCTGTGCTTATATCAAACTCTGGTTTTATGCAACACCCCACCTCTCCTTCCCCCTTAAGCAGGTATAAGAGTGTTTTCTAAATGTGAGACACTGTTCTCTTTCCTAACTCAGTTCAAGTGTAGCCATGTTTACAGGATCTTCATAAGTGATATCTTATGATAAGTTTCTTTTTCTGTGTGACTTATTTCACTTAGAATCATCGTACCTGAATCCACCCATTTTGCTGCTACTGGTCTTATGACATTGATTTCATGGCTGAGGGATATTCCATCGTACGTAAGTACCACAAGTTTTTGAACCATGTTTATATTTTCTGGGATACTTAAGGTGTATCCAAGTTGTGGTCCTTGTATGCAGTGCAGCCCTAAATTTTGGGGTGGCTCTGTCTTATTGATTTTCAGTTTTCCCAAGGTATATTCCCTACACTGGTAGTGCCCTTGGCTCTGTAGCTCTGTTCTTTACTTGTTTTAGGGAACAGAATGCACTCCTCCAGAGAGGCAGTTGGCAATTTACATCCCGCCCATCAGCATAACAAGGCTCCCTGTTCTCCAGGGCCTGTCTTGCCTTTCTTGTTCTTACACATTTTGTGGATGTCCCTTTTGACCGGTGGGAAGTGATACTTCTTTGTAGTGCAGGTTTGCATTGCCCGCTTGCTTGCTTGGCCAAAAAGGGCGTATGCGTTTTCTCCTGAATATATTCAGGAGAAAACGCATACGCCCTTTTTGGCCAAGTGCATCATTGTCGAAGTTGTGCCCCTCTTCCTGTGCTTTAAAGGCGATTCCAACGTACCTCTTGAAATCTGTTTCCTGCTATTCTGCCTCGCTTTCAAGTCCGCCTCGTTGCCTTCCCTCAACAGATTTTTGGACGATAGTTGTCCTTTATTACTCGGCCAGTTTGTGAATGGCTGTGCCCCTGAGCTCCATTATTCAACTCGTTTTTGGTGAGCTGACCGCAAGTCCAAAATTTTGGTTCAGGACCTATACTGGTTCCCGGTGGGTGGCTGAGAATTTGGTTAATTCTTCTTCCTGCCGGGAAATTACAGTGATATGTGCCCATCCAAATGCCTAACAGCTACTCTCTCATTGGTTCTCCCTCTTCCCTTTCATCCTCTGCCAAATTGGCAACCTGTGCGAACCAAGAGGTTAAAGGGGCTGTCTCTCCAAATTGGGAGGTTGATAGTAAAGCAGACGGAAAGTCAAACCGGAGCACCAGGAGAGGGACCATGCGTTGAGTTTTAGAAACCTTTCGTATTCACAGTGTGTCCGTTCTCTAGGTTTCCCGCACATGTTATAGCTGTAGTAATATTCCCTTCAACCTGGAGAGTTCGGACCCATGGAATGGGTGCCATGCATTATTGCTTTAAAGGGTCTGCATTTGCTCACCCAATCTCACCAATCGTCTCAGTCCCAAGTGTCCCTCCTTATGCCACATCCAGCTGTCGTTGTAGATAGGGTCATTCCAGCCTTCATCAGAGACCCTGAAGGAATTGTAAAGAATTTCCCAGTTTTTTTGTTTTGTTTTTGAAATTCCTTTTTATAGTGGGTTTGAGCTGATTCTCGCTGCCATGTTTATGCCAGTCTAGACACACTTGATTTCCTTACGGAGACATATCAATACATAGGTTTTAAGATTCTTACTAGTCAGATATTTTCCTCTGCGGGAAATATGGGGTTTTGAGTCCCTTTCGCTGAGGACGGTGTAGGTCTTGTCTATTCCATAGTTGGTTTTTGGAACGGTACCTGTGCTTATATCAAACTCTGGTTTTATGCATCACCCCACCTCTCCTTCCCCCTTAAGCAGGTATAAGAGTGTGTTCTAAATGTGAGACACTGTTCTCTTTCCTAACTCAGTTCAAGTGTAGCCATGTTTACAGGATCTTCATAAGTGATATCTTATGATAAGTTTCTTTTTCTGTGTGACTTATTTCACTTAGAATCATCGTACCTGAATCCACCCATTTTGCTGCTACTGGTCTTATGACATTGATTTCATGGCTGAGGGATATTCCATCGTACGTAAGTACCACAAGTTTTTGAACCATGTTTATATTTTCTGGGATACTTAAGGTGTATCCAAGTTGAGGTCCTTGTATGCAGTGCAGCCCTAAATTTTGGGGTGGCTCTGTCTTATTGATTTTCAGTTTTCCCAAGGTATATTCCCTAGACTGGTAGTGCCCTTGGCTCTGTAGCTCTGTTCTTTACTTGTTGTAGGGAACAGAATGCACTCCTCCAGAGAGGCAGTTGGCAATTTACATCCCGCCCATCAGCATAACAAGGCTCCCTGTTCTCCAGGGCCTGTCTTGCCTTTCTTCTTCTTACACATTTTGTGGATGTCCCTTTTGACCGGTGGGAAGTGATACTTCTTTGTAGTGCAGATTTGCATTGCCCGCTTGCTTGCTTGGCCAAAAAGGGCGTATGCGTTTTCTCCTGAATATATTCAGGAGAAAACGCATACGCCCTTTTTGGCCAAGTGCATCATTGTCGAAGTTGTGCCCCTCTTCCTGTGCTTTAAAGGCGATTCCAACGTACCTCTTGAAATCTGTTTCCTGCTATTCTGCCTCGCTTTCAAGTCCGCCTCGTTGCCTTCCCTCAACAGATTTTTGGACGATAGTTGTCCTTTATTACTCGGCCAGTTTGTGAATGGCTGTGCCCCTGAGCTCCATTATTCAACTCGTTTTTGGTGAGCTGACCGCAAGTCCAAAATTTTGGTTCAGGACCTATACTGGTTCCCGGTGGGTGGCTGAGAATTTGGTTAATTCTTCTTCCTGCCGGGAAATTACAGTGATATGTGCCCATCCAAATGCCTAACAGCTACTCTCTCATTGGTTCTCCCTCTTCCCTTTCATCCTCTGCCAAATTGGCAACCTGTGCGAACCAAGAGGTTAAAGGGGCTGTCTCTCCAAATTGGGAGGTTGATAGTAAAGCAGACGGAAAGTCAAACCGGAGCACCAGGAGAGGGACCATGCGTTTAGTTTTAGAAACCTTTCGTATTCACAGTGTGTCCGTTCTCTAGGTTTCCCGCACATGTTATAGCTGTAGTAATATTCCCTTCAACCTGGAGAGTTCGGACCCATGGAATGGGTGCCATGCATTATTGCTTTAAAGGGTCTGCATTTGCTCACCCAATCTCACCAATCGTCTCAGTCCCAAGTGTCCCTCCTTATGCCACATCCAGCTGTCGTTGTAGATAGGGTCATTCCAGCCTTCATCAGAGACCCTGAAGGAATTGTAAAGAATTTCCCAGTTTTTTTGTTTTGTTTTTGAAATTCCTTTTTATAGTGGGTTTGAGCTGATTCTCGCTGCCATGTTTATGCCAGTCTAGACACACTTGATTTCCTTACGGAGACATATCAATACATAGGTTTTAAGATTCTTACTAGTCAGATATTTTCCTCTGCGGGAAATATGGGGTTTTGAGTCCCTTTCGCTGAGGACGGTGTAGGTCTTGTCTATTCCATAGTTGGTTTTTGGAACGGTACCTGTGCTTATATCAAACTCTGGTTTTATGCATCACCCCACCTCTCCTTCCCCCTTAAGCAGGTATAAGAGTGTTTTCTAAATGTGAGACACTGTTCTCTTTCCTAACTCAGTTCAAGTGTAGCCATGTTTACAGGATCTTCATAAGTGATATCTTATGATAAGTTTCTTTTTCTGTGTGACTTATTTCACTTAGAATCATCGTACCTGAATCCACCCATTTTGCTGCTACTGGTCTTATGACATTGATTTCATGGCTTAGGGATATTCCATCGTACGTAAGTACCACAAGTTTTTGAACCATGTTTATATTTTCTGGGATACTTAAGGTGTATCCAAGTTGAGGTCCTTGTATGCAGTGCAGCCCTAAATTTTGGGGTGGCTCTGTCTTATTGATTTTCAGTTTTCCCAAGGTATATTCCCTAGACTGGTAGTGCCCTTGGCTCTGTAGCTCTGTTCTTTACTTGTTGTAGGGAACAGAATGCACTCCTCCAGAGAGGCAGTTGGCAATTTACATCCCGCCCATCAGCATAACAAGGCTCCCTGTTCTCCAGGGCCTGTCTTGCCTTTCTTGTTCTTACACATTTTGTGGATGTCCCTTTTGACCGGTGGGAAGTGATACTTCTTTGTAGTGCAGATTTGCATTGCCCGCTTGCTTGCTTGGCCAAAAAGGGCGTATGCGTTTTCTCCTGAATATATTCAGGAGAAAACGCATACGCCCTTTTTGGCCAAGTGCATCATTGTCGAAGTTGTGCCCCTCTTCCTGTGCTTTAAAGGCGATTCCAACGTACCTCTTGAAATATGTTTCCTGCTATTCTGCCTCGCTTTCAAGTCCGCCTCGTTGCCTTCCCTCAACAGATTTTTGGACGATAGTTGTCCTTTATTACTCGGCCAGTTTGTGAATTGCTGTGCCCCTGAGCTCCATTTTTCAACTCGTTTTTGGTGAGCTGACCGCAAGTCCAAAATTTTGGTTCAGGACCTATACTGGTTCCCGGTGGGTGGCTGAGAATTTGGTTAATTCTTCTTCCTGCCGGGAAATTACAGTGATATGTGCCCGTCCAAATGCCTAACAGCTACTCTCTCATTGGTTCTCCCTCTTCCCTTTCATCCTCTGCCAAATTGGCAACCTGTGCGAACCAAGAGGTTAAAGCGGCTGTCTCTCCAAGTTGGGAGATTGATAGTAAAGCAGACGGAAAGTCAAACTGCAGCACCAGGAGAGGGACTATTCGTTGAGTTTTAGAAACCTTTCGTATTCACAGTGTGTCCGTTCTCTAGGTTTCCCACACATGTTATAGCTGTAGTAATATTCCCTTCAACCTGGAGAGTTCGGACCCATGGAATGGGTGCCATGCATTATTGCTTTAAAGGGTGTGCATTTGCTCACCCAATCTCACCAATCGTCTCAGTCCCAAGTGTCCCTCCTTATGCCACATCCAGCTGTCGTTGTAGATAGGGTCATTCCAGCTTTCATCAGAGACCCTGAAGGAATTGCAAAGAATTTCCCAGTTTTTTTGTTTTGTTTTTGAAATTCCTTTTTATAGTGGGTTTGAGCTGATTCTCGCTGCCATGTTTATGCCAGTCTAGACACACTTGATTCCCTTACGGAGACATATCAATACATAGGTTTTAAGATTCTTACTAGTCAGATATTTTCCTCTGCGGGAAATATGGGGTTTTGAGTCCCTTTCGCTGAAGACGGTGTAGGTCTTGTCTATTCCATAGTTGGTTTTTGGAACGGTACCTGTGCTTATATCAAACTCTGGTTTTATGCATCACCCCACCTCTCCTTCCCCCTTAAGCAGGTATAAGAGTGTTTTCTAAATGTGAGACACTGTTCTCTTTCCTAACTCAGTTCAAGTGTAGCCATGTTTACAGGATCTTCATAAGTGATATCTTATGATAAGTTTCTTTTTCTGTGTGACTTATTTCACATAGAATCATCGTACCTGAATCCACCCATTTTGCTGCTACTGGTCTTATGACATTGATTTCATGGCTGAGGGATATTCCATCGTACGTAAGTACCACAATTTTTTGAACCATGTTTATATTTTCTGGGATACTTAAGGTGTATCCAAGTTGAGGCCCTTGTATGCAGTGCAGCCCTAAATTTGGGGTGGCTCTGTCTTATTGATTTTCAGTTTTCCCAAGGTATATTCCCTAGACTGGTAGTGCCCTTGGCTCTGTAGCTCTGTTCTTTACTTGTTGTAGGGAACAGAATGCACTCCTCCAGAGAGGCAGTTGGCAATTTACATCCCGCCCATCAGCATAACAAGGCTCCCTGTTCTCCAGGGCCTGTCTTGCCTTTCTTCTTCTTACACATTTTGTGGATGTCCCTTTTGACCGGTGGGAAGTGATACTTCTTTGTAGTGCAGATTTGCATTGCCCGCTTGCTTGCTTGGCCAAAAAGGGCGTATGCGTTTTCTCCTGAATATATTCAGGAGAAAACGCATACGCCCTTTTTGGCCAAGTGCATCATTGTCGAAGTTGTGCCCCTCTTCCTGTGCTTTAAAGGCGATTCCAACGTACCTCTTGAAATCTGTTTCCTGCTATTCTGCCTCGCTTTCAAGTCCGCCTCGTTGCCTTCCCTCAACAGATTTTTGGACGATAGTTGTCCTTTATTACTCGGCCAGTTTGTGAATTGCTGTGCCCCTGAGCTCCATTTTTCAACTCGTTTTTGGTGAGCTGACCGCAAGTCCAAAATTTTGGTTCAGGACCTATACTGGTTCCCGGTGGGTGGCTGAGAATTTGGTTAATTCTTCTTCCTGCCGGGAAATTACAGTGATATGTGCCCGTCCAAATGCCTAACAGCTACTCTCTCATTGGTTCTCCCTCTTCCCTTTCATCCTCTGCCAAATTGGCAACCTGTGCGAACCAAGAGGTTAAAGGGGCTGTCTCTCCAAGTTGGGAGGTTGATAGTAAAGCAGACGGAAAGTCAAACCGGAGCACCAGGAGTGGGACTATTCGTTGAGTTTTAGAAACCTTTCGTATTCACAGTGTGTCCGTTCTCTAGGTTTCCCGCACATGTTATAGCTGTAGTAATATTCCCTTCAACCTGGAGAGTTGGGACCCATGGAATGGGTGCCATGCATTATTGCTTTAAAGGGTCTGCATTTGCTCACCCAATCTCACCAATCGTCTCAGTCCCAAGTGTCCCTCCTTATGCCACATTCTGCTGTCGTTGTAGATAGGGTCATTTCAGCTTTCATCAGAGACCCTGAAGGAATTGTAAAGAATTTCCCAGTTTTTTTGTTTTGTTTTTGAAATTGCTTTTTATAGTCGATTTGAGCTGATTCTCGCTGCCATGTTTATGCCAGTCTAG
The DNA here is from genome assembly GCF_949752795.1 of Hyperoodon ampullatus. Classification (NCBI taxonomy): domain Eukaryota; kingdom Metazoa; phylum Chordata; class Mammalia; order Artiodactyla; family Ziphiidae; genus Hyperoodon; species Hyperoodon ampullatus. The sequence continues at coordinate 84,691 of NW_027640856.1, forward strand.
ACACACTTGATTCCCTTACGGAGACATATCAATACATAGGTTTTAAGATTCTTACTAGTCAGATATTTTCCTCTGCGGGAAATATGGGGTTTTGAGTCCCTTTCGCTGAGGACGGTGTAGGTCTTGTCTATTCCATAGTTGGTTTTTGGAACGGTACCTGTGCTTATATCAAACTCTGGTTTTATGCATCACCCCACCTCTCCTTCCCCCTTAAGCAGGTATAAGAGTGTTTTCTAAATGTGAGACACTGTTCTCTTTCCTAACTCAGTTCAAGTGTAGCCATGTTTACAGGATCTTCATAAGTGATATCTTATGATAAGTTTCTTTTTCTGTGTGACTTATTTCACTTAGAATCATCGTACCTGAATCCACCCATTTTGCTGCTACTGGTCTTATGACATTGATTTCATGGCTGAGGGATATTCCATCGTACGTAAGTACCACAAGTTTTTGAACCATGTTTATATTTTCTGGGATACTTAAGGTGTATCCAAGTTGAGATCCTTGTATGCAGTGCAGCCCTAAATTTTGGGGTGGCTCTGTCTTATTGATTTTCAGTTTTCCCAAGGTATATTCCCTAGACTGGTAGTGCCCTTGGCTCTGTAGCTCTGTTCTTTACTTGTTGTAGGGAACAGAATGCACTCCTCCAGAGAGGCAGTTGGCAATTTACATCCCGCCCATCAGCATAACAAGGCTCCCTGTTCTCCAGGGCCTGTCTTGCCTTTCTGGTTCTTACACATTTTGTGGATGTCCCCTTTGCCCGGTGGGAAGTGATACTTCTTTGTAGTGCAGATTTGCATTGCCCGCTTGCTTGCTTGGCCAAAAAGGGCGTATGCGTTTTCTCCTCAATATATTCAGGAGAAAACGCATACGCCCTATTTGGCCAAGTGCATCATTGTCGAAGTTGTGCCCCTCTTTCTGTGCTTTAAAGGCGATTCCAACGTACCTCTTGAAATCTGTTTCCTGCTATTCTGCCTCGCTTTCAAGTCTGCCTCGTTGCCTTCCCTCAACAGATTTTTGGACGATAGTTGTCCTTTATTACTCGGCCAGTTTGTGAATTGCTGTGCCCTTGAGCTCCATTTTTCAACTCGTTTTTGGTGAGCTGACCGCAAGTCCAAAATTCTGGTTCAGGACCTATACTGGTTCCCGGTGGGTGGCTGAGAATTTGGTTAATTCTTCTTCCTGCCGGGAAATTACAGTGATATGTGCCCGTCCAAATGCCTAACAGCTACTCTCTCATTGGTTCTCCCTCTTCCCTTTCATCCTCTGCCAAATTGGCAACCTGTGCGAACCAAGAGCTTAAAGGGGCTGTCTCTCCAAGTTGCGAGGTTGATAGTAAAGCAGACGGAAAGTCAAACCGGAGCACCAGGAGAGGGACTATTCTTTGAGTTTTAGAAACCTTTCGTATTCACAGTGTGTCCGTTCTCTAGGTTTCCCGCACATGTTATAGCTGTAGTAATATTCCCTTCAACCTGGAGAGTTCGGACCCATGGAATGGGTGCCATGCATTATTGCTTTATAGGGTCTGCATTTGCTCACCCAATCTCACCAATCGTCTCAGTCCCAAGTGTCCCTCCTTATGCCACATCCAGCTGTCGTTGTAGATAGGGTCATTCCAGCTTTCATCAGAGACCCTGAAGGAATTGTAAAGAATTTCCCAGTTTTTTTGTTTTGTTTTTGAAATTCCTTTTTATAGTGGGTTTGAGCTGATTCTCGCTGCCATGTTTATGCCAGTCTAGACACACTTGATTCCCTTACGGAGACATATCTATACATAGGTTTTAAGATTCTTACTAGTCAGATATTTTCCTCTGCGGGAAACATGGGGTTTTGAGTCCCTTTCACTGAGGACGGTGTAGGTCTTGTCTATTCCATAGTTGGTTTTTGGAACGGTACCTGTGCTTATATCAAACTCTGGTTTTATGCATCACCCCACCTCTCCTTCCCCCTTAAACAGGCATAAGAGTGTTTTCTAAATGTGAGACACTGTTCTCTTTCCTAACTCAGTTCAAGTGTAGCCATGTTTACAGGATCTTCATAAGTGATATCTTATGATAAGTTTCTTTTTCTGTGTGACTTATTTCACTTAGAATCATCGTACCTGAATCCACCCATTTTGCTGCTACTGGTCTTATGACATTGATTTCATGGCTGAGGGATATTCCATCGTACGTAAGTACCACAATTTTTTGAACCATGTTTATATTTTCTGGGATACTTAAGGTGTATCCAAGTTGAGGTCCTTGTATGCAGTGCAGCCCTAAATTTTGGGGTGGCTCTGTCTTATTGATTTTCAGTTTTCCCAAGGTATATTCCCTAGACTGGTAGTGCCCTTGGCTCTGTAGCTCTGTTCTTTACTTGTTTTAGGGAACAGAATGCACTCCTCCAGAGAGGCAGTTGGCAATTTACATCCCGCCCATCAGCATAACAAGGCTCCCTGTTCTCCAGGGCCTGTCTTGCCTTTCTGGTTCTTACACATTTTGTGGATGTCCCTTTGACCGGTGGGAAGTGATACTTCTTTGTAGTGCAGATTTGCATTGCCCGCTTGCTTGCTTGGCCAAAAAGGGCGTATGCGTTTTCTCCTGAATATATTCAGGAGAAAACGCATACGCCCTTTTTGGCCAAGTGCATCATTGTCGAAGTTGTGCCCCTCTTCCTGTGCTTTAAAGGCGATTCCAACGTACCTCTTGAAATCTGTTTCCTGCTATTCTGCCTCGCTTTCAAGTCCGCCTCGTTGCCTTCCGTCAACAGATTTTTGGACGATAGTTGTCCTTTATTACTCGGCCAGTTTGTGAATTGCTGTGTCCCTGAGCTTCATTTTTCAACTCGTTTTTGGAGAGCTGACCGCAAGTCCAAAATTTTGGCTCAGGACCTATACTGGTTCCCGGTGGGTGGCTGAGAATTTGGTTAATTCTTCTTCCTGCCAGGAAATTACAGTGATATGTGCCCGTCCAAATGCCTAACAGCTACTCTCTTTGGTTCTCCCTCTTCCCTTTCATCCTCTGCCAAATTGGCAACCTGTGTGAACCAAGAGCTTAAAGGGGCTGTCTCTCCAAGTTGGGAGGTTGATAGTAAAGCAGACGGAAAGTCAAACCGGAGCACCAGGAGAGGGACTATTCGTTGAGTTTTAGAAACCTTTCGTATTCACAGTGTGTCCGTTCTCTAGGTTTCCCGCACATGTTATAGCTGTAGTAATATTCCCTTCAACCTGGAGAGTTCGGACCCATGGAATGGGTGCCATGCATTATTGCTTTAAAGGGTCTGCATTTGCTCACCCAATCTCACCAATCGTCTCAGTCCCAAGTGTCCCTCCTTATGCCACATCCAGCTGTCATTGTAGATAGGGTCATTCCAGCTTTCATCAGATACCCTGAAGGAATTGTAAAGAATTTCCCAGTTTTTTTGTTTTGTTTTTGAAATTCCTTTTTATAGTGGGTTTGAGCTGATTCTCGCTGCCATGTTTATGCCAGTCTAGACACACTTGATTCCCTTACGGAGACATATCTATACATAGGTTTTAAGATTCTTACTAGTCAGATATTTTCCTCTGTGGGAAATATGGGGTTTTGAGTCCCTTTCACTGAGGACGGTGTAGGTCTTGTCTATTCCATAGTTGGTTTTTGGAACGGTACCTGTGCTTATATCAAACTCTGGTTTTATGCATCACCCCACCTCTCCTTCCCCCTTAAACAGGCATAAGAGTGTTTTCTAAATTTGAGACACTGTTCTGTTTCCTAACTCAGTTCAAGTGTAGCCATGTTTACAGGATCTTCATAAGTGATATCTTATGATAAGTTTCTTTTTCTGTGTGACTTATTTCACTTAGAATCATCGTACCTGAATCCACCGATTTTGCTGCTACTGGTCTTATGACATTGATTTCATGGCTGAGGGATATTCCATCGTACGTATGTACCACAATTTTTTGAACCATGTTTATATTTTCTGGGATACTTAAGGTGTATCCAAGTTGAGGTCCTTGTATGCAGTGCAGCCCTAAATTTTGGGGTGGCTCTGTCTTATTGATTTTCAGTTTTCCCAAGGTATATTCCCTAGACTGGTAGTGCCCTTGGCTCTGTAGCTCTGTTCTTTACTTGTTGTAGGGAACAGAATGCACTCCTCCAGAGAGGCAGTTGGCAATTTACATCCCGCCCATCAGCATAACAAGGCTCCCTGTTCTCCAGGGCCTGTCTTGCCTTTCTTGTTCTTACACATTTTGTGGATGTCCCTTTTGACCGGTGGGAAGTGATACTTCTTTGTAGTGCAGATTTGCATTGCCCGCTTGCTTGCTTGGCCAAAAAGGGCGTATGCGTTTTCTCCTGAATATATTCAGGAGAAAACGCATACGCCCTTTTTGGCCAAGTGCATCATTGTCGAAGTTGTGCCCCTCTTCCTGTGCTTTAAAGGCGATTCCAACGTACCTCTTGAAATCTGTTTCCTGCTATTCTGCCTCGCTTTCAAGTCCGCCTCGTTGCCTTCCCTCAACAGATTTTTGGACGATAGTTGTCCTTTATTACTCGGCCAGTTTGTGAATTGCTGTGCCCCTGAGCTCCATTTTTCAACTCGTTTTTGGTGAGCTGACCGCAAGTCCAAAATTTTGGTTCAGGACCTATACTGGTTCCCAGTGGGTGGCTGAGAATTTGGTTAATTCTTCTTCCTGCCGGGAAATTACAGTGATATGTGCCCATCCAAATGCCTAACAGCTACTCTCTCATTGGTTCTCCCTATTCCCTTTCATCCTCTGCCAAATTGGCAACCTGTGCGAACCAAGAGGTTAAAGGGGCTGTCTCTCCAAGTTGGGAGGTTGATAGTAAAGCAGCCGGAAAGTAAATCCGGAGCACCAGGAGAGGGTTTATTCGTTGAGTTTTAGAACACTTTCATATTCACAGTGTGTCCGTTCTCTAGGTTTCCCGCACATGTTATAGCTGTAGTAATATTCCCTTCAACCTGGAGAGTTGGGACCCATGGAATGGGTGCCATGCATTATTGCTTTAAAGGGTCTGCATTTGCTCACCCAATCTCACCAATCGTCTCAGTCCCAAGTGTCCCTCCTTATGCCACATCCAGCTGTCGTTGTAGATAGGGTCATTCCAGCTTTCATCAGAGACCCTGAAGGAATTGTAAAGAATTTCCCAGTTTTTTTGTTTTGTTTTTGAAATTCCTTTTTATATTGGGTTTGAGCTGATTCTCACTGCCATGTTTATGCCAGTCTAGACACACTTGATTCCCTTACGGAGACATATCTATACATAGGTTTTAAGATTCTTACTAGTCAGATATTTTCCTCTGCGGGAAATATGGGGTTTTGAGTCCCTTTCACTGAGGACGGTGTAGGTCTTGTCTATTCCATAGTTGGTTTTTGGAACGGTACCTGTGCTTATATCAAACTCTGGTTTTATGCATCACCCCACCTCTCCTTCCCCCTTAAGCAGGTATAAGAGTGTTTTCTAAATGTGAGACACTGTTCTCTTTCCTAACTCAGTTCAAGTGTAGCCATGTTTACAGGATCTTCATAAGTGATATCTTATGATAAGTTTCTTTTTCTGTGTGACTTATTTCACTTAGAATCATCGTACCTGAATCCACCCATTTTGCTGCTACTGGTCTTATGACATTGATTTCATGGCTGAGGGATATTCCATCGTACGTAAGTACCACAATTTTTTGAACCATGTTTATATTTTCTGGGATACTTAAGGTGTATCCAACTTGAGGTCCTTGTATGCAGTGCAGCCCTAAATTTTGGGGTGGCTCTGTCTTATTGATTTTCAGTTTTCCCAAGGTATATTCCCTAGACTGGTAGTGCCCTTGGCTCTGTAGCTCTGTTCTTTACTTGTTTTAGGGAACAGAATGCACTCCTCCAGAGAGGCAGTTGGCAATTTACATCCCGCCCATCAGCATAACAAGGCTCCCTGTTCTCCAGGGCCTGTCTTGCCTTTCTGGTTCTTACACATTTTGTGGATGTCCCTTTTGACCGGTGGGAAGTGATACTTCTTTGTAGTGCAGATTTGCATTGCCCGCTTGCTTGCTTGGCCAAAAAGGGCGTATGCGTTTTCTCCTGAATATATTCAGGAGAAAACGCATACGCCCTTTTTGGCCAAGTGCATCATTGTCGAAGTTGTGCCCCTCTTCCTGTGCTTTAAAGACGATTCCAACGTACCTCTTGAAATCTGTTTCCTGCTATCCTGCCTCGCTTTCAAGTCTGCCTCGTTGCCTTCCCTCAACAGATTTTTGGACGATAGTTGTCCTTTATTACTCGGCCAGTTTGTGAATTGCTGTGCCCCTGAGCTCCATTTTTCAACTCGTTTTTGGTGAGCTGACCTCAAGTCCAAAATTTTGGTTCAGGACCTATACTGGTTCCCGGTGGGTGGCTGAGAATTTGGTTAATTCTTCTTCCTGCCGGGAAATTACAGTGATATGTGCCCGTCCAAATGCCTAACAGCTACTCTCTCATTGGTTCTCCCTCTTCCCTTTCATCCTCTGCCAAATTGGCAACCTGTGCGAACCAAGAGGTTAAAGGGGCTGTCTCTCCAAGTTGGGATGTTGATAGTAAAGCAGACGGAAAGTCAAACTGGAGCACCAGGAGAGGGACTATGCGTTGAGTTTTAGAAACCTTTCGTATTCACAGTGTGTCCGTTCCCTAGGTTTCCCGCACATGTTATAGCTGTAGTAATATTCCCTTCAACCTGGAGAGTTCGGACCCATGGAATGGGTGCCATGCATTATTGCTTTAAAGGGTCTGCATTTGCTCACCCAATCTCACCAATCATCTCAGTCCCAAGTGTCCCTCCTTATGCCACATCCAGCTGTCGTTGTAGATAGGGTCATTCCAGCTTTCATCAGAGACCCTGAAGGAATTGTAAAGAATTTCCCAGTTTTTTTGTTTTGTTTTTGAAATTCCTTTTTATAGTGGGTTTGAGCTGATTCTCGCTGCCATGTTTATGCCAGTCTAGACACACTTGATTCCCTTACGGAGACATATCAATACATAGGTTTTAAGATTCTTACTAGTCAGATACTTTCCTCTGCGGGAAATATGGGGTTTTGAGTCCCTTTCACTGAGGACGGTGTAGGTCTTGTCTATTCCATAGTTGGTTTTTGGAACGGTACCTGTGCTTATATCAAACTCTGGTTTTATGCATCACCCCACCTCTCCTTCCCCCTTAAGCAGGTATAAGAGTGTTTTCTAAATGTGAGACACTGTTCTCTTTCCTAACTCAGTTCAAGTGTAGCCATGTTTACAGGATCTTCATAAGTGATATCTTATGATAAGTTTCTTTTTCTGTGTGACTTATTTCACTTAGAATCATCGTACCTGAATCCACCCATTTTGCTACTACTGGTCTTATGACATTGATTTCATGGCTGAGGGATATTCCATCGTACGTATGTACCACAATTTTTTGAACCATGTTTATATTTTCTGGGATACTTAAGGTGTATCCAAGTTGAGGTCCTTGTATGCAGTGCAGCCCTAAATTTTGGGGTGGCTCTGTCTTATTGATTTTCAGTTTTCCCAAGGTATATTCCCTAGACTGGTAGTGCCCTTGGCTCTGTAGCTCTGTTCTTTACTTGTTGTAGGGAACAGAATGCACTCCTCCAGAGAGGCAGTTGGCAATTTACATCCCGCCCATCAGCATAACAAGGCTCCCTGTTCTCCAGGGCCTGTCTTGCCTTTCTTGTTCTTACACATTTTGTGGATGTCCCTTTTGACCGGTGGGAAGTGATACTTCTTTGTAGTGCAGATTTGCATTGCCCGCTTGCTTGCTTGGCCAAAAAGGGCGTATGCGTTTTCTCCTGAATATATTCAGGAGAAAACGCATACGCCCTTTTTGGCCAAGTGCATCATTGTCGAAGTTGTGCCCCTCTTCCTGTGCTTTAAAGGCGATTCCAACGTACCTCTTGAAATCTGTTTCCTGCTATTCTGCCTCGCTTTCAAGTCCGCCTCGTTGCCTTCCCTCAACAGATTTTTGGACGATAGTTGTCCTTTATTACTCGGCCAGTTTGTGAATTGCTGTGCCCCTGAGCTCCATTTTTCAACTCGTTTTTGGTGAGCTGACCGCAAGTCCAAAATTTTGGTTCAGGACCTATACTGGTTCCCGGTGGGTGGCTGAGAATTTGGTTAATTCTTCTTCCTGCCGGGAAATTACAGTGATATGTGCCCGTCCAAATGCCTAACAGCTACTCTCTCATTGGTTCTCCCTCTTCCCTTTCATCCTCTGCCAAATTGGCAACCTGTGCGAACCAAGAGGTTAAAGGGGCTGTCTCTCCAAGTTGGGAGGTTGATAGTAAAGCAGCCGGAAAGTCAATCCGGAGCACCAGGAGAGGGTTTATTCGTTGAGTTTTAGAACACTTTCATATTCACAGTGTGTCCGTTCTCTAGGTTTCCCGCACATGTTATAGCTGTAGTAATATTCCCTTCAACCTGGAGAGTTGGGACCCATGGAATGGGTGCCATGCATTATTGCTTTAAAGGGTGTGCATTTGCTCACCCAATCTCACCAATCGTCTCAGTCCCAAGTGTCCCTCCTTATGCCACATCCAGCTGTCGTTGTACATAGGTTCATTCCAGCTTTCATCAGAGACCCTGAAGGAATTGTAAAGAATTTCCCAGTTTTTTTGTTTTGTTTTTGAAATTCCTTTTTATAGTGGGTTTGAGCTGATTCTCGCTGCCATGTTTATGCCAGTCTAGACACACTTGATTCCCTTACGGAGACATATCTATACATAGGTTTTAAAATTCTTACTAGTCAGATATTTTCCTCTGCGGGAAATATGGGGTTTTGTGTCCCTTTCACTGAGGACGGTGTAGGTCTTGTCTATTCCATAGTTGGTTTTTGGAACGGTACCTGTGCTTATATCAAACTCTGGTTTTATGCATCACCCCACCTCTCCTTCCCCCTTAAGCAGGCATAAGAGTGTTTTCTAAATGTGAGACACTGTTCTCTTTCCTAACTCAGTTCAAGTGTAGCCATGTTTACAGGATCTTCATAAGTGATATCTTATGATAAGTTTCTTTTTCTGTGTGACTTATTTCACTTAGAATCATCGTACCTGAATCCACCCATTTTGCTGCTACTGGTCTTATGACATTGATTTCATGGCTGAGGGATATTCCATCGTATGTAAGTACCACAATTTTTTGAACCATGTTTATATTTTCTGGGATACTTAAGGTGTATCCAAGTTGAGGTCCTTGTATGCAGTGCAGCCCTAAATTTTGGGGTGGCTCTGTCTTATTGATTTTCAGTTTTCCCAAGGTATATTCCCTAGACTGGTAGTGCCCTTGGCTCTGTAGCTCTGTTCTTTACTTGTTGTAGGGAACAGAATGCACTCCTCCAGAGAGGCAGTTGGCAATTTACATCCCGCCCATCAGCATAACAAGGCTCCCTGTTCTCCAGGGCCTGTCTTGCCTTTCTGGTTCTTACACATTTTGTGGATGTCCCTTTTGACTGGTGGGAAGTGATACTTCTTTGTAGTGCAGATTTGCATTGCCCGGTTGCTTGCTTGGCCAAAAAGGGCGTATGCGTTTTCTCCTGAATATATTCAGGAGAAAACGCATACGCCCTTTTTGGCCAAGTGCATCATTGTCGAAGTTGTGCCCCTCTTCCTGTGCTTTAAAGGCGATTCCAACGTACCACTTGAAATCTGTTTCCTGCTATTCTGCCTCGCTTTCAAGTCCGCCTCGTTGCCTTCCGTCAACAGATTTTTGGACGATAGGTGTCCTTTATTACTCGGCCAGTTTGTGAATTGCTGTGTCCCTGAGCTCCATTTTTCAACTCGTTTTTGGGGAGCTGACCGCAAGTCCAAAATTTTGGCTCAGGACCTATACTGGTTCCCGGTGGGTGGCTGAGAATTTGGTTAATTCTTCTTCCTGCCAGGAAATTACAGTGATATGTGCCCGTCCAAATGCCTAACAGCTACTCTCTCATTGGTTCTCCCTCTTCCCTTTCATCCTCTGCCAAATTGGCAACTTGTGCGAACCAAGAGCTTAAAGGGGCTGTCTCTCCAAGTTGGGAGGTTGATAGTAAAGCAGACGGAAAGTCAAACCGGAGCACCAGGAGAGGGACTATGCGTTGAGTTTTAGAAACCTTTCGTATTCACAGTGTGTCCGTTCCCTAGGTTTCCCGCACATGTTATAGCTGTAGTAATATTCCCTTCAACCTGGAGAGTTCGGACCCATGGAATGGGTGCCATGCATTATTGCTTTAAAGGGTCTGCATTTGCTCACCCAATCTCACCAATCGTCTCAGTCCCAAGTGTCCCTCCTTATGCCACATCCAGCTGTCGTTGTAGATAGGGTCATTCCAGCTTTCATCAGAGACCCTGAAGGAATTGTAAAGAATTTCCCAGTTTTTTTGTTTTGTTTTTGAAATTCCTTTTTATAGTGGGTTTGAGCTGATTATCGCTGCCATGTTTATGCCAGTCTAGACACACTTGATTCCCTTATGGAGACATATCAATACATAGGTTTTAAGATTCTTACTAGTCAGATACTTTCCTCTGCGGGAAATATGGGGTTTTGAGTCCCTTTCACTGAGGACGGTGTAGGTCTTGTCTATTCCATAGTTGGTTTTTGGAACGGTACCTGTGCTTATATCAAACTCTGGTTTTATGCATCACCCCACCTCTCCTTCCCCCTTAAGCAGGTATAAGAGTGTTTTCTAAATGTGAGACACTGTTCTCTTTCCTAACTCAGTTCAAGTGTAGCCATGTTTACAGGATCTTCATAAGTGATATCTTATGATAAGTTTCTTTTTCTGTGTGACTTATTTCACTTAGAATCATCGTACCTGAATCCACCCATTTTGCTACTACTGGTCTTATGACATTGATTTCATGGCTGAGGGATATTCCATCGTACGTATGTACCACAATTTTTTGAACCATGTTTATATTTTCTGGGATACTTAAGGTGTATCCAAGTTGAGGTCCTTGTATGCAGTGCAGCCCTAAATTTTGGGGTGGCTCTGTCTTATTGATTTTCAGTTTTCCCAAGGTATATTCCCTAGACTGGTAGTGCCCTTGGCTCTGTAGCTCTGTTCTTTACTTGTTGTAGGGAACAGAATGCACTCCTCCAGAGAGGCAGTTGGCAATTTACATCCGGCCCATCAGCATAACAAGGCTCCCTGTTCTCCAGGGCCTGTCTTGCCTTTCTTGTTCTTACACATTTTGTGGATGTCCCTTTTGACCGGTGGGAAGTGATACTTCTTTGTAGTGCAGATTTGCATTGCCCGCTTGCTTGCTTGGCCAAAAAGGGCGTATGCGTTTTCTCCTGAATATATTCAGGAGAAAACGCATACGCCCTTTTTGGCCAAGTGCATCATTGTCGAAGTTGTGCCCCTCTTCCTGTGCTTTAAAGGCGATTCCAACGTACCTCTTGAAATCTGTTTCCTGCTATTCTGCCTCGCTTTCAAGTCCGCCTCGTTGCCTTCCCTCAACAGATTTTTGGACGATAGTTGTCCTTTATTACTCGGCCAGTTTGTGAATTGCTGTGCCCCTGAGCTCCATTTTTCAACTCGTTTTTGGTGAGCTGACCGCAAGTCCAAAATTTTGGTTCAGGACCTATACTGGTTCCCGGTGGGTGGCTGAGAATTTGGTTAATTCTTCTTCCTGCCGGGAAATTACAGTGATATGTGCCCGTCCAAATGCCTAACAGCTACTCTCTCATTGGTTCTCCCTCTTCCCTTTCATCCTCTGCCAAATTGGCAACCTGTGCGAACCAAGAGGTTAAAGGGGCTGTCTCTCCAAGTTGGGAGGTTGATAGTAAAGCAGCCGGATAGTCAATCCGGAGCACCAGGAGAGGGTTTATTCGTTGAGTTTTAGAACACTTTCATATTCACAGTGTGTCCGTTCTCTAGGTTTCCCGCACATGTTATAGCTGTAGTAATATTCCCTTCAACCTGGAGAGTTGGGACCCATGGAATGGGTGCCATGCATTATTGCTTTAAAGGGTCTGCATTTGCTCACCCAATCTCACCAATCGTCTCAGTCCCAAGTGTCCCTCCTTATGCCACATCCAGCTGTCGTTGTAGATAGGGTCATTCCAGCTTTCATCAGAGACCCTGAAGGAATTGTAAAGAATTTCCCAGTTTTTTTGTTTTGTTTTTGAAATTCCTTTTTATAGTGGGTTTGAGCTGATTCTCGCTGCCATGTTTATGCCAGTCTAGACACACTTGATTCCCTTACGGAGACATATCTATACATAGGTTTTAAGATTCTTACTAGTCAGATATTTTCCTCTGCGGGAAATATGGGGTTTTGAGTCCCTTTCACTGAGGACGGTGTAGGTCTTGTCTATTCCATAGTTGGTTTTTGGAACGGTACCTGTGCTTATATCAAACTCTGGTTTTATGCATCACCCCACCTCTCCTTCCCCCTTAAGCAGGTATAAGAGTGTTTTCTAAATGTGAGACACTGTTCTCTTTCCTAACTCAGTTCAAGTGTAGCCATGTTTACAGGATCTTCATAAGTGATATCTTATGATAAGTTTCTTTTTCTGTGTGACTTATTTCACTTAGAATCATCGTACCTGAATCCACCCATTTTGCTGCTACTGGTCTTATGACATTGATTTCATGGCTGAGGGATATTCCATCGTACGTAAGTACCACAATTTTTTGAACCATGTTTATATTTTCTGGGATACTTAAGGTGTATCCAAGTTGAGGTCCTTGTATGCAGTGCAGCCCTAAATTTTGGGGTGGCTCTGTCTTATTGATTTTCAGTTTTCCCAAGGTATATTCCCTAGACTGGTAGTGCCCTTGGCTCTGTAGCTCTGTTCTTTACTTGTTTTAGGGAACAGAATGCACTCCTCCAGAGAGGCAGTTGGCAATTTACATCCTGCCCATCAGCATAACAAGGCTCCCTGTTCTCCAGGGCCTGTCTTGCCTTTCTGGTTCTTACACATTTTGTGGATGTCCCTTTTGACCGGTGGGAAGTGATACTTCTTTGTAGTGCAGATTTGCATTGCCCGCTTGCTTGCTTGGCCAAAAAGGGCGTATGCGTTTTCTCCTGAATATATTCAGGAGAAAACGCATACGCCCTTTTTGGCCAAGTGCATCATTGTCGAAGTTGTGCCCCTCTTCCTGTGCTTCAAAGGCGATTCCAACGTACCTCTTGAAATCTGTTTCCTGCTATTCTGCCTCGCTTTCAAGTCCGCCTCGTTGCCTTCCGTCAACAGATTTTTGGACGATAGGTGTCCTTTATTACTCGGCCAGTTTGTGAATTGCTGTGTCCCTGAGCTCCATTTTTCAACTCGTTTTTGGAGAGCTGACCGCAAGTCCAAAATTTTGGCTCAGGCCCTATACTGGTTCCCGGTGGGTGGCTGAGAATTTGGTTAATTCTTCTTCCTGCCAGGAAATTACAGTGATATGTGCCCGTCCAAATGCCTAACAGCTACTCTCTCATTGGTTCTCCCTCTTCCCTTTCAGCCTCTGCCAAATTGGCAACCTGTGCGAACCAAGAGCTTAAAGGGGCTGTCTCTCCAAGTTGGGAGGTTGATAGTAAAGCAGACGGAAAGTCAAACCGGAGCACCAGGAGAGGGACTATTCGTTGAGTTTTAGAAACCTTTCGTATTCACAGTGTGTCCGTTCTCTAGGTTTCCCGCACATGTTATAGCTGTAGTAATATTCCCTTCAACCTGGAGAGTTCGGACCCATGGAATGGGTGCCATGCATTATTGCTTTAAAGGGTCTGCATTTGCTCACCCAATCTCACCAATCGTCTCAGTCCCAAGTGTCCCTCCTTATGCCACATCCAGCTGTCATTGTAGATAGGGTCATTCCAGCTTTCATCAGAGACCCTGAAGGAATTGTAAAGAATTTCCCAGTTTTTTTGTTTTGTTTTTGAAATTCCTTTTTATAGTGGGTTTGAGCTGATTCTCGCTGCCGTGTTTATGCCAGTCTAGACACACTTGATTCCCTTACGGAGACATATCTATACATAGGTTTTAAGATTCTTACTAGTCAGATATTTTCCTCTGCGGGAAATATGGGGTTTTGAGTCCCTTTCACTGAGGACGGTGTAGGTCTTGTCTATTCCATAGTTGGTTTTTGGAACGGTACCTGTGCTTATATCAAACTCTGGTTTTATGCATCACCCCACCTCTCCTTCCCCCTTAAGCAGGCATAAGAGTGTTTTCTAAATGTGAGACACTGTTCTCTTTCCTAACTCAGTTCAAGTGTAGCCATGTTTACAGGATCTTCATAAGTGATATCTTATGATAAGTTTCTTTTTCTGTGTGACTTATTTCACTTAGAATCATCGTACCTGAATCCACCCATTTTGCTGCTACTGGTCTTATGACATTGATTTCATGGCTGAGGGATATTCCATCGTACGTAAGTACCACAATTTTTTGAACCATGTTTATATTTTCTGGGATACTTAAGGTGTATCCAAGTTGAGGTCCTTGTATGCAGTGCAGCCCTAAATTTTGGGGTGGCTCTGTCTTATTGATTTTCAGTTTTCCCAAGGTATATTCCCTAGACTGGTAGTGCCCTTGGCTCTGTAGCTCTGTTCTTTACTTGTTTTAGGGAACAGAATGCACTCCTCCAGAGAGGCAGTTGGCAATTTACATCCCGCCCATCAGCATAACAAGGCTCCCTGTTCTCCAGGGCCTGTCTTGCCTTTCTGGTTCTTACACATTTTGTGGATGTCCCTTTTGACCGGTGGGAAGTGATACTTCTTTGTAGTGCAGATTTGCATTGCCCGCTTGCTTGCTTGGCCAAAAAGGGCGTATGCGTTTTCTCCTGAATATATTCAGGAGAAAACGCATACGCCCTTTATGGCCAAGTGCATCATTGTCGAAGTTGTGCCCCTCTTCCTGTTCTTTAAAGGCGATTCCAACGTACCACTTGAAATCTGTTTCCTGCTATTCTGCCTCGCTTTCAAGTCCGCCTCGTTGCCTTCCGTCAACAGATTTTTGGACGATAGGTGTCCTTTATTACTCGGCCAGTTTGTGAATTGCTGTGTCCCTGAGCTCCATTTTTCAACTCGTTTTTGGAGAGCTGACCGCAAGTCCAAAATTTTGGCTCAGGACCGATACTGGTTCCCGGTGGGTGGCTGAGAATTTGGTTAATTCTTCTTCCTGCCAGGAAATTACAGTGATATGTGCCCGTCCAAATGCCTAACAGCTACTCTCTCATTGGTTCTCCCTCTTCCCTTTCATCCTCTGCCAAATTGGCAACCTGTGCGAACCAAGAGCTTAAAGGGGCTGTCTCTCCAAGTTGGGAGGTTGATAGTAAAGCAGACGGAAAGTCAAACCGGAGCACCAGGAGAGGGACTATTCGTTGAGTTTTAGAAACCTTTCGTATTCACAGTGTGTCCGTTCTCTAGGTTTCCCGCACATGTTATAGCTGTAGTAATATTCCCTTCAACCTGGAGAGTTCGGACCCATGGAATGGGTGCCATGCATTATTGCTTTAAAGGGTGTGCATTTGCTCACCCAATCTCACCAATTGTCTCAGTCTCAAGTGTCCCTCCTTATGCCACATCCAGCTGTCATTGTAGATAGGGTCATTCCAGCTTTCATCAGAGACCCTGAAGGAATTGTAAAGAATTTCCCAGTTTTTTTGTTTTGTTTTTGAAATTCCTTTTTATAGTGGGTTTGAGCTGATTCTCGCTGCCATGTTTATGCCAGTCTAGACACACTTGATTCCCTTACGGAGACATATCTATACATAGGTTTTAAGATTCTTACTAGTCAGATATTTTCCTCTGCGGGAAATATGGGGTTTTGAGTCCCTTTCACTGAGGACGGTGTAGGTCTTGTCTATTCCATAGTTGGTTTTTGGAACGGTACCTGTGCTTATATCAAACTCTGGTTTTATGCATCACCCCACCTCTCCTTCCCCCTTAAGCAGGTATAAGAGTGTTTTCTAAATGTGAGACACTGTTCTCTTTCCTAACTCAGTTCAAGTGTAGCCATGTTTACAGGATCTTCATAAGTGATATCTTATGATAAGTTTCTTTTTCTGTGTGACTTATTTCACTTAGAATCATCGTACCTGAATCCACCCATTTTGCTGCTACTGGTCTTATGACATTGATTTCATGGCTGAGGGATATTCCATCGTACGTAAGTACCACAATTTTTTGAACCATGTTTATATTTTCTGGGATACTTAAGGTGTATCCAAGTTGAGATCCTTGTATGCACTGCAGCCCTAAATTTTGGGGTGGCTCTGTCTTATTGATTTTCAGTTTTCCCAAGGTATATTCCCTACACTGGTAGTGCCCTTGGCTCTGTAGCTCTGTTCTTTACTTGTTGTAGGGAACAGAATGCACTCCTCCAGAGAGGCAGTTGGCAATTTACATCCCGCCCATCAGCATAACAAGGCTCCCTGTTCTCCAGGGCCTGTCTTGCCTTTCTTGTTCTTACACATTTTGTGGATGTCCCCTTTGACCGGTGGGAAGTGATACTTCTTTGTAGTGCA
Source organism: Hyperoodon ampullatus (assembly GCF_949752795.1). Lineage (NCBI taxonomy): Eukaryota > Metazoa > Chordata > Mammalia > Artiodactyla > Ziphiidae > Hyperoodon > Hyperoodon ampullatus. The sequence continues at coordinate 101,130 of NW_027640856.1, forward strand.
GATTTGCATTGCCCGCTTGCTTGCTTGGCCAAAAAGGGCGTATGCGTTTTCTCCTGAATATATTCAGGAGAAAACGCATACGCCCTTTTTGGCCAAGTGCATCATTGTCGAAGTTGTGCCCCTCTTCCTGTGCTTTAAAGGCGATTCCAACGTACCTCTTGAAATCTGTTTCCTGCTATTCTGCCTCGCTTTCAAGTCCGCCTCGTTGCCTTCCCTCAACAGATTTTTGGACGATAGTTGTCCTTTATTACTCGGCCAGTTTGTGAATTGCTGTGCCCCTGAGCTCCATTTTTCAACTCGTTTTTGGTGAGCTGACCGCAAGTCCAAAATTTTGGTTCAGGACCTATACTGGTTCCCGGTGGGTGGCTGAGAATTTGGTTAATTCTTCTTCCTGCCGGGAAATTACAGTGATATGTGCCCGTCCAAATGCCTAACAGCTACTCTCTCATTGGTTCTCCCTCTTCCCTTTCATCCTCTGCCAAATTGGCAACCTGTGCGAACCAAGAGGTTAAAGGGGCTGTCTCTCCAAGTTGGGAGGTTGATAGTAAAGAAGACGGAAAGTCAAACCGGAGCACCAGGAGAGGGACTATGCGTTGAGTTTTAGAAACCTTTCGTATTCACAGTGTGTCCGTTCTCTAGGTTTCCTGCAAATGTTATAGCTGTAGTAATATTCCCTTCAACCTGGAGAGTTCGGACCCATGGAATGGGTGCCATGCATTATTGCTTTAAAGGGTCTGCATTTGCTCACCCAATCTCACCAATCGTCTCAGTCTCAAGTGTCCCTCCTTATGCCACATCCAGCTGTCGTTGTAGATAGGGTCATTCCAGATTTCATCAGAGACCCTGAAGGAATTGTAAAGAATTTCCCAGTTTTTTTGTTTTGTTTTTGAAATTCCTTTTTATAGTGGGTTTGAGCTGATTCTCGCTCCCATGTTTATGCCAGTCTAGACACACTTGATTCCCTTACGGAGACATATCAATACATAGGTTTTAAGATTCTTACTAGTCAGATATTTTCCTCTGCGGGAAATATGGGGTTTTGAGTCCCTTTCACTGAGGACGGTGTAGGTCTTGTCTATTCCATAGTTGGTTTTTGGAACGGTACCTGTGCTTATATCAAACTCTGGTTTTATGCATCACCCCACCTCTCCTTCCCCCTTAAGCAGGTATAAGAGTGTTTTCTAAATGTGAGACACTGTTCTCTTTCCTAACTCAGTTCAAGTGTAGCCATGTTTACAGGATCTTCATAAGTGATATCTTATGATAAGTTTCTTTTTCTGTGTGACTTATTTCACTTAGAATCATCGTACCTGAATCCACCCATTGGGCTGCTACTGGTCTTATGACATTGATTTCATGGCTGAGGGATATTCCATCGTACGTAAGTACCACAATTTTTTGAACCATGTTTATATTTTCTGGGATACTTAAGGTGTATCCAAGTTGAGGTCCTTGTATGCAGTGCAGCCCTAAATTTTGGGGTGGCTCTGTCTTATTGATTTTCAGTTTTCCCAAGGTATATTCCCTACACTGGTAGTGCCCTTGGCTCTGTAGCTCTGTTCTTTACTTGTTTTAGGGAACAGAATGCACTCCTCCAGAGAGGCAGTTGGCAATTTACATCCCGCCCATCAGCATAACAAGGCTCCCTGTTCTCCAGGGCCTGTCTTGCCTTTCTTGTTCTTACACATTTTGTGGATGTCCCTTTTGACCGGTGGGAAGTGATACTTCTTTGTAGTGCAGATTTGCATTGCCCGCTTGCTTGCTTGGCCAAAAAGGGCGTATGCGTTTTCTCCTGAATATATTCAGGAGAAAACGCATACGCCCTTTTTGGCCAAGTGCATCATTGTCGAAGTTGTGCCCCTCTTCCTGTGCTTTAAAGGCGATTCCAACGTACCTCTTGAAATCTGTTTCCTGCTATTCTGCCTCGCTTTCAAGTCCGCCTCGTTGCCTTCCCTCAACAGATTTTTGGACGATAGTTGTCCTTTATTACTCGGCCAGTTTGTGAATTGCTGTGCCCCTGAGCTCCATTTTTCAACTCGTTTTTGGTGAGCTGACCGCAAGTCCAAAATTTTGGCTCAGGACCTATACTGGTTCCCGGTGGGTGGCTGAGAATTTGGTTAATTCTTCTTCCTGCCGGGAAATTACAGTGATATGTGCCCGTCCAAATGCCTAACAGCTACTCTCTCATTGGTTCTCCCTCTTCCCTTTCATCCTCTGCCAAATTGGCAACCTGTGCGAACCAAGAGGTTAAAGGGGCTGTCTCTCCAAGTTGGAAGGTTGATAGTAAAGCAGACGGAAAGTCAAACCGGAGCACCAGGAGTGGGATTATTCGTTGAGTTTTAGAAACCTTTCGTATTCACAGTGTGTCCGTTCCCTAGGTTTCCCGCACATGTTATAGCTGTAGTAATATTCCCTTCAACCTGGAGAGTTCGGACCCATGGAATGGGTGCCATGCATTATTGCTTTAAAGGGTCTGCATTTGCTCACCCAATCTCACCAATCGTCTCAGTCCCAAGTGTCCCTCCTTATGCCACATCCAGCTGTCGTTGTAGATAGGGTCATTCCAGCTTTCATCAGAGACCCTGAAGGAATTGTAAAGAATTTCCCAGTTTTTTTGTTTTGTTTTTGAAATTCCTTTTTATAGTGGGTTTGAGCTGATTCTCGCTGCCATGTTTATGCCAGTCTAGACACACTTGATTCCCTTATGGAGACATATCAATACATAGGTTTTAAGATTCTTACTAGTCAGATATTTTCCTCTGCGGGAAATATGGGGTTTTGAGTCCCTTTCGCTGAGGACGGTGTAGGTCTTGTCTATTCCATAGTTGGTTTTTGGAACGGTACCTGTGCTTATATCAAACTCTGGTTTTATGCATCACCCCACCTCTCCTTCCCCCTTAAGCAGGTATAAGAGTGTTTTCTAAATGTGAGACACTGTTCTCTTTCCTAACTCAGTTCAAGTGTAGCCATGTTTACAGGATCTTCATAAGTGATATCTTATGATAAGTTTCTTTTTCTGTGTGACTTATTTCACTTAGAATCATCGTACCTGAATCCACCCATTTTGCTGCTACTGGTCTTATGACATTGATTTCATGGCTGAGGGATATTCCATCGTACGTAAGTACCACAATTTTTTGAACCATGTTTATATTTTCTGGGATACTTAAGGTGTATCCAAGTTGAGATCCTTGTATGCACTGCAGCCCTAAATTTTGGGGTGGCTCTGTCTTATTGATTTTCAGTTTTCCCAAGGTATATTCCCTACACTGGTAGTGCCCTTGGCTCTGTAGCTCTGTTCTTTACTTGTTGTAGGGAACAGAATGCACTCCTCCAGAGAGGCAGTTGGCAATTTACATCCCACCCATCAGCATAACAAGGCTCCCTGTTCTCCAGGGCCTGTCTTGCCTTTCTTGTTCTTACACATTTTGTGGATGTCCCCTTTGACCGGTGGGAAGTGATACTTCTTTGTAGTGCAGATTTGCATTGCCCGCTTGCTTGCTTGGCCAAAAAGGGCGTATGCGTTTTCTCCTGAATATATTCAGGAGAAAACGCATACGCCCTTTTTGGCCAAGTGCATCATTGTCGAAGTTGTGCCCCTCTTCCTGTGCTTTAAAGGCGATTCCAACGTACCTCTTGAAATCTGTTTCCTGCTATTCTGCCTCGCTTTCAAGTCCGCCTCATTGCCTTCCCTCAACAGATATTTGGACGATAGTTGTCCTTTATTACTCGGCCAGTTTGTGAATTGCTGTGCCCCTGAGCTCCATTTTTCAACTCGTTTTTGGTGAGCTGACCGCAAGTCCAAAATTTTGGTTCAGGACCTATACTGGTTCCCGGTGGGTGGCTGAGAATTTGGTTAATTCTTCTTCCTGCCGGGAAATTACAGTGATATGTGCCCGTCCAAATGCCTAACAGCTACTCTCTCATTGGTTCTCCCTCTTCCCTTTCATCCTCTGCCAAATTGGCAACCTGTGCGAACCAAGATGTTAAAGGGGCTGTCTCTCCAAGTTGGGAGGTTGATAGTAAAGCAGACGGAAAGTCAAACCGGAGCACCAGGAGAGGGACTATGCGTTGAGTTTTAGAAACCTTTCGTATTCACAGTGTGTCCGTTCCCTAGGTTTCCAGCACATGTTATAGCTGTAGTAATATTCCCTTCAACCTGGAGAGTTCGGACCCATGGAATGGGTGCCATGCATTATTGCTTTAAAGGGTCTGCATTTGCTCACCCAATCTCACCAATCATCTCAGTCCCAAGTGTCCCTCCTTATGCCACATCCAGCTGTCGTTGTAGATAGGGTCATTCCAGCTTTCATCAGAGACCCTGAAGGAATTGTAAAGAATTTCCCAGTTTTTTTGTTTTGTTTTTGAAATTCCTTTTTATAGTGGGTTTGAGCTGATTCTCGCTGCCATGTTTATGCCAGTCTAGACACACTTGATTCCCTTACGGAGACATATCAATACATAGGTTTTAAGATTCTTACTAGTCAGATACTTTCTCTGCGGGAAATATGGGGTTTTGAGTCCCTTTCACTGAGGACGGTGTAGGTCTTGTCTATTCCATAGTTGGTTTTTGGAACGGTACCTGTGCTTATATCAAACTCTGGTTTTATGCATCACCCCACCTCTCCTTCCCCCTTAAGCAGGTATAAGAGTGTTTTCTAAATGTGAGACACTGTTCTCTTTCCTAACTCAGTTCAAGTGTAGCCATGTTTACAGGATCTTCATAAGTGATATCTTATGATAAGTTTCTTTTTCTGTGTGACTTATTTCACTTAGAATCATCGTACCTGAATCCACCCATTTTGCTGCTACTGGTCTTATGACATTGATTTCATGGCTGAGGGATATTCCATCGTACGTAAGTACCACAATTTTTTGAACCATGTTTATATTTTCTGGGATACTTAAGGTGTATCCAAGTTGAGATCCTTGTATGCAGTGCAGCCCTAAATTTTGGGGTGGCTCTGTCTTATTGATTTTCAGTTTTCCCAAGGTATATTCCCTAGACTGGTAGTGCCCTTGGCTCTGTAGCTTTGTTCTTTACTTGTTGTAGGGAACAGAATGCACTCCTCCAGAGAGGCAGTTGGCAATTTACATCCCGCCCATCAGCATAACAAGGCTCCCTGTTCTCCAGGGCCTGTCTTGCCTTTCTTGTTCTTACACATTTTGTGGATGTCCCTTTTGACCGGTGGGAAGTGATACTTCTTTGTAGTGCAGATTTGCATTGCCCGCTTGCTTGCTTGGCCAAAAAGGGCGTATGCGTTTTCTCCTGAATATATTCAGGAGAAAACGCATACGCCCTTTTTGGCCAAGTGCATCATTGTCGAAGTTGTGCCCCTCTTCGTGTGCTTTAAAGGCGATTCCAACGTACCTCTTGAAATCTGTTTCCTGCTATTCTGCCTCGCTTTCAAGTCTGCCTCGTTGCCTTCCCTCAACAGATTTTTGGACGATAGTTGTCCTTTATTACTCGGCCAGTTTGTGAATTGCTGTGCCCCTGAGCTCCATTTTTCAACTCGTTTTTGGTGAGCTGACCGCAAGTCCAAAATTTTGGCTCAGGACCTATACTGGTTCCCGGTGGGTGGCTGAGAATTTGGTTAATTCTTCTTCCTTCTGGGAAATTACAGTGATATGTGCCCGTCCAAATGCCTAACAGCTACTCTCTCATTGGTTCTCCCTCTTCCATTTCATCCTCTGCCAAATTAGCCACCTGTGCGAACCAGGAGGTTAAAGGGGCTGTCTCTCCAAGTTGGGAGGTTGATAGTAAAGCAGACGGAAAGTCAAACCGGAGCACCAGGAGAGGGACTATGCGTTGAGTTTTAGAAACCTTTCGTATTCACAGTGTGTCCGTTTTCTAGGTTTCCTGCACATGTTATAGCTGTAGTAATATTCCCTTCAACCTGGAGAGTTCGGACCCATGGAATGGGTGCCATGCATTATTGCTTTAAAGGGTCTGCATTTGCTCACCCAATCTCACCAATCGTCTCAGTCCCAAGTGTCCCTCCTTATGCCACATCCAGCTGTCGTTGTAGATAGGGTCATTCCAGATTTCATCAGAGACCCTGAAGGAATTGTAAAGAATTTCCCAGTTTTTTTGTTTTGTTTTTGAAATTCCTTTTTATAGTGGGTTTGAGCTGATTCTCGCTGCCATGTTTATGCCAGTCTAGACAAACTTGATTCCCTTACAGAGACATATCAATACATAGGTTTTAAGATTCTTACTAGTCAGATATTTTCCTCTGCGGGAAATATGGGGTTTTGAGTCCCTTTCACTGAGGACGGTGTAGGTCTTGTCTATTCCATAGTTGGTTTTTGGAACGGTACCTGTGCTTATATCAAACTCTGGTTTTATACATCACCCCACCTCTCCTTCCCCCTTAAGCAGGTATAAGAGTGTTTTCTAAATGTGAGACACTGTTCTCTTTCCTAACTCAGTTCAAGTGTAGCCATGTTTACAGGATCTTCATAAGTGATATCTTATGATAAGTTTCTTTTTCTGTGTGACTTATTTCACTTAGAATCATCGTACCTGAATCCACCCATTTTGCTGCTACTGGTCTTATGACATTGATTTCATGGCTGAGGGATATTCCATCGTACGTAAGTACCACAATTTTTTGAACCATGTTTATATTTTCTGGGATACTTAAGGTGTATCCAAGTTGAGGTCCTTGTATGCAGTGCAGCCCTAAATTTTGGGGTGGCTCTGTCTTATTGATTTTCAGTTTTCCCAAGGTATATTCCCTAGACTGGTAGTGCCCTTGGCTCTGTAGCTCTGTTCTTTACTTGTTTTAGGGAACAGAATGCACTCTTCCAGAGAGGCAGTTGGCAATTTACATCCCGCCCATCAGCATAACAAGGCTCCCTGTTCTCCAGGGCCTGTCTTGCCTTTCTTGTTCTTACACATTTTGTGGATGTCCCTTTTGACCGGTGGGAAGTGATACTTCTTTGTAGTGCAGATTTGCATTGCCCGCTTGCTTGCTTAGCCAAAAAGGGCGTATGCGTTTTCTCCTGAATATATTCAGGAGAAAACGCATACGCCCTTTTTGGCCAAGTGCATCATTGTCGAAGTTGTGCCCCTCTTCCTGTGCTTTAAAGGCGATTCCAACGTACCTCTTGAAATCTGTTTCCTGCTATTCTGCCTCGCTTTCAAGTCCGCCTCGTTGCCTTCCCTCAACAGATTTTTGGACGATAGTTGTCCTTTATTACTCGGCCAGTTTGTGAATTGCTGTGCCCCTGAGCTCCATTTTTCAACTCGTTTTTGGTGAGCTGACCGCAAGTCCAAAATTTTGGCTCAGGACCTATACTGGTTCCCGGTGGGTGGCTGAGAATTTGGTTAATTCTTCTTCCTGCCGGGAAATTACAGTGATATGTGCCCGTCCAAATGCTTAACAGCTACTCTCTCATTGGTTCTCCCTCTTCCCTTTCATCCTCTGCCAAATTGGCAACCTGTGCGAACCAAGAGGTTAAAGGGGCTGTCTCTCCAAGTTGGGAGATTGATAGTAAAGCAGACGGAAAGTCAAACCGGAGCACCAGGAGTGGGACTATTCGTTGAGTTTTAGAAACCTTTCGTATTCACAGTGTGTCCGTTCTCTAGGTTTCCCGCACATGTTATAGCTGTAGTAATATTCCCTTCAACCTGGAGAGTTGGGTCCCATGGAATGGGTGCCATGCATTATTGCTTTAAAGGGTCTGCATTTGCTCACCCAATCTCACCAATCGTCTCAGTCCCAAGTGTACCTCCTTATGCCACATTCTGCTGTCGTTGTAGATAGGGTCATTCCAGCTTTCATCAGAGACCCTGAAGGAATTGTAAAGAATTTCCCAGTTTTTTTGTTTTGTTTTTGAAATTCCTTTTTATAGTCGGTTTGAGCTGATTCTCGCTGCCATGTTTATGCCAGTCTAGACACACTTGATTCCCTTACGGAGACATATCAATACATAGGTTTTAAGATTCTTACTAGTCAGATATTTTCCTCTGTGGGAAATATGGGGTTTTGAGTCCCTTTCACTGAGGACGGTGTAGGTCTTGTCTATTCCATAGTTGGTTTTTGGAACGGTACCTGTGCTTATATCAAACTCTGGTTTTATGCATCACCCCACCTCTCCTTCCCCCTTAAGCAGGTATAAGAGTGTTTTCTAAATGTGAGACACTGTTCTCTTTCCTAACTCAGTTCAAGTGTAGCCATGTTTACAGGATCTTCATAAGTGATATCTTATGATAAGTTTCTTTTTCTGTGTGACTTATTTCACTTAGAATCATCGTACCTGAATCCACCCATTTTGCTGCTACTGGTCTTATGACATTGATTTCATGGCTGAGGGATATTCCATCGTACGTAAGTACCACAATTTTTTGAACCATGTTTATATTTTCTGGGATACTTAAGGTGTATCCAAGTTGAGGTCCTTGTATGCAGTGCAGCCCTAAATTTTGGGGTGGCTCTGTCTTATTGATTTTCAGTTTTCCCAAGGTATATTCCCTACACTGGTAGTGCCCTTGGCTCTGTAGCTCTGTTCTTTACTTGTTGTAGGGAACAGAATGCACTCCTCCAGAGAGGCAGTTGGCAATTTACATCCCGCCCATCAGCATAACAAGGCTCCCTGTTCTCCAGGGCCTGTCTTGCCTTTCTTGTTCTTACACATTTTGTGGATGTCCCTTTTGACCGGTGGGAAGTGATACTTCTTTGTAGTGCAGATTTGCATTGCCCGCTTGCTTGCTTGGCCAAAAAGGGCGTATGCGTTTTCTCCTGAATATATTCAGGAGAAAACGCATACGCCCTTTTTGGCCAAGTGCATCATTGTCGAAGTTGTGCCCCTCTTCGTGTGCTTTAAAGGCGATTCCAACATACCTCTTGAAATCTGTTTCCTGCTATTCTGCCTCGCTTTCAAGTCCGCCTCGTTGCCTTCCCTCAACAGATTTTTGGACGATAGTTGTCCTTTATTACTCGGCCAGTTTGTGAATTGCTGTGCCCCTGAGCTCCATTTTTCAATTCATTTTTGGTGAGCTGACCGCAAGTCCAAAATTTTGGTTCAGGACCTATACTGGTTCCCGGTGGGTGGCTGAGAATTTGGTTAATTCTTCTTCCTGCCGCGAAATTACAGTGATATGTGCCCGTCCAAATGCCTAACAGCTACTCTCTCATTGGTTCTCCCTCTTCCCTTTCATCCTCTGCCAAATTGGCAACCTGTGCGAACCAAGAGGTTAAAGGGGCTGTCTCTCCAAGTTGGGAGGTTGATAGTAAAGCAGACGGAAAGTCAAACCGGAGCACCAGGAGAGGGACTATGCGTTGAGTTTTAGAAACCTTTCGTATTCACAGTGTGTCCGTTCTCTAGGTTTCCCGCACATGTTATAGCTGTAGTAATATTCCCTTCACCCTGGAGAGTTGGGTCCCATGGAATGGGTGCCATGCATTATTGCTTTAAAGGGTGTGCATTTGCTCACCCAATCTCACCAATCGTCTCAGTCCCAAGTGTCCCTCCTTATGCCACATCCAGCTGTCGTTGTAGATAGGGTCATTCCAGATTTCATCAGAGACCCTGAAGGAATTGTAAAGAATTTCCCAGTTTTTTTGTTTTGTTTTTGAAATTCCTTTTTATAGTGGGTTTGAGCTGATTCTCGCTGCCATGTTTATGCCAGTCTAGACAAACTTGATTCCCTTACAGAGACATATCAATACATAGGTTTTAAGATTCTTACTAGTCAGATATTTTCCTCTGCGGGAAATATGGGGTTTTGAGTCCCTTTCACTGAGGACGGTGTAGGTCTTGTCTATTCCATAGTTGGTTTTTGGAACGGTACCTGTGCTTATATCAAACTCTGGTTTTATGCATCACCTTACCTCTCCTTCCCCCTTAAGCAGGTATAAGAGTGTTTTCTAAATGTGAGACACTGTTCTCTTTCCTAACTCAGTTCAAGTGTAGCCATGTTTACAGGATCTTCATAAGTGATATCTTATGATAAGTTTCTTTTTCTGTGTGACTTATTTCACTTAGAATCATTGTACCTGAATCCACCCATTTTGCTGCTACTGGTCTTATGACATTGATTTCATGGCTGAGGGATATTCCATCGTACGTAAGTACCACAAGTTTTTGAACCATGTTTATATTTTCTGGGATACTTAAGGTGTATCCAAGTTGAGGTCCTTGTATGCAGTGCAGCCCTAAATTTTGGGGTGGCTCTGTCTTATTGATTTTCAGTTTTCCCAAGGTATATTCCCTAGACTGGTAGTGCCCTTGGCTCTGTAGCTCTGTTCTTTACTTGTTTTAGGGAACAGAATGCACTCTTCCAGAGAGGCAGTTGGCAATTTACATCCCGCCCATCAGCATAACAAGGCTCCCTGTTCTCCAGGGCCTGTCTTGCCTTTCTTGTTCTTACACATTTTGTGGATGTCCCTTTTGACCGGTGGGAAGTGATACTTCTTTGTAGTGCAGATTTGCATTGCCCGCTTGCTTGCTTAGCCAAAAAGGGCGTATGCGTTTTCTCCTGAATATATTCAGGAGAAAACGCATACGCCCTTTTTGGCCAAGTGCATCATTGTCGAAGTTGTGCCCCTCTTCCTGTGCTTTAAAGGCGATTCCAACGTACCTCTTGAAATCTGTTTCCTGCTATTCTGCCTCGCTTTCAAGTCCGCCTCGTTGCCTTCCCTCAACAGATTTTTGGACGATAGTTGTCCTTTATTACTCGGCCAGTTTGTGAATTGCTGTGCCCCTGAGCTCCATTTTTCAACTCGTTTTTGGTGAGCTGACCGCAAGTCCAAAATTTTGGCTCAGGACCTATACTGGTTCCCGGTGGGTGGCTGAGAATTTGGTTAATTCTTCTTCCTGCCGGGAAATTACAGTGATATGTGCCCGTCCAAATGCCTAACAGCTACTCTCTCATTGGTTCTCCCTCTTCCCTTTCATCCTCTGCCAAATTGGCAACCTGTGCGAACCAAGAGGTTAAAGGGGCTGTCTCTCCAAGTTGGGAGGTTGATAGTAAAGCAGACGGAAAGTCAAACCGGAGCACCAGGAGTGGGACTATTCGTTGAGTTTTAGAAACCTTTCGTATTCACAGTGTGTCCGTTCTCTAGGTTTCCCGCACATGTTATAGCTGTAGTAATATTCCCTTCAACCTGGAGAGTTGGGTCCCATGGAATGGGTGCCATGCATTATTGCTTTAAAGGGTGTGCATTTGCTCACCCAATCTCACCAATCGTCTCAGTCCCAAGTGTCCCTCCTTATGCCACATTCTGCTGTCGTTGTAGATAGGGTCATTCCAGCTTTCATCAGAGACCCTGAAGGAATTGTAAAGAATTTCCCAGTTTTTTTGTTTTGTTTTTGAAATTCCTTTTTATAGTCGGTTTGAGCTGATTCTCGCTGCCATGTTTATGCCAGTCTAGACACACTTGATTCCCTTACGGAGACATATCAATACATAGGTTTTAAGATTCTTACTAGTCAGATATTTTCCTCTGCGGGAAATATGGGATTTTGAGTCCCTTTCACTGAGGACGGTGTAGGTCTTGTCTATTCCATAGTTGGTTTTTGGAACGGTACCTGTGCTTATATCAAACTCTGGTTTTATGCATCACCCCACCTCTCCTTCCCCCTTAAGCAGGTATAAGAGTGTTTTCTAAATGTGAGACACTGTTCTCTTTCCTAACTCAGTTCAAGTGTAGCCATGTTTACAGGATCTTCATAAGTGATATCTTATGATAAGTTTCTTTTTCTGTGTGACTTATTTCACTTAGAATCATCGTACCTGAATCCACCCATTTTGCTGCTACTGGTCTTATGACATTGATTTCATGGCTGAGGGATATTCCATCGTACGTAAGTACCACAATTTTTTGAACCATGTTTATATTTTCTGGGATACTTAAGGTGTATCCAAGTTGAGGTCCTTGTATGCAGTGCAGCCCTAAATTTTGGAGTGGCTCTGTCTTATTGATTTTCAGTTTTCCCAAGGTATATTCCCTAGACTGGTAGTGCCCTTGGCTCTGTAGCTCTGTTCTTTACTTGCTTTAGGGAACAGAATGCACTCCTCCAGAGAGGCAGTTGGCAATTTACATCGCGCCCATCAGCATAACAAGGCTCCCTGTTCTCCAGGGCCTGTCTTGCCTTTCTTGTTCTTACACATTTTGTGGATGTCCCTTTTGACCGGTGGGAAGTGATACTTCTTTGTAGTGCAGATTTGCATTGCCCGCTTGCTTGCTTGGCCAAAAAGGGCGTATGCGTTTTCTCCTGAATATATTCAGGAGAAAACGCATACACCCTTTTTGGCCAAGTGCATCATTGTCGAAGTTGTGCCCCTCTTCCTGTGCTTTAAAGGCAATTCCAACGTACCTCTTGAAATCTGTTTCCTGCTATTCTGCCTCGCTTTCAAGTCCGCCTCGTTGCCTTCCCTCAACAGATTTTTGGACGATAGTTCTCCTTTATTACTCGGCCAGTTTGTGAATTGCTGTGCCCCTGAGCTCCATTTTTCAACTCGTTTTTGGTGAGCTGACCGCAAGTCCAAAATTTTGGTTCAGGACCTATACTGGTTCCCGGTGGGTGGCTGAGAATTTGGTTAATTCTTCTTCCTGCCGGGAAATTACAGTGATATGTGCCCGTCCAAATGCCTAACAGCTACTCTCTCATTGGTTCTCCCTCTTCCCTTTCATCCTCTGCCAAATTGGCAACCTGTGCGAACCAGGAGGTTAAAGGGGCTGTCTCTCCAAGTTGGGAGGTTGATAGTAAAGCAGACGGAAAGTCAAACCGGAGCACCAGGAGAGGGACTATGCGTTGAGTTTTAGAAACCTTTCGTATTCACAGTGTGTCCGTTCTCTAGGTTTCCTGCACATGTTATAGCTGTAGTAATATTCCCTTCAACCTGGAGAGTTCGGACCCATGGAATGGGTGCCATGCATTATTGCTTTAAAGGGTCTGCATTTGCTCACCCAATCTCACCAATCGTCTCAGTCCCAAGTGTCCCTCCTTATGCCACATTCTGCTGTCGTTGTAGATAGGGTCATTCCAGATTTCATCAGAGACCCTGAAGGAATTGTAAAGAATTTCCCAGTTTTTTTGTTTTGTTTTTGAAATTCCTTTTTATAGTGGGTTTGAGCTGATTCTCGCTGCCATGTTTATGCCAGTCTAGACACCCTTGATTCCCTTACGGAGACATATCAATACATAGGTTTTAAGATTCTTACTAGTCAGATACTTTCCTCTGCGGGAAATATGGGGTTTTGAGTCCCTTTCACTGAGGACGGTGTAGGTCTTGTCTATTCCATAGTTGGTTTTTGGAACGGTACCTGTGCTTATATCAAACTCTGGTTTTATGCATCACCCCACCTCTCCTTCCCCCTTAAGCAGGTATAAGAGTGTTTTCTAAATGTGAGACACTGTTCTCTTTCCTAACTCAGTTCAAGTGTAGCCATGTTTACAGGATCTTCATAAGTGATATCTTATGATAAGTTTCTTTTTCTGTGTGACTTATTTCACTTAGAATCATCATACCTGAATCCATCCATTTTGCTGCTACTGGTCTTAAGACATTGATTTCATGGCTGAGGGATATTCCATCGTACGTAAGTACCACAATTTTTTGAACCATGTTTATATTTTCTGGGATACTTAAGGTGTATCCAATTTGAGGTCCTTGTATGCAGTGCAGCCCTAAATTTTGGGGTGGCTCTGTCTTATTGATTTTCAGTTTTCCCAAGTTATATTCCCTAGACTGGTAGTGCCCTTGGCTCTGTAGCTCTGTTCTTTACTTGTTTTAGGGAACAGAATGCACTCCTCCAGAGAGGCAGTTGGCAATTTACATCCCGCCCATCAGCATAACAAGGCTCCCTGTTCTCCAGGGCCTGTCTTGCCTTTCTTGTTCTTACACATTTTGTGGATGTCCCTTTTGACCGGTGGGAAGTGATACTTCTTTGTAGTGCAGATTTGCATTGCCCGCTTGCTTGCTTGGCCAAAAAGGGCGTATGCGTTTTCTCCTGAATATATTCAGGAGAAAACGCATATGCCCTTTTTGGCCAAGTGCATCATTGTCGAAGTTGTGCCCCTCTTCCTGTGCTTTAAAGGCGATTCCAACGTACCTCTTGAAATCTGTTTCCTGCTATTCTGCCTCGCTTTCAAGTCTGCCTCGTTGCCTTCCCTCAACAGATTTTCGGACGATAGTTGTCCTTTATTACTCGGCCAGTTTGTGAATTGCTGTGCCCCTGAGCTCCATTTTTCAACTCTTTTTTGGTGAGCTGACCGCAAGTCCAAATTTTTGGTTCAGGACCTATACTGGTTCCCGGTGGGTGGCTGAGAATTTGGTTAATTCTTCTTCCTGCCGGGAAATTACAGTGATATGTGCCCGTCCAAATGCCTAACAGCTACGCTCTCATTGGTTCTCCCTCTTCCATTTCATCCTCTGCCAAATTGGCAACCTGTGAGAACCAGGAGGTTAAAGGGGCTGTCTCTCCAAGTTGGGAGGTTGATAGTAAAGCAGACGGAAAGTCAAACCGGAGCACCAGGAGAGGGACTATGCGTTGAGTTTTAGAAACCTTTCGTATTCACAGTGTGTCCGTTCTCTAGGTTTCCTGCACATGTTATAGCTGTAGTAATATTCCCTTCAACCTGGAGAGTTCGGACCCATGGAATGGGTGCCATGCATTATTGCTTTAAAGGGTCTGCATTTGCTCACCCAATCTCACCAATCGTCTCAGTCCCAAGTGTCCCTCCTTATGCCACATCCAGCTGTCGTTGTAGATAGGGTCATTCCAGATTTCATCAGAGACCCTGAAGGAATTGTAAAGAATTTCCCAGTTTTTTTGTTTTGTTTTTGAAATTCGTTTTTATAGTGGGTTTGAGCTGATTCTCGCTGCCATGTTTATGCCAGTCTAGACAAACTTGATTCCCTTACAGAGACATATCAATACATAGGTTTTAAGATTCTTACTAGTCAGATATTTTCCTCTGCGGGAAATATGGGGTTTTGAGTCCCTTTCACTGAGGACGGTGTAGGTCTTGTCTATTCCATAGTTGGTTTTTGGAACGGTACCTGTGCTTATATCAAACTCTGGTTTTATGCATCACCCCACCTCTCCTTCCCCCTTAAGCAGGTATAAGAGTGTTTTCTAAATGTGAGACACTGTTCTCTTTCCTAACTCAGTTCAAGTGTAGCCATGTTTACAGGATCTTCATAAGTGATATCTTATGATAAGTTTCTTTTTCTGTGTGACTTATTTCACTTAGAATCATCGTACCTGAATCCACCCATTTTGCTGCTACTGGTCTTATGACATTGATTTCATGGCTGAGGGATATTCCATCGTACGTAAGTACCACAATTTTTTGAACCATGTTTATATTTTCTGGGATACTTAAGGTGTATCCAAGTTGAGGTCCTTGTATGCAGTGCAGCCCTAAATTTTGGGGTGGCTCTGTCTTATTGATTTTCAGTTTTCCCAAGGTATATTCCCTAGACTGGTAGTGCCCTTGGCTCTGTAGCTCTGTTCTTTACTTGTTTTAGGGAACAGAATGCACTCTTCCAGAGAGGCAGTTGGCAATTTACATCCCGCCCATCAGCATAACAAGGCTCCCTGTTCTCCAGGGCCTGTCTTGCCTTTCTTGTTCTTACACATTTTGTGGATGTCCCTTTTGACCGGTGGGAAGTGATACTTCTTTGTAGTGCAGATTTGCATTGCCCGCTTGCTTGCTTAGCCAAAAAGGGCGTATGCGTTTTCTCCTGAATATATTCAGGAGAAAACGCATACGCCCTTTTTGGCCAAGTGCATCATTGTCGAAGTTGTGCCCCTCTTCCTGTGCTTTAAAGGCGATTCCAACGTACCTCTTGAAATCTGTTTCCTGCTATTCTGCCTCGCTTTCAAGTCCGCCTCGTTGCCTTCCCTCAACAGATTTTTGGACGATAGTTGTCCTTTATTACTCGGCCAGTTTGTGAATTGCTGTGCCCCTGAGCTCCATTTTTCAACTCGTTTTTGGTGAGCTGACCGCAAGTCCAAAATTTTGGCTCAGGACCTATACTGGTTCCCGGTGGGTGGCTGAGAATTTGGTTAATTCTTCTTCCTGCCGGGAAATTACAGTGATATGTGCCCGTCCAAATGCCTAACAGCTACTCTCTCATTGGTTCTCCCTCTTCCCTTTCATCCTCTGCCAAATTGGCAACCTGTGCGAACCAAGAGGTTAAAGGGGCTGTCTCTCCAAGTTGGGAGGTTGATAGTAAAGCAGACGGAAAGTCAAACCGGAGCACCAGGAGTGGGACTATTCGTTGAGTTTTAGAAACCTTTCGTATTCACAGTGTGTCCGTTCTCTAGGTTTCCCGCACATGTTATAGCTGTAGTAATATTCCCTTCAACCTGGAGAGTTGGGTCCCATGGAATGGGTGCCATGCATTATTGCTTTAAAGGGTGTGCATTTGCTCACCCAATCTCACCAATCGTCTCAGTCCCAAGTGTCCCTCCTTATGCCACATTCTGCTGTCGTTGTAGATAGGGTCACTCCAGCTTTCATCAGAGACCCTGAAGGAATTGTAAAGAATTTCCCAGTTTTTTTGTTTTGTTTTTGAAATTCCTTTTTATAGTCGGTTTGAGCTGATTCTCGCTGCCATGTTTATGCCAGTCTAGACACACTTGATTCCCTTACGGAGACATATCAATACATAGGTTTTAAGATTCTTACTAGTCAGATATTTTCCTCTGCGGGAAATATGGGATTTTGAGTCCCTTTCACTGAGGACGGTGTAGGTCTTGTCTATTCCATAGTTGGTTTTTGGAACGGTACCTGTGCTTATATCAAACTCTGGTTTTATGCATCACCCCACCTCTCCTTCCCCCTTAAGCAGGTATAAGAGTGTTTTCTAAATGTGAGACACTGTTCTCTTTCCTAACTCAGTTCAAGTGTAGCCATGTTTACAGGATCTTCATAAGTGATATCTTATGATAAGTTTCTTTTTCTGTGTGACTTATTTCACTTAGAATCATCGTACCTGAATCCACCCATTTTGCTGCTACTGGTCTTATGACATTGATTTCATGGCTGAGGGATATTCCATCGTACGTAAGTACCACAATTTTTTGAACCATGTTTATATTTTCTGGGATACTTAAGGTGTATCCAAGTTGAGGTCCTTGTATGCAGTGCAGCCCTAAATTTTGGAGTGGCTCTGTCTTATTGATTTTCAGTTTTCCCAAGGTATATTCCCTAGACTGGTAGTGCCCTTGGCTCTGTAGCTCTGTTCTTTACTTGCTTTAGGGAACAGAATGCACTCCTCCAGAGAGGCAGTTGGCAATTTACATCGCGCCCATCAGCATAACAAGGCTCCCTGTTCTCCAGGGCCTGTCTTGCCTTTCTTGTTCTTACACATTTTGTGGATGTCCCTTTTGACCGGTGGGAAGTGATACTTCTTTGTAGTGCAGATTTGCATTGCCCGCTTGCTTGCTTGGCCAAAAAGGGCGTATGCGTTTTCTCCTGAATATATTCAGGAGAAAACGCATACGCCCTTTTTGGCCAAGTGCATCATTGTCGAAGTTGTGCCCCTCTTCCTGTGCTTTAAAGGCAATTCCAACGTACCTCTTGAAATCTGTTTCCTGCTATTCTGCCTCGCTTTCAAGTCCGCCTCGTTGCCTTCCCTCAACAGATTTTTGGACGATAGTTGTCCTTTATTACTCGGCCAGTTTGTGAATTGCTGTGCCCCTGAGCTCCATTTTTCAACTCGTTTTTGGTGAGCTGACCGCAAGTCCAAAATTTTGGTTCAGGACCTATACTGGTTCCCGGTGGGTGGCTGAGAATTTGGTTAATTCTTCTTCCTGCCGGGAAATTACAGTGATATGTGCCCGTCCAAATGCCTAACAGCTACTCTCTCATTGGTTCTCCCTCTTCCCTTTCATCCTCTGCCAAATTGGCAACCTGTGCGAACCAAGAGGTTAAAGGGGCTGTCTCTCCAAGTTGGGAGGTTGATAGTAAAGCAGACGGAAAGTCAAACCGGAGCACCAGGAGAGGGACTATGCGTTGAGTTTTAGAAACCTTTCGTATTCACAGTGTGTCTGTTCTCTAGGTTTCCCGCACATGTTATAAATGTAGTAATATTCCCTTCAACCTGGAGAGTTCGGACCCATGGAATGGGTGCCATGCATTATTGCTTTAAAGGGTCTGCATTTGCTCACCCAATCTCACCAATCGTCTCAGTCCCAAGTGTCCCTCCTTATGCCACATCCAGCTGTCGTTGTAGATAGGGTCATTCCAGATTTCATCAGAGACCCTGAAGGAATTGTAAAGAATTTCCCAGTTTTTTTGTTTTGTTTTTGAAATTCCTTTTTATAGTGGGTTTGAGCTGATTCTCGCTGCCATGTTTATGCCAGTCTAGACACACTTGATTCCCTTACGGAGACATATCAATACATAGGTTTTAAGATTCTTACTAGTCAGATATTTTCCTCTGCGGGAAATATGGGGTTTTGAGTCCCTTTCACTGAGGACGGTGTAGGTCTTGTCTATTCCATAGTTGGTTTTTGGAACGGTACCTGTGCTTATATCAAACTCTGGTTTTATGCATCACCCCACCTCTCCTTCCCCCTTAAGCAGGTATAAGAGTGTTTTCTAAATGTGAGACACTGTTCTCTTTCCTAACTCAGTTCAAGTGTAGCCATGTTTACAGGATCTTCATAAGTGATATCTTATGATAAGTTTCTTTTTCTGTGTGACTTATTTCACTTAGAATCATCGTACCTGAATCCACCCATTTTGCTGCTACTGGTCTTATGACATTGATTTCATGGCTGAGGGATATTCCATCGTACGTAAGTACCACAAGTTTTTGAACCATGTTTATATTTTCTGGGATACTTAAGGTGTATCCAAGTTGAGGTCCTTGTATGCAGTGCAGCCCTAAATTTTGGGGTGGCTCTGTCTTATTGATTTTCAGTTTTCCCAAGGTATATTCCCTAGACTGGTAGTGCCCTTGGCTCTGTAGCTCTGTTCTTTACTTGTTTTAGGGAACAGAATGCACTCCTCCAGAGAGGCAGTTGGCAATTTACATCCCGCCCATCAGCATAACAAGGCTCCCTGTTCTCCAGGGCCTGTCTTGCCTTTCTTGTTCTTACAAATTTTGTGGATGTCCCTTTTGACCGGTGGGAAGTGATACTTCTTTGTAGTGCAGGTTTGCATTGCCCGCTTGCTTGCTTGGCCAAAAAGGGCGTATGCGTTTTCTCCTGAATATATTCAGGAGAAAACGCATACGCCCTTTTTGGCCAAGTGCATCATTGTCGAAGTTGTGCCCCTCTTCCTGTGCTTTAAAGGCGATTCCAACGTACCTCTTGAAATCTGTTTCCTGCTATTCTGCCTCGCTTTCAAGTCCGCCTCGTTGCCTTCCCTCAACAGATTTTTGGACGATAGTTGTCCTTTATTACTCGGCCAGTTTGTGAATGGATGTGCCCCTGAGCTCCATTTTTCAACTCGTTTTTGGTGAGCTGACCGCAAGTCCAAAATTTTGGTTCAGGACCTATACTGGTTCCTGGTGGGTTTCTGAGAATTTGGTTAATTCTTCTTCCTGCCGGGAAATTACAGTGATATGTGCCCGTCCAAATGCCTAACAGCTACTCTCTCATTGGTTCTCCCTCTTCCCTTTCATCCTCTGCCAAATTGGCAACCTGTGCGAACCAAGAGGTTAAAGGGGCTGTCTCTCCAAGTTGGGAGGTTGATAGTAAAGCAGACGGAAAGTCAAACCGGAGCACCAGGAGAGGGACTATGCGTTGAGTTTTAGAAACCTTTCGTATTCACAGTGTGTCCGTTCTCTAGGTTTCCCGCACATGTTATAGCTGTAGTAATATTCCCTTCAACCTGGAGAGTTCGGACCCATGGAATGGGTGCCATGCATTATTGCTTTAAAGGGTCTGCATTTGCTCACCCAATCTCACCAATCGTCTCAGTCCCAAGTGTCCCTCCTTATGCCACATCCAGCTGTCGTTGTAGATAGGGTCATTCCAGCCTTCATCAGAGACCCTGAAGGAATTGTAAAGAATTTCCCAGTTTTTTTGTTTTGTTTTTGAAATTCCTTTTTATAGTGGGTTTGAGCTGATTCTCGCTGCCATGTTTATGCCAGTCTAGACACACTTGATTCCCTTACGGAGACATATCAATACATAGGTTTTAAGATTCTTACTAGTCAGATATTTTCCTCTGCGGGAAATATGGGGTTTTGAGTCCCTTTCGCTGAGGACGGTGTAGGTCTTGTCTATTCCATAGTTGGTTTTTGGAACGGTACCTGTGCTTATATCAAACTCTGGTTTTATGCATCACCCCACCTCTCCTTCCCCCTTAAGCAGGTATAAGAGTGTTTTCTAAATGTGAGACACTGTTCTCTTTCCTAACTCAGTTCAAGTGTAGCCATGTTTACAGGATCTTCATAAGTGATATCTTATGATAAGTTTCTTTTTCTGTGTGACTTATTTCACTTAGAATCATCGTACCTGAATCCACCCATTTTGCTGCTACTGGTCTTATGACATTGATTTCATGGCTGAGGGATATTCCATCGTACGTAAGTACCACAATTTTTTGAACCATGTTTATATTTTCTGGGATACTTAAGGTGTATCCAAGTTGAGGTCCTTGTATGCAGTGCAGCCCTAAATTTTGGGGTGGCTCTGTCTTATTGATTTTCAGTTTTCCCAAGGTATATTCCCTAGACTGGTAGTGCCCTTGGCTCTGTAGCTCTGTTCTTTACTTGTTTTAGGGAACAGAATGCACTCCTCCAGAGAGGCAGTTGGCAATTTACATCCCGCCCATCAGCATAACAAGGCTCCCTGTTCTCCAGGGCCTGTCTTGCCTTTCTTGTTCTTACACATTTTGTGGATGTCCCTTTTGACCGGTGGGAAGTGATACTTCTTTGTAGTGCAGATTTGCATTGCCCGCTTGCTTGCTTGGCCAAAAAGGGCGTATGCGTTTTCTCCTGAATATATTCAGGAGAAAACGCATACGCCCTTTTTGGCCAAGTGCATCATTGTCGAAGTTGTGCCCCTCTTCCTGTGCTTTAAAGGCGATTCCAACGTACCTCTTGAAATCTGTTTCCTGCTATTCTGCCTCGCTTTCAAGTCTGCCTCGTTGCCTTCCCTCAACAGATTTTTGGACGATAGTTGTCCTTTATTACTCGGCCAGTTTGTGAATTGCTGTGCCCCTGAGCTCCATTTTTCAACTCGTTTTTGGTGAGCTGACCGCAAGTCCAAAATTTTGGTTCAGGACCTATACTGGTTCCCGGTGGGTGGCTGAGAATTTGGTTAATTCTTCTTCCTGCTGGGAAATTACAGTGATATGTGCCCGTCCAAATGCCTAACAGCTACTCTCTCATTGGTTCTCCCTATTCCCTTTCATCCTCTGCCAAATTGGCATCCTGTGCGAACCAAGAGGTTAAAGTGTCTGTCTCTCCAAGTTGGGAGGTTGATAGTAAAGCAGACGCAAAGTCAAACCGGAGCACCAGGAGAGGGACTATGCGTTCAGTTTTAGAAACCTTTCGTATTCACAGTGTGTCCGTTCTCTAGGTTTCCCGCACATGTTATAGCTGTAGTAATATTCCCTTCAACCTGGAGAGTTCGGACCCATGGAATGGGTGCCATGCATTATTGCTTTAAAGGGTCTGCATTTGCTCACCCAATCTCACCAATCGTCTCAGTCCCAAGTGTCCCTCCTTATGCCACATCCAGCTGTCGTTGTAGATAGGGTCATTCCAGCCTTCATCAGAGACCCTGAAGGAATTGTAAAGAATTTCCCAGTTTTTTTGTTTTGTTTTTGAAATTCCTTTTTATAGTGGGTTTGAGCTGATTCTCGCTGCCATGTTTATGCCAGTCTAGACACACTTGATTCCCTTACGGAGACATATCAATACATAGGTTTTAAGATTCTTACTAGTCAGATATTTTCCTCTGCGGGAAATATGGGGTTTTGAGTCCCTTTCGCTGAGGACGGTGTAGGTCTTGTCTATTCCATAGTTGGTTTTTGGAACGGTACCTGTGCTTATATCAAACTCTGGTTTTATGCATCACCCCACCTCTCCTTCCCCCTTAAGCAGGTATAAGAGTGTTTTCTAAATGTGAGACACTGTTCTCTTTCCTAACTCAGTTCAAGTGTAGCCATGTTTACAGGATCTTCATAAGTGATATCTTATGATAAGTTTCTTTTTCTGTGTGACTTATTTCACTTAGAATCATCGTACCTGAATCCACCCATTTTGCTGCTACTGGTCTTATGACATTGATTTCATGGCTGAGGGATATTCCATCGTACGTAAGTACCACAATTTTTTGAACCATGTTTATATTTTCTGGGATACTTAAGGTGTATCCAAGTTGAGGTCCTTGTATGCAGTGCAGCCCTAAATTTTGGGGTGGCTCTGTCTTATTGATTTTCAGTTTTCCCAAGGTATATTCCCTAGACTGGTAGTGCCCTTGGCTCTGTAGCTCTGTTCTTTACTTGTTTTAGGGAACAGAATGCACTCCTCCAGAGAGGCAGTTGGCAATTTACATCCCGCCCATCAGCATAACAAGGCTCCCTGTTCTCCAGGGCCTGTCTTGCCTTTCTTGTTCTTACAAATTTTGTGGATGTCCCTTTTGACCGGTGGGAAGTGATACTTCTTTGTAGTGCAGGTTTGCATTGCCCGCTTGCTTGCTTGGCCAAAAAGGGCGTATGCGTTTTCTCCTGAATATATTCAGGAGAAAACGCATACGCCCTTTTTGGCCAAGTGCATCATTGTCGAAGTTGTGCCCCTCTTCCTGTGCTTTAAAGGCGATTCCAACGTACCTCTTGAAATCTGTTTCCTGCTATTCTGCCTCGCTTTCAAGTCCGCCTCGTTGCCTTCCCTCAACAGATTTTTGGACGATAGTTGTCCTTTATTACTCGGCCAGTTTGTGAATGGATGTGCCCCTGAGCTCCATTTTTCAACTCGTTTTTGGTGAGCTGACCGCAAGTCCAAAATTTTGGTTCAGGACCTATACTGGTTCCTGGTGGGTTTCTGAGAATTTGGTTAATTCTTCTTCCTGCCGGGAAATTACAGTGATATGTGCCCGTCCAAATGCCTAACAGCTACTCTCTCATTGGTTCTCCCTCTTCCCTTTCATCCTCTGCCAAATTGGCAACCTGTGCGAACCAAGAGGTTAAAGGGGCTGTCTCTCCAAGTTGGGAGGTTGATAGTAAAGCAGACGGAAAGTCAAACCGGAGCACCAGGAGAGGGACTATGCGTTGAGTTTTAGAAACCTTTCGTATTCACAGTGTGTCCGTTCTCTAGGTTTCCCGCACATGTTATAGCTGTAGTAATATTCCCTTCAACCTGGAGAGTTCGGACCCATGGAATGGGTGCCATGCATTATTGCTTTAAAGGGTCTGCATTTGCTCACCCAATCTCACCAATCGTCTCAGTCCCAAGTGTCCCTCCTTATGCCACATCCAGCTGTCGTTGTAGATAGGGTCATTCCAGCTTTCATCAGAGACCCTGAAGGAATTGTAAAGAATTTCCCAGTTTTTTTGTTTTGTTTTTGAAATTCCTTTTTATAGTGGGTTTGAGCTGATTCTCGCTGCCATGTTTATGCCAGTCTAGACACACTTGATTCCCTTACGGAGACATATCAATACATAGGTTTTAAGATTCTTACTAGTCAGATATTTTCCTCTGCGGGAAATATGGGGTTTTGAGTCCCTTTCGCTGAGGACGGTGTAGGTCTTGTCTATTCCATAGTTGGTTTTTGGAACGGTACCTGTGCTTATATCAAACTCTGGTTTTATGCATCACCCCACCTCTCCTTCCCCCTTAAGCAGGTATAAGAGTGTTTTCTAAATGTGAGACACTGTTCTCTTTCCTAACTCAGTTCAAGTGTAGCCATGTTTACAGGATCTTCATAAGTGATATCTTATGATAAGTTTCTTTTTCTGTGTGACTTATTTCACTTAGAATCATCGTACCTGAATCCACCCATTTTGCTGCTACTGGTCTTATGACATTGATTTCATGGCTGAGGGATATTCCATCGTACGTAAGTACCACAATTTTTTGAACCATGTTTATATTTTCTGGGATACTTAAGGTGTATCCAAGTTGAGGTCCTTGTATGCAGTGCAGCCCTAAATTTTGGGGTGGCTCTGTCTTATTGATTTTCAGTTTTCCCAAGGTATATTCCCTACACTGGTAGTGCCCTTGGCTCTGTAGCTCTGTTCTTTACTTGTTTTAGGGAACAGAATGCACTCCTCCAGAGAGGCAGTTGGCAATTTACATCCCGCCCATCAGCATAACAAGGCTCCCTGTTCTCCAGGGCCTGTCTTGCCTTTCTTGTTCTTACACATTTTGTGGATGTCCCTTTTGACCGGTGGGAAGTGATACTTCTTTGTAGTGCAGATTTGCATTGCCCGCTTGCTTGCTTGGCCAAAAAGGGCGTATGCGTTTTCTCCTGAATATATTCAGGAGAAAACGCATACGCCCTTTTTGGCCAAGTGCATCATTGTCGAAGTTGTGCCCCTCTTCGTGTGCTTTAAAGGCGATTCCAACGTACCTCTTGAAATCTGTTTCCTGCTATTCTGCCTCGCTTTCAAGTCCGCCTCGTTGCCTTCCCTCAACAGATTTTTGGACGATAGTTGTCCTTTATTACTCGGCCAGTTTGTGAATTGCTGTGCCCCTGAGCTCCATTTTTCAACTCGTTTTTGGTGAGCTGACCGCAAGTCCAAAATTTTGGTTCAGGACCTATACTGGTTCCCGGTGGGTGGCTGAGAATTCGGTTAATTCTTTTTCCTGCCGGGAAATTACAGTGATATGTGCCCGTCCAAATGCCTAACAGCTGCTCTCTCATTGGTTCTCCCTCTTCCCTTTCATCCTCTGCCAAATTGGCAACCTGTGCGAACCAAGAGGTTAAAGGGGCTGTCTCTCCAAGATGGGAGGTTGATAATAAAGCAGACGGAAAGTCAAACCGGAGCACCAGGAGAGGGACTATTCGTTGAGTTTTAGAAACTTTTCGTGTTCACAGTGTGTCCGTTCTCTAGGTTTCCCGCACATGTTATAGCTGTAGTAATATTCCCTTCAACCTGGAGAGTTCGGACCCATGGAATGGGTGCCATGCATTATTGCTTTAAAGGGTCTGCATTTGCTCACCCAATCTCACCAATCGTCTCAGTCCCAAGTGTCCCTCCTTATGCCACATCCAGCTGTCGTTGTAGATAGGGTCATTCCAGCTTTCATCAGAGACCCTGAAGGAATTGTAAAGAATTTCCCAGTTTTTTTGTTTTGTTTTTGAAATTCCTTTTTATAGTGGGTTTGAGCTGATTCTCGCTGCCATGTTTATGCCAGTCTAGACACACTTGATTCCCTTATGGAGACATATCAATACATAGGTTTTAAGATTCTTACTAGTCAGATATTTTCCTCTGCGGGAAATATGGGGTTTTGAGTCCCTTTCGCTGAGGACGGTGTAGGTCTTGTCTATTCCATAGTTGGTTTTTGGAACGGTACCTGTGCTTATATCAAACTCTGGTTTTATGCATCACCCCACCTCTCCTTCCCCCTTAAGCAGGTATAAGAGTGTTTTCTAAATGTGAGACACTGTTCTCTTTCCTAACTCAGTTCAAGTGTAGCCATGTTTACAGGATCTTCATAAGTGATATCTTATGATAAGTTTCTTTTTCTGTGTGACTTATTTCACTTAGAATCATCGTACCTGAATCCACCCATTTTGCTGCTACTGGTCTTATGACATTGATTTCATGGCTGAGGGATATTCCATCGTACGTAAGTACCACAATTTTTTGAACCATGTTTATATTTTCTGGGATACTTAAGGTGTATCCAACTTGAGGTCCTTGTATGCAGTGCAGCCCTAAATTTTGGGGTGGCTCTGTCTTATTGATTTTCAGTTTTCCCAAGGTATATTCCCTAGACTGGTAGTGCCCTTGGCTCTGTAGCTCTGTTCTTTACTTGTTGTAGGGAACAGAATGCACTCCTCCAGAGAGGCAGTTGGCAATTTACATCCCGCCCATCAGCATAACAAGGCTCCCTGTTCTCCAGGGCCTGTCTTGCCTTTCTTGTTCTTACACATTTTGTGGATGTCCCTTTTGACCGGTGGGAAGTGATACTTCTTTGTAGTGCAGATTTGCATTGCCCGCTTGCTTGCTTGGCCAAAAAGGGCGTATGCGTTTTCTCCTGAATATATTCAGGAGAAAACGCATACGCCCTTTTTGGCCAAGTGCATCATTGTCGAAGTTGTGCCCCTCTTCCTGTGCTTTAAAGGCGATTCCAACGTACCTCTTGAAATCTGTTTCCTGCTATTCTGCCTCGCTTTCAAGTCCGCCTCGTTGCGTTCCCCCAACAGATTTTTGGACGATAGTTGTCCTTTATTACTCGGCCAGATTGTGAATTGCTGTGCCCCTGAGCTCCATTTTTCAACTCGTTTTTGGTGAGCTGACCGCAAGTCCAAAATTTTGGTTCAGGACCTATACTGGTTCCCGGTGGGTGGCTGAGAATTTGGTTAATTCTTCTTCCTGCCGGGAAATTACAGTGATATGTGCCCGTCCAAATGCCTAACAGCTACTCTCTCATTGGTTCTCCTTCTTCCCTTTCATCCTCTGCCAAATTGGCAACCTGTGCGAACCAAGAGGTTAAAGGGGCTGTCTCTCCAAGTTGGGAGGTTGATAGTAAAGCAGACGGAAAGTCAAACCGGAGCACCAGGAGAGGGACTATGCGTTGAGTTTTAGAATCCTTTCGTATTCACAGTGTGTCCGTTCTCTAGGTTTCCCGCACATGTTATAGCTGTAGTAATATTCCCTTCAACCTGGAGAGTTCGGACCCATGGAATGGGTGCCATGCATTATTGCTTTAAAGGGTCTGCATTTGCTCAACCAATCTCACCAATCGTCTCAGTCCCAAGTGTCCCTCCTTATGCCACATCCAGCTGTCGTTGTAGATAGGGTCATTCCAGCTTTCATCAGAGACCCTGAAGGAATTGTAAAGAATTTCCCAGTTTTTTTGTTTTGTTTTTGAAATTCCTTTTTATAGTGGGTTTGAGCTGATTCTCGCTGCCATGTTTATGCCAGTCTAGACACACTTGATTCCCTTACGGAGACATATCAATACATAGGTTTTAAGATTCTTACTAGTCAGATATTTTCCTCTGCGGGAAATATGGGGTTTTGAGTCCCTTTCGCTGAGGACGGTGTAGGTCTTGTCTATTCCATAGTTGGTTTTTGGAACGGTACCTGTGCTTATATCAAACTCTGGTTTTATGCATCACCCCACCTCTCCTTCCCCCTTAAGCAGGTATAAGAGTGTTTTCTAAATGTGAGACACTGTTCTCTTTCCTAACTCAGTTCAAGTGTAGCCATGTTTACAGGATCTTCATAAGTGATATCTTATGATAAGTTTCTTTTTCTGTGTGACTTATTTCACTTAGAATCATCGTACCTGAATCCACCCATTTTGCTGCTACTGGTCTTATGACATTGATTTCATGGCTGAGGGATATTCCATCGTACGTAAGTACCACAATTTTTTGAACCATGTTTATATTTTCTGGGATACTTAAGGTGTATCCAAGTTGAGGTCCTTGTATGCAGTGCAGCCCTAAATTTTGGGGTGGCTCTGTCTTATTGATTTTCAGTTTTCCCAAGGTATATTCCCTAGACTGGTAGTGCCCTTGGCTCTGTAGCTCTGTTCTTTACTTGCTTTAGGGAACAGAATGCACTCCTCCAGAGAGGCAGTTGGCAATTTACATCCCGCCCATCAGCATAACAAGGCTCCCTGTTCTCCAGGGCCTGTCTTGCCTTTCTTGTTCTTACACATTTTGTGGATGTCCCTTTTGACCGGTGGGAAGTGATACTTCTTTGTAGTGCAGATTTGCATTGCCCGCTTGCTTGCTTGGCCAAAAAGGGCGTATGCGTTTTCTCCTGAATATATTCAGGAGAAAACGCATACGCCCTTTTTGGCCAAGTGCATCATTGTCGAAGTTGTGCCCCTCTTCGTGTGCTTTAAAGGCGATTCCAACGTACCTCTTGAAATCTGTTTCCTGCTATTCTGCCTCGCTTTCAAGTCCGCCTCGTTGCCTTCCCTCAACAGATTTTTGGACGATAGTTGTCCTTTATTACTCGGCCAGTTTGTGAATTGCTGTGCCCCTGAGCTCCATTTTTCAACTCGTTTTTGGTGAGCTGACCGCAAGTCCAAAATTTTGGTTCAGGACCTATACTGGTTCCCAGTGGGTGGCTGAGAATTCGGTTAATTCTTCTTCCTGCCGGGAAATTACAGTGATATGTGCCCGTCCAAATGCCTAACAGCTACTCTCTCATTGGTTCTCCCTCTTCCCTTTCATCCTCTGCCAAATTGGCAACCTGTGCGAACCAAGAGGTTAAAGGGGCTGTCTCTCCAAGTTGGGAGGTTGATAGTAAAGCAGACGGAAAGTCAAACCGGAGCACCAGGAGAGGGACTATGCGTTCAGTTTTAGAAACCTTTCGTATTCACAGTGTGTCCGTTCTCTAGGTTTCCCGCACATGTTATAGCTGTAGTAATATTCCCTTCAACCTGGAGAGTTCGGACCCATGGAATGGGTGCCATGCATTATTGCTTTAAAGGGTCTGCATTTGCTCACCCAATCTCACCAATCGTCTCAGTCCCAAGTGTCCCTCCTTATGCCACATCCAGCTGTCGTTGTAGATAGGGTCATTCCAGCTTTCATCAGAGACCCTGAAGGAATTGTAAAGAATTTCCCAGTTTTTTTGTCTTGTTTTTGAAATTCCTTTTTATAGTGGGTTTGAGCTGATTCTCGCTGCCATGTTTATGCCAGTCTAGACACACTTGATTCCCTTATGGAGACATATCAATACATAGGTTTTAAGATTCTTACTAGTCAGATATTTTCCTCTGCGGGAAAGAAGGGGTTTTGAGTCCCTTTCGCTGAGGACGGTGTAGGTCTTGTCTATTCCATAGTTGGTTTTTGGAACGGTACCTGTGCTTATATCAAACTCTGGTTTTATGCATCACCCCACCTCTCCTTCCCCCTTAAGCAGGTATAAGAGTGTTTTCTAAATGTGAGACACTGTTCTCTTTCCTAACTCAGTTCAAGTGTAGCCATGTTTACAGGATCTTCATAAGTGATATCTTATGATAAGTTTCTTTTTCTGTGTGACTTATTTCACTTAGAATCATCGTAACTGAATCCACCCATTTGGCTGCTACTGGTCTTATGACATTGATTTCATGGCTGTGGGATATTCCATCGTACATAAGTACCACAATTTTTTGAACCATGTTTATATTTTCTGGGATACTTAAGGTGTATCCTAGTTGAGGTCCTTGTATGCAGTGCAGCCCTAAATTTTGGGGTGGCTCTGTCTTATTGATTTTCAGTTTTCCCAAGGTATATTCCCTAGACTGGTAGTGCCCTTGGCTCTGTAGCTCTGTTCTTTACTTGCTTTAGGGAACAGAATGCACTCCTCCAGAGAGGCACTTGGCAATTTACATCCCGCCCATCAGCATAACAAGGCTCCCTGTTCTCCAGGGCCTGTCTTGCCTTTCTTGTTCTTACACATTTTGTGGATGTCCCTTTTGACCGGTGGGAAGTGATACTTCTTTGTAGTGCAGATTTGCATTGCCCGCTTGCTTGCTTGGCCAAAAAGGGCGTATGCGTTTTCTCCTGAATATATTCAGGAGAAAACGCATACACCCTTTTTGGCCAAGTGCATCATTGTCGAAGTTGTGCCCCTCTTCCTGTGCTTTAAAGGCAATTCCAACGTACCTCTTGAAATCTGTTTCCTGCTATTCTGCCTCGCTTTCAAGTCCGCCTCGTTGCCTTCCCTCAACAGATTTTTGGACGATAGTTGTCCTTTATTACTCGGCCAGTTTGTGAATTGCTGTGCCCCTGAGCTCCATTTTTCAACTCGTTTTTGGTGAGCTGACCGCAAGTCCAAAATTTTGGTTCAGGACCTATACTGGTTCCCGGTGGGTGGCTGAGAATTTGGTTAATTCTTCTTCCTGCCGGGAAATTACAGTGATATGTGCCCGTCCAAATGCCTAACAGCTACTCTCTCATTGGTTCTCCCTCTTCCCTTTCATCCTCTGCCAAATTGGCAACCTGTGCGAACCAAGAGGTTAAAGGGGCTGTCTCTCCAAGTTGGGAGGTTGATAGTAAAGCAGACGGAAAGTCAAACCGGAGCACCAGGAGAGGGACTATGCGTTGAGTTTTAGAAACCTTTCATATTCACAGTGTGTCCGTTCTCTAGGTTTCCCGCACATGTTATAGCTGTAGTAATATTCCCTTCAACCTGGAGAGTTCGGACCCATGGAATGGGTGCCATGCATTATTGCTTTAAAGGGTCTGCATTTGCTCACCCAATCTCACCAATCGTCTCAGTCCCAAGTGTCCCTCCTTATGCCACATCCAGCTGTCGTTGTAGATAGGGTCATTCCAGCTTTCATCAGAGACCCTGAAGGAATTGTAAAGAATTTCCCAGTTTTTTTGTTTTGTTTTTGAAATTCCTTTTTATAGTGGGTTTTAGCTGATTCTCGCTGCCATGTTTATGCCAGTCTAGACACACTTGATTCCCTTACGGAGACATATCAATACATAGGTTTTAAGATTCTTACTAGTCAGATATTTTCCTGTGCGGAAAATATGGTGTTTTGAGTCCCTTTCACTGAGGACGGTGTAGGTCTTGTCTATTCCATAGTTGGTTTTTGGAACGGTACCTGTGCTTATATCAAACTCTGGTTTTATGCATCACCCCACCTCTCCTTCCCCCTTAAGCAGGTATAAGAGTGTTTTCTAAATGTGAGACACTGTTCTCTTTCCTAACTCAGTTCAAGTGTAGCCATGTTTACAGGATCTTCATAAGTGATATCTTATGATAAGTTTCTTTTTCTGTGTGACTTATTTCACTTAGAATCATCGTACCTGAATCCACCCATTTTGCTGCTACTGGT
This sequence comes from Hyperoodon ampullatus, assembly GCF_949752795.1. Classification (NCBI taxonomy): domain Eukaryota; kingdom Metazoa; phylum Chordata; class Mammalia; order Artiodactyla; family Ziphiidae; genus Hyperoodon; species Hyperoodon ampullatus. The sequence goes on from NW_027640856.1 coordinate 132,031, forward strand.
CTTATGACATTGATTTCATGGCTGAGGGATATTCCATCGTACGTAAGTACCACAATTTTTTGAACCATGTTTATATTTTCTGGGATACTTAAGGTGTATCCAAGTTGAGGTCCTTGTATGCAGTGCAGCCCTAAATTTTGGGGTGGCTCTGTCTTATTGATTTTCAGTTTTCCCAAGGTATATTCCCTAGACTGGTAGTGCCCTTGGCTCTGTAGCTCTGTTCTTTACTTGCTTTAGGGAACAGAATGCACTCCTCCAGAGAGGCAGTTGGCAATTTACATCCCGCCCATCAGCATAACAAGGCTCCCTGTTCTCCAGGGCCTGTCTTGCCTTTCTTGTTCTTACACATTTTGTGGATGTCCCTTTTGACCGGTGGGAAGTGATACTTCTTTGTAGTGCAGATTTGCATTGCCCGCTTGCTTGCTTGGCCAAAAAGGGCGTATGCGTTTTCTCCTGAATATATTCAGGAGAAAACGCATACGCCCTTTTTGGCCAAGTGCATCATTGTCGAAGTTGTGCCCCTCTTCGTGTGCTTTAAAGGCGATTCCAACGTACCTCTTGAAATCTGTTTCCTGCTATTCTGCCTCGCTTTCAAGTCCGCCTCGTTGCCTTCCCTCAACAGATTTTTGGACGATAGTTGTCCTTTATTACTCGGCCAGTTTGTGAATTGCTGTGCCCCTGAGCTCCATTTTTCAACTCGTTTTTGGTGAGCTGACCGCAAGTCCAAAATTTTGGTTCAGGACCTATACTGGTTCCCAGTGGGTGGCTGAGAATTCGGTTAATTCTTCTTCCTGCCGGGAAATTACAGTGATATGTGCCCGTCCAAATGCCTAACAGCTACTCTCTCATTGGTTCTCCCTCTTCCCTTTCATCCTCTGCCAAATTGGCAACCTGTGCGAACCAAGAGGTTAAAGGGGCTGTCTCTCCAAGTTGGGAGGTTGATAGTAAAGCAGACGGAAAGTCAAACCGGAGCACCAGGAGAGGGACTATGCGTTCAGTTTTAGAAACCTTTCGTATTCACAGTGTGTCCGTTCTCTAGGTTTCCCGCACATGTTATAGCTGTAGTAATATTCCCTTCAACCTGGAGAGTTCGGACCCATGGAATGGGTGCCATGCATTATTGCTTTAAAGGGTCTGCATTTGCTCACCCAATCTCACCAATCGTCTCAGTCCCAAGTGTCCCTCCTTATGCCACATCCAGCTGTCGTTGTAGATAGGGTCATTCCAGCTTTCATCAGAGACCCTGAAGGAATTGTAAAGAATTTCCCAGTTTTTTTGTCTTGTTTTTGAAATTCCTTTTTATAGTGGGTTTGAGCTGATTCTCGCTGCCATGTTTATGCCAGTCTAGACACACTTGATTCCCTTATGGAGACATATCAATACATAGGTTTTAAGATTCTTACTAGTCAGATATTTTCCTCTGCGGGAAAGAAGGGGTTTTGAGTCCCTTTCGCTGAGGACGGTGTAGGTCTTGTCTATTCCATAGTTGGTTTTTGGAACGGTACCTGTGCTTATATCAAACTCTGGTTTTATGCATCACCCCACCTCTCCTTCCCCCTTAAGCAGGTATAAGAGTGTTTTCTAAATGTGAGACACTGTTCTCTTTCCTAACTCAGTTCAAGTGTAGCCATGTTTACAGGATCTTCATAAGTGATATCTTATGATAAGTTTCTTTTTCTGTGTGACTTATTTCACTTAGAATCATCGTAACTGAATCCACCCATTTGGCTGCTACTGGTCTTATGACATTGATTTCATGGCTGTGGGATATTCCATCGTACATAAGTACCACAATTTTTTGAACCATGTTTATATTTTCTGGGATACTTAAGGTGTATCCTAGTTGAGGTCCTTGTATGCAGTGCAGCCCTAAATTTTGGGGTGGCTCTGTCTTATTGATTTTCAGTTTTCCCAAGGTATATTCCCTAGACTGGTAGTGCCCTTGGCTCTGTAGCTCTGTTCTTTACTTGCTTTAGGGAACAGAATGCACTCCTCCAGAGAGGCACTTGGCAATTTACATCCCGCCCATCAGCATAACAAGGCTCCCTGTTCTCCAGGGCCTGTCTTGCCTTTCTTGTTCTTACACATTTTGTGGATGTCCCTTTTGACCGGTGGGAAGTGATACTTCTTTGTAGTGCAGATTTGCATTGCCCGCTTGCTTGCTTGGCCAAAAAGGGCGTATGCGTTTTCTCCTGAATATATTCAGGAGAAAACGCATACACCCTTTTTGGCCAAGTGCATCATTGTCGAAGTTGTGCCCCTCTTCCTGTGCTTTAAAGGCAATTCCAACGTACCTCTTGAAATCTGTTTCCTGCTATTCTGCCTCGCTTTCAAGTCCGCCTCGTTGCCTTCCCTCAACAGATTTTTGGACGATAGTTGTCCTTTATTACTCGGCCAGTTTGTGAATTGCTGTGCCCCTGAGCTCCATTTTTCAACTCGTTTTTGGTGAGCTGACCGCAAGTCCAAAATTTTGGTTCAGGACCTATACTGGTTCCCGGTGGGTGGCTGAGAATTTGGTTAATTCTTCTTCCTGCCGGGAAATTACAGTGATATGTGCCCGTCCAAATGCCTAACAGCTACTCTCTCATTGGTTCTCCCTCTTCCCTTTCATCCTCTGCCAAATTGGCAACCTGTGCGAACCAAGAGGTTAAAGGGGCTGTCTCTCCAAGTTGGGAGGTTGATAGTAAAGCAGACGGAAAGTCAAACCGGAGCACCAGGAGAGGGACTATGCGTTGAGTTTTAGAAACCTTTCATATTCACAGTGTGTCCGTTCTCTAGGTTTCCCGCACATGTTATAGCTGTAGTAATATTCCCTTCAACCTGGAGAGTTCGGACCCATGGAATGGGTGCCATGCATTATTGCTTTAAAGGGTCTGCATTTGCTCACCCAATCTCACCAATCGTCTCAGTCCCAAGTGTCCCTCCTTATGCCACATCCAGCTGTCGTTGTAGATAGGGTCATTCCAGCTTTCATCAGAGACCCTGAAGGAATTGTAAAGAATTTCCCAGTTTTTTTGTTTTGTTTTTGAAATTCCTTTTTATAGTGGGTTTGAGCTGATTCTCGCTGCCATGTTTATGCCAGTCTAGACACACTTGATTCCCTTACGGAGACATATCAATACATAGGTTTTAAGATTCTTACTAGTCAGATATTTTCCTGTGCGGAAAATATGGTGTTTTGAGTCCCTTTCACTGAGGACGGTGTAGGTCTTGTCTATTCCATAGTTGGTTTTTGGAACGGTACCTGTGCTTATATCAAACTCTGGTTTTATGCATCACCCCACCTCTCCTTCCCCCTTAAGCAGGTATAAGAGTGTTTTCTAAATGTGAGACACTGTTCTCTTTCCTAACTCAGTTCAAGTGTAGCCATGTTTACAGGATCTTCATAAGTGATATCTTATGATAAGTTTCTTTTTCCGTGTGACTTATTTCACTTAGAATCATCGTACCTGAATCCACCCATTTTGCTGCTACTGGTCTTATGACATTGATTTCATGGCTGAGGGATATTCCATCGTACGTAAGTACCACAATTTTTTGAACCATGTTTATATTTTCTGGGATACTTAAGGTGTATCCAAGTTGAGGTCCTTGTATGCAGTGCAGCCCTAAATTTTGGGGTGGCTCTGTCTTATTGATTTTCAGTTTTCCCAAGGTATATTCCCTAGACTGGTAGTGCCCTTGGCTCTGTAGCTCTGTTCTTTACTTGTTTTAGGGAACAGAATGCACTCCTCCAGAGAGGCAGTTGGCAATTTACATCCCGCCCATCAGCATAACAAGGCTCCCTGTTCTCCAGGGCCTGTCTTGCCTTTCTTGTTCTTACACATTTTGTGGATGTCCCTTTTGACCGGTGGGAAGTGATACTTCTTTGTAGTGCAGGTTTGCATTGCCCGCTTGCTTGCTTGGCCAAAAAGGGCGTATGCGTTTTCTCCTGAATATATTCAGGAGAAAACGCATACGCCCTTTTTGGCCAAGTGCATCATTGTCGAAGTTGTGCCCCTCTTCCTGTGCTTTAAAGGCGATTCCAACATACCTCTTGAAATCTGTTTCCTGCTATTCTGCCTCGCTTTCAAGTCCGCCTCGTTGCCTTCCCTCAACAGATTTTTGGACGATAGTTGTCCTTTATTACTCGGCCAGTTTGTGAATGGATGTGCCCCTGAGCTCCATTTTTCAACTCGTTTTTGGTGAGCTGACCGCAAGTCCAAAATTTTGGTTCAGGACCTATACTGGTTCCTGGTGGGTGGCTGAGAATTTGGTTAATTCTTCTTCCTGCCGGGAAATTACAGTGATATGTGCCCGTCCAAATGCCTAACAGCTACTCTCTCATTGGTTCTCCCTCTTCCCTTTCATCCTCTGCCAAATTGGCAACCTGTGCGAACCAAGAGGTTAAAGGGGCTGTCTCTCCAAGTTGGGAGGTTGATAGTAAAGCAGACGGAAAGTCAAACCGGAGCACCAGGAGAGGGACTATGCGTTGAGTTTTAGAAACCTTTCGTATTCACAGTGTGTCCGTTCTCTAGGTTTCCCGCACATGTTATAGCTGTAGTAATATTCCCTTCAACCTGGAGAGTTCGGACCCATGGAATGGGTGCCATGCATTATTGCTTTAAAGGGTCTGCATTTGCTCACCCAATCTCACCAATCGTCTCAGTCCCAAGTGTCCCTCCTTATGCCACATCCAGCTGTCGTTGTAGATAGGGTCATTCCAGCCTTCATCAGAGACCCTGAAGGAATTGTAAAGAATTTCCCAGTTTTTTTGTTTTGTTTTTGAAATTCCTTTTTATAGTGGGTTTGAGCTGATTCTCGCTGCCATGTTTATGCCAGTCTAGACACACTTGATTCCCTTACGGAGACATATCAATACATAGGTTTTAAGATTCTTACTAGTCAGATATTTTCCTCTGCGGGAAATATGGGGTTTTGAGTCCCTTTCGCTGAGGACGGTGTAGGTCTTGTCTATTCCATAGTTGGTTTTTGGAACGGTACCTGTGCTTATATCAAACTCTGGTTTTATGCATCACCCCACCTCTCCTTCCCCCTTAAGCAGGTATAAGAGTGTTTTCTAAATGTGAGACACTGTTCTCTTTCCTAACTCAGTTCAAGTGTAGCCATGTTTACAGGATCTTCATAAGTGATATCTTATGATAAGTTTCTTTTTCTGTGTGACTTATTTCACTTAGAATCATCGTACCAGAATCCACCCATTTTGCTGCTACTGGTCTTATGACATTGATTTCATGGCTGAGGGATATTCCATCGTACGTAAGTACCACAATTTTTTGAACCATGTTTATATTTTCTGGGATACTTAAGGTGTATCCAAGTTGAGATCCTTGTATGCAGTGCAGCCCTAAATTTTGGGGTGGCTCTGTCTTATTGATTTTCAGTTTTCCCAAGGTATATTCCCTAGACTGGTAGTGCCCTTGGCTCTGTAGCTCTGTTCTTTACTTGTTTTAGGGAACAGAATGCACTCCTCCAGAGAGGCAGTTGGCAATTTACATCCCGCCCATCAGCATAACAAGGCTCCCTGTTCTCCAGGGCCTGTCTTGCCTTTCTTGTTCTTACACATTTTGTGGATGTCCCTTTTGACCGGTGGGAAGTGATACTTCTTTGTAGTGCAGATTTGCATTGCCCGCTTGCTTGCTTGGCCAAAAAGGGCGTATGCGTTTTCTCCTGAATATATTCAGGAGAAAACGCATACGCCCTTTTTGGCCAAGTGCATCATTGTCGAAGTTGTGCCCCTCTTCCTGTGCTTTAAAGGCGATTCCAACGTACCTCTTGAAATCTGTTTCCTGCTATTCTGCCTCGCTTTCAAGTCCGCCTCTTTGCCTTCCCTCAACAGATTTTTGGACGATAGTTGTCCTTTATTACTCGGCAAGTTTGTGAATTGCTGTGCCCCTGAGCTCCATTTTTTAACTCGTTTTAGGTGAGCTGACCGCAAGTCCAAAATTTTGGTTCAGGACCTATACTGGTTCCCGGTGGGGGGCTGAGACTTTGGTTAATTCTTCTTCCTGCCGGGAAATTACAGTGATATGTGCCCGTCCAAATGCCTAACAGCTACTCTCTCATTGGTTCTCCCTCTTCCCTTTCATCCTCTGCCAAATTGGCAACCTGTGCGAACCAAGAGGTTAAAGGGGCTATCTCTCCAAGTTGGGAGGTTGATAGTAAAGCAGACGGAAAGTCAAACCGGAGCACCAGGAGAGGGACTATGCGTTCAGTTTTAGAAACCTTTCGTATTCACAGTGTGTCCGTTCTCTAGGTTTCCCGCACATGTTATAGCTGTAGTAATATTCCCTTCAACCTGGAGAGTTCGGACCCATGGAATGGGTGCCATGCATTATTGCTTTAAAGGGTCTGCATTTGCTCACCCAATCTCACCAATCGTCTCAGTCCCAAGTGTCCCTCCTTATGCCACATCCAGATGTCGTTGTAGATAGGGTCATTCCAGCTTTCATCAGAGACCCTGAAGGAATTGTAAAGAATTTCCCAGTTTTTTTGTCTTGTTTTTGAAATTCCTTTTTATAGTGGGTTTGAGCTGATTCTCGCTGCCATGGTTATGCCAGTCTAGACACACTTGATTCCCTTATGGAGACATATCAATACATAGGTTTTAAGATTCTTACTAGTCAGATATTTTCCTCTGCGGGAAATAAGGGGTTTTGAGTCCCTTTCGCTGAGGACGGTGTAGGTCTTGTCTATTCCATAGTTGGTTTTTGGAACGGTACCTGTGCTTATATCAAACTCTGGTTTTATGCATCACCCCACCTCTCCTTCCCCCTTAAGCAGGTATAAGAGTGTTTCCTAAATGTGAGACACTGTTCTCTTTCCTAACTCAGTTCAAGTGTAGCCATGTTTACAGGATCTTCATAAGTGATATCTTATGATAAGTTTCTTTTTCTGTGTGACTTATTTCACTTAGAATCATCGTAACTGAATCCACCCATTTGGCTGCTACTGGTCTTATGACATTGATTTCATGGCTGAGGGATATTCCATCGTACGTAAGTACCACAATTTTTTGAACCATGTTTATATTTTCTGGGATACTTAAGGTGTATCCAAGTTGAGGTCCTTGTATGCAGTGCAGCCCTAAATTTTGGGGTGGCTCTGTCTTATTGATTTTCAGTTTTCCCAAGGTATATTCCCTAGACTGGTAGTGCCCTTGGCTCTGTAGCTCTGTTCTTTACTTGTTTTAGGGAACAGAATGCACTCCTCCAGAGAGGCAGTTGGCAATTTACATCCCGCCCATCAGCATAACAAGGCTCCCTGTTCTCCAGGGCCTGTCTTGCCTTTCTTGTTCTTACACATTTTGTGGATGTCCCTTTTGACCGGTGGGAAGTGATACTTCTTTGTAGTGCAGATTTGCATTGCCCGCTTGCTTGCTTGGCCAAAAAGGGCGTATGCGTTTTCTCCTGAATATATTCAGGAGAAAACGCATACGCCCTTTTTGGCCAAGTGCATCATTGTCGAAGTTGTGCCCCTCTTCCTGTGCTTTAAAGGCGATTCCAACGTACCTCTTGAAATCTGTTTCCTGCTATTCTGCCTCGCTTTCAAGTCTGCCTCGTTGCCTTCCCTCAACAGATTTTTGGACGATAGTTGTCCTTTATTACTCGGCCAGTTTGTGAATTGCTGTGCCCCTGAGCTCCATTTTTCAACTCGTTTTTGGTGAGCTGACCGCAAGTCCAAAATTTTGGTTCAGGACCTATACTGGTTCCCGGTGGGTGGCTGAGAATTTGGTTAATTCTTCTTCCTGCTGGGAAATTACAGTGATATGTGCCCGTCCAAATGCCTAACAGCTACTCTCTCATTGGTTCTCCCTATTCCCTTTCATCCTCTGCCAAATTGGCATCCTGTGCGAACCAAGAGGTTAAAGTGTCTGTCTCTCCAAGTTGGGAGGTTGATAGTAAAGCAGACGCAAAGTCAAACCGGAGCACCAGGAGAGGGACTATGCGTTCAGTTTTAGAAACCTTTCGTATTCACAGTGTGTCCGTTCTCTAGGTTTCCCGCACATGTTATAGCTGTAGTAATATTCCCTTCAACCTGGAGAGTTCGGACCCATGGAATGGGTGCCATGCATTATTGCTTTAAAGGGTCTGCATTTGCTCACCCAATCTCACCAATCGTCTCAGTCCCAAGTGTCCCTCCTTATGCCACATCCAGCTGTCGTTGTAGATAGGGTCATTCCAGCCTTCATCAGAGACCCTGAAGGAATTGTAAAGAATTTCCCAGTTTTTTTGTTTTGTTTTTGAAATTCCTTTTTATAGTGGGTTTGAGCTGATTCTCGCTGCCATGTTTATGCCAGTCTAGACACACTTGATTCCCTTACGGAGACATATCAATACATAGGTTTTAAGATTCTTACTAGTCAGATATATTCCTCTGCGGGAAATATGGGGTTTTGAGTCCCTTTCGCTGAGGACGGTGTAGGTCTTGTCTATTCCATAGTTGGTTTTTGGAACGGTACCTGTGCTTATATCAAACTCTGGTTTTATGCATCACCCCACCTCTCCTTCCCCCTTAAGCAGGTATAAGAGTGTTTTCTAAATGTGAGACACTGTTCTCTTTCCTAACTCAGTTCAAGTGTAGCCATGTTTACAGGATCTTCATAAGTGATATCTTATGATAAGTTTCTTTTTCTGTGTGACTTATTTCACTTAGAATCATCGTACCTGAATCCACCCATTTTGCTGCTACTGGTCTTATGACATTGATTTCATGGCTGAGGGATATTCCATCGTACGTAAGTACCACAATTTTTTGAACCATGTTTATATTTTCTGGGATACTTAAGGTGTATCCAAGTTGAGGTCCTTGTATGCAGTGCAGCCCTAAATTTTGGGGTGGCTCTGTCTTATTGATTTTCAGTTTTCCCAAGGTATATTCCCTAGACTGGTAGTGCCCTTGGCTCTGTAGCTCTGTTCTTTACTTGTTTTAGGGAACAGAATGCACTCCTCCAGAGAGGCAGTTGGCAATTTACATCCCGCCCATCAGCATAACAAGGCTCCCTGTTCTCCAGGGCCTGTCTTGCCTTTCTTGTTCTTACAAATTTTGTGGATGTCCCTTTTGACCGGTGGGAAGTGATACTTCTTTGTAGTGCAGGTTTGCATTGCCCGCTTGCTTGCTTGGCCAAAAAGGGCGTATGCGTTTTCTCCTGAATATATTCAGGAGAAAACGCATACGCCCTTTTTGGCCAAGTGCATCATTGTCGAAGTTGTGCCCCTCTTCCTGTGCTTTAAAGGCGATTCCAACGTACCTCTTGAAATCTGTTTCCTGCTATTCTGCCTCGCTTTCAAGTCCGCCTCGTTGCCTTCCCTCAACAGATTTTTGGACGATAGTTGTCCTTTATTACTCGGCCAGTTTGTGAATGGATGTGCCCCTGAGCTCCATTTTTCAACTCGTTTTTGGTGAGCTGACCGCAAGTCCAAAATTTTGGTTCAGGACCTATACTGGTTCCTGGTGGGTTTCTGAGAATTTGGTTAATTCTTCTTCCTGCCGGGAAATTACAGTGATATGTGCCCGTCCAAATGCCTAACAGCTACTCTCTCATTGGTTCTCCCTCTTCCCTTTCATCCTCTGCCAAATTGGCAACCTGTGCGAACCAAGAGGTTAAAGGGGCTGTCTCTCCAAGTTGGGAGGTTGATAGTAAAGCAGACGGAAAGTCAAACCGGAGCACCAGGAGAGGGACTATGCGTTGAGTTTTAGAAACCTTTCGTATTCACAGTGTGTCCGTTCTCTAGGTTTCCCGCACATGTTATAGCTGTAGTAATATTCCCTTCAACCTGGAGAGTTCGGACCCATGGAATGGGTGCCATGCATTATTGCTTTAAAGGGTCTGCATTTGCTCACCCAATCTCACCAATCGTCTCAGTCCCAAGTGTCCCTCCTTATGCCACATCCAGCTGTCGTTGTAGATAGGGTCATTCCAGCTTTCATCAGAGACCCTGAAGGAATTGTAAAGAATTTCCCAGTTTTTTTGTTTTGTTTTTGAAATTCCTTTTTATAGTGGGTTTGAGCTGATTCTCGCTGCCATGTTTATGCCAGTCTAGACACACTTGATTCCCTTACGGAGACATATCAATACATAGGTTTTAAGATTCTTACTAGTCAGATATTTTCCTCTGCGGGAAATATGGGGTTTTGAGTCCCTTTCGCTGAGGACGGTGTAGGTCTTGTCTATTCCATAGTTGGTTTTTGGAACGGTACCTGTGCTTATATCAAACTCTGGTTTTATGCATCACCCCACCTCTCCTTCCCCCTTAAGCAGGTATAAGAGTGTTTTCTAAATGTGAGACACTGTTCTCTTTCCTAACTCAGTTCAAGTGTAGCCATGTTTACAGGATCTTCATAAGTGATATCTTATGATAAGTTTCTTTTTCTGTGTGACTTATTTCACTTAGAATCATCGTACCTGAATCCACCCATTTTGCTGCTACTGGTCTTATGACATTGATTTCATGGCTGAGGGATATTCCATCGTACGTAAGTACCACAATTTTTTGAACCATGTTTATATTTTCTGGGATACTTAAGGTGTATCCAAGTTGAGGTCCTTGTATGCAGTGCAGCCCTAAATTTTGGGGTGGCTCTGTCTTATTGATTTTCAGTTTTCCCAAGGTATATTCCCTAGACTGGTAGTGCCCTTGGCTCTGTAGCTCTGTTCTTTACTTGTTTTAGGGAACAGAATGCACTCCTCCAGAGAGGCAGTTGGCAATTTACATCCCGCCCATCAGCATAACAAGGCTCCCTGTTCTCCAGGGCCTGTCTTGCCTTTCTTGTTCTTACACATTTTGTGGATGTCCCTTTTGACCGGTGGGAAGTGATACTTCTTTGTAGTGCAGATTTGCATTGCCCGCTTGCTTGCTTGGCCAAAAAGGGCGTATGCGTTTTCTCCTGAATATATTCAGGAGAAAACGCATACGCCCTTTTTGGCCAAGTGCATCATTGTCGAAGTTGTGCCCCTCTTCGTGTGCTTTAAAGGCGATTCCAACGTACCTCTTGAAATCTGTTTCCTGCTATTCTGCCTCGCTTTCAAGTCCGCCTCGTTGCCTTCCCTCAACAGATTTTTGGACGATAGTTGTCCTTTATTACTCGGCCAGTTTGTGAATTGCTGTGCCCCTGAGCTCCATTTTTCAACTCGTTTTTGGTGAGCTGACCGCAAGTCCAAAATTTTGGTTCAGGACCTATACTGGTTCCCGGTGGGTGGCTGAGAATTCGGTTAATTCTTTTTCCTGCCGGGAAATTACAGTGATATGTGCCCGTCCAAATGCCTAACAGCTGCTCTCTCATTGGTTCTCCCTCTTCCCTTTCATCCTCTGCCAAATTGGCAACCTGTGCGAACCAAGAGGTTAAAGGGGCTGTCTCTCCAAGATGGGAGGTTGATAATAAAGCAGACGGAAAGTCAAACCGGAGCACCAGGAGAGGGACTATTCGTTGAGTTTTAGAAACTTTTCGTGTTCACAGTGTGTCCGTTCTCTAGGTTTCCCGCACATGTTATAGCTGTAGTAATATTCCCTTCAACCTGGAGAGTTCGGACCCATGGAATGGGTGCCATGCATTATTGCTTTAAAGGGTCTGCATTTGCTCACCCAATCTCACCAATCGTCTCAGTCCCAAGTGTCCCTCCTTATGCCACATCCAGCTGTCGTTGTAGATAGGGTCATTCCAGCTTTCATCAGAGACCCTGAAGGAATTGTAAAGAATTTCCCAGTTTTTTTGTTTTGTTTTTGAAATTCCTTTTTATAGTGGGTTTGAGCTGATTCTCGCTGCCATGTTTATGCCAGTCTAGACACACTTGATTCCCTTATGGAGACATATCAATACATAGGTTTTAAGATTCTTACTAGTCAGATATTTTCCTCTGCGGGAAATATGGGGTTTTGAGTCCCTTTCGCTGAGGACGGTGTAGGTCTTGTCTATTCCATAGTTGGTTTTTGGAACGGTACCTGTGCTTATATCAAACTCTGGTTTTATGCATCACCCCACCTCTCCTTCCCCCTTAAGCAGGTATAAGAGTGTTTTCTAAATGTGAGACACTGTTCTCTTTCCTAACTCAGTTCAAGTGTAGCCATGTTTACAGGATCTTCATAAGTGATATCTTATGATAAGTTTCTTTTTCTGTGTGACTTATTTCACTTAGAATCATCGTACCTGAATCCACCCATTTTGCTGCTACTGGTCTTATGACATTGATTTCATGGCTGAGGGATATTCCATCGTACGTAAGTACCACAATTTTTTGAACCATGTTTATATTTTCTGGGATACTTAAGGTGTATCCAACTTGAGGTCCTTGTATGCAGTGCAGCCCTAAATTTTGGGGTGGCTCTGTCTTATTGATTTTCAGTTTTCCCAAGGTATATTCCCTAGACTGGTAGTGCCCTTGGCTCTGTAGCTCTGTTCTTTACTTGTTGTAGGGAACAGAATGCACTCCTCCAGAGAGGCAGTTGGCAATTTACATCCCGCCCATCAGCATAACAAGGCTCCCTGTTCTCCAGGGCCTGTCTTGCCTTTCTTGTTCTTACACATTTTGTGGATGTCCCTTTTGACCGGTGGGAAGTGATACTTCTTTGTAGTGCAGATTTGCATTGCCCGCTTGCTTGCTTGGCCAAAAAGGGCGTATGCGTTTTCTCCTGAATATATTCAGGAGAAAACGCATACGCCCTTTTTGGCCAAGTGCATCATTGTCGAAGTTGTGCCCCTCTTCCTGTGCTTTAAAGGCGATTCCAACGTACCTCTTGAAATCTGTTTCCTGCTATTCTGCCTCGCTTTCAAGTCCGCCTCGTTGCGTTCCCCCAACAGATTTTTGGACGATAGTTGTCCTTTATTACTCGGCCAGATTGTGAATTGCTGTGCCCCTGAGCTCCATTTTTCAACTCGTTTTTGGTGAGCTGACCGCAAGTCCAAAATTTTGGTTCAGGACCTATACTGGTTCCCGGTGGGTGGCTGAGAATTTGGTTAATTCTTCTTCCTGCCGGGAAATTACAGTGATATGTGCCCGTCCAAATGCCTAACAGCTACTCTCTCATTGGTTCTCCTTCTTCCCTTTCATCCTCTGCCAAATTGGCAACCTGTGCGAACCAAGAGGTTAAAGGGGCTGTCTCTCCAAGTTGGGAGGTTGATAGTAAAGCAGACGGAAAGTCAAACCGGAGCACCAGGAGAGGGACTATGCGTTGAGTTTTAGAATCCTTTCGTATTCACAGTGTGTCCGTTCTCTAGGTTTCCCGCACATGTTATAGCTGTAGTAATATTCCCTTCAACCTGGAGAGTTCGGACCCATGGAATGGGTGCCATGCATTATTGCTTTAAAGGGTCTGCATTTGCTCAACCAATCTCACCAATCGTCTCAGTCCCAAGTGTCCCTCCTTATGCCACATCCAGCTGTCGTTGTAGATAGGGTCATTCCAGCTTTCATCAGAGACCCTGAAGGAATTGTAAAGAATTTCCCAGTTTTTTTGTTTTGTTTTTGAAATTCCTTTTTATAGTGGGTTTGAGCTGATTCTCGCTGCCATGTTTATGCCAGTCTAGACACACTTGATTCCCTTACGGAGACATATCAATACATAGGTTTTAAGATTCTTACTAGTCAGATATTTTCCTCTGCGGGAAATATGGGGTTTTGAGTCCCTTTCGCTGAGGACGGTGTAGGTCTTGTCTATTCCATAGTTGGTTTTTGGAACGGTACCTGTGCTTATATCAAACTCTGGTTTTATGCATCACCCCACCTCTCCTTCCCCCTTAAGCAGGTATAAGAGTGTTTTCTAAATGTGAGACACTGTTCTCTTTCCTAACTCAGTTCAAGTGTAGCCATGTTTACAGGATCTTCATAAGTGATATCTTATGATAAGTTTCTTTTTCTGTGTGACTTATTTCACTTAGAATCATCGTACCTGAATCCACCCATTTTGCTGCTACTGGTCTTATGACATTGATTTCATGGCTGAGGGATATTCCATCGTACGTAAGTACCACAATTTTTTGAACCATGTTTATATTTTCTGGGATACTTAAGGTGTATCCAAGTTGAGGTCCTTGTATGCAGTGCAGCCCTAAATTTTGGGGTGGCTCTGTCTTATTGATTTTCAGTTTTCCCAAGGTATATTCCCTAGACTGGTAGTGCCCTTGGCTCTGTAGCTCTGTTCTTTACTTGCTTTAGGGAACAGAATGCACTCCTCCAGAGAGGCAGTTGGCAATTTACATCCCGCCCATCAGCATAACAAGGCTCCCTGTTCTCCAGGGCCTGTCTTGCCTTTCTTGTTCTTACACATTTTGTGGATGTCCCTTTTGACCGGTGGGAAGTGATACTTCTTTGTAGTGCAGATTTGCATTGCCCGCTTGCTTGCTTGGCCAAAAAGGGCGTATGCGTTTTCTCCTGAATATATTCAGGAGAAAACGCATACGCCCTTTTTGGCCAAGTGCATCATTGTCGAAGTTGTGCCCCTCTTCGTGTGCTTTAAAGGCGATTCCAACGTACCTCTTGAAATCTGTTTCCTGCTATTCTGCCTCGCTTTCAAGTCCGCCTCGTTGCCTTCCCTCAACAGATTTTTGGACGATAGTTGTCCTTTATTACTCGGCCAGTTTGTGAATTGCTGTGCCCCTGAGCTCCATTTTTCAACTCGTTTTTGGTGAGCTGACCGCAAGTCCAAAATTTTGGTTCAGGACCTATACTGGTTCCCAGTGGGTGGCTGAGAATTCGGTTAATTCTTCTTCCTGCCGGGAAATTACAGTGATATGTGCCCGTCCAAATGCCTAACAGCTACTCTCTCATTGGTTCTCCCTCTTCCCTTTCATCCTCTGCCAAATTGGCAACCTGTGCGAACCAAGAGGTTAAAGGGGCTGTCTCTCCAAGTTGGGAGGTTGATAGTAAAGCAGACGGAAAGTCAAACCGGAGCACCAGGAGAGGGACTATGCGTTCAGTTTTAGAAACCTTTCGTATTCACAGTGTGTCCGTTCTCTAGGTTTCCCGCACATGTTATAGCTGTAGTAATATTCCCTTCAACCTGGAGAGTTCGGACCCATGGAATG
The DNA here is from genome assembly GCF_949752795.1 of Hyperoodon ampullatus. Lineage (NCBI taxonomy): Eukaryota > Metazoa > Chordata > Mammalia > Artiodactyla > Ziphiidae > Hyperoodon > Hyperoodon ampullatus. The sequence continues at coordinate 147,049 of NW_027640856.1, forward strand.
GGTGCCATGCATTATTGCTTTAAAGGGTCTGCATTTGCTCACCCAATCTCACCAATCGTCTCAGTCCCAAGTGTCCCTCCTTATGCCACATCCAGCTGTCGTTGTAGATAGGGTCATTCCAGCTTTCATCAGAGACCCTGAAGGAATTGTAAAGAATTTCCCAGTTTTTTTGTCTTGTTTTTGAAATTCCTTTTTATAGTGGGTTTGAGCTGATTCTCGCTGCCATGTTTATGCCAGTCTAGACACACTTGATTCCCTTATGGAGACATATCAATACATAGGTTTTAAGATTCTTACTAGTCAGATATTTTCCTCTGCGGGAAAGAAGGGGTTTTGAGTCCCTTTCGCTGAGGACGGTGTAGGTCTTGTCTATTCCATAGTTGGTTTTTGGAACGGTACCTGTGCTTATATCAAACTCTGGTTTTATGCATCACCCCACCTCTCCTTCCCCCTTAAGCAGGTATAAGAGTGTTTTCTAAATGTGAGACACTGTTCTCTTTCCTAACTCAGTTCAAGTGTAGCCATGTTTACAGGATCTTCATAAGTGATATCTTATGATAAGTTTCTTTTTCTGTGTGACTTATTTCACTTAGAATCATCGTAACTGAATCCACCCATTTGGCTGCTACTGGTCTTATGACATTGATTTCATGGCTGTGGGATATTCCATCGTACATAAGTACCACAATTTTTTGAACCATGTTTATATTTTCTGGGATACTTAAGGTGTATCCTAGTTGAGGTCCTTGTATGCAGTGCAGCCCTAAATTTTGGGGTGGCTCTGTCTTATTGATTTTCAGTTTTCCCAAGGTATATTCCCTAGACTGGTAGTGCCCTTGGCTCTGTAGCTCTGTTCTTTACTTGCTTTAGGGAACAGAATGCACTCCTCCAGAGAGGCACTTGGCAATTTACATCCCGCCCATCAGCATAACAAGGCTCCCTGTTCTCCAGGGCCTGTCTTGCCTTTCTTGTTCTTACACATTTTGTGGATGTCCCTTTTGACCGGTGGGAAGTGATACTTCTTTGTAGTGCAGATTTGCATTGCCCGCTTGCTTGCTTGGCCAAAAAGGGCGTATGCGTTTTCTCCTGAATATATTCAGGAGAAAACGCATACACCCTTTTTGGCCAAGTGCATCATTGTCGAAGTTGTGCCCCTCTTCCTGTGCTTTAAAGGCAATTCCAACGTACCTCTTGAAATCTGTTTCCTGCTATTCTGCCTCGCTTTCAAGTCCGCCTCGTTGCCTTCCCTCAACAGATTTTTGGACGATAGTTGTCCTTTATTACTCGGCCAGTTTGTGAATTGCTGTGCCCCTGAGCTCCATTTTTCAACTCGTTTTTGGTGAGCTGACCGCAAGTCCAAAATTTTGGTTCAGGACCTATACTGGTTCCCGGTGGGTGGCTGAGAATTTGGTTAATTCTTCTTCCTGCCGGGAAATTACAGTGATATGTGCCCGTCCAAATGCCTAACAGCTACTCTCTCATTGGTTCTCCCTCTTCCCTTTCATCCTCTGCCAAATTGGCAACCTGTGCGAACCAAGAGGTTAAAGGGGCTGTCTCTCCAAGTTGGGAGGTTGATAGTAAAGCAGACGGAAAGTCAAACCGGAGCACCAGGAGAGGGACTATGCGTTGAGTTTTAGAAACCTTTCGTATTCACAGTGTGTCCGTTCTCTAGGTTTCCCGCACATGTTATAGCTGTAGTAATATTCCCTTCAACCTGGAGAGTTCGGACCCATGGAATGGGTGCCATGCATTATTGCTTTAAAGGGTCTGCATTTGCTCACCCAATCTCACCAATCGTCTCAGTCCCAAGTGTCCCTCCTTATGCCACATCCAGCTGTCGTTGTAGATAGGGTCATTCCAGCCTTCATCAGAGACCCTGAAGGAATTGTAAAGAATTTCCCAGTTTTTTTGTTTTGTTTTTGAAATTCCTTTTTATAGTGGGTTTGAGCTGATTCTCGCTGCCATGTTTATGCCAGTCTAGACACACTTGATTCCCTTACGGAGACATATCAATACATAGGTTTTAAGATTCTTACTAGTCAGATATTTTCCTGTGCGGAAAATATGGTGTTTTGAGTCCCTTTCACTGAGGACGGTGTAGGTCTTGTCTATTCCATAGTTGGTTTTTGGAACGGTACCTGTGCTTATATCAAACTCTGGTTTTATGCATCACCCCACCTCTCCTTCCCCCTTAAGCAGGTATAAGAGTGTTTTCTAAATGTGAGACACTGTTCTCTTTCCTAACTCAGTTCAAGTGTAGCCATGTTTACAGGATCTTCATAAGTGATATCTTATGATAAGTTTCTTTTTCTGTGTGACTTATTTCACTTAGAATCATCGTACCTGAATCCACCCATTTTGCTGCTACTGGTCTTATGACATTGATTTCATGGCTGAGGGATATTCCATCGTACGTAAGTACCACAATTTTTTGAACCATGTTTATATTTTCTGGGATACTTAAGGTGTATCCAAGTTGAGGTCCTTGTATGCAGTGCAGCCCTAAATTTTGGGGTGGCTCTGTCTTATTGATTTTCAGTTTTCCCAAGGTATATTCCCTAGACTGGTAGTGCCCTTGGCTCTGTAGCTCTGTTCTTTACTTGTTTTAGGGAACAGAATGCACTCCTCCAGAGAGGCAGTTGGCAATTTACATCCCGCCCATCAGCATAACAAGGCTCCCTGTTCTCCAGGGCCTGTCTTGCCTTTCTTGTTCTTACACATTTTGTGGATGTCCCTTTTGACCGGTGGGAAGTGATACTTCTTTGTAGTGCAGGTTTGCATTGCCCGCTTGCTTGCTTGGCCAAAAAGGGCGTATGCGTTTTCTCCTGAATATATTCAGGAGAAAACGCATACGCCCTTTTTGGCCAAGTGCATCATTGTCGAAGTTGTGCCCCTCTTCCTGTGCTTTAAAGGCGATTCCAACGTACCTCTTGAAATCTGTTTCCTGCTATTCTGCCTCGCTTTCAAGTCCGCCTCGTTGCCTTCCCTCAACAGATTTTTGGACGATAGTTGTCCTTTATTACTCGGCCAGTTTGTGAATGGATGTGCCCCTGAGCTCCATTTTTCAACTCGTTTTTGGTGAGCTGACCGCAAGTCCAAAATTTTGGTTCAGGACCTATACTGGTTCCTGGTGGGTGGCTGAGAATTTGGTTAATTCTTCTTCCTGCCGGGAAATTACAGTGATATGTGCCCGTCCAAATGCCTAACAGCTACTCTCTCATTGGTTCTCCCTCTTCCCTTTCATCCTCTGCCAAATTGGCAACCTGTGCGAACCAAGAGGTTAAAGGGGCTGTCTCTCCAAGTTGGGAGGTTGATAGTAAAGCAGACGGAAAGTCAAACCGGAGCACCAGGAGAGGGACTATGCGTTGAGTTTTAGAAACCTTTCGTATTCACAGTGTGTCCGTTCTCTAGGTTTCCCGCACATGTTATAGCTGTAGTAATATTCCCTTCAACCTGGAGAGTTCGGACCCATGGAATGGGTGCCATGCATTATTGCTTTAAAGGGTCTGCATTTGCTCACCCAATCTCACCAATCGTCTCAGTCCCAAGTGTCCCTCCTTATGCCACATCCAGCTGTCGTTGTAGATAGGGTCATTCCAGCCTTCATCAGAGACCCTGAAGGAATTGTAAAGAATTTCCCAGTTTTTTTGTTTTGTTTTTGAAATTCCTTTTTATAGTGGGTTTGAGCTGATTCTCGCTGCCATGTTTATGCCAGTCTAGACACACTTGATTCCCTTACGGAGACATATCAATACATAGGTTTTAAGATTCTTACTAGTCAGATATTTTCCTCTGCGGGAAATATGGGGTTTTGAGTCCCTTTCGCTGAGGACGGTGTAGGTCTTGTCTATTCCATAGTTGGTTTTTGGAACGGTACCTGTGCTTATATCAAACTCTGGTTTTATGCATCACCCCACCTCTCCTTCCCCCTTAAGCAGGTATAAGAGTGTTTTCTAAATGTGAGACACTGTTCTCTTTCCTAACTCAGTTCAAGTGTAGCCATGTTTACAGGATCTTCATAAGTGATATCTTATGATAAGTTTCTTTTTCTGTGTGACTTATTTCACTTAGAATCATCGTACCTGAATCCACCCATTTTGCTGCTACTGGTCTTATGACATTGATTTCATGGCTGAGGGATATTCCATCGTACGTAAGTACCACAATTTTTTGAACCATGTTTATATTTTCTGGGATACTTAAGGTGTATCCAAGTTGAGGTCCTTGTATGCAGTGCAGCCCTAAATTTTGGGGTGGCTCTGTCTTATTGATTTTCAGTTTTCCCAAGGTATATTCCCTAGACTGGTAGTGCCCTTGGCTCTGTAGCTCTGTTCTTTACTTGTTTTAGGGAACAGAATGCACTCCTCCAGAGAGGCAGTTGGCAATTTACATCCCGCCCATCAGCATAACAAGGCTCCCTGTTCTCCAGGGCCTGTCTTGCCTTTCTTGTTCTTACACATTTTGTGGATGTCCCTTTTGACCGGTGGGAAGTGATACTTCTTTGTAGTGCAGATTTGCATTGCCCGCTTGCTTGCTTGGCCAAAAAGGGCGTATGCGTTTTCTCCTGAATATATTCAGGAGAAAACGCATACGCCCTTTTTGGCCAAGTGCATCATTGTCGAAGTTGTGCCCCTCTTCCTGTGCTTTAAAGGCGATTCCAACGTACCTCTTGAAATCTGTTTCCTGCTATTCTGCCTCGCTTTCAAGTCCGCCTCGTTGCCTTCCCCCAACAGATTTTTGGACGATAGTTGTCCTTTATTACTCGGCCAGATTGTGAATTGCTGTGCCCCTGAGCTCCATTTTTCAACTCGTTTTTGGTGAGCTGACCGCAAGTCCAAAATTTTGGTTCAGGACCTATACTGGTTCCCGGTGGGTGGCTGAGAATTTGGTTAATTCTTCTTCCTGCCGGGAAATTACAGTGATATGTGCCCGTCCAAATGCCTAACAGCTACTCTCTCATTGGTTCTCCTTCTTCCCTTTCATCCTCTGCCAAATTGGCAACCTGTGCGAACCAAGAGGTTAAAGGGGCTGTCTCTCCAAGTTGGGAGGTTGATAGTAAAGCAGACGGAAAGTCAAACCGGAGCACCAGGAGAGGGACTATGCGTTGAGTTTTAGAATCCTTTCGTATTCACAGTGTGTCCGTTCTCTAGGTTTCCCGCACATGTTATAGCTGTAGTAATATTCCCTTCAACCTGGAGACTTCGGACCCATGGAATGGGTGCCATGCATTATTGCTTTAAAGGGTCTGCATTTGCTCAACCAATCTCACCAATCGTCTCAGTCCCAAGTGTCCCTCCTTATGCCACATCCAGCTGTCGTTGTAGATAGGGTCATTCCAGCTTTCATCAGAGACCCTGAAGGAATTGCAAAGAATTTCCCAGTTTTTTTGTTTTGTTTTTGAAATTCCTTTTTATAGTGGGTTTGAGCTGATTCTCGCTGCCATGTTTATGCCAGTCTAGACACACTTGATTCCCTTACGGAGACATATCAATACATAGGTTTTAAGATTCTTACTAGTCAGATATTTTCCTCTGCGGGAAATATGGGGTTTTGAGTCCCTTTCGCTGAAGACGGTGTAGGTCTTGTCTATTCCATAGTTGGTTTTTGGAACGGTACCTGTGCTTATATCAAACTCTGGTTTTATGCATCACCCCACCTCTCCTTCCCCCTTAAGCAGGCATAAGAGTGTTTTCTAAATGTGAGACACTGTTCTCTTTCCTAACTCAGTTCAAGTGTAGCCATGTTTACAGGATCTTCATAAGTGATATCTTATGATAAGTTTCTTTTTCTGTGTGACTTATTTCACTTAGAATCATCGTACCTGAATCCACCCATTTTGCTGCTACTGGTCTTATGACATTGATTTCATGGCTGAGGGATATTCCATCGTACGTAAGTACCACAATTTTTTGAACCATGTTTATATTTTCTGGGATACTTAAGGTGTATCCAAGTTGAGGTCCTTGTATGCAGTGCAGCCCTAAATTTTGGGGTGGCTCTGTCTTATTGATTTTCAGTTTTCCCAAGGTATATTCCCTAGACTGGTAGTGCCCTTGGCTCTGTAGCTCTGTTCTTTACTTGTTTTAGGGAACAGAATGCACTCCTCCAGAGAGGCAGTTGGCAATTTACATCCCGCCCATCAGCATAACAAGGCTCCCTGTTCTCCAGGGCCTGTCTTGCCTTTCTGGTTCTTACACATTTTGTGGATGTCCCTTTTGACCGGTGGGAAGTGATACTTCTTTGTAGTGCAGATTTGCATTGCCCGCTTGCTTGCTTGGCCAAAAAGGGCGTATGCGTTTTCTCCTGAATATATTCAGGAGAAAACGCATACGCCCTTTTTGGCCAAGTGCATCATTGTCGAAGTTGTGCCCCTCTTCCTGTGCTTTAAAGGCGATTCCAACGTACCTCTTGAAATCTGTTTCCTGCTATTCTGCCTCGCTTTCAAGTCCGCCTCGTTGCCTTCCGTCAACAGGTTTTTGGACGATAGGTGTCCTTTATTACTCGGCCAGTTTGTGAATTGCTGTGTCCCTGAGCTCCATTTTTCAACTCGTTTTTGGAGAGCTGACCGCAAGTCCAAAATTTTGGCTCAGGACCTATACTGGTTCCCGGTGGGTGGCTGAGAATTTGGTTAATTCTTCTTCCTGCCAGGAAATTACAGTGATATGTGCCCGTCCAAATGCCTAACAGCTACTCTCTCATTGGTTCTCCCTCTTCCCTTTCAGCCTCTGCCAAATTGGCAACCTGTGCGAACCAAGAGCTTAAAGGGGCTGTCTCTCCAAGTTGGGAGGTTGATAGTAAAGCAGACGGAAAGTCAAACCGGAGCACCAGGAGAGGGACTATTCGTTGAGTTTTAGAAACCTTTCGTATTCACAGTGTGTCCGTTCTCTAGGTTTCCCGAACATGTTATAGCTGTAGTAATATTCCCTTCAACCTGGAGAGTTCGGACCCATGGAATGGGTGCCATGCATTATTGCTTTAAAGGGTGTGCATTTGCTCACCCAATCTCACCAATCGTCTCAGTCCCAAGTGTCCCTCCTTATGCCACATCCAGCTGTCATTGTAGATAGGGTCATTCCAGCTTTCATCAGAGACCCTGAAGGAATTGTAAAGAATTTCCCAGTTTTTTTGTTTTGTTTTTGAAATTCCTTTTTATAGTGGGTTTGAGCTGATTCTCGCTGCCATGTTTATGCCAGTCTAGACACACTTGATTCCCTTACGGAGACATATCTATACATAGGTTTTAAGATTCTTACTAGTCAGATATTTTCCTCTGCGGGAAATATGGGGTTTTGAGTCCCTTTCACTGAGGACGGTGTAGGTCTTGTCTATTCCATAGTTGGTTTTTGGAACGGTACCTGTGCTTATATCAAACTCTGGTTTTATGCATCACCCCACCTCTCCTTCCCCCTTAAGCAGGCATAAGAGTGTTTTCTAAATGTGAGACACTGTTCTCTTTCCTAACTCAGTTCAAGTGTAGCCATGTTTACAGGATCTTCATAAGTGATATCTTATGATAAGTTTCTTTTTCTGTGTGACTTATTTCACTTAGAATCATCGTACCTGAATCCACCCATTTTGCTGCTACTGGTCTTATGACATTGATTTCATGGCTGAGGGATATTCCATCGTACGTAAGTACCACAATTTTTTGAACCATGTTTATATTTTCTGGGATACTTAAGGTGTATCCAAGTTGAGGTCCTTGTATGCAGTGCAGCCCTAAATTTTGGGGTGGCTCTGTCTTATTGATTTTCAGTTTTCCCAAGGTATATTCCCTAGACTGGTAGTGCCCTTGGCTCTGTAGCTCTGTTCTTTACTTGTTTTAGGGAACAGAATGAACTCCTCCAGAGAGGCAGTTGGCAATTTACATCCCGCCCATCAGCATAACAAGGCTCCCTGTTCTCCAGGGCCTGTCTTGCCTTTCTGGTTCTTACACATTTTGTGGATGTCCCTTTTGACCGGTGGGAAGTGATACTTCTTTGTAGTGCAGATTTGCATTGCCCGCTTGCTTGCTTGGCCAAAAAGGGCGTATGCGTTTTCTCCTGAATATATTCAGGAGAAAACGCATACGCCCTTTATGGCCAAGTGCATCATTGTCGAAGTTGTGCCCCTCTTCCTGTGCTTTAAAGGCGATTCCAACGTACCACTTGAAATCTGTTTCCTGCTATGCTGCCTCGCTTTCAAGTCCGCCTCGTTGCCTTCCGTCAACAGATTTTTGGACGATAGGTGTCCTTTATTACTCGGCCAGTTTGTGAATTGCTGTGTCCCTGAGCTCCATTTTTCAACTCGTTTTTGGAGAGCTGACCGCAAGTCCAAAATTTTGGCTCAGGACCTATACTGGTTCCCGGTGGGTGGCTGAGAATTTGGTTAATTCTTCTTCCTGCCAGGAAATTACAGTGATATGTGCCCGTCCAAATGCCTAACAGCTACTCTCTCATTGGTTCTCCCTCTTCCCTTTCATCCTCTGCCAAATTGGCAACCTGTGCGAACCAAGAGCTTAAAGGGGCTGTCTCTCCAAGTTGGGAGGTTGATAGTAAAGCAGACGGAAAGTCAAACTGGAGCACCAGGAGAGGGACTATTCGTTGAGTTTTAGAAACCTTTCGTATTCACAGTGTGTCCGTTCTCTAGGTTTCCCGCACATGTTATAGCTGTAGTAATATTCCCTTCAACCTGGAGAGTTCGGACCCATGGAATGGGTGCCATGCATTATTGCTTTAAAGGGTGTGCATTTGCTCACCCAATCTCACCAATTGTCTCAGTCCCAAGTGTCCCTCCTTATGCCACATCCAGCTGTCATTGTAGATAGGGTCATTCCAGCTTTCATCAGAGACCCTGAAGGAATTGTAAAGAATTTCCCAGTTTTTTTGTTTTGTTTTTGAAATTCCTTTTTATAGTGGGTTTGAGCTGATTCTCGCTGCCATGTTTATGCCAGTCTAGACACACTTGATTCCCTTACGGAGACATATCTATACATAGGTTTTAAGATTCTTACTAGTCAGATATTTTCCTCTGCGGGAAATATGGGGTTTTGAGTCCCTTTCACTGAGGACGGTGTAGGTCTTGTCTATTCCATAGTTGGTTTTTGGAACGGTACCTGTGCTTATATCAAACTCTGGTTTTATGCATCACCCCACCTCTCCTTCCCCCTTAAGCAGGTATAAGAGTGTTTTCTAAATGTGAGACACTGTTCTCTTTCCTAACTCAGTTCAAGTGTAGCCATGTTTACAGGATCTTCATAAGTGATATCTTATGATAAGTTTCTTTTTCTGTGTGACTTATTTCACTTAGAATCATCGTACCTGAATCCACCCATTTTGCTGCTACTGGTCTTATGACATTGATTTCATGGCTGAGGGATATTCCATCGTACGTAAGTACCACAATTTTTTGAACCATGTTTATATTTTCTGGGATACTTAAGGTGTATCCAAGTTGAGGTCCTTGTATGCAGTGCAGCCCTAAATTTTGGGGTGGCTCTGTCTTATTGATTTTCAGTTTTCCCAAGGTATATTCCCTAGACTGGTAGTGCCCTTGGCTCTGTAGCTCTGTTCTTTACTTGTTTTAGGGAACAGAATGCACTCCTCCAGAGAGGCAGTTGGCAATTTACATCCCGCCCATCAGCATAACAAGGCTCCCTGTTCTCCAGGGCCTGTCTTGCCTTTCTTGTTCTTACACATTTTGTGGATGTCCCTTTTGACCGGTGGGAAGTGATACTTCTTTGTAGTGCAGATTTGCATTGCCCGCTTGCTTGCTTGGCCAAAAAGGGCGTATGCGTTTTCTCCTGAATATATTCAGGAGAAAACGCATACGCCCTTTTTGGCCAAGTGCATCATTGTCGAAGTTGTGCCCCTCTTCCTGTGCTTTAAAGGCGATTCCAACGTACCTCTTGAAATCTGTTTCCTGCTATTCTGCCTCGCTTTCAAGTCCGCCTCATTGCCTTCCCTCAACAGATTTTTGGACGATAGTTGTCCTTTATTACTAGGCCAGTTTGTGAATTGCTGTGCCCCTGAGCTCCATTTTTCAACTCGTTTTTGGTGAGCTGACCGCAAGTCCAAAATTTTGGTTCAGGACCTATACTGGTTCCCGGTGGGTGGCTGAGAATTTGGTTAATTCTTCTTCCTGCCGGGAAATTACAGTGATATGTGCCCGTCCAAATGCCTAACAGCTACTCTCTCATTGGTTCTCCCTCTTCCCTTTCATCCTCTGCCAAATGGGCAACCTGTGCGAACCAAGATGTTAAAGGGGCTGTCTCTCCAAGTTGGGAGGTTGATAGTAAAGCAGACGGAAAGTCAAACCGGAGCACCAGGAGAGGGACTATGCGTTGAGTTTTAGAAACCTTTCGTATTCACAGTGTGTCCGTTCCCTAGGTTTCCAGCACATGTTATAGCTGTAGTAATATTCCCTTCAACCTGGAGAGTTCGGACCCATGGAATGGGTGCCATGCATTATTGCTTTAAAGGGTCTGCATTTGCTCACCCAATCTCACCAATCATCTCAGTCCCAAGTGTCCCTCCTTATGCCACATCCAGCTGTCGTTGTAGATAGGGTCATTCCAGCTTTCATCAGAGACCCTGAAGGAATTGTAAAGAATTTCCCAGTTTTTTTGTTTTGTTTTTGAAATTCCTTTTTATAGTGGGTTTGAGCTGATTCTCGCTGCCATGTTTATGCCAGTCTAGACACACTTGATTCCCTTACGGAGACATATCAATACATAGGTTTTAAGATTCTTACTAGTCAGATACTTTCTCTGCGGGAAATATGGGGTTTTGAGTCCCTTTCACTGAGGACGGTGTAGGTCTTGTCTATTCCATAGTTGGTTTTTGGAACGGTACCTGTGCTTATATCAAACTCTGGTTTTATGCATCACCCCACCTCTCCTTCCCCCTTAAGCAGGTATAAGAGTGTTTTCTAAATGTGAGACACTGTTCTCTTTCCTAACTCAGTTCAAGTGTAGCCATGTTTACAGGATCTTCATAAGTGATATCTTATGATAAGTTTCTTTTTCTGTGTGACTTATTTCACTTAGAATCATCGTACCTGAATCCACCCATTTTGCTGCTACTGGTCTTATGACATTGATTTCATGGCTGAGGGATATTCCATCGTACGTAAGTACCACAATTTTTTGAACCATGTTTATATTTTCTGGGATACTTAAGGTGTATCCAAGTTGAGGTCCTTGTATGCAGTGCAGCCCTAAATTTTGGGGTGGCTCTGTCTTATTGATTTTCAGTTTTCCCAAGGTATATTCCCTAGACTGGTAGTGCCCTTGGCTCTGTAGCTCTGTTCTTTACTTGTTGTAGGAAACAGAATGCACTCCTCCAGAGAGGCAGTTGGCAATTTACATCCCGCCCATCAGCATAACAAGGCTCCCTGTTCTCCAGGGCCTGTCTTGCCTTTCTTGTTCTTACACATTTTGTGGATGTCCCTTTTGACCGGTGGGAAGTGATACTTCTTTGTAGTGCAGATTTGCATTGCCCGCTTGCTTGCTTGGCCAAAAAGGGCGTATGCGTTTTCTCCTGAATATATTCAGGAGAAAACGCATACGCCCTTTTTGGCCAAGTGCATCATTGTCGAAGTTGTGCCCCTCTTCGTGTGCTTTAAAGGCGATTCCAACGTACCTCTTGAAATCTGTTTCCTGCTATTCTGCCTCGCTTTCAAGTCCGCCTCGTTGCCTTCCCTCAACAGATTTTTGGACGATAGTTGTCCTTTATTACTCGGCCAGTTTGTGAATTGCTGTGCCCCTGAGCTCCATTTTTCAACTCGTTTTTGGTGAGCTGACCGCAAGTCCAAAATTTTGGCTCAGGACCTATACTGGTTCCCGGTGGGTGGCTGAGAATTTGGTTAATTCTTCTTCCTTCTGGGAAATTACAGTGATATGTGCCCGTCCAAATGCCTAACAGCTACTCTCTCATTGGTTCTCCCTCTTCCATTTCATCCTCTGCCAAATTGGCCACCTGTGCGAACCAGGAGGTTAAAGGGGCTGTCTCTCCAAGTTGGGAGGTTGATAGTAAAGCAGACGGAAAGTCAAACCGGAGCACCAGGAGAGGGACTATGCGTTGAGTTTTAGAAACCTTTCGTATTCACAGTGTGTCCGTTTTCTAGGTTTCCTGCACATGTTATAGCTGTAGTAATATTCCCTTGAACCTGGAGAGTTCGGACCCATGGAATGGGTGCCATGCATTATTGCTTTAAAGGGTCTGCATTTGCTCACCCAATCTCACCAATCGTCTCAGTCCCAAGTGTCCCTCCTTATGCCACATCCAGCTGTCGTTGTAGATAGGGTCATTCCAGATTTCATCAGAGACCCTGAAGGAATTGTAAAGAATTTCCCAGTTTTTTTGTTTTGTTTTTGAAATTCCTTTTTATAGTGGGTTTGAGCTGATTCTCGCTGCCATGTTTATGCCAGTCTAGACAAACTTGATTCCCTTACAGAGACATATCAATACATAGGTTTTAAGATTCTTACTAGTCAGATATTTTCCTCTGCGGGAAATATGGGGTTTTGAGTCCCTTTCACTGAGGACGGTGTAGGTCTTGTCTATTCCATAGTTGGTTTTTGGAACGGTACCTGTGCTTATATCAAACTCTGGTTTTATACATCACCCCACCTCTCCTTCCCCCTTAAGCAGGTATAAGAGTGTTTTCTAAATGTGAGACACTGTTCTCTTTCCTAACTCAGTTCAAGTGTAGCCATGTTTACAGGATCTTCATAAGTGATATCTTATGATAAGTTTCTTTTTCTGTGTGACTTATTTCACTTAGAATCATCGTACCTGAATCCACCCATTTTGCTGCTACTGGTCTTATGACATTGATTTCATGGCTGAGGGATATTCCATCGTACGTAAGTACCACAATTTTTTGAACCATGTTTATATTTTCTGGGATACTTAAGGTGTATCCAAGTTGAGGTCCTTGTATGCAGTGCAGCCCTAAATTTTGGGGTGGCTCTGTCTTATTGATTTTCAGTTTTCCCAAGGTATATTCCCTAGACTGGTAGTGCCCTTGGCTCTGTAGCTCTGTTCTTTACTTGTTTTAGGGAACAGAATGCACTCTTCCAGAGAGGCAGTTGGCAATTTACATCCCGCCCATCAGCATAACAAGGCTCCCTGTTCTCCAGGGCCTGTCTTGCCTTTCTTGTTCTTACACATTTTGTGGATGTCCCTTTTGACCGGTGGGAAGTGATACTTCTTTGTAGTGCAGATTTGCATTGCCCGCTTGCTTGCTTGGCCAAAAAGGGCGTATGCGTTTTCTCCTGAATATATTCAGGAGAAAACGCATACGCCCTTTTTGGCCAAGTGCATCATTGTCGAAGTTGTGCCCCTCTTCCTGTGCTTTAAAGGCGATTCCAACGTACCTCTTGAAATCTGTTTCCTGCTATTCTGCCTCGCTTTCAAGTCCGCCTCATTGCCTTCCCTCAACAGATTTTTGGACGATAGTTGTCCTTTATTACTAGGCCAGTTTGTGAATTGCTGTGCCCCTGAGCTCCATTTTTCAACTCGTTTTTGGTGAGCTGACCGCAAGTCCAAAATTTTGGTTCAGGACCTATACTGGTTCCCGGTGGGTGGCTGAGAATTTGGTTAATTCTTCTTCCTGCCGGGAAATTACAGTGATATGTGCCCGTCCAAATGCCTAACAGCTACTCTCTCATTGGTTCTCCCTCTTCCCTTTCATCCTCTGCCAAATGGGCAACCTGTGCGAACCAAGATGTTAAAGGGGCTGTCTCTCCAAGTTGGGAGGTTGATAGTAAAGCAGACGGAAAGTCAAACCGGAGCACCAGGAGAGGGACTATGCGTTGAGTTTTAGAAACCTTTCGTATTCACAGTGTGTCCGTTCCCTAGGTTTCCAGCACATGTTATAGCTGTAGTAATATTCCCTTCAACCTGGAGAGTTCGGACCCATGGAATGGGTGCCATGCATTATTGCTTTAAAGGGTCTGCATTTGCTCACCCAATCTCACCAATCATCTCAGTCCCAAGTGTCCCTCCTTATGCCACATCCAGCTGTCGTTGTAGATAGGGTCATTCCAGCTTTCATCAGAGACCCTGAAGGAATTGTAAAGAATTTCCCAGTTTTTTTGTTTTGTTTTTGAAATTCCTTTTTATAGTGGGTTTGAGCTGATTCTCGCTGCCATGTTTATGCCAGTCTAGACACACTTGATTCCCTTACGGAGACATATCAATACATAGGTTTTAAGATTCTTACTAGTCAGATACTTTCTCTGCGGGAAATATGGGGTTTTGAGTCCCTTTCACTGAGGACGGTGTAGGTCTTGTCTATTCCATAGTTGGTTTTTGGAACGGTACCTGTGCTTATATCAAACTCTGGTTTTATGCATCACCCCACCTCTCCTTCCCCCTTAAGCAGGTATAAGAGTGTTTTCTAAATGTGAGACACTGTTCTCTTTCCTAACTCAGTTCAAGTGTAGCCATGTTTACAGGATCTTCATAAGTGATATCTTATGATAAGTTTCTTTTTCTGTGTGACTTATTTCACTTAGAATCATCGTACCTGAATCCACCCATTTTGCTGCTACTGGTCTTATGACATTGATTTCATGGCTGAGGGATATTCCATCGTACGTAAGTACCACAATTTTTTGAACCATGTTTATATTTTCTGGGATACTTAAGGTGTATCCAAGTTGAGGTCCTTGTATGCAGTGCAGCCCTAAATTTTGGGGTGGCTCTGTCTTATTGATTTTCAGTTTTCCCAAGGTATATTCCCTAGACTGGTAGTGCCCTTGGCTCTGTAGCTCTGTTCTTTACTTGTTGTAGGAAACAGAATGCACTCCTCCAGAGAGGCAGTTGGCAATTTACATCCCGCCCATCAGCATAACAAGGCTCCCTGTTCTCCAGGGCCTGTCTTGCCTTTCTTGTTCTTACACATTTTGTGGATGTCCCTTTTGACCGGTGGGAAGTGATACTTCTTTGTAGTGCAGATTTGCATTGCCCGCTTGCTTGCTTGGCCAAAAAGGGCGTATGCGTTTTCTCCTGAATATATTCAGGAGAAAACGCATACGCCCTTTTTGGCCAAGTGCATCATTGTCGAAGTTGTGCCCCTCTTCGTGTGCTTTAAAGGCGATTCCAACGTACCTCTTGAAATCTGTTTCCTGCTATTCTGCCTCGCTTTCAAGTCCGCCTCGTTGCCTTCCCTCAACAGATTTTTGGACGATAGTTGTCCTTTATTACTCGGCCAGTTTGTGAATTGCTGTGCCCCTGAGCTCCATTTTTCAACTCGTTTTTGGTGAGCTGACCGCAAGTCCAAAATTTTGGCTCAGGACCTATACTGGTTCCCGGTGGGTGGCTGAGAATTTGGTTAATTCTTCTTCCTTCTGGGAAATTACAGTGATATGTGCCCGTCCAAATGCCTAACAGCTACTCTCTCATTGGTTCTCCCTCTTCCATTTCATCCTCTGCCAAATTGGCCACCTGTGCGAACCAGGAGGTTAAAGGGGCTGTCTCTCCAAGTTGGGAGGTTGATAGTAAAGCAGACGGAAAGTCAAACCGGAGCACCAGGAGAGGGACTATGCGTTGAGTTTTAGAAACCTTTCGTATTCACAGTGTGTCCGTTTTCTAGGTTTCCTGCACATGTTATAGCTGTAGTAATATTCCCTTGAACCTGGAGAGTTCGGACCCATGGAATGGGTGCCATGCATTATTGCTTTAAAGGGTCTGCATTTGCTCACCCAATCTCACCAATCGTCTCAGTCCCAAGTGTCCCTCCTTATGCCACATCCAGCTGTCGTTGTAGATAGGGTCATTCCAGATTTCATCAGAGACCCTGAAGGAATTGTAAAGAATTTCCCAGTTTTTTTGTTTTGTTTTTGAAATTCCTTTTTATAGTGGGTTTGAGCTGATTCTCGCTGCCATGTTTATGCCAGTCTAGACAAACTTGATTCCCTTACAGAGACATATCAATACATAGGTTTTAAGATTCTTACTAGTCAGATATTTTCCTCTGCGGGAAATATGGGGTTTTGAGTCCCTTTCACTGAGGACGGTGTAGGTCTTGTCTATTCCATAGTTGGTTTTTGGAACGGTACCTGTGCTTATATCAAACTCTGGTTTTATACATCACCCCACCTCTCCTTCCCCCTTAAGCAGGTATAAGAGTGTTTTCTAAATGTGAGACACTGTTCTCTTTCCTAACTCAGTTCAAGTGTAGCCATGTTTACAGGATCTTCATAAGTGATATCTTATGATAAGTTTCTTTTTCTGTGTGACTTATTTCACTTAGAATCATCGTACCTGAATCCACCCATTTTGCTGCTACTGGTCTTATGACATTGATTTCATGGCTGAGGGATATTCCATCGTACGTAAGTACCACAATTTTTTGAACCATGTTTATATTTTCTGGGATACTTAAGGTGTATCCAAGTTGAGGTCCTTGTATGCAGTGCAGC
Source organism: Hyperoodon ampullatus (assembly GCF_949752795.1). Lineage (NCBI taxonomy): Eukaryota > Metazoa > Chordata > Mammalia > Artiodactyla > Ziphiidae > Hyperoodon > Hyperoodon ampullatus. The sequence continues at coordinate 163,460 of NW_027640856.1, forward strand.
CCTAAATTTTGGGGTGGCTCTGTCTTATTGATTTTCAGTTTTCCCAAGGTATATTCCCTAGACTGGTAGTGCCCTTGGCTCTGTAGCTCTGTTCTTTACTTGTTTTAGGGAACAGAATGCACTCTTCCAGAGAGGCAGTTGGCAATTTACATCCCGCCCATCAGCATAACAAGGCTCCCTGTTCTCCAGGGCCTGTCTTGCCTTTCTTGTTCTTACACATTTTGTGGATGTCCCTTTTGACCGGTGGGAAGTGATACTTCTTTGTAGTGCAGATTTGCATTGCCCGCTTGCTTGCTTAGCCAAAAAGGGCGTATGCGTTTTCTCCTGAATATATTCAGGAGAAAACGCATACGCCCTTTTTGGCCAAGTGCATCATTGTCGAAGTTGTGCCCCTCTTCCTGTGCTTTAAAGGCGATTCCAACGTACCTCTTGAAATCTGTTTCCTGCTATTCTGCCTCGCTTTCAAGTCCGCCTCGTTGCCTTCCCTCAACAGATTTTTGGACGATAGTTGTCCTTTATTACTCGGCCAGTTTGTGAATTGCTGTGCCCCTGAGCTCCATTTTTCAACTCGTTTTTGGTGAGCTGACCGCAAGTCCAAAATTTTGGCTCAGGACCTATACTGGTTCCCGGTGGGTGGCTGAGAATTTGGTTAATTCTTCTTCCTGCCGGGAAATTACAGTGATATGTGCCCGTCCAAATGCTTAACAGCTACTCTCTCATTGGTTCTCCCTCTTCCCTTTCATCCTCTGCCAAATTGGCAACCTGTGCGAACCAAGAGGTTAAAGGGGCTGTCTCTCCAAGTTGGGAGATTGATAGTAAAGCAGACGGAAAGTCAAACCGGAGCACCAGGAGTGGGACTATTCGTTGAGTTTTAGAAACCTTTCGTATTCACAGTGTGTCCGTTCTCTAGGTTTCCCGCACATGTTATAGCTGTAGTAATATTCCCTTCAACCTGGAGAGTTGGGTCCCATGGAATGGGTGCCATGCATTATTGCTTTAAAGGGTGTGCATTTGCTCACCCAATCTCACCAATCGTCTCAGTCCCAAGTGTCCCTCCTTATGCCACATTCTGCTGTCGTTGTAGATAGGGTCATTCCAGCTTTCATCAGAGACCCTGAAGGAATTGTAAAGAATTTCCCAGTTTTTTTGTTTTGTTTTTGAAATTCCTTTTTATAGTCGGTTTGAGCTGATTCTCGCTGCCATGTTTATGCCAGTCTAGACACACTTGATTCCCTTACGGAGACATATCAATACATAGGTTTTAAGATTCTTACTAGTCAGATACTTTCCTCTGCGGGAAATATGGGGTTTTGAGTCCCTTTCACTGAGGACGGTGTAGGTCTTGTCTATTCCATAGTTGGTTTTTGGAACGGTACCTGTGCTTATATCAAACTCTGGTTTTATGCATCACCCCACCTCTCCTTCCCCCTTAAGCAGGTATAAGAGTGTTTTCTAAATGTGAGACACTGTTCTCTTTCCTAACTCAGTTCAAGTGTAGCCATGTTTACAGGATCTTCATAAGTGATATCTTATGATAAGTTTCTTTTTCTGTGTGACTTATTTCACTTAGAATCATCATACCTGAATCCATCCATTTTGCTGCTACTGGTCTTATGACATTGATTTCATGGCTGAGGGATATTCCATCGTACGTAAGTACCACAATTTTTTGAACCATGTTTATATTTTCTGGGATACTTAAGGTGTATCCAAGTTGAGGTCCTTGTATGCAGTGCAGCCCTAAATATTGGGGTGGCTCTGTCTTATTGATTTTCAGTTTTCCCAAGGTATATTCCCTAGACTGGTAGTGCCCTTGGCTCTGTAGCTCTGTTCTTTACTTGTTTTAGGGAACAGAATGCACTCCTCCAGAGAGGCAGTTGGCAATTTACATCCCGCCCATCAGCATAACAAGGCTCCCTGTTCTCCAGGGCCTGTCTTGCCTTTCTTGTTCTTACACATTTTGTGGATGTCCCTTTTGACCGGTGGGAAGTGATACTTCTTTGTAGTGCAGATTTGCATTGCCCGCTTGCTTGCTTGGCCAAAAAGGGCGTATGCGTTTTCTCCTGAATATATTCAGGAGAAAACGCATATGCCCTTTTTGGCCAAGTGCATCATTGTCGAAGTTGTGCCCCTCTTCCTGTGCTTTAAAGGCGATTCCAACGTACCTCTTGAAATCTGTTTCCTGCTATTCTGCCTCGCTTTCAAGTCCGCCTCGTTGCCTTCCCTCAACAGATTTTCGGACGATAGTTGTCCTTTATTACTCGGCCAGTTTGTGAATTGCTGTGCCCCTGAGCTCCATTTTTCAACTCTTTTTTGGTGAGCTGACCGCAAGTCCAAATTTTTGGTTCAGGACCTATACTGGTTCCCGGTGGGTGGCTGAGAATTTGGTTAATTCTTCTTCCTGCCGGGAAATTACAGTGATATGTGCCCGTCCAAATGCCTAACAGCTACGCTCTCATTGGTTCTCCCTCTTCCATTTCATCCTCTGCCAAATTGGCAACCTGTGAGAACCAGGAGGTTAAAGGGGCTGTCTCTCCAAGTTGGGAGGTTGATAGTAAAGCAGACGGAAAGTCAAACCGGAGCACCAGGAGAGGGACTATGCGTTGAGTTTTAGAAACCTTTCGTATTCACAGTGTGTCCGTTCTCTAGGTTTCCTGCACATGTTATAGCTGTAGTAATATTCCCTTCAACCTGGAGAGTTCGGACCCATGGAATGGGTGCCATGCATTATTGCTTTAAAGGGTCTGCATTTGCTCACCCAATCTCACCAATCGTCTCAGTCCCAAGTGTCCCTCCTTATGCCACATCCAGCTGTCGTTGTAGATAGGGTCATTCCAGATTTCATCAGAGACCCTGAAGGAATTGTAAAGAATTTCCCAGTTTTTTTGTTTTGTTTTTGAAATTCCTTTTTATAGTGGGTTTGAGCTGATTCTCGCTGCCATGTTTATGCCAGTCTAGACAAACTTGATTCCCTTACAGAGACATATCAATACATAGGTTTTAAGATTCTTACTAGTCAGATATTTTCCTCTGCGGGAAATATGGGGTTTTGAGTCCCTTTCACTGAGGACGGTGTAGGTCTTGTCTATTCCATAGTTGGTTTTTGGAACGGTACCTGTGCTTATATCAAACTCTGGTTTTATGCATCACCCCACCTCTCCTTCCCCCTTAAGCAGGTATAAGAGTGTTTCCTAAATGTGAGACACTGTTCTCTTTCCTAACTCAGTTCAAGTGTAGCCATGTTTACAGGATCTTCATAAGTGATATCTTATGATAAGTTTCTTTTTCTGTGTGACTTATTTCACTTAGAATCATCGTAACTGAATCCACCCATTTGGCTGCTACTGGTCTTATGACATTGATTTCATGGCTGAGGGATATTCCATCGTACGTAAGTACCACAATTTTTTGAACCATGTTTATATTTTCTGGGATACTTAAGGTGTATCCAAGTTGAGGTCCTTGTATGCAGTGCAGCCCTAAATTTTGGGGTGGCTCTGTCTTATTGATTTTCAGTTTTCCCAAGGTATATTCCCTAGACTGGTAGTGCCCTTGGCTCTGTAGCTCTGTTCTTTACTTGTTTTAGGGAACAGAATGCACTCCTCCAGAGAGGCAGTTGGCAATTTACATCCCGCCCATCAGCATAACAAGGCTCCCTGTTCTCCAGGGCCTGTCTTGCCTTTCTTGTTCTTACACATTTTGTGGATGTCCCTTTTGACCGGTGGGAAGTGATACTTCTTTGTAGTGCAGATTTGCATTGCCCGCTTGCTTGCTTAGCCAAAAAGGGCGTATGCGTTTTCTCCTGAATATATTCAGGAGAAAACGCATACGCCCTTTTTGGCCAAGTGCATCATTGTCGAAGTTGTGCCCCTCTTCCTGTGCTTTAAAGGCGATTCCAACGTACCTCTTGAAATCTGTTTCCTGCTATTCTGCCTCGCTTTCAAGTCCGCCTCGTTGCCTTCCCTCAACAGATTTTTGGACGATAGTTGTCCTTTATTACTCGGCCAGTTTGTGAATTGCTGTGCCCCTGAGCTCCATTTTTCAACTCGTTTTTGGTGAGCTGACCGCAAGTCCAAAATTTTGGCTCAGGACCTATACTGGTTCCCGGTGGGTGGCTGAGAATTTGGTTAATTCTTCTTCCTGCCGGGAAATTACAGTGATATGTGCCCGTCCAAATGCCTAACAGCTACTCTCTCATTGGTTCTCCCTCTTCCCTTTCATCCTCTGCCAAATTGGCAACCTGTGCGAACCAAGAGGTTAAAGGGGCTGTCTCTCCAAGTTGGGAGGTTGATAGTAAAGCAGACGGAAAGTCAAACCGGAGCACCAGGAGTGGGACTATTCGTTGAGTTTTAGAAACCTTTCGTATACACAGTGTGTCCGTTCTCTAGGTTTCCCGCACATGTTATAGCTGTAGTAATATTCCCTTCAACCTGGAGAGTTGGGTCCCATGGAATGGGTGCCATGCATTATTGCTTTAAAGGGTGTGCATTTGCTCACCCAATCTCACCAATCGTCTCAGTCCCAAGTGTCCCTCCTTATGCCACATTCTGCTGTCGTTGTAGATAGGGTCATTCCAGCTTTCATCAGAGACCCTGAAGGAATTGTAAAGAATTTCCCAGTTTTTTTGTTTTGTTTTTGAAATTCCTTTTTATAGTGGGTTTGAGCTGATTCTCGCTGCCATGTTTATGCCAGTTTAGACACACTTGATTCCCTTACGGAGACATATCAATACATAGGTTTTAAGATTCTTACTAGTCAGATATTTTCCTCTGCGGGAAATATGGGATTTTGAGTCCCTTTCACTGAGGACGGTGTAGGTCTTGTCTATTCCATAGTTGGTTTTTGGAACGGTACCTGTGCTTATATCAAACTCTGGTTTTATGCATCACCCCACCTCTCCTTCCCCCTTAAGCAGGTATAAGAGTGTTTTCTAAATGTGAGACACTGTTCTCTTTCCTAACTCAGTTCAAGTGTAGCCATGTTTACAGGATCTTCATAAGTGATATCTTATGATAAGTTTCTTTTTCTGTGTGACTTATTTCACTTAGAATCATCGTACCTGAATCCACCCATTTTGCTGCTACTGGTCTTATGACATTGATTTCATGGCTGAGGGATATTCCATCGTACGTAAGTACCACAATTTTTTGAACCATGTTTATATTTTCTGGGATACTTAAGGTGTATCCAAGTTGAGGTCCTTGTATGCAGTGCAGCCCTAAATTTTGGAGTGGCTCTGTCTTATTGATTTTCAGTTTTCCCAAGGTATATTCCCTAGACTGGTAGTGCCCTTGGCTCTGTAGCTCTGTTCTTTACTTGCTTTAGGGAACAGAATGCACTCCTCCAGAGAGGCAGTTGGCAATTTACATCCCGCCCATCAGCATAACAAGGCTCCCTGTTCTCCAGGGCCTGTCTTGCCTTTCTTGTTCTTACACATTTTGTGGATGTCCCTTTTGACCGGTGGGAAGTGATACTTCTTTGTAGTGCAGATTTGCATTGCCCGCTTGCTTGCTTGGCCAAAAAGGGCGTATGCGTTTTCTCCTGAATATATTCAGGAGAAAACGCATACACCCTTTTTGGCCAAGTGCATCATTGTCGAAGTTGTGCCCCTCTTCCTGTGCTTTAAAGGCAATTCCAACGTACCTCTTGAAATCTGTTTCCTGCTATTCTGCCTCGCTTTCAAGTCCGCCTCGTTGCCTTCCCTCAACAGATTTTTGGACGATAGTTGTCCTTTATTACTCGGCCAGTTTGTGAATTGCTGTGCCCCTGAGCTCCATTTTTCAACTCGTTTTTGGTGAGCTGAACGCAAGTCCAAAATTTTGGTTCAGGACCTATACTGGTTCCCGGTGGGTGGCTGAGAATTTGGTTAATTCTTCTTCCTGCCGGGAAATTACAGTGATATGTGCCCGTCCAAATGCCTAACAGCTACTCTCTCATTGGTTCTCCCTCTTCCCTTTCATCCTCTGCCAAATTGGCAACCTGTGCGAACCAAGAGGTTAAAGGGGCTGTCTCTCCAAGTTGGGAGGTTGATAGTAAAGCAGACGGAAAGTCAAACCGGAGCACCAGGAGAGGGACTATGCGTTGAGTTTTAGAAACCCTTCGTATTCACAGTGTGTCCGTTCTCTAGGTTTCCCGCACATGTTATAAATGTAGTAATATTCCCTTCAACCTGGAGAGTTCGGACCCATGGAATGGGTGCCATGCATTATTGCTTTAAAGGGTCTGCATTTGCTCACCCAATCTCACCAATCGTCTCAGTCCCAAGTGTCCCTCCTTATGCCACATCCAGCTGTCGTTGTAGATAGGGTCATTCCAGCCTTCATCAGAGACCCTGAAGGAATTGTAAAGAATTTCCCAGTTTTTTTGTTTTGTTTTTGAAATTCCTTTTTATAGTGGGTTTGAGCTGATTCTCGCTGCCATGTTTATGCCAGTCTAGACACACTTGATTCCCTTACGGAGACATATCAATACATAGGTTTTAAGATTCTTACTAGTCAGATATTTTCCTGTGCGGGAAATATGGGGTTTTGAGTCCCTTTCGCTGAGGACGGTGTAAGTCTTGTCTATTCCATAGTTGGTTTTTGGAACGGTACCTGTGCTTATATCAAACTCTGGTTTTATGCATCACCCCACCTCTCCTTCCCCCTTAAGCAGGTATAAGATTGTTTTCTAAATGTGAGACACTGTTCTCTTTCCTAACTCAGTTCAAGCGTAGCCATGTTTACAGGATCTTCATAAGTGATATCTTATGATAAGTTTCTTTTTCTGTGTGACTTATTTCACTTAGAATCATCGTACCTGAATCCACCCATTTTGCTGCTACTGGTCTTATGACATTGATTTCATGGCTGAGGGATATTCCATCGTACGTAAGTACCACAAGTTTTTGAACCATGTTTATATTTTCTGGGATACTTAAGGTGTTTCCAAGTTGAGGTCCTTGTATGCAGTGCAGCCCTAAATTTTGGGGTGGCTCTGTCTTATTGATTTTCAGTTTTCCCAAGGTATATTCCCTAGACTGGTAGTGCCCTTGGCTCTGTAGCTCTGTTCTTTACTTGTTTTAGGGAACAGAATGCACTCCTCCAGAGAGGCAGTTGGCAATTTACATCCCGCCCATCAGCATAACAAGGCTCCCTGTTCTCCAGGGCCTGTCTTTCCTTTCTTGTTCTTACACATTTTGTGGATGTCCCTTTTGACCGGTGGGAAGTGATACTTCTTTGTAGTGCAGATTTGCATTGCCCGCTTGCTTGCTTGGCCAAAAAGGGCGTATGCGTTTTCTCCTGAATATATTCAGGACAAAACGCATATGCCCTTTTTGGCCAAGTGCATCATTGTCGAAGTTGTGCCCCTCTTCCTGTGCTTTAAAGGCGATTCCAACGTACCTCTTGAAATCTGTTTCCTGCTATTCTGCCTCGCTTTCAAGTCCGCCTCGTTGCCTTCCCTCAACAGATTTTTGGACGATAGTTGTCCTTTATTACTCGGCCAGTTTGTGAATTGCTGTGCCCCTGAGCTCCATTTTTCAACTCGTTTTTGGTGAGCTGACCGCAAGTCCAAAATTTTGGTTCAGGACCTATACTGGTTCCCGGTGGGTGGCTGAGAATTTGGTTAATTCTTCTTCCTGCCGGGAAATTACAGTGATATGTGCCCGTCCAAATGCCTAACAGCTACTCTCTCATTGGTTCTCCCTCTTCCCTTTCATCCTCTGCCAAATTGGCAACCTGTGCGAACCAAGAGGTTAAAGGGGCTGTCTCTCCAAGTTGGGAGGTTGATAGTAAAGCAGACGGAAAGTCAAACCGGAGCACCAGGAGAGGGACTATGCGTTGAGTTTTAGAAACCTTTCGTATTCACAGCGTGTCCGTTCTCTAGGTTTCCCGCACATGTTATAAATGTAGTAATATTCCCTTCAACCTGGAGAGTTCGGACCCATGGAATGGGTGCCATGCATTATTGCTTTAAAGGGTCTGCATTTGCTCACCCAATCTCACCAGTCGTCTCAGTCCCAAGTGTCCCTCCTTATGCCACATCCAGCTGTCGTTGTAGATAGGGTCATTCCAGATTTCATCAGAGACCCTGAAGGAATTGTAAAGAATTTCCCAGTTTTTTTGTTTTGTTTTTGAAATTCCTTTTTATAGTGGGTTTGAGCTGATTCTCGCTGCCATGTTTATGCCAGTCTAGACACACTTGATTCCCTTACGGAGACATATCAATACATAGGTTTTAAGATTCTTACTAGTCAGATATTTTCCTCTGCGGGAAATATGGGGTTTTGAGTCCCTTTCACTGAGGACGGTGTAGGTCTTGTCTATTCCATAGTTGGTTTTTGGAACGGTACCTGTGCTTATATCAAACTCTGGTTTTATGCATCACCCCACCTCTCCTTCCCCCTTAAGCAGGTATAAGAGTGTTTTCTAAATGTGAGACACTGTTCTCTTTCCTAACTCAGTTCAAGTGTAGCCATGTTTACAGGATCTTCATAAGTGATATCTTATGATAAGTTTCTTTTTCTGTGTGACTTATTTCACTTAGAATCATCGTACCTGAATCCACCCATTTTGCTGCTACTGGTCTTATGACATTGATTTCATGGCTGAGGGATATTCCATCGTACGTAAGTACCACAAGTTTTTGAACCATGTTTATATTTTCTGGGATACTTAAGGTGTATCCAAGTTGAGGTCCTTGTATGCAGTGCAGCCCTAAATTTTGGGGTGGCTCTGTCTTATTGATTTTCAGTTTTCCCAAGGTATATTCCCTAGACTGGTAGTGCCCTTGGCTCTGTAGCTCTGTTCTTTACTTGTTTTAGGGAACAGAATGCACTCCTCCAGAGAGGCAGTTGGCAATTTACATCCCGCCCATCAGCATAACAAGGCTCCCTGTTCTCCAGGGCCTGTCTTGCCTTTCTTGTTCTTACAAATTTTGTGGATGTCCCTTTTGACCGGTGGGAAGTGATACTTCTTTGTAGTGCAGGTTTGCATTGCCCGCTTGCTTGCTTGGCCAAAAAGGGCGTATGCGTTTTCTCCTGAATATATTCAGGGGAAAACGCATACGCCCTTTTTGGCCAAGTGCATCATTGTCGAAGTTGTGCCCCTCTTCCTGTGCTTTAAAGGCGATTCCAACGTACCTCTTGAAATCTGTTTCCTGCTATTCTGCCTCGCTTTCAAGTCCGCCTCGTTGCCTTCCCTCAACAGATTTTTGGACGATAGTTGTCCTTTATTACTCGGCCAGTTTGTGAATGGATGTGCCCCTGAGCTCCATTTTTCAACTCGTTTTTGGTGAGCTGACCGCAAGTCCAAAATTTTGGTTCAGGACCTATACTGGTTCCTGGTGGGTTTCTGAGAATTTGGTTAATTCTTCTTCCTGCCGGGAAATTACAGTGATATGTGCCCGTCCAAATGCCTAACAGCTACTCTCTCATTGGTTCTCCCTCTTCCCTTTCATCCTCTGCCAAATTGGCAACCTGTGCGAACCAAGAGGTTAAAGGGGCTGTCTCTCCAAGTTGGGAGGTTGATAGTAAAGCAGACGGAAAGTCAAACCGGAGCACCAGGAGAGGGACTATGCGTTCAGTTTTAGAAACCTTTCGTATTCACAGTGTGTCCGTTCTCTAGGTTTCCCGCACATGTTATAGCTGTAGTAATATTCCCTTCAACCTGGAGAGTTCGGACCCATGGAATGGGTGCCATGCATTATTGCTTTAAAGGGTCTGCATTTGCTCACCCAATCTCACCAATCGTCTCAGTCCCAAGTGTCCCTCCTTATGCCACATCCAGCTGTCGTTGTAGATAGGGTCATTCCAGCCTTCATCAGAGACCCTGAAGGAATTGTAAAGAATTTCCCAGTTTTTTTGTTTTGTTTTTGAAATTCCTTTTTATAGTGGGTTTGAGCTGATTCTCGCTGCCATGTTGATGCCAGTCTAGACACACTTGATTCCCTTACGGAGACATATCAATACATAGGTTTTAAGATTCTTACTAGTCAGATATTTTCCTCTGCGGGAAATATGGGGTTTTGAGTCCCTTTCGCTGAGGACGGTGTAGGTCTTGTCTATTCCATAGTTGGTTTTTGGAACGGTACCTGTGCTTATATCAAACTCTGGTTTTATGCATCACCCCACCTCTCCTTCCCCCTTAAGCAGGTATAAGAGTGTTTTCTAAATGTGAGACACTGTTCTCTTTCCTAACTCAGTTCAAGTGTAGCCATGTTTACAGGATCTTCATAAGTGATATCTTATGATAAGTTTCTTTTTCTGTGTGACTTATTTCACTTAGAATCATCGTACCTGAATCCACCCATTTTGCTGCTACTGGTCTTATGACATTGATTTCATGGCTGAGGGATATTCCATCGTACGTAAGTACCACAATTTTTTGAACCATGTTTATATTTTCTGGGATACTTAAGGTGTATCCAAGTTGAGGTCCTTGTATGCAGTGCAGCCCTAAATTTTGGGGTGGCTCTGTCTTATTGATTTTCAGTTTTCCCAAGGTATATTCCCTAGACTGGTAGTGCCCTTGGCTCTGTAGCTCTGTTCTTTACTTGTTTTAGGGAACAGAATGCACTCCTCCAGAGAGGCAGTTGGCAATTTACATCCCGCCCATCAGCATAACAAGGCTCCCTGTTCTCCAGGGCCTGTCTTGCCTTTCTTGTTCTTACACATTTTGTGGATGTCCCTTTTGACCGGTGGGAAGTGATACTTCTTTGTAGTGCAGATTTGCATTGCCCGCTTGCTTGCTTGGCCAAAAAGGGCGTATGCGTTTTCTCCTGAATATATTCAGGAGAAAACGCATACGCCCTTTTTGACCAAGTGCATCATTGTCGAAGTTGTGCCCCTCTTCCTGTGCTTTAAAGGCGATTCCAACGTACCTCTTGAAATCTGTTTCCTGCTATTCTGCCTCGCTTTCAAGTCTGCCTCGTTGCCTTCCCTCAACAGATTTTTGGACGATAGTTGTCCTTTATTACTCGGCCAGTTTGTGAATTGCTGTGCCCCTGAGCTCCATTTTTCAACTCGTTTTTGGTGAGCTGACCGCAAGTCCAAAATTTTGGTTCAGGACCTATACTGGTTCCCGGTGGGTGGCTGAGAATTTGGTTAATTCTTCTTCCTGCTGGGAAATTACAGTGATATGTGCCCGTCCAAATGCCTAACAGCTACTCTCTCATTGGTTCTCCCTATTCCCTTTCATCCTCTGCCAAATTGGCATCCTGTGCGAACCAAGAGGTTAAAGTGTCTGTCTCTCCAAGTTGGGAGGTTGATAGTAAAGCAGACGGAAAGTCAAACCGGAGCACCAGGAGAGGGACTATGCGTTGAGTTTTAGAAACCTTTCGTATTCACAGTGTGTCCGTTCTCTAGGTTTCCCGCACATGTTATAGCTGTAGTAATATTCCCTTCAACCTGGAGAGTTCGGACCCATGGAATGGGTGCCATGCATTATTGCTTTAAAGGGTCTGCATTTGCTCACCCAATCTCACCAATCGTCTCAGTCCCAAGTGTCCCTCCTTATGCCACATCCAGCTGTCGTTGTAGATAGGGTCATTCCAGCCTTCATCAGAGACCCTGAAGGAATTGTAAAGAATTTCCCAGTTTTTTTGTTTTGTTTTTGAAATTCCTTTTTATAGTGGGTTTGAGCTGATTCTCGCTGCCATGTTTATGCCAGTCTAGACACACTTGATTCCCTTACGGAGACATATCAATACATAGGTTTTAAGATTCTTACTAGTCAGATATTTTCCTCTGCGGGAAATATGGGGTTTTGAGTCCCTTTCGCTGAGGACGGTGTAGGTCTTGTCTATTCCATAGTTGGTTTTTGGAACGGTACCTGTGCTTATATCAAACTCTGGTTTTATGCATCACCCCACCTCTCCTTCCCCCTTAAGCAGGTATAAGAGTGTTTTCTAAATGTGAGACACTGTTCTCTTTCCTAACTCAGTTCAAGTGTAGCCATGTTTACAGGATCTTCATAAGTGATATCTTATGATAAGTTTCTTTTTCTGTGTGACTTATTTCACTTAGAATCATCGTACCTGAATCCACCCATTTTGCTGCTACTGGTCTTATGACATTGATTTCATGGCTGAGGGATATTCCATCGTACGTAAGTACCACAATTTTTTGAACCATGTTTATATTTTCTGGGATACTTAAGGTGTATCCAAGTTGAGGTCCTTGTATGCAGTGCAGCCCTAAATTTTGGAGTGGCTCTGTCTTATTGATTTTCAGTTTTCCCAAGGTATATTCCCTAGACTGGTAGTGCCCTTGGCTCTGTAGCTCTGTTCTTTACTTGCTTTAGGGAACAGAATGCACTCCTCCAGAGAGGCAGTTGGCAATTTACATCCCGCCCATCAGCATAACAAGGCTCCCTGTTCTCCAGGGCCTGTCTTGCCTTTCTTGTTCTTACACATTTTGTGGATGTCCCTTTTGACCGGTGGGAAGTGATACTTCTTTGCAGTGCAGATTTGCATTGCCCGCTTGCTTGCTTGGCCAAAAAGGGCGTATGCGTTTTCTCCTGAATATATTCAGGAGAAAACGCATACACCCTTTTTGGCCAAGTGCATCATTGTCGAAGTTGTGCCCCTCTTCCTGTGCTTTAAAGGCAATTCCAACGTACCTCTTGAAATCTGTTTCCTGCTATTCTGCCTCGCTTTCAAGTCCGCCTCGTTGCCTTCCCTCAACAGATTTTTGGACGATAGTTGTCCTTTATTACTCGGCCAGTTTGTGAATTGCTGTGCCCCTGAGCTCCATTTTTCAACTCGTTTTTGGTGAGCTGAACGCAAGTCCAAAATTTTGGTTCAGGACCTATACTGGTTCCCGGTGGGTGGCTGAGAATTTGGTTAATTCTTCTTCCTGCCGGGAAATTACAGTGATATGTGCCCGTCCAAATGCCTAACAGCTACTCTCTCATTGGTTCTCCCTCTTCCCTTTCATCCTCTGCCAAATTGGCAACCTGTGCGAACCAAGAGGTTAAAGGGGCTGTCTCTCCAAGTTGGGAGGTTGATAGTAAAGCAGACGGAAAGTCAAACCGGAGCACCAGGAGAGGGACTATGCGTTGAGTTTTAGAAACCTTTCGTATTCACAGTGTGTCCGTTCTCTAGGTTTCCCGCACATGTTATAAATGTAGTAATATTCCCTTCAACCTGGAGAGTTCGGACCCATGGAATGGGTGCCATGCATTATTGCTTTAAAGGGTCTGCATTTGCTCACCCAATCTCACCAATCGTCTCAGTCCCAAGTGTCCCTCCTTATGCCACATCCAGCTGTCGTTGTAGATAGGGTCATTCCAGATTTCATCAGAGACCCTGAAGGAATTGTAAAGAATTTCCCAGTTTTTTTGTTTTGTTTTTGAAATTCCTTTTTATAGTGGGTTTGAGCTGATTCTCGCTGCCATGTTTATGCCAGTCTAGACACACTTGATTCCCTTACGGAGACATATCAATACATAGGTTTTAAGATTCTTACTAGTCAGATATTTTCCTCTGCGGGAAATATGGGGTTTTGAGTCCCTTTCACTGAGGACGGTGTAGGTCTTGTCTATTCCATAGTTGGTTTTTGGAACGGTACCTGTGCTTATATCAAACTCTGGTTTTATGCATCACCCCACCTCTCCTTCCCCCTTAAGCAGGTATAAGAGTGTTTTCTAAATGTGAGACACTGTTCTCTTTCCTAACTCAGTTCAAGTGTAGCCATGTTTACAGGATCTTCATAAGTGATATCTTATGATAAGTTTCTTTTTCTGTGTGACTTATTTCACTTAGAATCATCGTACCTGAATCCACCCATTTTGCTGCTACTGGTCTTATGACATTGATTTCATGGCTGAGGGATATTCCATCGTACGTAAGTACCAAAAGTTTTTGAACCATGTTTATATTTTCTGGGATACTTAAGGTGTATCCAAGTTGAGGTCCTTGTATGCAGTGCAGCCCTAAATTTTGGGGTGGCTCTGTCTTATTGATTTTCAGTTTTCCCAAGGTATATTCCCTAGACTGGTAGTGCCCTTGGCTCTGTAGCTCTGTTCTTTACTTGTTTTAGGGAACAGAATGCACTCCTCCAGAGAGGCAGTTGGCAATTTACATCCCGCCCATCAGCATAACAAGGCTCCCTGTTCTCCAGGGCCTGTCTTGCCTTTCTTGTTCTTACACATTTTGTGGATGTCCCTTTTGACCGGTGGGAAGTGATACTTCTTTGTAGTGCAGGTTTGCATTGCCCGCTTGCTTGCTTGGCCAAAAAGGGCGTATGCGTTTTCTCCTGAATATATTCAGGAGAAAATGCTTACGCCCTTTTTGGCCAAGTGCATCATTGTCGAAGTTGTGCCCCTCTTCCTGTGCTTTAAAGGCGATTCCAACGTACCTCTTGAAATCTGTTTCCTGCTATTCTGCCTCGCTTTCAAGTCCGCCTCGTTGCCTTCCCTCAACAGATTTTTGGACGATAGTTGTCCTTTATTACTCGGCCAGTTTGTGAATGGCTGTGCCCCTGAGCTCCATTTTTCAACTCGTTTTTGGTGAGCTGACCGCAAGTCCAAAATTTTGGTTCAGGACCTATACTGGTTCCCGGTGGGTGGCTGAGAATTTGGTTAATTCTTCTTCCTGCCGGGAAATTACAGTGATATGTGCCCGTCCAAATGCCTAACAGCTACTCTCTCATTGGTTCTCCCTCTTCCCTTTCATCCTCTGCCAAATTGGCAACCTGTGCGAACCAAGAGGTTAAAGGGGCTGTCTCTCCAAGTTGGGAGGTTGATAGTAAAGCAGACGGAAAGTCAAACCGGAGCACCAGGAGAGGGACTATGCGTTGAGTTTTAGAAACCTTTCGTATTCACAGTGTGTCCGTTCTCTAGGTTTCCCGCACATGTTATAGCTGTAGTAATATTCCCTTCAACCTGGAGAGTTCGGACCCATGGAATGGGTGCCATGCATTATTGCTTTAAAGGGTCTGCATTTGCTCACCCAATCTCACCAATCGTCTCAGTCCCAAGTGTCCTTCCTTATGCCACATCCAGCTGTCGTTGTAGATAGGGTCATTCCAGCCTTCATCAGAGACCCTGAAGGAATTGTAAAGAATTTCCCAGTTTTTTTGTTTTGTTTTTGAAATTCCTTTTTATAGTGGGTTTGAGCTGATTCTCGCTGCCATGTTTATGCCAGTCTAGACACACTTGATTCCCTTACGGAGACATATCAATACATAGGTTTTAAGATTCTTACTAGTCAGATATTTTCCTGTGCGGGAAATATGGGGTTTTGAGTCCCTTTCGCTGAGGACGGTGTAAGTCTTGTCTATTCCATAGTTGGTTTTTGGAACGGTACCTGTGCTTATATCAAACTCTGGTTTTATGCATCACCCCACCTCTCCTTCCCCCTTAAGCAGGTATAAGATTGTTTTCTAAATGTGAGACACTGTTCTCTTTCCTAACTCAGTTCAAGCGTAGCCATGTTTACAGGATCTTCATAAGTGATATCTTATGATAAGTTTCTTTTTCTGTGTGACTTATTTCACTTAGAAT
Organism: Hyperoodon ampullatus; assembly: GCF_949752795.1. Taxonomy (NCBI): domain Eukaryota; kingdom Metazoa; phylum Chordata; class Mammalia; order Artiodactyla; family Ziphiidae; genus Hyperoodon; species Hyperoodon ampullatus. The sequence goes on from NW_027640856.1 coordinate 178,945, forward strand.
CATCGTACCTGAATCCACCCATTTTGCTGCTACTGGTCTTATGACATTGATTTCATGGCTGAGGGATATTCCATCGTACGTAAGTACCACAAGTTTTTGAACCATGTTTATATTTTCTGGGATACTTAAGGTGTTTCCAAGTTGAGGTCCTTGTATGCAGTGCAGCCCTAAATTTTGGGGTGGCTCTGTCTTATTGATTTTCAGTTTTCCCAAGGTATATTCCCTAGACTGGTAGTGCCCTTGGCTCTGTAGCTCTGTTCTTTACTTGTTTTAGGGAACAGAATGCACTCCTCCAGAGAGGCAGTTGGCAATTTACATCCCGCCCATCAGCATAACAAGGCTCCCTGTTCTCCAGGGCCTGTCTTTCCTTTCTTGTTCTTACACATTTTGTGGATGTCCCTTTTGACCGGTGGGAAGTGATACTTCTTTGTAGTGCAGATTTGCATTGCCCGCTTGCTTGCTTGGCCAAAAAGGGCGTATGCGTTTTCTCCTGAATATATTCAGGACAAAACGCATATGCCCTTTTTGGCCAAGTGCATCATTGTCGAAGTTGTGCCCCTCTTCCTGTGCTTTAAAGGCGATTCCAACGTACCTCTTGAAATCTGTTTCCTGCTATTCTGCCTCGCTTTCAAGTCCGCCTCGTTGCCTTCCCTCAACAGATTTTTGGACGATAGTTGTCCTTTATTACTCGGCCAGTTTGTGAATTGCTGTGCCCCTGAGCTCCATTTTTCAACTCGTTTTTGGTGAGCTGACCGCAAGTCCAAAATTTTGGTTCAGGACCTATACTGGTTCCCGGTGGGTGGCTGAGAATTTGGTTAATTCTTCTTCCTGCCGGGAAATTACAGTGATATGTGCCCGTCCAAATGCCTAACAGCTACTCTCTCATTGGTTCTCCCTCTTCCCTTTCATCCTCTGCCAAATTGGCAACCTGTGCGAACCAAGAGGTTAAAGGGGCTGTCTCTCCAAGTTGGGAGGTTGATAGTAAAGCAGACGGAAAGTCAAACCGGAGCACCAGGAGAGGGACTATGCGTTGAGTTTTAGAAACCTTTCGTATTCACAGCGTGTCCGTTCTCTAGGTTTCCCGCACATGTTATAAATGTAGTAATATTCCCTTCAACCTGGAGAGTTCGGACCCATGGAATGGGTGCCATGCATTATTGCTTTAAAGGGTCTGCATTTGCTCACCCAATCTCACCAGTCGTCTCAGTCCCAAGTGTCCCTCCTTATGCCACATCCAGCTGTCGTTGTAGATAGGGTCATTCCAGATTTCATCAGAGACCCTGAAGGAATTGTAAAGAATTTCCCAGTTTTTTTGTTTTGTTTTTGAAATTCCTTTTTATAGTGGGTTTGAGCTGATTCTCGCTGCCATGTTTATGCCAGTCTAGACACACTTGATTCCCTTACGGAGACATATCAATACATAGGTTTTAAGATTCTTACTAGTCAGATATTTTCCTCTGCGGGAAATATGGGGTTTTGAGTCCCTTTCACTGAGGACGGTGTAGGTCTTGTCTATTCCATAGTTGGTTTTTGGAACGGTACCTGTGCTTATATCAAACTCTGGTTTTATGCATCACCCCACCTCTCCTTCCCCCTTAAGCAGGTATAAGAGTGTTTTCTAAATGTGAGACACTGTTCTCTTTCCTAACTCAGTTCAAGTGTAGCCATGTTTACAGGATCTTCATAAGTGATATCTTATGATAAGTTTCTTTTTCTGTGTGACTTATTTCACTTAGAATCATCGTACCTGAATCCACCCATTTTGCTGCTACTGGTCTTATGACATTGATTTCATGGCTGAGGGATATTCCATCGTACGTAAGTACCACAAGTTTTTGAACCATGTTTATATTTTCTGGGATACTTAAGGTGTATCCAAGTTGAGGTCCTTGTATGCAGTGCAGCCCTAAATTTTGGGGTGGCTCTGTCTTATTGATTTTCAGTTTTCCCAAGGTATATTCCCTAGACTGGTAGTGCCCTTGGCTCTGTAGCTCTGTTCTTTACTTGTTTTAGGGAACAGAATGCACTCCTCCAGAGAGGCAGTTGGCAATTTACATCCCGCCCATCAGCATAACAAGGCTCCCTGTTCTCCAGGGCCTGTCTTGCCTTTCTTGTTCTTACAAATTTTGTGGATGTCCCTTTTGACCGGTGGGAAGTGATACTTCTTTGTAGTGCAGGTTTGCATTGCCCGCTTGCTTGCTTGGCCAAAAAGGGCGTATGCGTTTTCTCCTGAATATATTCAGGGGAAAACGCATACGCCCTTTTTGGCCAAGTGCATCATTGTCGAAGTTGTGCCCCTCTTCCTGTGCTTTAAAGGCGATTCCAACGTACCTCTTGAAATCTGTTTCCTGCTATTCTGCCTCGCTTTCAAGTCCGCCTCGTTGCCTTCCCTCAACAGATTTTTGGACGATAGTTGTCCTTTATTACTCGGCCAGTTTGTGAATGGATGTGCCCCTGAGCTCCATTTTTCAACTCGTTTTTGGTGAGCTGACCGCAAGTCCAAAATTTTGGTTCAGGACCTATACTGGTTCCTGGTGGGTTTCTGAGAATTTGGTTAATTCTTCTTCCTGCCGGGAAATTACAGTGATATGTGCCCGTCCAAATGCCTAACAGCTACTCTCTCATTGGTTCTCCCTCTTCCCTTTCATCCTCTGCCAAATTGGCAACCTGTGCGAACCAAGAGGTTAAAGGGGCTGTCTCTCCAAGTTGGGAGGTTGATAGTAAAGCAGACGGAAAGTCAAACCGGAGCACCAGGAGAGGGACTATGCGTTCAGTTTTAGAAACCTTTCGTATTCACAGTGTGTCCGTTCTCTAGGTTTCCCGCACATGTTATAGCTGTAGTAATATTCCCTTCAACCTGGAGAGTTCGGACCCATGGAATGGGTGCCATGCATTATTGCTTTAAAGGGTCTGCATTTGCTCACCCAATCTCACCAATCGTCTCAGTCCCAAGTGTCCCTCCTTATGCCACATCCAGCTGTCGTTGTAGATAGGGTCATTCCAGCCTTCATCAGAGACCCTGAAGGAATTGTAAAGAATTTCCCAGTTTTTTTGTTTTGTTTTTGAAATTCCTTTTTATAGTGGGTTTGAGCTGATTCTCGCTGCCATGTTGATGCCAGTCTAGACACACTTGATTCCCTTACGGAGACATATCAATACATAGGTTTTAAGATTCTTACTAGTCAGATATTTTCCTCTGCGGGAAATATGGGGTTTTGAGTCCCTTTCGCTGAGGACGGTGTAGGTCTTGTCTATTCCATAGTTGGTTTTTGGAACGGTACCTGTGCTTATATCAAACTCTGGTTTTATGCATCACCCCACCTCTCCTTCCCCCTTAAGCAGGTATAAGAGTGTTTTCTAAATGTGAGACACTGTTCTCTTTCCTAACTCAGTTCAAGTGTAGCCATGTTTACAGGATCTTCATAAGTGATATCTTATGATAAGTTTCTTTTTCTGTGTGACTTATTTCACTTAGAATCATCGTACCTGAATCCACCCATTTTGCTGCTACTGGTCTTATGACATTGATTTCATGGCTGAGGGATATTCCATCGTACGTAAGTACCACAATTTTTTGAACCATGTTTATATTTTCTGGGATACTTAAGGTGTATCCAAGTTGAGGTCCTTGTATGCAGTGCAGCCCTAAATTTTGGGGTGGCTCTGTCTTATTGATTTTCAGTTTTCCCAAGGTATATTCCCTAGACTGGTAGTGCCCTTGGCTCTGTAGCTCTGTTCTTTACTTGTTTTAGGGAACAGAATGCACTCCTCCAGAGAGGCAGTTGGCAATTTACATCCCGCCCATCAGCATAACAAGGCTCCCTGTTCTCCAGGGCCTGTCTTGCCTTTCTTGTTCTTACACATTTTGTGGATGTCCCTTTTGACCGGTGGGAAGTGATACTTCTTTGTAGTGCAGATTTGCATTGCCCGCTTGCTTGCTTGGCCAAAAAGGGCGTATGCGTTTTCTCCTGAATATATTCAGGAGAAAACGCATACGCCCTTTTTGACCAAGTGCATCATTGTCGAAGTTGTGCCCCTCTTCCTGTGCTTTAAAGGCGATTCCAACGTACCTCTTGAAATCTGTTTCCTGCTATTCTGCCTCGCTTTCAAGTCTGCCTCGTTGCCTTCCCTCAACAGATTTTTGGACGATAGTTGTCCTTTATTACTCGGCCAGTTTGTGAATTGCTGTGCCCCTGAGCTCCATTTTTCAACTCGTTTTTGGTGAGCTGACCGCAAGTCCAAAATTTTGGTTCAGGACCTATACTGGTTCCCGGTGGGTGGCTGAGAATTTGGTTAATTCTTCTTCCTGCTGGGAAATTACAGTGATATGTGCCCGTCCAAATGCCTAACAGCTACTCTCTCATTGGTTCTCCCTATTCCCTTTCATCCTCTGCCAAATTGGCATCCTGTGCGAACCAAGAGGTTAAAGTGTCTGTCTCTCCAAGTTGGGAGGTTGATAGTAAAGCAGACGGAAAGTCAAACCGGAGCACCAGGAGAGGGACTATGCGTTGAGTTTTAGAAACCTTTCGTATTCACAGTGTGTCCGTTCTCTAGGTTTCCCGCACATGTTATAGCTGTAGTAATATTCCCTTCAACCTGGAGAGTTCGGACCCATGGAATGGGTGCCATGCATTATTGCTTTAAAGGGTCTGCATTTGCTCACCCAATCTCACCAATCGTCTCAGTCCCAAGTGTCCCTCCTTATGCCACATCCAGCTGTCGTTGTAGATAGGGTCATTCCAGCCTTCATCAGAGACCCTGAAGGAATTGTAAAGAATTTCCCAGTTTTTTTGTTTTGTTTTTGAAATTCCTTTTTATAGTGGGTTTGAGCTGATTCTCGCTGCCATGTTTATGCCAGTCTAGACACACTTGATTCCCTTACGGAGACATATCAATACATAGGTTTTAAGATTCTTACTAGTCAGATATTTTCCTCTGCGGGAAATATGGGGTTTTGAGTCCCTTTCGCTGAGGACGGTGTAGGTCTTGTCTATTCCATAGTTGGTTTTTGGAACGGTACCTGTGCTTATATCAAACTCTGGTTTTATGCATCACCCCACCTCTCCTTCCCCCTTAAGCAGGTATAAGAGTGTTTTCTAAATGTGAGACACTGTTCTCTTTCCTAACTCAGTTCAAGTGTAGCCATGTTTACAGGATCTTCATAAGTGATATCTTATGATAAGTTTCTTTTTCTGTGTGACTTATTTCACTTAGAATCATCGTACCTGAATCCACCCATTTTGCTGCTACTGGTCTTATGACATTGATTTCATGGCTGAGGGATATTCCATCGTACGTAAGTACCACAATTTTTTGAACCATGTTTATATTTTCTGGGATACTTAAGGTGTATCCAAGTTGAGGTCCTTGTATGCAGTGCAGCCCTAAATTTTGGGGTGGCTCTGTCTTATTGATTTTCAGTTTTCCCAAGGTATATTCCCTAGACTGGTAGTGCCCTTGGCTCTGTAGCTCTGTTCTTTACTTGTTTTAGGGAACAGAATGCACTCCTCCAGAGAGGCAGTTGGCAATTTACATCCCGCCCATCAGCATAACAAGGCTCCCTGTTCTCCAGGGCCTGTCTTGCCTTTCTTGTTCTTACACATTTTGTGGATGTCCCTTTTGACCGGTGGGAAGTGATACTTCTTTGTAGTGCAGGTTTGCATTGCCCGCTTGCTTGCTTGGCCAAAAAGGGCGTATGCGTTTTCTCCTGAATATATTCAGGAGAAAATGCATACGCCCTTTTTGGCCAAGTGCATCATTGTCGAAGTTGTGCCCCTCTTCCTGTGCTTTAAAGGCGATTCCAACGTACCTCTTGAAATCTGTTTCCTGCTATTCTGCCTCGCTTTCAAGTCCGCCTCGTTGCCTTCCCTCAACAGATTTTTGGACGATAGTTGTCCTTTATTACTCGGCCAGTTTGTGAATGGCTGTGCCCCTGAGCTCCATTTTTCAACTCGTTTTTGGTGAGCTGACCGCAAGTCCAAAATTTTGGTTCAGGACCTATACTGGTTCCCGGTGGGTGGCTGAGAATTTGGTTAATTCTTCTTCCTGCCGGGAAATTACAGTGATATGTGCCCGTCCAAATGCCTAACAGCTACTCTCTCATTGGTTCTCCCTCTTCCCTTTCATCCTCTGCCAAATTGGCAACCTGTGCGAACCAAGAGGTTAAAGGGGCTGTCTCTCCAAGTTGGGAGGTTGATAGTAAAGCAGACGGAAAGTCAAACCGGAGCACCAGGAGAGGGACTATGCGTTGAGTTTTAGAAACCTTTCGTATTCACAGTGTGTCCGTTCTCTAGGTTTCCCGCACATGTTATAGCTGTAGTAATATTCCCTTCAACCTGGAGAGTTCGGACCCATGGAATGGGTGCCATGCATTATTGCTTTAAAGGGTCTGCATTTGCTCACCCAATCTCACCAATCGTCTCAGTCCCAAGTGTCCTTCCTTATGCCACATCCAGCTGTCGTTGTAGATAGGGTCATTCCAGCCTTCATCAGAGACCCTGAAGGAATTGTAAAGAATTTCCCAGTTTTTTTGTTTTGTTTTTGAAATTCCTTTTTATAGTGGGTTTGAGCTGATTCTCGCTGCCATGTTTATGCCAGTCTAGACACACTTGATTCCCTTACGGAGACATATCAATACATAGGTTTTAAGATTCTTACTAGTCAGATATTTTCCTGTGCGGGAAATATGGGGTTTTGAGTCCCTTTCGCTGAGGACGGTGTAAGTCTTGTCTATTCCATAGTTGGTTTTTGGAACGGTACCTGTGCTTATATCAAACTCTGGTTTTATGCATCACCCCACCTCTCCTTCCCCCTTAAGCAGGTATAAGATTGTTTTCTAAATGTGAGACACTGTTCTCTTTCCTAACTCAGTTCAAGCGTAGCCATGTTTACAGGATCTTCATAAGTGATATCTTATGATAAGTTTCTTTTTCTGTGTGACTTATTTCACTTAGAATCATCGTACCTGAATCCACCCATTTTGCTGCTACTGGTCTTATGACATTGATTTCATGGCTGAGGGATATTCCATCGTACGTAAGTACCACAAGTTTTTGAACCATGTTTATATTTTCTGGGATACTTAAGGTGTTTCCAAGTTGAGGTCCTTGTATGCAGTGCAGCCCTAAATTTTGGGGTGGCTCTGTCTTATTGATTTTCAGTTTTCCCAAGGTATATTCCCTAGACTGGTAGTGCCCTTGGCTCTGTAGCTCTGTTCTTTACTTGTTTTAGGGAACAGAATGCACTCCTCCAGAGAGGCAGTTGGCAATTTACATCCCGCCCATCAGCATAACAAGGCTCCCTGTTCTCCAGGGCCTGTCTTTCCTTTCTTGTTCTTACACATTTTGTGGATGTCCCTTTTGACCGGTGGGAAGTGATACTTCTTTGTAGTGCAGGTTTGCATTGCCCGCTTGCTTGCTTGGCCAAAAAGGGCGTATGCGTTTTCTCCTGAATATATTCAGGACAAAACGCATATGCCCTTTTTGGCCAAGTGCATCATTGTCGAAGTTGTGCCCCTCTTCCTGTGCTTTAAAGGCGATTCCAACGTACCTCTTGAAATCTGTTTCCTGCTATTCTGCCTCGCTTTCAAGTCCGCCTCGTTGCCTTCCCTCAACAGATTTTTGGACGATAGTTGTCCTTTATTACTCGGCCAGTTTGTGAATGGCTGTGCCCCTGAGCTCCATTTTTCAACTCGTTTTTGGTGAGCTGACCGCAAGTCCAAAATTTTGGTTCAGGACCTATACTGGTTCCCGGTGGGTGGCTGAGAATTTGGTTAATTCTTCTTCCTGCCGGGAAATTACAGTGATATGTGCCCGTCCAAATGCCTAACAGCTACTCTCTCATTGGTTCTCCCTCTTCCCTTTCATCCTCTGCCAAATTGGCAACCTGTGCGAACCAAGAGGTTAAAGGGGCTGTCTCTCCAAGTTGGGAGGTTGATAGTAAAGCAGACGGAAAGTCAAACCGGAGCACCAGGAGAGGGACTATGCGTTGAGTTTTAGAAACCTTTCGTATTCACAGCGTGTCCGTTCTCTAGGTTTCCCGCACATGTTATAAATGTAGTAATATTCCCTTCAACCTGGAGAGTTCGGACCCATGGAATGGGTGCCATGCATTATTGCTTTAAAGGGTCTGCATTTGCTCACCCAATCTCACCAGTCGTCTCAGTCCCAAGTGTCCCTCCTTATGCCACATCCAGCTGTCGTTGTAGATAGGGTCATTCCAGATTTCATCAGAGACCCTGAAGGAATTGTAAAGAATTTCCCAGTTTTTTTGTTTTGTTTTTGAAATTCCTTTTTATAGTGGGTTTGAGCTGATTCTCGCTGCCATGTTTATGCCAGTCTAGACACACTTGATTCCCTTACGGAGACATATCAATACATAGGTTTTAAGATTCTTACTAGTCAGATATTTTCCTCTGCGGGAAATATGGGGTTTTGAGTCCCTTTCACTGAGGACGGTGTAGGTCTTGTCTATTCCATAGTTGGTTTTTGGAACGGTACCTGTGCTTATATCAAACTCTGGTTTTATGCATCACCCCACCTCTCCTTCCCCCTTAAGCAGGTATAAGAGTGTTTTCTAAATGTGAGACACTGTTCTCTTTCCTAACTCAGTTCAAGTGTAGCCATGTTTACAGGATCTTCATAAGTGATATCTTATGATAAGTTTCTTTTTCTGTGTGACTTATTTCACTTAGAATCATCGTACCTGAATCCACCCATTTTGCTGCTACTGGTCTTATGACATTGATTTCATGGCTGAGGGATATTCCATCGTACGTAAGTACCACAAGTTTTTGAACCATGTTTATATTTTCTGGGATACTTAAGGTGTATCCAAGTTGAGGTCCTTGTATGCAGTGCAGCCCTAAATTTTGGGGTGGCTCTGTCTTATTGATTTTCAGTTTTCCCAAGGTATATTCCCTAGACTGGTAGTGCCCTTGGCTCTGTAGCTCTGTTCTTTACTTGTTTTAGGGAACAGAATGCACTCCTCCAGAGAGGCAGTTGGCAATTTACATCCCGCCCATCAGCATAACAAGGCTCCCTGTTCTCCAGGGCCTGTCTTGCCTTTCTTGTTCTTACACATTTTGTGGATGTCCCTTTTGACCGGTGGGAAGTGATACTTCTTTGTAGTGCAGGTTTGCATTGCCCGCTTGCTTGCTTGGCCAAAAAGGGCGTATGCGTTTTCTCCTGAATATATTCAGGGGAAAACGCATACGCCCTTTTTGGCCAAGTGCATCATTGTCGAAGTTGTGCCCCTCTTCCTGTGCTTTAAAGGCGATTCCAACGTACCTCTTGAAATCTGTTTCCTGCTATTCTGCCTCGCTTTCAAGTCCGCCTCGTTGCCTTCCCTCAACAGATTTTTGGACGATAGTTGTCCTTTATTACTCGGCCAGTTTGTGAATTGCTGTGCCCCTGAGCTCCATTTTTCAACTCGTTTTTGGTGAGCTGACCGCAAGTCCAAAATTTTGGTTCAGGACCTATACTGGTTCCCGGTGGGTGGCTGAGAATTTGGTTAATTCTTCTTCCTGCTGGGAAATTACAGTGATATGTGCCCGTCCAAATGCCTAACAGCTACTCTCTCATTGGTTCTCCCTCTTCCCTTTCATCCTCTGCCAAATTGGCAACCTGTGCGAACCAAGAGGTTAAAGGGGCTGTCTCTCCAAGTTGGGAGGTTGATAGTAAAGCAGACGGAAAGTCAAACCGGAGCACCAGGAGAGGGACTATGCGTTGAGTTTTAGAAACCTTTCGTATTCACAGTGTGTCCGTTCTCTAGGTTTCCCGCACATGTTATAGCTGTAGTAATATTCCCTTCAACCTGGAGAGTTCGGACCCATGGAATGGGTGCCATGCATTATTGCTTTAAAGGGTCTGCATTTGCTCACCCAATCTCACCAATCGTCTCAGTCCCAAGTGTCCCTCCTTATGCCACATCCAGCTGTCGTTGTAGATAGGGTCATTCCAGCCTTCATCAGAGACCCTGAAGGAATTGTAAAGAATTTCCCAGTTTTTTTGTTTTGTTTTTGAAATTCCTTTTTATAGTGGGTTTGAGCTGATTCTCGCTGCCATGTTTATGCCAGTCTAGAGACACTTGATTCCCTTATGGAGACATATCAATACATAGGTTTTAAGATTCTTACTAGTCAGATATTTTCCTCTGCGGGAAATATGGGGTTTTGAGTCCCTTTCGCTGAGGACGGTGTAGGTCTTGTCTATTCCATAGTTGGTTTTTGGAACGGTACCTGTGCTTATATCAAACTCTGGTTTTATGCATCACCCCACCTCTCCTTCCCCCTTAAGCAGGTATAAGAGTGTTTTCTAAATGTGAGACACTGTTCTCTTTCCTAACTCAGTTCAAGTGTAGCCATGTTTACAGGATCTTCATAAGTGATATCTTATGATAAGTTTCTTTTTCTGTGTGACTTATTTCACTTAGAATCATCGTACCTGAATCCACCCATTTTGCTGCTACTGGTCTTATGACATTGATTTCATGGCTGAGGGATATTCCATCGTACGTAAGTACCACAATTTTTTGAACCATGTTTATATTTTCTGGGATACTTAAGGTGTATCCAAGTTGAGGTCCTTGTATGCAGTGCAGCCCTAAATTTTGGGGTGGCTCTGTCTTATTGATTTTCAGTTTTCCCAAGGTATATTCCCTAGACTGGTAGTGCCCTTGGCTCTGTAGCTCTGTTCTTTACTTGTTTTAGGGAACAGAATGCACTCCTCCAGAGAGGCAGTTGGCAATTTACATCCCGCCCATCAGCATAACAAGGCTCCCTGTTCTCCAGGGCCTGTCTTGCCTTTCTTGTTCTTACACATTTTGTGGATGTCCCTTTTGACCGGTGGGAAGTGATACTTCTTTGTAGTGCAGATTTGCATTGCCCGCTTGCTTGCTTGGCCAAAAAGGGCGTATGCGTTTTCTCCTGAATATATTCAGGAGAAAACGCATACGCCCTTTTTGGCCAAGTGCATCATTGTCGAAGTTGTGCCCCTCTTCCTGTGCTTTAAAGGCGATTCCAACGTACCTCTTGAAATCTGTTTCCTGCTATTCTGCCTCGCTTTCAAGTCCGCCTCGTTGCCTTCCCCCAACAGATTTTTGGACGATAGTTGTCCTTTATTACTCGGCCAGATTGTGAATTGCTGTGCCCCTGAGCTCCATTTTTCAACTCGTTTTTGGTGAGCTGACCGCAAGTCCAAAATTTTGGTTCAGGACCTATACTGGTTCCCGGTGGGTGGCTGAGAATTTGGTTAATTCTTCTTCCTGCCGGGAAATTACAGTGATATGTGCCCGTCCAAATGCCTAACAGCTACTCTCTCATTGGTTCTCCTTCTTCCCTTTCATCCTCTGCCAAATTGGCAACCTGTGCGAACCAAGAGGTTAAAGGGGCTGTCTCTCCAAGTTGGGAGGTTGATAGTAAAGCAGACGGAAAGTCAACCCGGAGCACCAGGAGAGGGACTATGCGTTGAGTTTTAGAAACCTTTCGTCTTCACAGTGTGTCCGTTCTCTAGGTTTCCCGCACATGTTATAGCTGTAGTAATATTCCCTTCAACCTGGAGACTTCGGACCCATGGAATGGGTGCCATGCATTATTGCTTTAAAGGGTCTGCATTTGCTCAACCAATCTCACCAATCGTCTCAGTCCCAAGTGTCCCTCCTTATGCCACATCCAGCTGTCGTTGTAGATAGGGTCATTCCAGCTTTCATCAGAGACCCTGAAGGAATTGCAAAGAATTTCCCAGTTTTTTTGTTTTGTTTTTGAAATTCCTTTTTATAGTGGGTTTGAGCTGATTCTCGCTGCCATGTTTATGCCAGTCTAGACACACTTGATTCCCTTACGGAGACATATCAATACATAGGTTTTAAGATTCTTACTAGTCAGATATTTTCCTCTGCGGGAAATATGGGGTTTTGAGTCCCTTTCGCTGAGGACGGTGTAGGTCTTGTCTATTCCATAGTTGGTTTTTGGAACGGTACCTGTGCTTATATCAAACTCTGGTTTTATGCATCACCCCACCTCTCCTTCCCCCTTAAGCAGGTATAAGAGTGTTTTCTAAATGTGAGACACTGTTCACTTTCCTAACTCAGTTCAAGTGTAGCCATGTTTACAGGATCTTCATAAGTGATATCTTATGATAAGTTTCTTTTTCTGTGTGACTTATTTCACTTAGAATCATCGTACCTGAATCCACCCATTTTGCTGCTATTGGTCTTATGACATTGATTTCATGGCTGAGGGATATTCCATCGTACGTAAGTACCACAATTTTTTGAACCATGTTTATATTTTCTGGGATACTTAAGGTGTATCCAAGTTGAGGCCCTTGTATGCAGTGCAGCCCTAAATTTTGGGGTGGCTCTGTCTTATTGATTTTCAGTTTTCCCAAGGTATATTCCCTAGACTGGTAGTGCCCTTGGCTCTGTAGCTCTGTTCTTTACTTGCTTTATGGAACAGAATGCACTCCTCCAGAGAGGCAGTTGGCAATTTACATCCCGCCCATCAGCATAACAAGGCTCCCTGTTCTCCAGGGCCTGTCTTGCCTTTCTTGTTCTTACACATTTTTTGGATGTCCCTTTTGACCGGTGGGAAGTGATACTTCTTTGTAGTGCAGATTTGCATTGCCTGCTTGCTTGCTTGGCCAAAAAGGGCGTATGCGTTTTCTCCTGAATATATTCAGGAGAAAACGCATACGCCCTTTTTGGACAAGTGCATCATTGTCGAAGTTGTGCCCCTCTTCGTGTGCTTTAAAGGCGATTCCAACGTACCTCTTGAAATCTGTTTCCTGCTATTCTGCCTCGCTTTCAAGTCCGCCTCGTTGCCTTCCCTCAACAGATTTTTGGACGATAGTTGTCCTTTATTACTCGGCCAGTTTGTGAATTGCTGTGCCCCTGAGCTCCATTTATCAACTCGTTTTTGGTGAGCTGACCGCAAGTCCAAAATTTTGGTTCAGGACCTATACTGGTTCCCGGTGGGTGGCTGAGAATTCGGTTAATTCTTCTTCCTGCCGGGAAATTACAGTGATATGTGCCCGTCCAAATGCCTAACAGCTACTCTCTCATTGGTTCTCCCTCTTCCCTTTCATCCTCTGCCAAATTGGCAACCTGTGCGAACCAAGAGCTTAAAGTGTCTGTCTCTCCAAGATGGGAGGTTGATAATAAAGCAGACGGAAAGTCAAACCGGAGCACCAGGAGAGGGACTATTCGTTGAGTTTTAGAAACCTTTCGTATTCACAGTGTGTCCGTTCTCTAGGTTTCCCGCACATGTTATAGCTGTAGTAATATTCCCTTCAACCTGGAGAGTTCGGACCCATGGAATGGGTGCCATGCATTATTGCTTTAAAGGGTCTGCATTTGCTCACCCAATCTCACCAATCGTCTCAGTCCCAAGTGTCCCTCCTTATGCCACATCCAGCTGTCGTTGTAGATAGGGTCATTACAGCTTTCATCAGAGACCCTGAAGGAATTGTAAAGAATTTCCCAGTTTTTTTGTTTTGTTTTTGAAATTCCTTTTTATAGTGGGTTTGAGCTGATTCTCGCTGCCATGTTTATGCCAGTCTAGACACACTTGATTCCCTTACGGAGACATATCAATACATAGGTTTTAAGATTCTTACTAGTCAGATATTTTCCTCTGCGGGAAATATGGGGTTTTGAGTCCCTTTCGCTGAGGACGGTGTAGGTCTTGTCTATTCCATAGTTGGTTTTTGGAACGGTACCTGTGCTTATATCAAACTCTGGTTTTATGCATCACCCCACCTCTCCTTCCCCCTTAAGCAGGTATAAGAGTGTTTTCTAAATGTGAGACACTGTTCTCTTTCCTAACTCAGTTCAAGTGTAGCCATGTTTACAGGATCTTCATAAGTGATATCTTATGATAAGTTTCTTTTTCTGTGTGACTTATTTCACTTAGAATCATCGTACCTGAATCCACCCATTTTGCTGCTACTGGTCTTATGACATTGATTTCATGGCTGAGGGATATTCCATCGTACGTAAGTACCACAATTTTTTGAACCATGTTTATATTTTCTGGGATACTTAAGGTGTATCCAAGTTGAGGTCCTTGTATGCAGTGCAGCCCTAAATTTTGGGGTGGCTCTGTCTTATTGATTTTCAGTTTTCCCAAGGTATATTCCCTACACTGGTAGTGCCCTTGGCTCTGTAGCTCTGTTCTTTACTTGTTTTAGGGAACAGAATGCACTCCTCCAGAGAGGCAGTTGGCAATTTACATCCCGCCCATCAGCATAACAAGGCTCCCTGTTCTCCAGGGCCTGTCTTGCCTTTCTTGTTCTTACACATTTTGTGGATGTCCCTTTTGACCGGTGGGAAGTGATACTTCTTTGTAGTGCAGATTTGCATTGCCCGCTTGCTTGCTTGGCCAAAAAGGGCGTATGCGTTTTCTCCTGAATATATTCAGGAGAAAACGCATACGCCCTTTTTGGCCAAGTGCATCATTGTCGAAGTTGTGCCCCTCTTCCTGTGCTTTAAAGGCGATTCCAACGTACCTCTTGAAATCTGTTTCCTGCTATTCTGCCTCGCTTTCAAGTCCGCCTCGTTGCCTTCCCTCAACAGATTTTTGGACGATAGTTGTCCTTTATTACTCGGCCAGTTTGTGAATTGCTGTGCCCCTGAGCTCCATTTTTCAACTCGTTTTTGGTGAGCTGACCGCAAGTCCAAAATTTTGGTTCAGGACCTATACTGGTTCCCAGTGGGTGGCTGAGAATTCGGTTAATTCTTATTCCTGCCGGGAAATTACAGTGATATGTGCCCGTCCAAATGCCTAACAGCTACTCTCTCATTGGTTCTCCCTCTTCCCTTTCATCCTCTGCCAAATTGGCAACCTGTGCGAACCAAGAGGTTAAAGGGGCTGTCTCTCCAAGTTGGGAGGTTGATAGTAAAGCAGACGGAAAGTCAAACCGGAGCACCAGGAGAGGGACTATGCGTTCAGTTTTAGAAACCTTTCGTATTCACAGTGTGTCCGTTCTCTAGGTTTCCCGCACATGTTATAGCTGTAGTAATATTCCCTTCAACCTGGAGAGTTCGGACCCATGGAATGGGTGCCATGCATTATTGCTTTAAAGGGTCTGCATTTGCTCACCCAATCTCACCAATCGTCTCAGTCCCAAGTGTCCCTCCTTATGCCACATCCAGCTGTCGTTGTAGATAGGGTCATTCCAGCTTTCATCAGAGACCCTGAAGGAATTGTAAAGAATTTCCCAGTTTTTTTGTCTTGTTTTTGAAATTCCTTTTTATAGTGGGTTTGAGCTGATTCTCGCTGCCATGTTTATGCCAGTCTAGACACACTTGATTCCCTTATGGAGACATATCAATACATAGGTTTTAAGATTCTTACTAGTCAGATATTTTCCTCTGCGGGAAATAAGGGGTTTTGAGTCCCTTTCGCTGAGGACGGTGTAGGTCTTGTCTATTCCATAGTTGGTTTTTGGAACGGTACCTGTGCTTATATCAAACTCTGGTTTTATGCATCACCCCACCTCTCCTTCCCCCTTAAGCAGGTATAAGAGTGTTTTCTAAATGTGAGACACTGTTCTCTTTCCTAACTCAGTTCAAGTGTAGCCATGTTTACAGGATCTTCATAAGTGATATCTTATGATAAGTTTCTTTTTCTGTGTGACTTATTTCACTTAGAATCATCGTACCTGAATCCACCCATTTTGCTGCTACTGGTCTTATGACATTGTTTTCATGGCTGAGGGATATTCCATCGTACGTAAGTACCACAATTTTTTGAACCATGTTTATATTTCCGTGGATACTTAAGGTGTATCCAAGTTGAGGTCCTTGTATGCAGTGCAGCCCTAAATTTTGGGGTGGCTCTGTCTTATTGATTTTCAGTTTTCCCAAGGTATATTCCCTACACTGGTAGTGCCCTTGGCTCTGTAGCTCTGTTCTTTACTTGTTGTAGGGAACAGAATGCACTCCTCCAGAGAGGCAGTTGGCAATTTACATCCCGCCCATCAGCATAACAAGGCTCCCTGTTCTCCAGGGCCTGTCTTGCCTTTCTTGTTCTTACACATTTTGTGGATGTCCCTTTTGACCGGTGGGAAGTGATACTTCTTTGTAGTGCAGATTTGCATTGCCCGCTTGCTTGCTTGGCCAAAAAGGGCGTATGCGTTTTCTCCTGAATATATTCAGGAGAAAACACATACGCCCTTTTTGACCAAGTGCATCATTGTCGAAGTTGTGCCCCTCTTCCTGTGCTTTAAAGGCGATTCCAACGTACCTCTTGAAATCTGTTTCCTGCTATTCTGCCTCGCTTTCAAGTCTGCCTCGTTGCCTTCCCTCAACAGATTTTTGGACGATAGTTGTCCTTTATTACTCGGCCAGTTTGTGAATTGCTGTGCCCCTGAGCTCCATTTTTCAACTCGTTTTTGGTGAGCTGACCGCAAGTCCAAAATTTTGGTTCAGGACCTATACTGGTTCCCGGGGGGTGGCTGAGAATTTGGTTAATTCTTCTTCCTGCTGGGAAATTACAGTGATATGTGCCCGTCCAAATGCCTAACAGCTACTCTCTCATTGGTTCTCCCTCTTCCCTTTCATCCTCTGCCAAATTGGCAACCTGTGCGAACCAAGAGGTTAAAGGGGCTGTCTCTCCAAGTTGGGAGGTTGATAGTAAAGCAGACGGAAAGTCAAACCGGAGCACCAGGAGAGGGACTATGCGTTGAGTTTTAGAAACCTTTCGTATTCACAGTGTGTCCGTTCTATAGGTTTCCCGCACATGTTATAGCTGTAGTAATATTCCCTTCAACCTGGAGAGTTCGGACCCATGGAATGGGTGCCATGCATTATTGCTTTAAAGGGTCTGCATTTGCTCACCCAATCTCACCAATCGTCTCAGTCCCAAGTGTCCCTCCTTATGCCACATCCAGCTGTCGTTGTAGATAGGGTCATTCCAGCTTTCATCAGAGACCCTGAAGGAATTGTAAAGAATTTCCCAGTTTTTTTGTTTTGTTTTTGAAATTCCTTTTTATAGTGGGTTTGAGCTGATTCTCGCTGCCATGTTTATGCCAGTCTAGACACACTTGATTCCCTTACGGAGACATATCAATACATAGGTTTTAAGATTCTTACTAGTCAGATATTTTCCTCTGCGGGAAATATGGGGTTTTGAGTCCCTTTCGCTGAGGACGGTGTAGGTCTTGTCTATTCCATAGTTGGTTTTTGGAACAGTACCTGTGCTTATATCAAACTCTGGTTTTATGCATCACCCCACCTCTCCTTCCCCCTTAAGCAGGTATAAGAGTGTTTTCTAAATGTGAGACACTGTTCTCTTTCCTAACTCAGTTCAAGTGTAGCCATGTTTACAGGATCTTCATAAGTGATATCTTATGATAAGTTTCTTTTTCTGTGTGACTTATTTCACTTAGAATCATCGTACCTGAATCCACCCATTTTGCTGCTACTGGTCTTATGACATTGATTTCATGGCTGAGGGATATTCCATCGTACGTAAGTACCACAATTTTTTGAACCATGTTTATATTTTCTGGGATACTTAAGGTGTATCCTAGTTGAGGTCCTTGTATGCAGTGCAGCCCTAAATTTTGGGGTGGCTCTGTCTTATTGATTTTCAGTTTTCCCAAGGTATATTCCCTAGACTGGTAGTGCCCTTGGCTCTGTAGCTCTGTTCTTTACTTGCTTTAGGGAACAGAATGCACTCCTCCAGAGAGGCAGTTGGCAATTTACATCCCGCCCATCAGCATAACAAGGCTCCCTGTTCTCCAGGGCCTGTCTTGCCTTTCTTGTTCTTACACATTTTGTGGATGTCCCTTTTGACCGGTGGGAAGTGATACTTCTTTGTAGTGCAGATTTGCATTGCCCGCTTGCTTGCTTGGCCAAAAAGGGCGTATGCGTTTTCTCCTGAATATATTCAGGAGAAAACGCATACGCCCTTTTTGGCCAAGTGCATCATTGTCGAAGTTGTGCCCCTCTTCCTGTGCTTTAAAGGCGATTCCAACGTACCTCTTGAAATCTGTTTCCTGCTATTCTGCCTCGCTTTCAAGTCCGCCTCGTTGCCTTCCCCCAACAGATTTTTGGACGATAGTTGTCCTTTATTACTCGGCCAGATTGTGAATTGCTGTGCCCCTGAGCTCCATTTTTCAACTCGTTTTTGGTGAGCTGACCGCAAGTCCAAAATTTTGGTTCAGGACCTATACTGGTTCCCGGTGGGTGGCTGAGAATTTGGTTAATTCTTCTTCCTGCCGGGAAATTACAGTGATATGTGCCCGTCCAAATGCCTAACAGCTACTCTCTCATTGGTTCTCCTTCTTCCCTTTCATCCTCTGCCAAATTGGCAACCTGTGCGAACCAAGAGGTTAAAGGGGCTGTCTCTCCAAGTTGGGAGGTTGATAGTAAAGCAGACGGAAAGTCAACCCGGAGCACCAGGAGAGGGACTATGCGTTGAGTTTTAGAAACCTTTCGTCTTCACAGTGTGTCCGTTCTCTAGGTTTCCCGCACATGTTATAGCTGTAGTAATATTCCCTTCAACCTGGAGACTTCGGACCCATGGAATGGGTGCCATGCATTATTGCTTTAAAGGGTCTGCATTTGCTCAACCAATCTCACCAATCGTCTCAGTCCCAAGTGTCCCTCCTTATGCCACATCCAGCTGTCGTTGTAGATAGGGTCATTCCAGCTTTCATCAGAGACCCTGAAGGAATTGCAAAGAATTTCCCAGTTTTTTTGTTTTGTTTTTGAAATTCCTTTTTATAGTGGGTTTGAGCTGATTCTCGCTGCCATGTTTATGCCAGTCTAGACACACTTGATTCCCTTACGGAGACATATCAATACATAGGTTTTAAGATTCTTACTAGTCAGATATTTTCCTCTGCGGGAAATATGGGGTTTTGAGTCCCTTTCGCTGAGGACGGTGTAGGTCTTGTCTATTCCATAGTTGGTTTTTGGAACGGTACCTGTGCTTATATCAAACTCTGGTTTTATGCATCACCCCACCTCTCCTTCCCCCTTAAGCAGGTATAAGAGTGTTTTCTAAATGTGAGACACTGTTCACTTTCCTAACTCAGTTCAAGTGTAGCCATGTTTACAGGATCTTCATAAGTGATATCTTATGATAAGTTTCTTTTTCTGTGTGACTTATTTCACTTAGAATCATCGTACCTGAATCCACCCATTTTGCTGCTATTGGTCTTATGACATTGATTTCATGGCTGAGGGATATTCCATCGTACGTAAGTACCACAATTTTTTGAACCATGTTTATATTTTCTGGGATACTTAAGGTGTATCCAATTTGAGGCCCTTGTATGCAGTGCAGCCCTAAATTTTGGGGTGGCTCTGTCTTATTGATTTTCAGTTTTCCCAAGGTATATTCCCTAGACTGGTAGTGCCCTTGGCTCTGTAGCTCTGTTCTTTACTTGCTTTATGGAACAGAATGCACTCCTCCAGAGAGGCAGTGGGCAATTTACATCCCGCCCATCAGCATAACAAGGCTCCCTGTTCTCCAGGGCCTGTCTTGCCTTTCTTGTTCTTACACATTTTTTGGATGTCCCTTTTGACCGGTGGGAAGTGATACTTCTTTGTAGTGCAGATTTGCATTGCCTGCTTGCTTGCTTGGCCAAAAAGGGCGTATGCGTTTTCTCCTGAATATATTCAGGAGAAAACGCATACGCCCTTTTTGGACAAGTGCATCATTGTCGAAGTTGTGCCCCTCTTCGTGTGCTTTAAAGGCGATTCCAACGTACCTCTTGAAATCTGTTTCCTGCTATTCTGCCTCGCTTTCAAGTCCGCCTCGTTGCCTTCCCTCAACAGATTTTTGGACGATAGTTGTCCTTTATTACTCGGCCAGTTTGTGAATTGCTGTGCCCCTGAGCTCCATTTATCAACTCGTTTTTGGTGAGCTGACCGCAAGTCCAAAATTTTGGTTCAGGACCTATACTGGTTCCCGGTGGGTGGCTGAGAATTCGGTTAATTCTTCTTCCTGCCGGGAAATTACAGTGATATGTGCCCGTCCAAATGCCTAACAGCTACTCTCTCATTGGTTCTCCCTCTTCCCTTTCATCCTCTGCCAAATTGGCAACCTGTGCGAACCAAGAGGTTAAAGTGTCTGTCTCTCCAAGATGGGAGGTTGATAATAAAGCAGACGGAAAGTCAAACCGGAGCACCAGGAGAGGGACTATTCGTTGAGTTTTAGAAACCTTTCGTATTCACAGTGTGTCCGTTCTCTAGGTTTCCCGCACATGTTATAGCTGTAGTAATATTCCCTTCAACCTGGAGAGTTCGGACCCATGGAATGGGTGCCATGCATTATTGCTTTAAAGGGTCTGCATTTGCTCACCCAATCTCACCAGTCGTCTCAGTCCCAAGTGTCCCTCCTTATGCCACATCCAGCTGTCGTTGTAGATAGGGTCATTCCAGATTTCATCAGAGACCCTGAAGGAATTGTAAAGAATTTCCCAGTTTTTTTGTTTTGTTTTTGAAATTCCTTTTTATAGTGGGTTTGAGCTGATTCTCGCTGCCATGTTTATGCCAGTCTAGACACACTTGATTCCCTTACGGAGACATATCAATACATAGGTTTTAAGATTCTTACTAGTCAGATATTTTCCTCTGCGGGAAATATGGGGTTTTGAGTCCCTTTCACTGAGGACGGTGTAGGTCTTGTCTATTCCATAGTTGGTTTTTGGAACGGTACCTGTGCTTATATCAAACTCTGGTTTTATGCATCACCCCACCTCTCCTTCCCCCTTAAGCAGGTATAAGAGTGTTTTCTAAATGTGAGACACTGTTCTCTTTCCTAACTCAGTTCAAGTGTAGCCATGTTTACAGGATCTTCATAAGTGATATCTTATGATAAGTTTCTTTTTCTGTGTGACTTATTTCACTTAGAATCATCGTACCTGAATCCACCCATTTTGCTGCTACTGGTCTTATGACATTGATTTCATGGCTGAGGGATATTCCATCGTACGTAAGTACCACAAGTTTTTGAACCATGTTTACATTTTCTGGGATACTTAAGGTGTATCCAAGTTGAGGTCCTTGTATGCAGTGCAGCCCTAAATTTTGGGGTGGCTCTGTCTTATTGATTTTCAGTTTTTCCAAGGTATATTCCCTAGACTGGTAGTGCCCTTGGCTCTGTAGCTCTGTTCTTTACTTGTTTTAGGGAACAGAATGCACTCCTCCAGAGAGGCAGTTGGCAATTTACATCCCGCCCATCAGCATAACAAGGCTCCCTGTTCTCCAGGGCCTGTCTTGCCTTTCTTGTTCTTACAAATTTTGTGGATGTCCCTTTTGACCGGTGGGAAGTGATACTTCTTTGTAGTGCAGGTTTGCATTGCCCGCTTGCTTGCTTGGCCAAAAAGGGCGTATGCGTTTTCTCCTGAATATATTCAGGAGAAAACGCATACGCCCTTTTTGGCCAAGTGCATCATTGTCGAAGTTGTGCCCCTCTTCCTGTGCTTTAAAGGCGATTCCAACGTACCTCTTGAAATCTG
Source organism: Hyperoodon ampullatus (assembly GCF_949752795.1). NCBI lineage: Eukaryota > Metazoa > Chordata > Mammalia > Artiodactyla > Ziphiidae > Hyperoodon > Hyperoodon ampullatus. The sequence continues at coordinate 200,418 of NW_027640856.1, forward strand.
TTTCCTGCTATTCTGCCTCGCTTTCAAGTCCGCCTCATTGCCTTCCCTCAACAGATTTTTGGACGATAGTTGTCCTTTATTACTCGGCCAGTTTGTGAATGGATGTGCCCCTGAGCTCCATTTTTCAACTCGTTTTTGGTGAGCTGACCGCAAGTCCAAAATTTTGGTTCAGGACCTATACTGGTTCCTGGTGGGTTTCTGAGAATTTGGTTAATTCTTCTTCCTGCCGGGAAATTACAGTGATATGTGCCCGTCCAAATGCCTAACAGCTACTCTCTCATTGGTTCTCCCTCTTCCCTTTCATCCTCTGCCAAATTGGCAACCTGTGCGAACCAAGAGGTTAAAGGGGCTGTCTCTCCAAGTTGGGAGGTTGATAGTAAAGCAGACGGAAAGTCAAACCGGAGCACCAGGAGAGGGACTATGCGTTCAGTTTTAGAAACCTTTCGTATTCACAGTGTGTCCGTTCTCTAGGTTTCCCGCACATGTTATAGCTGTAGTAATATTCCCTTCAACCTGGAGAGTTCGGACCCATGGAATGGGTGCCATGCATTATTGCTTTAAAGGGTCTGCATTTGCTCACCCAATCTCACCAATCGTCTCAGTCCCAAGTGTCCCTCCTTATGCCACATCCAGCTGTCGTTGTAGATAGGGTCATTCCAGCCTTCATCAGAGACCCTGAAGGAATTGTAAAGAATTTCCCAGTTTTTTTGTTTTGTTTTTGAAATTCCTTTTTATAGTGGGTTTGAGCTGATTCTCGCTGCCATGTTTATGCCAGTCTAGACACACTTGATTCCCTTACGGAGACATATCAATACATAGGTTTTAAGATTCTTACTAGTCAGATATTTTCCTCTGCGGGAAATATGGGGTTTTGAGTCCCTTTCGCTGAGGACGGTGTAGGTCTTGTCTATTCCATAGTTGGTTTTTGGAACGGTACCTGTGCTTATATCAAACTCTGGTTTTATGCATCACCCCACCTCTCCTTCCCCCTTAAGCAGGTATAAGAGTGTTTTCTAAATGTGAGACACTGTTCTCTTTCCTAACTCAGTTCAAGTGTAGCCATGTTTACAGGATCTTCATAAGTGATATCTTATGATAAGTTTCTTTTTCTGTGTGACTTATTTCACTTAGAATCATCGTACCTGAATCCACCCATTTTGCTGCTACTGGTCTTATGACATTGATTTCATGGCTGAGGGATATTCCATCGTACGTAAGTACCACAATTTTTTGAACCATGTTTATATTTTCTGGGATACTTAAGGTGTATCCAAGTTGAGGTCCTTGTATGCAGTGCAGCCCTAAATTTTGGGGTGGCTCTGTCTTATTGATTTTCAGTTTTCCCAAGGTATATTCCCTAGACTGGTAGTGCCCTTGGCTCTGTAGCTCTGTTCTTTACTTGTTTTAGGGAACAGAATGCACTCCTCCAGAGAGGCAGTTGGCAATTTACATCCCGCCCATCAGCATAACAAGGCTCCCTGTTCTCCAGGGCCTGTCTTGCCTTTCTTGTTCTTACACATTTTGTGGATGTCCCTTTTGACCGGTGGGAAGTGATACTTCTTTGTAGTGCAGATTTGCATTGCCCGCTTGCTTGCTTGGCCAAAAAGGGCGTATGCGTTTTCTCCTGAATATATTCAGGAGAAAACGCATACGCCCTTTTTGACCAAGTGCATCATTGTCGAAGTTGTGCCCCTCTTCCTGTGCTTTAAAGGCGATTCCAACGTACCTCTTGAAATCTGTTTCCTGCTATTCTGCCTCGCTTTCAAGTCTGCCTCGTTGCCTTCCCTCAACAGATTTTTGGACGATAGTTGTCCTTTATTACTCGGCCAGTTTGTGAATTGCTGTGCCCCTGAGCTCCATTTTTCAACTCGTTTTTGGTGAGCTGACCGCAAGTCCAAAATTTTGGTTCAGGACCTATACTGGTTCCCGGTGGGTGGCTGAGAATTTGGTTAATTCTTCTTCCTGCTGGGAAATTACAGTGATATGTGCCCGTCCAAATGCCTAACAGCTACTCTCTCATTGGTTCTCCCTATTCCCTTTCATCCTCTGCCAAATTGGCATCCTGTGCGAACCAAGAGGTTAAAGTGTCTGTCTCTCCAAGTTGGGAGGTTGATAGTAAAGCAGACGGAAAGTCAAACCGGAGCACCAGGAGAGGGACTATGCGTTGAGTTTTAGAAACCTTTCGTATTCACAGTGTGTCCGTTCTCTAGGTTTCCCGCACATGTTATAGCTGTAGTAATATTCCCTTCAACCTGGAGAGTTCGGACCCATGGAATGGGTGCCATGCATTATTGCTTTAAAGGGTCTGCATTTGCTCACCCAATCTCACCAATCGTCTCAGTCCCAAGTGTCCCTCCTTATGCCACATCCAGCTGTCGTTGTAGATAGGGTCATTCCAGCCTTCATCAGAGACCCTGAAGGAATTGTAAAGAATTTCCCAGTTTTTTTGTTTTGTTTTTGAAATTCCTTTTTATAGTGGGTTTGAGCTGATTCTCGCTGCCATGTTTATGCCAGTCTAGACACACTTGATTCCCTTACGGAGACATATCAATACATAGGTTTTAAGATTCTTACTAGTCAGATATTTTCCTCTGCGGGAAATATGGGGTTTTGAGTCCCTTTCGCTGAGGACGGTGTAGGTCTTGTCTATTCCATAGTTGGTTTTTGGAACGGTACCTGTGCTTATATCAAACTCTGGTTTTATGCATCACCCCACCTCTCCTTCCCCCTTAAGCAGGTATAAGAGTGTTTTCTAAATGTGAGACACTGTTCTCTTTCCTAACTCAGTTCAAGTGTAGCCATGTTTACAGGATCTTCATAAGTGATATCTTATGATAAGTTTCTTTTTCTGTGTGACTTATTTCACTTAGAATCATCGTACCTGAATCCACCCATTTTGCTGCTACTGGTCTTATGACATTGATTTCATGGCTGAGGGATATTCCATCGTACGTAAGTACCACAATTTTTTGAACCATGTTTATATTTTCTGGGATACTTAAGGTGTATCCAAGTTGAGGTCCTTGTATGCAGTGCAGCCCTAAATTTTGGGGTGGCTCTGTCTTATTGATTTTCAGTTTTCCCAAGGTATATTCCCTAGACTGGTAGTGCCCTTGGCTCTGTAGCTCTGTTCTTTACTTGTTTTAGGGAACAGAATGCACTCCTCCAGAGAGGCAGTTGGCAATTTACATCCCGCCCATCAGCATAACAAGGCTCCCTGTTCTCCAGGGCCTGTCTTGCCTTTCTTGTTCTTACACATTTTGTGGATGTCCCTTTTGACCGGTGGGAAGTGATACTTCTTTGTAGTGCAGGTTTGCATTGCCCGCTTGCTTGCTTGGCCAAAAAGGGCGTATGCGTTTTCTCCTGAATATATTCAGGAGAAAACGCATACGCCCTTTTTGGCCAAGTGCATCATTGTCGAAGTTGTGCCCCTCTTCCTGTGCTTTAAAGGCGATTCCAACGTACCTCTTGAAATCTGTTTCCTGCTATTCTGCCTCGCTTTCAAGTCCGCCTCGTTGCCTTCCCTCAACAGATTTTTGGACGATAGTTGTCCTTTATTACTCGGCCAGTTTGTGAATGGATGTGCCCCTGAGCTCCATTTTTCAACTCGTTTTTGGTGAGCTGACCGCAAGTCCAAAATTTTGGTTCAGGACCTATACTGGTTCCTGGTGGGTGGCTGAGAATTTGGTTAATTCTTCTTCCTGCCGGGAAATTACAGTGATATGTGCCCGTCCAAATGCCTAACAGCTACTCTCTCATTGGTTCTCCCTCTTCCCTTTCATCCTCTGCCAAATTGGCAACCTGTGCGAACCAAGAGGTTAAAGGGGCTGTCTCTCCAAGTTGGGAGGTTGATAGTAAAGCAGACGGAAAGTCAAACCGGAGCACCAGGAGAGGGACTATGCGTTCAGTTTTAGAAACCTTTCGTATTCACAGTGTGTCCGTTCTCTAGGTTTCCCGCACATGTTATAGCTGTAGTAATATTCCCTTCAACCTGGAGAGTTCGGACCCATGGAATGGGTGCCATGCATTATTGCTTTAAAGGGTCTGCATTTGCTCACCCAATCTCACCAATCGTCTCAGTCCCAAGTGTCCCTCCTTATGCCACATCCAGCTGTCGTTGTAGATAGGGTCATTCCAGCCTTCATCAGAGACCCTGAAGGAATTGTAAAGAATTTCCCAGTTTTTTTGTTTTGTTTTTGAAATTCCTTTTTATAGTGGGTTTGAGCTGATTCTCGCTGCCATGTTTATGCCAGTCTAGAGACACTTGATTCCCTTATGGAGACATATCAATACATAGGTTTTAAGATTCTTACTAGTCAGATATTTTCCTCTGCGGGAAATATGGGGTTTTGAGTCCCTTTCGCTGAGGACGGTGTAGGTCTTGTCTATTCCATAGTTGGTTTTTGGAACGGTACCTGTGCTTATATCAAACTCTGGTTTTATGCATCACCCCACCTCTCCTTCCCCCTTAAGCAGGTATAAGAGTGTTTTCTAAATGTGAGACACTGTTCTCTTTCCTAACTCAGTTCAAGTGTAGCCATGTTTACAGGATCTTCATAAGTGATATCTTATGATAAGTTTCTTTTTCTGTGTGACTTATTTCACTTAGAATCATCGTACCTGAATCCACCCATTTTGCTGCTACTGGTCTTATGACATTGATTTCATGGCTGAGGGATATTCCATCGTACGTAAGTACCACAATTTTTTGAACCATGTTTATATTTTCTGGGATACTTAAGGTGTATCCAAGTTGAGGTCCTTGTATGCAGTGCAGCCCTAAATTTTGGGGTGGCTCTGTCTTATTGATTTTCAGTTTTCCCAAGGTATATTCCCTAGACTGGTAGTGCCCTTGGCTCTGTAGCTCTGTTCTTTACTTGTTTTAGGGAACAGAATGCACTCCTCCAGAGAGGCAGTTGGCAATTTACATCCCGCCCATCAGCATAACAAGGCTCCCTGTTCTCCAGGGCCTGTCTTGCCTTTCTTGTTCTTACACATTTTGTGGATGTCCCTTTTGACCGGTGGGAAGTGATACTTCTTTGTAGTGCAGATTTGCATTGCCCGCTTGCTTGCTTGGCCAAAAAGGGCGTATGCGTTTTCTCCTGAATATATTCAGGAGAAAACGCATACGCCCTTTTTGGCCAAGTGCATCATTGTCGAAGTTGTGCCCCTCTTCCTGTGCTTTAAAGGCGATTCCAACGTACCTCTTGAAATCTGTTTCCTGCTATTCTGCCTCGCTTTCAAGTCCGCCTCGTTGCCTTCCCCCAACAGATTTTTGGACGATAGTTGTCCTTTATTACTCGGCCAGATTGTGAATTGCTGTGCCCCTGAGCTCCATTTTTCAACTCGTTTTTGGTGAGCTGACCGCAAGTCCAAAATTTTGGTTCAGGACCTATACTGGTTCCCGGTGGGTGGCTGAGAATTTGGTTAATTCTTCTTCCTGCCGGGAAATTACAGTGATATGTGCCCGTCCAAATGCCTAACAGCTACTCTCTCATTGGTTCTCCTTCTTCCCTTTCATCCTCTGCCAAATTGGCAACCTGTGCGAACCAAGAGGTTAAAGGGGCTGTCTCTCCAAGTTGGGAGGTTGATAGTAAAGCAGACGGAAAGTCAACCCGGAGCACCAGGAGAGGGACTATGCGTTGAGTTTTAGAAACCTTTCGTCTTCACAGTGTGTCCGTTCTCTAGGTTTCCCGCACATGTTATAGCTGTAGTAATATTCCCTTCAACCTGGAGACTTCGGACCCATGGAATGGGTGCCATGCATTATTGCTTTAAAGGGTCTGCATTTGCTCAACCAATCTCACCAATCGTCTCAGTCCCAAGTGTCCCTCCTTATGCCACATCCAGCTGTCGTTGTAGATAGGGTCATTCCAGCTTTCATCAGAGACCCTGAAGGAATTGCAAAGAATTTCCCAGTTTTTTTGTTTTGTTTTTGAAATTCCTTTTTATAGTGGGTTTGAGCTGATTCTCGCTGCCATGTTTATGCCAGTCTAGACACACTTGATTCCCTTACGGAGACATATCAATACATAGGTTTTAAGATTCTTACTAGTCAGATATTTTCCTCTGCGGGAAATATGGGGTTTTGAGTCCCTTTCGCTGAGGACGGTGTAGGTCTTGTCTATTCCATAGTTGGTTTTTGGAACGGTACCTGTGCTTATATCAAACTCTGGTTTTATGCATCACCCCACCTCTCCTTCCCCCTTAAGCAGGTATAAGAGTGTTTTCTAAATGTGAGACACTGTTCACTTTCCTAACTCAGTTCAAGTGTAGCCATGTTTACAGGATCTTCATAAGTGATATCTTATGATAAGTTTCTTTTTCTGTGTGACTTATTTCACTTAGAATCATCGTACCTGAATCCACCCATTTTGCTGCTATTGGTCTTATGACATTGATTTCATGGCTGAGGGATATTCCATCGTACGTAAGTACCACAATTTTTTGAACCATGTTTATATTTTCTGGGATACTTAAGGTGTATCCAAGTTGAGGCCCTTGTATGCAGTGCAGCCCTAAATTTTGGGGTGGCTCTGTCTTATTGATTTTCAGTTTTCCCAAGGTATATTCCCTAGACTGGTAGTGCCCTTGGCTCTGTAGCTCTGTTCTTTACTTGCTTTATGGAACAGAATGCACTCCTCCAGAGAGGCAGTTGGCAATTTACATCCCGCCCATCAGCATAACAAGGCTCCCTGTTCTCCAGGGCCTGTCTTGCCTTTCTTGTTCTTACACATTTTTTGGATGTCCCTTTTGACCGGTGGGAAGTGATACTTCTTTGTAGTGCAGATTTGCATTGCCTGCTTGCTTGCTTGGCCAAAAAGGGCGTATGCGTTTTCTCCTGAATATATTCAGGAGAAAACGCATACGCCCTTTTTGGACAAGTGCATCATTGTCGAAGTTGTGCCCCTCTTCGTGTGCTTTAAAGGCGATTCCAACGTACCTCTTGAAATCTGTTTCCTGCTATTCTGCCTCGCTTTCAAGTCCGCCTCGTTGCCTTCCCTCAACAGATTTTTGGACGATAGTTGTCCTTTATTACTCGGCCAGTTTGTGAATTGCTGTGCCCCTGAGCTCCATTTATCAACTCGTTTTTGGTGAGCTGACCGCAAGTCCAAAATTTTGGTTCAGGACCTATACTGGTTCCCGGTGGGTGGCTGAGAATTCGGTTAATTCTTCTTCCTGCCGGGAAATTACAGTGATATGTGCCCGTCCAAATGCCTAACAGCTACTCTCTCATTGGTTCTCCCTCTTCCCTTTCATCCTCTGCCAAATTGGCAACCTGTGCGAACCAAGAGCTTAAAGTGTCTGTCTCTCCAAGATGGGAGGTTGATAATAAAGCAGACGGAAAGTCAAACCGGAGCACCAGGAGAGGGACTATTCGTTGAGTTTTAGAAACCTTTCGTATTCACAGTGTGTCCGTTCTCTAGGTTTCCCGCACATGTTATAGCTGTAGTAATATTCCCTTCAACCTGGAGAGTTCGGACCCATGGAATGGGTGCCATGCATTATTGCTTTAAAGGGTCTGCATTTGCTCACCCAATCTCACCAATCGTCTCAGTCCCAAGTGTCCCTCCTTATGCCACATCCAGCTGTCGTTGTAGATAGGGTCATTACAGCTTTCATCAGAGACCCTGAAGGAATTGTAAAGAATTTCCCAGTTTTTTTGTTTTGTTTTTGAAATTCCTTTTTATAGTGGGTTTGAGCTGATTCTCGCTGCCATGTTTATGCCAGTCTAGACACACTTGATTCCCTTACGGAGACATATCAATACATAGGTTTTAAGATTCTTACTAGTCAGATATTTTCCTCTGCGGGAAATATGGGGTTTTGAGTCCCTTTCGCTGAGGACGGTGTAGGTCTTGTCTATTCCATAGTTGGTTTTTGGAACGGTACCTGTGCTTATATCAAACTCTGGTTTTATGCATCACCCCACCTCTCCTTCCCCCTTAAGCAGGTATAAGAGTGTTTTCTAAATGTGAGACACTGTTCTCTTTCCTAACTCAGTTCAAGTGTAGCCATGTTTACAGGATCTTCATAAGTGATATCTTATGATAAGTTTCTTTTTCTGTGTGACTTATTTCACTTAGAATCATCGTACCTGAATCCACCCATTTTGCTGCTACTGGTCTTATGACATTGATTTCATGGCTGAGGGATATTCCATCGTACGTAAGTACCACAATTTTTTGAACCATGTTTATATTTTCTGGGATACTTAAGGTGTATCCAAGTTGAGGTCCTTGTATGCAGTGCAGCCCTAAATTTTGGGGTGGCTCTGTCTTATTGATTTTCAGTTTTCCCAAGGTATATTCCCTACACTGGTAGTGCCCTTGGCTCTGTAGCTCTGTTCTTTACTTGTTTTAGGGAACAGAATGCACTCCTCCAGAGAGGCAGTTGGCAATTTACATCCCGCCCATCAGCATAACAAGGCTCCCTGTTCTCCAGGGCCTGTCTTGCCTTTCTTGTTCTTACACATTTTGTGGATGTCCCTTTTGACCGGTGGGAAGTGATACTTCTTTGTAGTGCAGATTTGCATTGCCCGCTTGCTTGCTTGGCCAAAAAGGGCGTATGCGTTTTCTCCTGAATATATTCAGGAGAAAACGCATACGCCCTTTTTGGCCAAGTGCATCATTGTCGAAGTTGTGCCCCTCTTCCTGTGCTTTAAAGGCGATTCCAACGTACCTCTTGAAATCTGTTTCCTGCTATTCTGCCTCGCTTTCAAGTCCGCCTCGTTGCCTTCCCTCAACAGATTTTTGGACGATAGTTGTCCTTTATTACTCGGCCAGTTTGTGAATTGCTGTGCCCCTGAGCTCCATTTTTCAACTCGTTTTTGGTGAGCTGACCGCAAGTCCAAAATTTTGGTTCAGGACCTATACTGGTTCCCAGTGGGTGGCTGAGAATTCGGTTAATTCTTATTCCTGCCGGGAAATTACAGTGATATGTGCCCGTCCAAATGCCTAACAGCTACTCTCTCATTGGTTCTCCCTCTTCCCTTTCATCCTCTGCCAAATTGGCAACCTGTGCGAACCAAGAGGTTAAAGGGGCTGTCTCTCCAAGTTGGGAGGTTGATAGTAAAGCAGACGGAAAGTCAAACCGGAGCACCAGGAGAGGGACTATGCGTTCAGTTTTAGAAACCTTTCGTATTCACAGTGTGTCCGTTCTCTAGGTTTCCCGCACATGTTATAGCTGTAGTAATATTCCCTTCAACCTGGAGAGTTCGGACCCATGGAATGGGTGCCATGCATTATTGCTTTAAAGGGTCTGCATTTGCTCACCCAATCTCACCAATCGTCTCAGTCCCAAGTGTCCCTCCTTATGCCACATCCAGCTGTCGTTGTAGATAGGGTCATTCCAGCTTTCATCAGAGACCCTGAAGGAATTGTAAAGAATTTCCCAGTTTTTTTGTCTTGTTTTTGAAATTCCTTTTTATAGTGGGTTTGAGCTGATTCTCGCTGCCATGTTTATGCCAGTCTAGACACACTTGATTCCCTTATGGAGACATATCAATACATAGGTTTTAAGATTCTTACTAGTCAGATATTTTCCTCTGCGGGAAATAAGGGGTTTTGAGTCCCTTTCGCTGAGGACGGTGTAGGTCTTGTCTATTCCATAGTTGGTTTTTGGAACGGTACCTGTGCTTATATCAAACTCTGGTTTTATGCATCACCCCACCTCTCCTTCCCCCTTAAGCAGGTATAAGAGTGTTTTCTAAATGTGAGACACTGTTCTCTTTCCTAACTCAGTTCAAGTGTAGCCATGTTTACAGGATCTTCATAAGTGATATCTTATGATAAGTTTCTTTTTCTGTGTGACTTATTTCACTTAGAATCATCGTACCTGAATCCACCCATTTTGCTGCTACTGGTCTTATGACATTGTTTTCATGGCTGAGGGATATTCCATCGTACGTAAGTACCACAATTTTTTGAACCATGTTTATATTTCCGTGGATACTTAAGGTGTATCCAAGTTGAGGTCCTTGTATGCAGTGCAGCCCTAAATTTTGGGGTGGCTCTGTCTTATTGATTTTCAGTTTTCCCAAGGTATATTCCCTACACTGGTAGTGCCCTTGGCTCTGTAGCTCTGTTCTTTACTTGTTGTAGGGAACAGAATGCACTCCTCCAGAGAGGCAGTTGGCAATTTACATCCCGCCCATCAGCATAACAAGGCTCCCTGTTCTCCAGGGCCTGTCTTGCCTTTCTTGTTCTTACACATTTTGTGGATGTCCCTTTTGACCGGTGGGAAGTGATACTTCTTTGTAGTGCAGATTTGCATTGCCCGCTTGCTTGCTTGGCCAAAAAGGGCGTATGCGTTTTCTCCTGAATATATTCAGGAGAAAACACATACGCCCTTTTTGACCAAGTGCATCATTGTCGAAGTTGTGCCCCTCTTCCTGTGCTTTAAAGGCGATTCCAACGTACCTCTTGAAATCTGTTTCCTGCTATTCTGCCTCGCTTTCAAGTCTGCCTCGTTGCCTTCCCTCAACAGATTTTTGGACGATAGTTGTCCTTTATTACTCGGCCAGTTTGTGAATTGCTGTGCCCCTGAGCTCCATTTTTCAACTCGTTTTTGGTGAGCTGACCGCAAGTCCAAAATTTTGGTTCAGGACCTATACTGGTTCCCGGGGGGTGGCTGAGAATTTGGTTAATTCTTCTTCCTGCTGGGAAATTACAGTGATATGTGCCCGTCCAAATGCCTAACAGCTACTCTCTCATTGGTTCTCCCTCTTCCCTTTCATCCTCTGCCAAATTGGCAACCTGTGCGAACCAAGAGGTTAAAGGGGCTGTCTCTCCAAGTTGGGAGGTTGATAGTAAAGCAGACGGAAAGTCAAACCGGAGCACCAGGAGAGGGACTATGCGTTGAGTTTTAGAAACCTTTCGTATTCACAGTGTGTCCGTTCTATAGGTTTCCCGCACATGTTATAGCTGTAGTAATATTCCCTTCAACCTGGAGAGTTCGGACCCATGGAATGGGTGCCATGCATTATTGCTTTAAAGGGTCTGCATTTGCTCACCCAATCTCACCAATCGTCTCAGTCCCAAGTGTCCCTCCTTATGCCACATCCAGCTGTCGTTGTAGATAGGGTCATTCCAGCTTTCATCAGAGACCCTGAAGGAATTGTAAAGAATTTCCCAGTTTTTTTGTTTTGTTTTTGAAATTCCTTTTTATAGTGGGTTTGAGCTGATTCTCGCTGCCATGTTTATGCCAGTCTAGACACACTTGATTCCCTTACGGAGACATATCAATACATAGGTTTTAAGATTCTTACTAGTCAGATATTTTCCTCTGCGGGAAATATGGGGTTTTGAGTCCCTTTCGCTGAGGACGGTGTAGGTCTTGTCTATTCCATAGTTGGTTTTTGGAACAGTACCTGTGCTTATATCAAACTCTGGTTTTATGCATCACCCCACCTCTCCTTCCCCCTTAAGCAGGTATAAGAGTGTTTTCTAAATGTGAGACACTGTTCTCTTTCCTAACTCAGTTCAAGTGTAGCCATGTTTACAGGATCTTCATAAGTGATATCTTATGATAAGTTTCTTTTTCTGTGTGACTTATTTCACTTAGAATCATCGTACCTGAATCCACCCATTTTGCTGCTACTGGTCTTATGACATTGATTTCATGGCTGAGGGATATTCCATCGTACGTAAGTACCACAATTTTTTGAACCATGTTTATATTTTCTGGGATACTTAAGGTGTATCCTAGTTGAGGTCCTTGTATGCAGTGCAGCCCTAAATTTTGGGGTGGCTCTGTCTTATTGATTTTCAGTTTTCCCAAGGTATATTCCCTAGACTGGTAGTGCCCTTGGCTCTGTAGCTCTGTTCTTTACTTGCTTTAGGGAACAGAATGCACTCCTCCAGAGAGGCAGTTGGCAATTTACATCCCGCCCATCAGCATAACAAGGCTCCCTGTTCTCCAGGGCCTGTCTTGCCTTTCTTGTTCTTACACATTTTGTGGATGTCCCTTTTGACCGGTGGGAAGTGATACTTCTTTGTAGTGCAGATTTGCATTGCCCGCTTGCTTGCTTGGCCAAAAAGGGCGTATGCGTTTTCTCCTGAATATATTCAGGAGAAAACGCATACGCCCTTTTTGGCCAAGTGCATCATTGTCGAAGTTGTGCCCCTCTTCCTGTGCTTTAAAGGCGATTCCAACGTACCTCTTGAAATCTGTTTCCTGCTATTCTGCCTCGCTTTCAAGTCCGCCTCGTTGCCTTCCCCCAACAGATTTTTGGACGATAGTTGTCCTTTATTACTCGGCCAGATTGTGAATTGCTGTGCCCCTGAGCTCCATTTTTCAACTCGTTTTTGGTGAGCTGACCGCAAGTCCAAAATTTTGGTTCAGGACCTATACTGGTTCCCGGTGGGTGGCTGAGAATTTGGTTAATTCTTCTTCCTGCCGGGAAATTACAGTGATATGTGCCCGTCCAAATGCCTAACAGCTACTCTCTCATTGGTTCTCCTTCTTCCCTTTCATCCTCTGCCAAATTGGCAACCTGTGCGAACCAAGAGGTTAAAGGGGCTGTCTCTCCAAGTTGGGAGGTTGATAGTAAAGCAGACGGAAAGTCAACCCGGAGCACCAGGAGAGGGACTATGCGTTGAGTTTTAGAAACCTTTCGTCTTCACAGTGTGTCCGTTCTCTAGGTTTCCCGCACATGTTATAGCTGTAGTAATATTCCCTTCAACCTGGAGACTTCGGACCCATGGAATGGGTGCCATGCATTATTGCTTTAAAGGGTCTGCATTTGCTCAACCAATCTCACCAATCGTCTCAGTCCCAAGTGTCCCTCCTTATGCCACATCCAGCTGTCGTTGTAGATAGGGTCATTCCAGCTTTCATCAGAGACCCTGAAGGAATTGCAAAGAATTTCCCAGTTTTTTTGTTTTGTTTTTGAAATTCCTTTTTATAGTGGGTTTGAGCTGATTCTCGCTGCCATGTTTATGCCAGTCTAGACACACTTGATTCCCTTACGGAGACATATCAATACATAGGTTTTAAGATTCTTACTAGTCAGATATTTTCCTCTGCGGGAAATATGGGGTTTTGAGTCCCTTTCGCTGAGGACGGTGTAGGTCTTGTCTATTCCATAGTTGGTTTTTGGAACGGTACCTGTGCTTATATCAAACTCTGGTTTTATGCATCACCCCACCTCTCCTTCCCCCTTAAGCAGGTATAAGAGTGTTTTCTAAATGTGAGACACTGTTCACTTTCCTAACTCAGTTCAAGTGTAGCCATGTTTACAGGATCTTCATAAGTGATATCTTATGATAAGTTTCTTTTTCTGTGTGACTTATTTCACTTAGAATCATCGTACCTGAATCCACCCATTTTGCTGCTATTGGTCTTATGACATTGATTTCATGGCTGAGGGATATTCCATCGTACGTAAGTACCACAATTTTTTGAACCATGTTTATATTTTCTGGGATACTTAAGGTGTATCCAATTTGAGGCCCTTGTATGCAGTGCAGCCCTAAATTTTGGGGTGGCTCTGTCTTATTGATTTTCAGTTTTCCCAAGGTATATTCCCTAGACTGGTAGTGCCCTTGGCTCTGTAGCTCTGTTCTTTACTTGCTTTATGGAACAGAATGCACTCCTCCAGAGAGGCAGTGGGCAATTTACATCCCGCCCATCAGCATAACAAGGCTCCCTGTTCTCCAGGGCCTGTCTTGCCTTTCTTGTTCTTACACATTTTTTGGATGTCCCTTTTGACCGGTGGGAAGTGATACTTCTTTGTAGTGCAGATTTGCATTGCCTGCTTGCTTGCTTGGCCAAAAAGGGCGTATGCGTTTTCTCCTGAATATATTCAGGAGAAAACGCATACGCCCTTTTTGGACAAGTGCATCATTGTCGAAGTTGTGCCCCTCTTCGTGTGCTTTAAAGGCGATTCCAACGTACCTCTTGAAATCTGTTTCCTGCTATTCTGCCTCGCTTTCAAGTCCGCCTCGTTGCCTTCCCTCAACAGATTTTTGGACGATAGTTGTCCTTTATTACTCGGCCAGTTTGTGAATTGCTGTGCCCCTGAGCTCCATTTATCAACTCGTTTTTGGTGAGCTGACCGCAAGTCCAAAATTTTGGTTCAGGACCTATACTGGTTCCCGGTGGGTGGCTGAGAATTCGGTTAATTCTTCTTCCTGCCGGGAAATTACAGTGATATGTGCCCGTCCAAATGCCTAACAGCTACTCTCTCATTGGTTCTCCCTCTTCCCTTTCATCCTCTGCCAAATTGGCAACCTGTGCGAACCAAGAGGTTAAAGTGTCTGTCTCTCCAAGATGGGAGGTTGATAATAAAGCAGACGGAAAGTCAAACCGGAGCACCAGGAGAGGGACTATTCGTTGAGTTTTAGAAACCTTTCGTATTCACAGTGTGTCCGTTCTCTAGGTTTCCCGCACATGTTATAGCTGTAGTAATATTCCCTTCAACCTGGAGAGTTCGGACCCATGGAATGGGTGCCATGCATTATTGCTTTAAAGGGTCTGCATTTGCTCACCCAATCTCACCAGTCGTCTCAGTCCCAAGTGTCCCTCCTTATGCCACATCCAGCTGTCGTTGTAGATAGGGTCATTCCAGATTTCATCAGAGACCCTGAAGGAATTGTAAAGAATTTCCCAGTTTTTTTGTTTTGTTTTTGAAATTCCTTTTTATAGTGGGTTTGAGCTGATTCTCGCTGCCATGTTTATGCCAGTCTAGACACACTTGATTCCCTTACGGAGACATATCAATACATAGGTTTTAAGATTCTTACTAGTCAGATATTTTCCTCTGCGGGAAATATGGGGTTTTGAGTCCCTTTCACTGAGGACGGTGTAGGTCTTGTCTATTCCATAGTTGGTTTTTGGAACGGTACCTGTGCTTATATCAAACTCTGGTTTTATGCATCACCCCACCTCTCCTTCCCCCTTAAGCAGGTATAAGAGTGTTTTCTAAATGTGAGACACTGTTCTCTTTCCTAACTCAGTTCAAGTGTAGCCATGTTTACAGGATCTTCATAAGTGATATCTTATGATAAGTTTCTTTTTCTGTGTGACTTATTTCACTTAGAATCATCGTACCTGAATCCACCCATTTTGCTGCTACTGGTCTTATGACATTGATTTCATGGCTGAGGGATATTCCATCGTACGTAAGTACCACAAGTTTTTGAACCATGTTTACATTTTCTGGGATACTTAAGGTGTATCCAAGTTGAGGTCCTTGTATGCAGTGCAGCCCTAAATTTTGGGGTGGCTCTGTCTTATTGATTTTCAGTTTTTCCAAGGTATATTCCCTAGACTGGTAGTGCCCTTGGCTCTGTAGCTCTGTTCTTTACTTGTTTTAGGGAACAGAATGCACTCCTCCAGAGAGGCAGTTGGCAATTTACATCCCGCCCATCAGCATAACAAGGCTCCCTGTTCTCCAGGGCCTGTCTTGCCTTTCTTGTTCTTACAAATTTTGTGGATGTCCCTTTTGACCGGTGGGAAGTGATACTTCTTTGTAGTGCAGGTTTGCATTGCCCGCTTGCTTGCTTGGCCAAAAAGGGCGTATGCGTTTTCTCCTGAATATATTCAGGAGAAAACGCATACGCCCTTTTTGGCCAAGTGCATCATTGTCGAAGTTGTGCCCCTCTTCCTGTGCTTTAAAGGCGATTCCAACGTACCTCTTGAAATCTGTTTCCTGCTATTCTGCCTCGCTTTCAAGTCCGCCTCATTGCCTTCCCTCAACAGATTTTTGGACGATAGTTGTCCTTTATTACTCGGCCAGTTTGTGAATGGATGTGCCCCTGAGCTCCATTTTTCAACTCGTTTTTGGTGAGCTGACCGCAAGTCCAAAATTTTGGTTCAGGACCTATACTGGTTCCTGGTGGGTTTCTGAGAATTTGGTTAATTCTTCTTCCTGCCGGGAAATTACAGTGATATGTGCCCGTCCAAATGCCTAACAGCTACTCTCTCATTGGTTCTCCCTCTTCCCTTTCATCCTCTGCCAAATTGGCAACCTGTGCGAACCAAGAGGTTAAAGGGGCTGTCTCTCCAAGTTGGGAGGTTGATAGTAAAGCAGACGGAAAGTCAAACCGGAGCACCAGGAGAGGGACTATGCGTTCAGTTTTAGAAACCTTTCGTATTCACAGTGTGTCCGTTCTCTAGGTTTCCCGCACATGTTATAGCTGTAGTAATATTCCCTTCAACCTGGAGAGTTCGGACCCATGGAATGGGTGCCATGCATTATTGCTTTAAAGGGTCTGCATTTGCTCACCCAATCTCACCAATCGTCTCAGTCCCAAGTGTCCCTCCTTATGCCACATCCAGCTGTCGTTGTAGATAGGGTCATTCCAGCCTTCATCAGAGACCCTGAAGGAATTGTAAAGAATTTCCCAGTTTTTTTGTTTTGTTTTTGAAATTCCTTTTTATAGTGGGTTTGAGCTGATTCTCGCTGCCATGTTTATGCCAGTCTAGACACACTTGATTCCCTTACGGAGACATATCAATACATAGGTTTTAAGATTCTTACTAGTCAGATATTTTCCTCTGCGGGAAATATGGGGTTTTGAGTCCCTTTCGCTGAGGACGGTGTAGGTCTTGTCTATTCCATAGTTGGTTTTTGGAACGGTACCTGTGCTTATATCAAACTCTGGTTTTATGCATCACCCCACCTCTCCTTCCCCCTTAAGCAGGTATAAGAGTGTTTTCTAAATGTGAGACACTGTTCTCTTTCCTAACTCAGTTCAAGTGTAGCCATGTTTACAGGATCTTCATAAGTGATATCTTATGATAAGTTTCTTTTTCTGTGTGACTTATTTCACTTAGAATCATCGTACCTGAATCCACCCATTTTGCTGCTACTGGTCTTATGACATTGATTTCATGGCTGAGGGATATTCCATCGTACGTAAGTACCACAATTTTTTGAACCATGTTTATATTTTCTGGGATACTTAAGGTGTATCCAAGTTGAGGTCCTTGTATGCAGTGCAGCCCTAAATTTTGGGGTGGCTCTGTCTTATTGATTTTCAGTTTTCCCAAGGTATATTCCCTAGACTGGTAGTGCCCTTGGCTCTGTAGCTCTGTTCTTTACTTGTTTTAGGGAACAGAATGCACTCCTCCAGAGAGGCAGTTGGCAATTTACATCCCGCCCATCAGCATAACAAGGCTCCCTGTTCTCCAGGGCCTGTCTTGCCTTTCTTGTTCTTACACATTTTGTGGATGTCCCTTTTGACCGGTGGGAAGTGATACTTCTTTGTAGTGCAGATTTGCATTGCCCGCTTGCTTGCTTGGCCAAAAAGGGCGTATGCGTTTTCTCCTGAATATATTCAGGAGAAAACGCATACGCCCTTTTTGACCAAGTGCATCATTGTCGAAGTTGTGCCCCTCTTCCTGTGCTTTAAAGGCGATTCCAACGTACCTCTTGAAATCTGTTTCCTGCTATTCTGCCTCGCTTTCAAGTCTGCCTCGTTGCCTTCCCTCAACAGATTTTTGGACGATAGTTGTCCTTTATTACTCGGCCAGTTTGTGAATTGCTGTGCCCCTGAGCTCCATTTTTCAACTCGTTTTTGGTGAGCTGACCGCAAGTCCAAAATTTTGGTTCAGGACCTATACTGGTTCCCGGTGGGTGGCTGAGAATTTGGTTAATTCTTCTTCCTGCTGGGAAATTACAGTGATATGTGCCCGTCCAAATGCCTAACAGCTACTCTCTCATTGGTTCTCCCTATTCCCTTTCATCCTCTGCCAAATTGGCATCCTGTGCGAACCAAGAGGTTAAAGTGTCTGTCTCTCCAAGTTGGGAGGTTGATAGTAAAGCAGACGGAAAGTCAAACCGGAGCACCAGGAGAGGGACTATGCGTTGAGTTTTAGAAACCTTTCGTATTCACAGTGTGTCCGTTCTCTAGGTTTCCCGCACATGTTATAGCTGTAGTAATATTCCCTTCAACCTGGAGAGTTCGGACCCATGGAATGGGTGCCATGCATTATTGCTTTAAAGGGTCTGCATTTGCTCACCCAATCTCACCAATCGTCTCAGTCCCAAGTGTCCCTCCTTATGCCACATCCAGCTGTCGTTGTAGATAGGGTCATTCCAGCCTTCATCAGAGACCCTGAAGGAATTGTAAAGAATTTCCCAGTTTTTTTGTTTTGTTTTTGAAATTCCTTTTTATAGTGGGTTTGAGCTGATTCTCGCTGCCATGTTTATGCCAGTCTAGACACACTTGATTCCCTTACGGAGACATATCAATACATAGGTTTTAAGATTCTTACTAGTCAGATATTTTCCTCTGCGGGAAATATGGGGTTTTGAGTCCCTTTCGCTGAGGACGGTGTAGGTCTTGTCTATTCCATAGTTGGTTTTTGGAACGGTACCTGTGCTTATATCAAACTCTGGTTTTATGCATCACCCCACCTCTCCTTCCCCCTTAAGCAGGTATAAGAGTGTTTTCTAAATGTGAGACACTGTTCTCTTTCCTAACTCAGTTCAAGTGTAGCCATGTTTACAGGATCTTCATAAGTGATATCTTATGATAAGTTTCTTTTTCTGTGTGACTTATTTCACTTAGAATCATCGTACCTGAATCCACCCATTTTGCTGCTACTGGTCTTATGACATTGATTTCATGGCTGAGGGATATTCCATCGTACGTAAGTACCACAATTTTTTGAACCATGTTTATATTTTCTGGGATACTTAAGGTGTATCCAAGTTGAGGTCCTTGTATGCAGTGCAGCCCTAAATTTTGGGGTGGCTCTGTCTTATTGATTTTCAGTTTTCCCAAGGTATATTCCCTAGACTGGTAGTGCCCTTGGCTCTGTAGCTCTGTTCTTTACTTGTTTTAGGGAACAGAATGCACTCCTCCAGAGAGGCAGTTGGCAATTTACATCCCGCCCATCAGCATAACAAGGCTCCCTGTTCTCCAGGGCCTGTCTTGCCTTTCTTGTTCTTACACATTTTGTGGATGTCCCTTTTGACCGGTGGGAAGTGATACTTCTTTGTAGTGCAGGTTTGCATTGCCCGCTTGCTTGCTTGGCCAAAAAGGGCGTATGCGTTTTCTCCTGAATATATTCAGGAGAAAACGCATACGCCCTTTTTGGCCAAGTGCATCATTGTCGAAGTTGTGCCCCTCTTCCTGTGCTTTAAAGGCGATTCCAACGTACCTCTTGAAATCTGTTTCCTGCTATTCTGCCTCGCTTTCAAGTCCGCCTCGTTGCCTTCCCTCAACAGATTTTTGGACGATAGTTGTCCTTTATTACTCGGCCAGTTTGTGAATGGATGTGCCCCTGAGCTCCATTTTTCAACTCGTTTTTGGTGAGCTGACCGCAAGTCCAAAATTTTGGTTCAGGACCTATACTGGTTCCTGGTGGGTGGCTGAGAATTTGGTTAATTCTTCTTCCTGCCGGGAAATTACAGTGATATGTGCCCGTCCAAATGCCTAACAGCTACTCTCTCATTGGTTCTCCCTCTTCCCTTTCATCCTCTGCCAAATTGGCAACCTGTGCGAACCAAGAGGTTAAAGGGGCTGTCTCTCCAAGTTGGGAGGTTGATAGTAAAGCAGACGGAAAGTCAAACCGGAGCACCAGGAGAGGGACTATGCGTTGAGTTTTAGAAACCTTTCGTATTCACAGTGTGTCCGTTCTCTAGGTTTCCCGCACATGTTATAGCTGTAGTAATATTCCCTTCAACCTGGAGAGTTCGGACCCATGGAATGGGTGCCATGCATTATTGCTTTAAAGGGTCTGCATTTGCTCACCCAATCTCACCAATCGTCTCAGTCCCAAGTGTCCCTCCTTATGCCACATCCAGCTGTCGTTGTAGATAGGGTCATTCCAGCCTTCATCAGAGACCCTGAAGGAATTGTAAAGAATTTCCCAGTTTTTTTGTTTTGTTTTTGAAATTCCTTTTTATAGTGGGTTTGAGCTGATTCTCGCTGCCATGTTTATGCCAGTCTAGAGACACTTGATTCCCTTATGGAGACATATCAATACATAGGTTTTAAGATTCTTACTAGTCAGATATTTTCCTCTGCGGGAAATATGGGGTTTTGAGTCCCTTTCGCTGAGGACGGTGTAGGTCTTGTCTATTCCATAGTTGGTTTTTGGAACGGTACCTGTGCTTATATCAAACTCTGGTTTTATGCATCACCCCACCTCTCCTTCCCCCTTAAGCAGGTATAAGAGTGTTTTCTAAATGTGAGACACTGTTCTCTTTCCTAACTCAGTTCAAGTGTAGCCATGTTTACAGGATCTTCATAAGTGATATCTTATGATAAGTTTCTTTTTCTGTGTGACTTATTTCACTTAGAATCATCGTACCTGAATCCACCCATTTTGCTGCTACTGGTCTTATGACATTGATTTCATGGCTGAGGGATATTCCATCGTACGTAAGTACCACAATTTTTTGAACCATGTTTATATTTTCTGGGATACTTAAGGTGTATCCAAGTTGAGGTCCTTGTATGCAGTGCAGCCCTAAATTTTGGGGTGGCTCTGTCTTATTGATTTTCAGTTTTCCCAAGGTATATTCCCTAGACTGGTAGTGCCCTTGGCTCTGTAGCTCTGTTCTTTACTTGTTTTAGGGAACAGAATGCACTCCTCCAGAGAGGCAGTTGGCAATTTACATCCCGCCCATCAGCATAACAAGGCTCCCTGTTCTCCAGGGCCTGTCTTGCCTTTCTTGTTCTTACACATTTTGTGGATGTCCCTTTTGACCGGTGGGAAGTGATACTTCTTTGTAGTGCAGATTTGCATTGCCCGCTTGCTTGCTTGGCCAAAAAGGGCGTATGCGTTTTCTCCTGAATATATTCAGGAGAAAACACATACGCCCTTTTTGGCCAAGTGCATCATTGTCGAAGTTGTGCCCCTCTTCCTGTGCTTTAAAGGCGATTCCAACGTACCTCTTGAAATCTGTTTCCTGCTATTCTGCCTCGCTTTCAAGTCCGCCTCGTTGCCTTCCCCCAACAGATTTTTGGACGATAGTTGTCCTTTATTACTCGGCCAGATTGTGAATTGCTGTGCCCCTGAGCTCCATTTTTCAACTCGTTTTTGGTGAGCTGACCGCAAGTCCAAAATTTTGGTTCAGGACCTATACTGGTTCCCGGTGGGTGGCTGAGAATTTGGTTAATTCTTCTTCCTGCCGGGAAATTACAGTGATATGTGCCCGTCCAAATGCCTAACAGCTACTCTCTCATTGGTTCTCCTTCTTCCCTTTCATCCTCTGCCAAATTGGCAACCTGTGCGAACCAAGAGGTTAAAGGGGCTGTCTCTCCAAGTTGGGAGGTTGATAGTAAAGCAGACGGAAAGTCAACCCGGAGCACCAGGAGAGGGACTATGCGTTGAGTTTTAGAAACCTTTCGTCTTCACAGTGTGTCCGTTCTCTAGGTTTCCCGCACATGTTATAGCTGTAGTAATATTCCCTTCAACCTGGAGACTTCGGACCCATGGAATGGGTGCCATGCATTATTGCTTTAAAGGGTCTGCATTTGCTCAACCAATCTCACCAATCGTCTCAGTCCCAAGTGTCCCTCCTTATGCCACATCCAGCTGTCGTTGTAGATAGGGTCATTCCAGCTTTCATCAGAGACCCTGAAGGAATTGCAAAGAATTTCCCAGTTTTTTTGTTTTGTTTTTGAAATTCCTTTTTATAGTGGGTTTGAGCTGATTCTCGCTGCCATGTTTATGCCAGTCTAGACACACTTGATTCCCTTACGGAGACATATCAATACATAGGTTTTAAGATTCTTACTAGTCAGATATTTTCCTCTGCGGGAAATATGGGGTTTTGAGTCCCTTTCGCTGAGGACGGTGTAGGTCTTGTCTATTCCATAGTTGGTTTTTGGAACGGTACCTGTGCTTATATCAAACTCTGGTTTTATGCATCACCCCACCTCTCCTTCCCCCTTAAGCAGGTATAAGAGTGTTTTCTAAATGTGAGACACTGTTCACTTTCCTAACTCAGTTCAAGTGTAGCCATGTTTACAGGATCTTCATAAGTGATATCTTATGATAAGTTTCTTTTTCTGTGTGACTTATTTCACTTAGAATCATCGTACCTGAATCCACCCATTTTGCTGCTATTGGTCTTATGACATTGATTTCATGGCTGAGGGATATTCCATCGTACGTAAGTACCACAATTTTTTGAACCATGTTTATATTTTCTGGGATACTTAAGGTGTATCCAAGTTGAGGCCCTTGTATGCAGTGCAGCCCTAAATTTTGGGGTGGCTCTGTCTTATTGATTTTCAGTTTTCCCAAGGTATATTCCCTAGACTGGTAGTGCCCTTGGCTCTGTAGCTGTGTTCTTTACTTGCTTTATGGAACAGAATGCACTCCTCCAGAGAGGCAGTTGGCAATTTACATCCCGCCCATCAGCATAACAAGGCTCCCTGTTCTCCAGGGCCTGTCTTGCCTTTCTTGTTCTTACACATTTTTTGGATGTCCCTTTTGACCGGTGGGAAGTGATACTTCTTTGTAGTGCAGATTTGCATTGCCTGCTTGCTTGCTTGGCCAAAAAGGGCGTATGCGTTTTCTCCTGAATATATTCAGGAGAAAACGCATACGCCCTTTTTGGACAAGTGCATCATTGTCGAAGTTGTGCCCCTCTTCGTGTGCTTTAAAGGCGATTCCAACGTACCTCTTGAAATCTGTTTCCTGCTATTCTGCCTCGCTTTCAAGTCCGCCTCGTTGCCTTCCCTCAACAGATTTTTGGACGATAGTTGTCCTTTATTACTCGGCCAGTTTGTGAATTGCTGTGCCCCTGAGCTCCATTTATCAACTCGTTTTTGGTGAGCTGACCGCAAGTCCAAAATTTTGGTTCAGGACCTATACTGGTTCCCGGTGGGTGGCTGAGAATTCGGTTAATTCTTCTTCCTGCCGGGAAATTACAGTGATATGTGCCCGTCCAAATGCCTAACAGCTACTCTCTCATTGGTTCTCCCTCTTCCCTTTCATCCTCTGCCAAATTGGCAACCTGTGCGAACCAAGAGGTTAAAGTGTCTGTCTCTCCAAGATGGGAGGTTGATAATAAAGCAGACGGAAAGTCAAACCGGAGCACCAGGAGAGGGACTATTCGTTGAGTTTTAGAAACCTTTCGTATTCACAGTGTGTCCGTTCTCTAGGTTTCCCGCACATGTTATAGCTGTAGTAATATTCCCTTCAACCTGGAGAGTTCGGACCCATGGAATGGGTGCCATGCATTATTGCTTTAAAGGGTCTGCATTTGCTCACCCAATCTCACCAATCGTCTCAGTCCCAAGTGTCCCTCCTTATGCCACATCCAGCTGTCGTTGTAGATAGGGTCATTACAGCTTTCATCAGAGACCCTGAAGGAATTGTAAAGAATTTCCCAGTTTTTTTGTTTTGTTTTTGAAATTCCTTTTTATAGTGGGTTTGAGCTGATTCTCGCTGCCATGTTTATGCCAGTCTAGACACACTTGATTCCCTTACGGAGACATATCAATACATAGGTTTTAAGATTCTTACTAGTCAGATATTTTCCTCTGCGGGAAATATGGGGTTTTGAGTCCCTTTCGCTGAGGACGGTGTAGGTCTTGTCTATTCCATAGTTGGTTTTTGGAACGGTACCTGTGCTTATATCAAACTCTGGTTTTATGCATCACCCCACCTCTCCTTCCCCCTTAAGCAGGTATAAGAGTGTTTTCTAAATGTGAGACACTGTTCTCTTTCCTAACTCAGTTCAAGTGTAGCCATGTTTACAGGATCTTCATAAGTGATATCTTATGATAAGTTTCTTTTTCTGTGTGACTTATTTCACTTAGAATCATCGTACCTGAATCCACCCATTTTGCTGCTACTGGTCTTATGACATTGATTTCATGGCTGAGGGATATTCCATCGTACGTAAGTACCACAATTTTTTGAACCATGTTTATATTTTCTGGGATACTTAAGGTGTATCCAAGTTGAGGTCCTTGTATGCAGTGCAGCCCTAAATTTTGGGGTGGCTCTGTCTTATTGATTTTCAGTTTTCCCAAGGTATATTCCCTACACTGGTAGTGCCCTTGGCTCTGTAGCTCTGTTCTTTACTTGTTTTAGGGAACAGAATGCACTCCTCCAGAGAGGCAGTTGGCAATTTACATCCCGCCCATCAGCATAACAAGGCTCCCTGTTCTCCAGGGCCTGTCTTGCCTTTCTTGTTCTTACACATTTTGTGGATGTCCCTTTTGACCGGTGGGAAGTGATACTTCTTTGTAGTGCAGATTTGCATTGCCCGCTTGCTTGCTTGGCCAAAAAGGGCGTATGCGTTTTCTCCTGAATATATTCAGGAGAAAACGCATACGCCCTTTTTGGCCAAGTGCATCATTGTCGAAGTTGTGCCCCTCTTCGTGTGCTTTAAAGGCGATTCCAACGTACCTCTTGAAATCTGTTTCCTGCTATTCTGCCTCGCTTTCAAGTCCGCCTCGTTGCCTTCCCTCAACAGATTTTTGGACGATAGTTGTCCTTTATTACTCGGCCAGTTTGTGAATTGCTGTGCCCCTGAGCTCCATTTTTCAACTCGTTTTTGGTGAGCTGACCGCAAGTCCAAAATTTTGGTTCAGGACCTATACTGGTTCCCAGTGGGTGGCTGAGAATTCGGTTAATTCTTATTCCTGCCGGGAAATTACAGTGATATGTGCCCGTCCAAATGCCTAACAGCTACTCTCTCATTGGTTCTCCCTCTTCCCTTTCATCCTCTGCCAAATTGGCAACCTGTGCGAACCAAGAGGTTAAAGGGGCTGTCTCTCCAAGTTGGGAGGTTGATAGTAAAGCAGACGGAAAGTCAAACCGGAGCACCAGGAGAGGGACTATGCGTTGAGTTTTAGAAACCTTTCGTATTCACAGTGTGTCCGTTCTCTAGGTTTCCCGCACATGTTATAGCTGTAGTAATATTCCCTTCAACCTGGAGAGTTCGGACCCATGGAATGGGTGCCATGCATTATTGCTTTAAAGGGTCTGCATTTGCTCACCCAATCTCACCAATCGTCTCAGTCCCAAGTGTCCCTCCTTATGCCACATCCAGCTGTCGTTGTAGATAGGGTCATTCCAGCTTTCATCAGAGACCCTGAAGGAATTGTAAAGAATTTCCCAGTTTTTTTGTCTTGTTTTTGAAATTCCTTTTTATAGTGGGTTTGAGCTGATTCTCGCTGCCATGTTTATGCCAGTCTAGACACACTTGATTCCCTTATGGAGACATATCAATACATAGGTTTTAAGATTCTTACTAGTCAGATATTTTCCTCTGCGGGAAATAAGGGGTTTTGAGTCCCTTTCGCTGAGGACGGTGTAGGTCTTGTCTATTCCATAGTTGGTTTTTGGAACGGTACCTGTGCTTATATCAAACTCTGGTTTTATGCATCACCCCACCTCTCCTTCCCCCTTAAGCAGGTATAAGAGTGTTTTCTAAATGTGAGACACTGTTCTCTTTCCTAACTCAGTTCAAGTGTAGCCATGTTTACAGGATCTTCATAAGTGATATCTTATGATAAGTTTCTTTTTCTGTGTGACTTATTTCACTTAGAATCATCGTACCTGAATCCACCCATTTTGCTGCTACTGGTCTTATGACATTGTTTTCATGGCTGAGGGATATTCCATCGTACGTAAGTACCACAATTTTTTGAACCATGTTTATATTTCCGTGGATACTTAAGGTGTATCCAAGTTGAGGTCCTTGTATGCAGTGCAGCCCTAAATTTTGGGGTGGCTCTGTCTTATTGATTTTCAGTTTTCCCAAGGTATATTCCCTACACTGGTAGTGCCCTTGGCTCTGTAGCTCTGTTCTTTACTTGTTGTAGGGAACAGAATGCACTCCTCCAGAGAGGCAGTTGGCAATTTACATCCCGCCCATCAGCATAACAAGGCTCCCTGTTCTCCAGGGCCTGTCTTGCCTTTCTTGTTCTTACACATTTTGTGGATGTCCCTTTTGACCGGTGGGAAGTGATACTTCTTTGTAGTGCAGATTTGCATTGCCCGCTTGCTTGCTTGGCCAAAAAGGGCGTATGCGTTTTCTCCTGAATATATTCAGGAGAAAACACATACGCCCTTTTTGACCAAGTGCATCATTGTCGAAGTTGTGCCCCTCTTCCTGTGCTTTAAAGGCGATTCCAACGTACCTCTTGAAATCTGTTTCCTGCTATTCTGCCTCGCTTTCAAGTCCGCCTCGTTGCCTTCCCTCAACAGATTTTTGGACGATAGTTGTCCTTTATTACTCGGCCAGTTTGTGAATTGCTGTGCCCCTGAGCTCCATTTTTCAACTCGTTTTTGGTGAGCTGACCGCAAGTCCAAAATTTTGGTTCAGGACCTATACTGGTTCCCGGGGGGTGGCTGAGAATTTGGTTAATTCTTCTTCCTGCCGGGAAATTACAGTGATATGTGCCCGTCCAAATGCCTAACAGCTACTCTCTCATTGGTTCTCCCTCTTCCCTTTCATCCTCTGCCAAATTGGCAACCTGTGCGAACCAAGAGGTTAAAGGGGCTGTCTCTCCAAGTTGGGAGGTTGATAGTAAAGCAGACGGAAAGTCAAACCGGAGCACCAGGAGAGGGACTATGCGTTGAGTTTTAGAAACCTTTCGTATTCACAGTGTGTCCGTTCTATAGGTTTCCCGCACATGTTATAGCTGTAGTAATATTCCCTTCAACCTGGAGAGTTCGGACCCATGGAATGGGTGCCATGCATTATTGCTTTAAAGGGTCTGCATTTGCTCACCCAATCTCACCAATCGTCTCAGTCCCAAGTGTCCCTCCTTATGCCACATCCAGCTGTCGTTGTAGATAGGGTCATTCCAGCTTTCATCAGAGACCCTGAAGGAATTGTAAAGAATTTCCCAGTTTTTTTGTTTTGTTTTTGAAATTCCTTTTTATAGTGGGTTTGAGCTGATTCTCGCTGCCATGTTTATGCCAGTCTAGACACACTTGATTCCCTTACGGAGACATATCAATACATAGGTTTTAAGATTCTTACTAGTCAGATATTTTCCTCTGCGGGAAATATGGGGTTTTGAGTCCCTTTCGCTGAGGACGGTGTAGGTCTTGTCTATTCCATAGTTGGTTTTTGGAACAGTACCTGTGCTTATATCAAACTCTGGTTTTATGCATCACCCCACCTCTCCTTCCCCCTTAAGCAGGTATAAGAGTGTTTTCTAAATGTGAGACACTGTTCTCTTTCCTAACTCAGTTCAAGTGTAGCCATGTTTACAGGATCTTCATAAGTGATATCTTATGATAAGTTTCTTTTTCTGTGTGACTTATTTCACTTAGAATCATCGTACCTGAATCCACCCATTTTGCTGCTACTGGTCTTATGACATTGATTTCATGGCTGAGGGATATTCCATCGTACGTAAGTACCACAATTTTATGAACCATGTTTATATTTTCTGGGATACTTAAGGTGTATCCTAGTTGAGGTCCTTGTATGCAGTGCAGCCCTAAATTTTGGGGTGGCTCTGTCTTATTGATTTTCAGTTTTCCCAAGGTATATTCCCTAGACTGGTAGTGCCCTTGGCTCTGTAGCTCTGTTCTTTACTTGCTTTAGGGAACAGAATGCACTCCTCCAGAGAGGCAGTTGGCAATTTACATCCCGCCCATCAGCATAACAAGGCTCCCTGTTCTCCAGGGCCTGTCTTGCCTTTCTTGTTCTTACACATTTTGTGGATGTCCCTTTTGACCGGTGGGAAGTGATACTTCTTTGTAGTGCAGATTTGCATTGCCCGCTTGCTTGCTTGGCCAAAAAGGGCGTATGCGTTTTCTCCTGAATATATTCAGGAGAAAACGCATACACCCTTTTTGGCCAAGTGCATCATTGTCGAAGTTGTGCCCCTCTTCGTGTGCTTTAAAGGCGATTCCAACGTACCTCTTGAAATCTGTTTCCTGCTATTCTGCCTCGCTTTCAAGTCCGCCTCGTTGCCTTCCCTCAACAGATTTTTGGACGATAGTTGTCCTTTATTACTCGGCCAGTTTGTGAATTGCTGTGCCCCTGAGCTCCATTTTTCAACTCGTTTTTGGTGAGCTGACCGCAAGTCCAAAATTTTGGTTCAGGACCTATACTGGTTCCCGGTGGGTGGCTGAGAATTTGGTTAATTCTTCTTCCTGCCGGGAAATTACAGTGATATGTGCCCGTCCAAATGCCTAACAGCTACTCTCTCATTGGTTCTCCCTCTTCCCTTTCATCCTCTGCCAAATTGGCAACCTGTGCGAACCAAGAGGTTAAAGGGGCTGTCTCTCCAAGTTGGGAGGTTGATAGGAAAGCAGACGGAAAGTCAAACCGGAGCACCAGGAGAGGGACTATGCATTGAGTTTTAGAAACCTTTCGTATTCACAGTGTGTCCATTCTCTAGGTTTCCCGCACATG
The DNA here is from genome assembly GCF_949752795.1 of Hyperoodon ampullatus. Classification (NCBI taxonomy): domain Eukaryota; kingdom Metazoa; phylum Chordata; class Mammalia; order Artiodactyla; family Ziphiidae; genus Hyperoodon; species Hyperoodon ampullatus. The sequence continues at coordinate 228,727 of NW_027640856.1, forward strand.
TTATAGCTGTAGTAATATTCCCTTCAACCTGGAGAGTTCGGACCCATGGAATGGGTGCCATGCATTATTGCTTTAAAGGGTCTGCATTTGCTCACCCAATCTCACCAATCGTCTCAGTCCCAAGTGTCCCTCCTTATGCCACATCCAGCTGTCGTTGTAGATAGGGTCATTCCAGATTTCATCAGAGACCCTGAAGGAATTGTAAAGAATTTCCCAGTTTTTTTGTTTTGTTTTTGAAATTCCTTTTTATAGTGGGTTTGAGCTGATTCTCGCTGCCATGTTTATGCCAGTCTAGACACACTTGATTCCCTTACGGAGACATATCAATACATAGGTTTTAAGATTCTTACTAGTCAGATATTTTCCTGTGCGGAAAATATGGTGTTTTGAGTCCCTTTCACTGAGGACGGTGTAGGTCTTGTCTATTCCATAGTTGGTTTTTGGAACGGTACCTGTGCTTATATCAAACTCTGGTTTTATGCATCACCCCACCTCTCCTCCCCCTTAAGCAGGTATAAGAGTGTTTTCTAAATGTGAGACACTGTTCTCTTTCCTAACTCAGTTCAAGTGTAGCCATGTTTACAGGATCTTCATAAGTGATATCTTATGATAAGTTTCTTTTTCTGTGTGACTTATTTCACTTAGAATCATCGTACCTGAATCCACCCATTTTGCTGCTACTGGTCTTATGACATTGATTTCATGGCTGAGGGATATTCCATCGTACGTAAGTACCACAATTTTTTGAACCATGTTTATATTTTCTGGGATACTTAAGGTGTATCCAAGTTGAGGTCCTTGTATGCAGTGCAGCCCTAAATTTTGGGGTGGCTCTGTCTTATTGATTTTCAGTTTTCCCAAGGTATATTCCCTACACTGGTAGTGCCCTTGGCTCTGTAGCTCTGTTCTTTACTTGTTTTAGGGAACAGAATGCACTCCTCCAGAGAGGCAGTTGGCAATTTACATCCCGCCCATCAGCATAACAAGGCTCCCTGTTCTCCAGGGCCTGTCTTGCCTTTCTTGTTCTTACACATTTTGTGGATGTCCCTTTTGACCGGTGGGAAGTGATACTTCTTTGTAGTGCAGATTTGCATTGCCCGCTTGCTTGCTTGGCCAAAAAGGGCGTATGCGTTTTCTCCTGAATATATTCAGGAGAAAACGCATACGCCCTTTTTGGCCAAGTGCATCATTGTCGAAGTTGTGCCCCTCTTCGTGTGCTTTAAAGGCGATTCCAACGTACCTCTTGAAATCTGTTTCCTGCTATTCTGCCTCGCTTTCAAGTCCGCCTCGTTGCCTTCCCTCAACAGATTTTTGGACGATAGTTGTCCTTTATTACTCGGCCAGTTTGTGAATTGCTGTGCCCCTGAGCTCCATTTATCAACTCGTTTTTGGTGAGCTGACCGCAAGTCCAAAATTTTGGTTCAGGACCTATACTGGTTCCCGGTGGGTGGCTGAGAATTCGGTTAATTCTTCTTCCTGCCGGGAAATTACAGTGATATGTGCCCGTCCAAATGCCTAACAGCTACTCTCTCATTGGTTCTCCCTCTTCCCTTTCATCCTCTGCCAAATTGGCAACCTGTGCGAACCAAGAGGTTAAAGTGTCTGTCTCTCCAAGATGGGTGGTTGATAATAAAGCAGACGGAAAGTCAAACCGGAGCACCAGGAGAGGGACTATTCGTTGAGTTTTAGAAACCTTTCGTATTCACAGTGTGTCCGTTCTCTAGGTTTCCCGCACATGTTATAGCTGTAGTAATATTCCCTTCAACCTGGAGAGTTCGGACCCATGGAATGGGTGCCATGCATTATTGCTTTAAAGGGTCTGCATTTGCTCACCCAATCTCACCAATCGTCTCAGTCCCAAGTGTCCCTCCTTATGCCACATCCAGCTGTCGTTGTAGATAGGGTCATTCCAGCCTTCATCAGAGACCCTGAAGGAATTGTAAAGAATTTCCCAGTTTTTTTGTTTTGTTTTTGAAATTCCTTTTTATAGTGGGTTTGAGCTGATTCTCGCTGCCATGTTTATGCCAGTCTAGACACACTTGATTCCCTTACGGAGACATATCAATACATAGGTTTTAAGATTCTTACTAGTCAGATATTTTCCTCTGCGGGAAATATGGGGTTTTGAGTCCCTTTCGCTGAGGACGGTGTAGGTCTTGTCTATTCCATAGTTGGTTTTTGGAACGGTACCTGTGCTTATATCAAACTCTGGTTTTATGCATCACCCCACCTCTCCTTCCCCCTTAAGCAGGTATAAGAGTGTTTTCTAAATGTGAGACACTGTTCTCTTTCCTAACTCAGTTCAAGTGTAGCCATGTTTACAGGATCTTCATAAGTGATATCTTATGATAAGTTTCTTTTTCTGTGTGACTTATTTCACTTAGAATCATCGTACCTGAATCCACCCATTTTGCTGCTACTGGTCTTATGACATTGATTTCATGGCTGAGGGATATTCCATCGTACGTAAGTACCACAATTTTTTGAACCATGTTTATATTTTCTGGGATACTTAAGGTGTATCCAAGTTGAGGTCCTTGTATGCAGTGCAGCCCTAAATTTTGGGGTGGCTCTGTCTTATTGATTTTCAGTTTTCCCAAGGTATATTCCCTACACTGGTAGTGCCCTTGGCTCTGTAGCTCTGTTCTTTACTTGTTTTAGGGAACAGAATGCACTCCTCCAGAGAGGCAGTTGGCAATTTACATCCCGCCCATCAGCATAACAAGGCTCCCTGTTCTCCAGGGCCTGTCTTGCCTTTCTTGTTCTTACACATTTTGTGGATGTCCCTTTTGACCGGTGGGAAGTGATACTTCTTTGTAGTGCAGATTTGCATTGCCCGCTTGCTTGCTTGGCCAAAAAGGGCGTATGCGTTTTCTCCTGAATATATTCAGGAGAAAACGCATACGCCCTTTTTGGCCAAGTGCATCATTGTCGAAGTTGTGCCCCTCTTCGTGTGCTTTAAAGGTGATTCCAACGTACCTCTTGAAATCTGTTTCCTGCTATTCTGCCTCGCTTTCAAGTCCGCCTCGTTGCCTTCCCTCAACAGATTTTTGGACGATAGTTGTCCTTTATTACTCGGCCAGTTTGTGAATTGCTGTGCCCCTGAGCTCCATTTTTCAACTCGTTTTTGGTGAGCTGACCGCAAGTCCAAAATTTTGGTTCAGGACCTATACTGGTTCCCGGTGGGTGGCTGAGAATTCGGTTAATTCTTCTTCCTGCCGGGAAATTACAGTGATATGTGCCCGTCCAAATGCCTAACAGCTACTCTCTCATTGGTTCTCCCTCTTCCCTTTCATCCTCTGCCAAATTGGCAACCTGTGCGAACCAAGAGGTTAAAGGGGCTGTCTCTCCAAGTTGGGAGGTTGATAGTAAAGCAGACGGAAAGTCAAACCGGAGCACCAGGAGAGGGACTATGCGTTGAGTTTTAGAAACCTTTCGTATTCACAGTGTGTCCGTTCTCTAGGTTTCCCGCACATGTTATAGCTGTAGTAATATTCCCTTCAACCTGGAGAGTTCGGACCCATGGAATGGGTGCCATGCATTATTGCTTTAAAGGGTCTGCATTTGCTCACCCAATCTCACCAATCGTCTCAGTCCCAAGTGTCCCTCCTTATGCCACATCCAGCTGTCGTTGTAGATAGGGTCATTCCAGCTTTCATCAGAGACCCTGAAGGAATTGTAAAGAATTTCCCAGTTTTTTTGTTTTGTTTTTGAAATTCCTTTTTATAGTGGGTTTGAGCTGATTCTCGCTGCCATGTTTATGCCAGTCTAGACACACTTGATTCCCTTACGGAGACATATCAATACATAGGTTTTAAGATTCTTACTAGTCAGATATTTTCCTGTGCGGAAAATATGGTGTTTTGAGTCCCTTTCACTGAGGACGGTGTAGGTCTTGTCTATTCCATAGTTGGTTTTTGGAACGGTACCTGTGCTTATATCAAACTCTGGTTTTATGCATCACCCCACCTCTCCTTCCCCCTTAAGCAGGTATAAGAGTGTTTTCTAAATGTGAGACACTGTTCTCTTTCCTAACTCAGTTCAAGTGTAGCCATGTTTACAGGATCTTCATAAGTGATATCTTATGATAAGTTTCTTTTTCTGTGTGACTTATTTCACTTAGAATCATCGTACCTGAATCCACCCATTTTGCTGCTACTGGTCTTATGACATTGATTTCATGGCTGAGGGATATTCCATCGTACGTAAGTACCACAATTTTTTGAACCATGTTTATATTTTCTGGGATACTTAAGGTGTATCCAAGTTGAGGTCCTTGTATGCAGTGCAGCCCTAAATATTGGGGTGGCTCTGTCTTATTGATTTTCAGTTTTCCCAAGGTATATTCCCTAGACTGGTAGTGCCCTTGGCTCTGTAGCTCTGTTCTTTACTTGTTTTAGGGAACAGAATGCACTCCTCCAGAGAGGCAGTTGGCAATTTACATCCCGCCCATCAGCATAACAAGGCTCCCTGTTCTCCAGGGCCTGTCTTGCCTTTCTTGTTCTTACACATTTTGTGGATGTCCCTTTTGACCGGTGGGAAGTGATACTTCTTTGTAGTGCAGATTTGCATTGCCCGCTTGCTTGCTTGGCCAAAAAGGGCGTATGCGTTTTCTCCTGAATATATTCAGGAGAAAACACATACGCCCTTTTTGACCAAGTGCATCATTGTCGAAGTTGTGCCCCTCTTCGTGTGCTTTAAAGGCGATTCCAACGTACCTCTTGAAATCTGTTTCCTGCTATTCTGCCTCGCTTTCAAGTCCGCCTCGTTGCCTTCCCTCAACAGATTTTTGGACGATAGTTGTCCTTTATTACTCGGCCAGTTTGTGAATTGCTGTGCCCCTGAGCTCCATTTTTCAACTCGTTTTTGGTGAGCTGACCGCAAGTCCAAAATTTTGGTTCAGGACCTATACTGGTTCCCGGTGGGTGGCTGAGAATTTGGTTAATTCTTCTTCCTGCCGGGAAATTACAGTGATATGTGCCCGTCCAAATGCCTAACAGCTACTCTCTCATTGGTTCTCCCTCTTCCCTTTCATCCTCTGCCAAATTGGCAACCTGTGCGAACCAAGAGGTTAAAGGGGCTGTCTCTCCAAGTTGGGAGGTTGATAGTAAAGCAGACGGAAAGTCAAACCGGAGCACCAGGAGAGGGACTATGCGTTGAGTTTTAGAAACCTTTCGTATTCACAGTGTGTCCGTTCTCTAGGTTTCCCGCACATGTTATAGCTGTAGTAATATTCCCTTCAACCTGGAGAGTTCGGACCCATGGAATGGGTGCCATGCATTATTGCTTTAAAGGGTCTGCATTTGCTCACCCAATCTCACCAATCGTCTCAGTCCCAAGTGTCCCTCCTTATGCCACATCCAGCTGTCGTTGTAGATAGGGTCATTCCAGCTTTCATCAGAGACCCTGAAGGAATTGTAAAGAATTTCCCAGTTTTTTTGTTTTGTTTTTGAAATTCCTTTTTATAGTGGGTTTGAGCTGATTCTCGCTGCCATGTTTATGCCAGTCTAGACACACTTGATTCCCTTACGGAGACATATCAATACATAGGTTTTAAGATTCTTACTAGTCAGATATTTTCCTCTGCGGGAAATATGGGGTTTTGAGTCCCTTTCGCTGAGGACGGTGTAGGTCTTGTCTATTCCATAGTTGGTTTTTGGAACGGTACCTGTGCTTATATCAAACTCTGGTTTTATGCATCACCCCACCTATCCTTCCCCCTTAAGCAGGTATAAGAGTGTTTTCTAAATGTGAGACACTGTTCTCTTTCCTAACTCAGTTCAAGTGTAGCCATGTTTACAGGATCTTCATAAGTGATATCTTATGATAAGTTTCTTTTTCTGTGTGACTTATTTCACTTAGAATCATCGTACCTGAATCCACCCATTTTGCTGCTACTGGTCTTATGACATTGATTTCATGGCTGAGGGATATTCCATCGTACGTAAGTACCACAATTTTTTGAACCATGTTTATATTTTCTGGGATACTTAAGGTGTATCCAAGTTGAGGTCCTTGTATGCAGTGCAGCCCTAAATTTTGGGGTGGCTCTGTCTTATTGATTTTCAGTTTTCCCAAGGTATATTCCCTACACTGGTAGTGCCCTTGGCTCTGTAGCTCTGTTCTTTACTTGTTTTAGGGAACAGAATGCACTCCTCCAGAGAGGCAGTTGGCAATTTACATCCCGCCCATCAGCATAACAAGGCTCCCTGTTCTCCAGGGCCTGTCTTGCCTTTCTTGTTCTTACACATTTTGTGGATGTCCCTTTTGACCGGTGGGAAGTGATACTTCTTTGTAGTGCAGATTTGCATTGCCCGCTTGCTTGCTTGGCCAAAAAGGGCGTATGCGTTTTCTCCTGAATATATTCAGGAGAAAACGCATACGCCCTTTTTGGCCAAGTGCATCATTGTCGAAGTTGTGCCCCTCTTCCTGTGCTTTAAAGGCGATTCCAACGTACCTCTTGAAATCTGTTTCCTGCTATTCTGCCTCGCTTTCAAGTCCGCCTCGTTGCCTTCCCTCAACAGATTTTTGGACGATAGTTGTCCTTTATTACTCGGCCAGATTGTGAATTGCTGTGCCCCTGAGCTCCGTTTTTCAACTCGTTTTTGGTGAGCTGACCGCAAGTCCAAAATTTTGGTTCAGGACCTATACTGGTTCCCGGTGGGTGGCTGAGAATTTGGTTAATTCTTCTTCCTTCCGGGAAATTACAGTGATATGTGCCCGTCCAAATGCCTAACAGCTACTCTCTCATTGGTTCTCCCTCTTCCCTTTCATCCTCTGCCAAATTGGCAACCTGTGCGAACCAAGAGGTTAAAGGGGCTGTCTCTCCAAGTTGGGAGGTTGATAGTAAAGCAGACGGAAAGTCAAACCGGAGCACCAGGAGAGGGACTATGCGTTGAGTTTTAGAAACCTTTCGTATTCACAGTGTGTCCGTTCTCTAGGTTTCCCGCACATGTTATAGCTGTAGTAATATTCCCTTCAACCTGGAGAGTTCGGACCCATGGAATGGGTGCCATGCATTATTGCTTTAAAGGGTCTGCATTTGCTCACCCAATCTCACCAATCGTCTCAGTCCCAAGTGTCCCTCCTTATGCCACATCCAGCTGTCGTTGTAGATAGGGTCATTCCAGCTTTCATCAGAGACCCTGAAGGAATTGCAAAGAATTTCCCAGTTTTTTTGTTTTGTTTTTGAAATTCCTTTTTATAGTGGGTTTGAGCTGATTCTCGCTGCCATGTTTATGCCAGTCTAGACACACTTGATTCCCTTACGGAGACATATCAATACATAGGTTTTAAGATTCTTACTAGCCAGATATTTTCCTCTGTGGGAAATATGGGGTTTTGAGTCCCTTTCGCTGAAGACGGTGTAGGTCTTGTCTATTCCATAGTTGGTTTTTGGAACGGTACCTGTGCTTATATCAAACTCTGGTTTTATGCATCACCCCACCTCTCCTTCCCCCTTAAGCAGGTATAAGAGTGTTTTCTAAATGTGAGACACTGTTCTCTTTCCTAACTCAGTTCAAGTGTAGCCATGTTTACAGGATCTTCATAAGTGATATCTTATGATAAGTTTCTTTTTCTGTGTGACTTATTTCACTTAGAATCATCGTACCTGAATCCACCCATTTTGCTGCTACTGGTCTTATGACATTGATTTCATGGCTGAGGGATATTCCATCGTACGTAAGTACCACAATTTTTTGAACCATGTTTATATTTTCTGGGATACTTAAGGTGTATCCAAGTTGAGGCCCTTGTATGCAGTGCAGCCCTAAATTTTGGGGTGGCTCTGTCTTATTGATTTTCAGTTTTCCCAAGGTATATTCCCTAGACTGGTAGTGCCCTTGGCTCTGTAGCTCTGTTCTTTACTTGTTTTAGGGAACAGAATGCACTCCTCCAGAGAGGCAGTTGGCAATTTACATCCCGCCCATCAGCAAAACAAGGCTCCCTGTTCTCCAGGGCCTGTCTTGCCTTTCTTGTTCTTACACATTTTGTGGATATCCCTTTTGACCGGTGGGAAGTGATACTTCTTTGTAGTGCAGATTTGCATTGCCCGCTTGCTTGCTTGGCCAAAAAGGGCGTATGCGTTTTCTCCTGAATATATTCAGGAGAAAACGCATACGCCCTTTTTGGCCAAGTGCATCATTGTCGAAGTTGTGCCCCTCTTCCTGTGCTTTAAAGGCGATTCCAACGTACCTCTTGAAATCTGTTTCCTGCTATTCTGCCTCGCTTTCAAGTCCGCCTCGTTGCCTTCCCTCAACAGATTTTTGGACGATAGTTGTCCTTTATTACTCGGCCAGTTTGTGAATTGCTGTGCCCCTGAGCCCCATTTTTCAACTCGTTTTTGGTGAGCTGACCGCAAGTCCAAAATTTTGGTTCAGGACCGATACTGGTTCCCGGTGGGTGGCTGAGAATTTGGTTAATTCTTCTTCCTGCCGGGAAATTACAGTGATATGTGCCCGTCCAAATGCCTAACAGCTACTCTCTCATTGGTTCTCCCTCTTCCCTTTCATCCTCTGCCAAATTGGCAACCTGTGCGAACCAAGAGGTTAAAGGGGCTGTCTCTCCAAGTTGGGAGGTTGATAGTAAAGCAGACGGAAAGTCAAACCGGAGCACCAGGAGAGGGACTATGCGTTGAGTTTTAGAAACCTTTCGTATTCACAGTGTGTCCGTTCTCTAGGTTTCCCGCACATGTTATAGCTGTAGTAATATTCCCTTCAACCTGGAGAGTTCGGACCCATGGAATGGGTGCCATGCATTATTGCTTTAAAGGGTCTGCATTTGCTCACCCAATCTCACCAATCGTCTCAGTCCCAAGTGTCCCTCCTTATGCCACATCCAGCTGTCGTTGTAGATAGGGTCATTCTAGCCTTCATCAGAGACCCTGAAGGAATTGTAAAGAATTTCCCAGTTTTTTTGTTTTGTTTTTGAAATTCCTTTTTATAGTGGGTTTGAGCTGATTCTCGCTGCCATGTTTATGCCAGTCTAGACACACTTGATTCCCTTACGGAGACATATCAATACATAGGTTTTAGATTCTTACTAGTCAGATATTTTCCTCTGCGGGAAATATGGGGTTTTGAGTCCCTTTCGCTGAGGACGGTGTAGGTCTTGTCTATTCCATAGTTGGTTTTTGGAACGGTACCTGTGCTTATATCAAACTCTGGTTTTATGCATCACCCCACCTCTCCTTCCCCCTTAAGCAGGTATAAGAGTGTTTTCTAAATGTGAGACACTGTTCTCTTTCCTAACTCAGTTCAAGTGTAGCCATGTTTACAGGATCTTCATAAGTGATATCTTATGATAAGTTTCTTTTTCTGTGTGACTTATTTCACTTAGAATCATCGTACCTGAATCCACCCATTTTGCTGCTACTGGTCTTATGACATTGATTTCATGGCTGAGGGATATTCCATCGTACGTAAGTACCACAATTTTTTGAACCATGTTTATATTTTCTGGGATACTTAAGGTGTATCCAAGTTGAGGTCCTTGTATGCAGTGCAGCCCTAAATTTTGGGGTGGCTCTGTCTTATTGATTTTCAGTTTTCCCAAGGTATATTCCCTAGACTGGTAGTGCCCTTGGCTCTGTAGCTCTGTTCTTTACTTGTTTTAGGGAACAGAATGCACTCCTCCAGAGAGGCAGTTGGCAATTTACATCCCGCCCATCAGCATAACAAGGCTCCCTGTTCTCCAGGGCCTGTCTTGCCTTTCTTGTTCTTACACATTTTGTGGATGTCCCTTTTGACCGGTGGGAAGTGATACTTCTTTGTAGTGCAGATTTGCATTGCCCGCTTGCTTGCTTGGCCAAAAAGGGCGTATGGGTTTTCTCCTGAATATATTCAGGAGAAAACGCATACGCCCTTTTTGGCCAAGTGCATCATTGTCGAAGTTGTGCCCCTCTTCCTGTGCTTTAAAGGCGATTCCAACGTACCTCTTGAAATCTGTTTCCTGCTATTCTGCCTCGCTTTCAAGTCCGCCTCGTTGCCTTCCCTCAACAGATTTTTGGACGATAGTTGTCCTTTATTACTCGGCCAGATTGTGAATTGCTGTGCCCCTGAGCTCCGTTTTTCAACTCGTTTTTGGTGAGCTGACCGCAAGTCCAAAATTTTGGTTCAGGACCTATACTGGTTCCCGGTGGGTGGCTGAGAATTTGGTTAATTCTTCTTCCTTCCGGGAAATTACAGTGATATGTGCCCGTCCAAATGCCTAACAGCTACTCTCTCATTGGTTCTCCCTCTTCCCTTTCATCCTCTGCCAAATTGGCAACCTGTGCGAACCAAGAGGTTAAAGGGGCTGTCTCTCCAAGTTGGGAGGTTGATAGTAAAGCAGACGGAAAGTCAAACCGGAGCACCAGGAGAGGGACTATGCGTTGAGTTTTAGAAACCTTTCGTATTCACAGTGTGTCCGTTCTCTAGGTTTCCCGCACATGTTATAGCTGTAGTAATATTCCCTTCAACCTGGAGAGTTCGGACCCATGGAATGGGTGCCATGCATTATTGCTTTAAAGGGTCTGCATTTGCTCACCCAATCTCACCAATCGTCTCAGTCCCAAGTGTCCCTCCTTATGCCACATCCAGCTGTCGTTGTAGATAGGGTCATTCCAGCTTTCATCAGAGACCCTGAAGGAATTGCAAAGAATTTCCCAGTTTTTTTGTTTTGTTTTTGAAATTCCTTTTTATAGTGGGTTTGAGCTGATTCTCGCTGCCATGTTTATGCCAGTCTAGACACACTTGATTCCCTTACGGAGACATATCAATACATAGGTTTTAAGATTCTTACTAGCCAGATATTTTCCTCTGTGGGAAATATGGGGTTTTGAGTCCCTTTCGCTGAAGACGGTGTAGGTCTTGTCTATTCCATAGTTGGTTTTTGGAACGGTACCTGTGCTTATATCAAACTCTGGTTTTATGCATCACCCCACCTCTCCTTCCCCCTTAAGCAGGTATAAGAGTGTTTTCTAAATGTGAGACACTGTTCTCTTTCCTAACTCAGTTCAAGTGTAGCCATGTTTACAGGATCTTCATAAGTGATATCTTATGATAAGTTTCTTTTTCTGTGTGACTTATTTCACTTAGAATCATCGTACCTGAATCCACCCATTTTGCTGCTACTGGTCTTATGACATTGATTTCATGGCTGAGGGGTATTCCATCGTACGTAAGTACCACAATTTTTTGAACCATGTTTATATTTTCTGGGATACTTAAGGTGTATCCAAGTTGAGGCCCTTGTATGCAGTGCAGCCCTAAATTTTGGGGTGGCTCTGTCTTATTGATTTTCAGTTTTCCCAAGGTATATTCCCTAGACTGGTAGTGCCCTTGGCTCTGTAGCTCTGTTCTTTACTTGTTGTAGGGAACAGAATGCACTCCTCCAGAGAGGCAGTTGGCAATTTACATCCCGCCCATCAGCAAAACAAGGCTCCCTGTTCTCCAGGGCCTGTCTTGCCTTTCTTGTTCTTACACATTTTGTGGATATCCCTTTTGACCGGTGGGAAGTGATACTTCTTTGTAGTGCAGATTTGCATTGCCCGCTTGCTTGCTTGGCCAAAAAGGGCGTATGCGTTTTCTCCTGAATATATTCAGGAGAAAACGCATACGCCCTTTTTGGCCAAGTGCATCATTGTCGAAGTTGTGCCCCTCTTCCTGTGCTTTAAAGGCGATTCCAACGTACCTCTTGAAATCTGTTTCCTGCTATTCTGCCTCGCTTTCAAGTCCGCCTCGTTGCCTTCCCTCAACAGATTTTTGGACGATAGTTGTCCTTTATTACTCGGCCAGTTTGTGAATTGCTGTGCCCCTGAGCCCCATTTTTCAACTCGTTTTTGGTGAGCTGACCGCAAGTCCAAAATTTTGGTTCAGGACCTATACTGGTTCCCGGTGGGTGGCTGAGAATTTGGTTAATTCTTCTTCCTGCCGGGAAATTACAGTGATATGTGCCCGTCCAAATGCCTAACAGCTACTCTCTCATTGGTTCTCCCTCTTCCCTTTCATCCTCTGCCAAATTGGCAACCTGTGCGAACCAAGAGGTTAAAGGGGCTGTCTCTCCAAGTTGGGAGGTTGATAGTAAAGCAGACGGAAAGTCAAACCGGAGCACCAGGAGAGGGACTATGCGTTGAGTTTTAGAAACCTTTCGTATTCACAGTGTGTCCGTTCTCTAGGTTTCCCGCACATGTTATAGCTGTAGTAATATTCCCTTCAACCTGGAGAGTTCGGACCCATGGAATGGGTGCCATGCATTATTGCTTTAAAGGGTCTGCATTTGCTCACCCAATCTCACCAATCGTCTCAGTCCCAAGTGTCCCTCCTTATGCCACATCCAGCTGTCGTTGTAGATAGGGTCATTCTAGCCTTCATCAGAGACCCTGAAGGAATTGTAAAGAATTTCCCAGTTTTTTTGTTTTGTTTTTGAAATTCCTTTTTATAGTGGGTTTGAGCTGATTCTCGCTGCCATGTTTATGCCAGTCTAGACACACTTGATTCCCTTACGGAGACATATCAATACATAGGTTTTAGATTCTTACTAGTCAGATATTTTCCTCTGCGGGAAATATGGGGTTTTGAGTCCCTTTCGCTGAGGACGGTGTAGGTCTTGTCTATTCCATAGTTGGTTTTTGGAACGGTACCTGTGCTTATATCAAACTCTGGTTTTATGCATCACCCCACCTCTCCTTCCCCCTTAAGCAGGTATAAGAGTGTTTTCTAAATGTGAGACACTGTTCTCTTTCCTAACTCAGTTCAAGTGTAGCCATGTTTACAGGATCTTCATAAGTGATATCTTATGATAAGTTTCTTTTTCTGTGTGACTTATTTCACTTAGAATCATCGTACCTGAATCCACCCATTTTGCTGCTACTGGTCTTATGACATTGATTTCATGGCTGAGGGATATTCCATCGTACGTAAGTACCACAATTTTTTGAACCATGTTTATATTTTCTGGGATACTTAAGGTGTATCCAAGTTGAGGTCCTTGTATGCAGTGCAGCCCTAAATTTTGGGGTGGCTCTGTCTTATTGATTTTCAGTTTTCCCAAGGTATATTCCCTAGACTGGTAGTGCCCTTGGCTCTGTAGCTCTGTTCTTTACTTGTTTTAGGGAACAGAATGCACTCCTCCAGAGAGGCAGTTGGCAATTTACATCCCGCCCATCAGCATAACAAGGCTCCCTGTTCTCCAGGGCCTGTCTTGCCTTTCTTGTTCTTACACATTTTGTGGATGTCCCTTTTGACCGGTGGGAAGTGATACTTCTTTGTAGTGCAGATTTGCATTGCCCGCTTGCTTGCTTGGCCAAAAAGGGCGTATGCGTTTTCTCCTGAATATATTCAGGAGAAAACGCATACGCCCTTTTTGGCCAAGTGCGTCATTGTCGAAGTTGTGCCCCTCTTCCTGTGCTTTAAAGGCGATTCGAACGTACCTCTTGAAATCTGTTTCCTGCTATTCTGCCTCGCTTTCAAGTCCGCCTCGTTGCCATCCCTCAACAGATTTTTGGACGATAGTTGTCCTTTATTACTCGGCCAGTTTGTGAATTGCTGTGCCCCTGAGCTCCATTTTTCAACTCGTTTTTGGTGAGCTGACCGCAAGTCCAAAATTTTGGTTCAGGAACTATACTGGTTCCCGGTGGGTGGCTGAGAATTTGGTTAATTCTTCTTCCTGCCGGGAAATTACAGTGATATGTGCCCGTCCAAATGCCTAACAGCTACTCTCTCATTGGTTCTCCCTCTTCCCTTTCATCCTCTGCCAAATTGGCAACCTGTGCGAACCAAGAGGTTAAAGGGGCTGTCTCTCCAAGTTGGGAGGTTGATAGTAAAGCAGACGGAAAGTCAAACCGGAGCACCAGGAGAGGGACTATGCGTTGAGTTTTAGAAACCTTTCGTATTCACAGTGTGTCCGTTCTCTAGGTTTCCCGCACATGTTATAGCTGTAGTAATATTCCCTTCAACCTGGAGAGTTCGGACCCATGGAATGGGTGCCATGCATTATTGCTTTAATGGGTCTGCATTTGCTCACCCAATCTCACCAATCGTCTCAGTCCCAAGTGTCCCTCCTTATGCCACATCCAGCTGTCGTTGTAGATAGTGTCATTCCAGGCTTCATCAGAGACCCTGAAGGAATTGTAAAGAATTTCCCAGTTTTTTTGTTTTGTTTTTGAAATTCCTTTTTATAGTGGGTTTGAGCTGATTCTCGCTGCCATGTTTATGCCAGTCTAGACACACTTGATTCCCTTACGGAGACATATCAATATATAGGTTTTAAGATTCTTACTAGTCAGATATTTTCCTCTGTGGGAAATATGGGGTTTTGAGTCCCTTTCGCTGAGGACGGTGTAGGTCTTGTCTATTCCATAGTTGGTTTTTGGAACGGTACCTGTGCTTATATCAAACTCTGGTTTTATGCATCACCCCACCTCTCCTTCCCCCTTAAGCAGGTATAAGAGTGTTTTCTAAATGTGAGACACTGTTCTCTTTCCTAACTCAGTTCAAGTGTAGCCATGTTTACAGGATCTTCATAAGTGATATCTTATGATAAGTTTCTTTTTCTGTGTGACTTATTTCACTTAGAATCATCGTACCTGAATCCACCCATTTTGCTGCTACTGGTCTTATGACATTGATTTCATGGCTGAGGGATATTCCATCGTACGTAAGTACCACAATTTTTTGAACCATGTTTATATTTTCTGGGATACTTAAGGTGTATCCAAGTTGAGGTCCTTGTATGCAGTGCAGCCTTAAATTTTGGGGTGGCTCTGTCTTATTGATTTTCAGTTTTCCCAAGGTATATTCCCTAGACTGGTAGTGCCCTTGGCTCTGTAGCTCTGTTCTTTACTTGTTTTAGGGAACAGAATGCACTCCTCCAGAGAGGCAGTTGGCAATTTACATCCCGCCCATCAGCATAACAAGGCTCCCTGTTCTCCAGGGCCTGTCTTGCCTTTCTTGTTCTTACACATTTTGTGGATGTCCCTTTTGACCGGTGGGAAGTGATACTTCTTTGTAGTGCAGATTTGCATTGCCCGCTTGCTTGCTTGGCCAAAAAGGGCGTATGCGTTTTCTCCTGAATATATTCATGAGGAAACGCATACCCCCTTTTTGGCCAAGTGCATCATTGTCGAAGTTGTGCCCCTCTTCCTGTGCTTTAAAGGCGATTCCAACGTACCTCTTGAAATCTGTTTCCTGCTATTCTGCCTCGCTTTCAAGTCCGCCTCGTTGCCTTCCCTCAACAGATTTTTGGACGATAGTTGTCCTTTATTACTCGGCCAGTTTGTGAATTGCTGTGCCCCTGAGCTCCATTTTTCAACTCGTTTTTGGTGAGCTGACCGCAAGTCCAAAATTTTGGTTCAGGACCTATACTGGTTCCCGGTGGGTGGCTGAGAATTTGGTTAATTCTTCTTCCTGCCGGGAAATTACAGTGATATGTGCCCGTCCAAATGCCTAACAGCTACTCTCTCATTGGTTCTCCCTCTTCCCTTTCATCCTCTGCCAAATTGGCAACCTGTGCGAACCAAGAGGTTAAAGGGGCTGTCTCTCCAAGTTGGGAGGTTGATAGTAAAGCAGACGGAAAGTCAAACCGGAGCACCAGGAGAGGGACTATTCGTTGAGTTTTAGAAACCTTTCGTATTCACAGTGTGTCCGTTCTCTAGGTTTCCCGCACATGTTATAGCTGTAGTAATATTCCCTTCAACCTGGAGAGTTCGGACCCATGGAATGGGTGCCATGCATTATTGCTTTAAAGGGTCTGCATTTGCTCACCCAATCTCACCAATCGTCTCAGTCCCAAGTGTCCCTCCTTATGCCACATCCAGCTGTCGTTGTAGATAGGGTTATTCCAGCCTTCATCAGAGACCCTGAAGGAATTGTAAAGAATTTCCCAGTTTTTTTGTTTTGTTTTTGAAATTCCTTTTTATAATGGGTTTGAGCTGATTCTCGCTGCCATGTTTATGCCAGTCTAGACACACTTGATTCCCTTACGGAGACATATCAATACATAGGTTTTAAGATTCTTACTAGTCAGATATTTTCCTCTGCGGGAAATATGGGGTTTTGAGTCCCTTTCGCTGAGGACGGTGTAGGTCTTGTCTATTCCATAGTTGGTTTTTGGAACGGTACCTGTGCTTATATCAAACTCTGGTTTTATGCATCACCCCACCTCTCCTTCCCCCTTAAGCAGGTATAAGAGTGTTTTCTAAATGTGAGACACTGTTCTCTTTCCTAACTCAGTTCAAGTGTAGCCATGTTTACAGGATCTTCATAAGTGATATCTTATGATAAGTTTCTTTTTCTGTGTGACTTATTTCACTTAGAATCATCGTACCTGAATCCACCCATTTTGCTGCTACTGGTCTTATGACATTGATTTCATGGCTGAGGGATATTCCATCGTACGTAAGTACCACAATTTTTTGAACCATGTTTATATTTTCTGGGATACTTAAGGTGTATCCAAGTTGAGGTCCTTGTATGCAGTGCAGCCCTAAATTTTGGGGTGGCTCTGTCTTATTGATTTTCAGTTTTCCCAAGGTATATTCCCTAGACTGGTAGTGCCCTTGGCTCTGTAGCTCTGTTCTTTACTTGTTTTAGGGAACAGAATGCACTCCTCCAGAGAGGCAGTTGGCAATTTACATCCCGCCCATCAGCATAACAAGGCTCCCTGTTCTCCAGGGCCTGTCTTGCCTTTCTGGTTTTTACACATTTTGTGGATGTCCCTTTTGACCGGTGGGAAGTGATACTTCTTTGTAGTGCAGATTTGCATTGCCCGCTTGCTTGCTTGGCCAAAAAGGGCGTATGCGTTTTCTCCTGAATATATTCAGGAGAAAACGCATACGCCCTTTTTGGCCAAGTGCGTCATTGTCGAAGTTGTGCCCCTCTTCCTGTGCTTTAAAGGCGATTCGAACGTACCTCTTGAAATCTGTTTCCTGCTATTCTGCCTCGCTTTCAAGTCCGCCTCGTTGCCATCCCTCAACAGATTTTTGGACGATAGTTGTCCTTTATTACTCGGCCAGTTTGTGAATTGCTGTGCCCCTGAGCTCCATTTTTCAACTCGTTTTTGGTGAGCTGACCGCAAGTCCAAAATTTTGGTTCAGGAACTATACTGGTTCCCGGTGGGTGGCTGAGAATTTGGTTAATTCTTCTTCCTGCCGGGAAATTACAGTGATATGTGCCCGTCCAAATGCCTAACAGCTACTCTCTCATTGGTTCTCCCTCTTCCCTTTCATCCTCTGCCAAATTGGCAACCTGTGCGAACCAAGAGGTTAAAGGGGCTGTCTCTCCAAGTTGGGAGGTTGATAGTAAAGCAGACGGAAAGTCAAACCGGAGCACCAGGAGAGGGACTATGCGTTGAGTTTTAGAAACCTTTCGTATTCACAGTGTGTCCGTTCTCTAGGTTTCCCGCACATGTTATAGCTGTAGTAATATTCCCTTCAACCTGGAGAGTTCGGACCCATGGAATGGGTGCCATGCATTATTGCTTTAATGGGTCTGCATTTGCTCACCCAATCTCACCAATCGTCTCAGTCCCAAGTGTCCCTCCTTATGCCACATCCAGCTGTCGTTGTAGATAGTGTCATTCCAGGCTTCATCAGAGACCCTGAAGGAATTGTAAAGAATTTCCCAGTTTTTTTGTTTTGTTTTTGAAATTCCTTTTTATAGTGGGTTTGAGCTGATTCTCGCTGCCATGTTTATGCCAGTCTAGACACACTTGATTCCCTTACGGAGACATATCAATATATAGGTTTTAAGATTCTTACTAGTCAGATATTTTCCTCTGTGGGAAATATGGGGTTTTGAGTCCCTTTCGCTGAGGACGGTGTAGGTCTTGTCTATTCCATAGTTGGTTTTTGGAACGGTACCTGTGCTTATATCAAACTCTGGTTTTATGCATCACCCCACCTCTCCTTCCCCCTTAAGCAGGTATAAGAGTGTTTTCTAAATGTGAGACACTGTTCTCTTTCCTAACTCAGTTCAAGTGTAGCCATGTTTACAGGATCTTCATAAGTGATATCTTATGATAAGTTTCTTTTTCTGTGTGACTTATTTCACTTAGAATCATCGTACCTGAATCCACCCATTTTGCTGCTACTGGTCTTATGACATTGATTTCATGGCTGACGGATATTCCATCGTACGTAAGTACCACAATTTTTTGAACCATTTTTATATTTTCTGGGATACTTAAGGTGTATCCAAGTTGAGGTCCTTGTATGCAGTGCAGCCTTAAATTTTGGGGTGGCTCTGTCTTATTGATTTTCAGTTTTCCCAAGGTATATTCCCTAGACTGGTAGTGCCCTTGGCTCTGTAGCTCTGTTCTTTACTTGTTTTAGGGAACAGAATGCACTCCTCCAGAGAGGCAGTTGGCAATTTACATCCCGCCCATCAGCATAACAAGGCTCCCTGTTCTCCAGGGCCTGTCTTGCCTTTCTTGTTCTTACACATTTTGTGGATGTCCCTTTTGACCGGTGGGAAGTGATACTTCTTTGTAGTGCAGATTTGCATTGCCCGCTTGCTTGCTTGGCCAAAAAGGGCGTATGCGTTTTCTCCTGAATATATTCATGAGGAAACGCATACCCCCTTTTTGGCCAAGTGCATCATTGTCGAAGTTGTGCCCCTCTTCCTGTGCTTTAAAGGCGATTCCAACGTACCTCTTGAAATCTGTTTCCTGCTATTCTGCCTCGCTTTCAAGTCCGCCTCGTTGCCTTCCCTCAACAGATTTTTGGACGATAGTTGTCCTTTATTACTCGGCCAGTTTGTGAATTGCTGTGCCCCTGAGCTCCATTTTTCAACTCGTTTTTGGTGAGCTGACCGCAAGTCCAAAATTTTGGTTCAGGACCTATACTGGTTCCCGGTGGGTGGCTGAGAATTTGGTTAATTCTTCTTCCTGCCGGGAAATTACAGTGATATGTGCCCGTCCAAATGCCTAACAGCTACTCTCTCATTGGTTCTCCCTCTTCCCTTTCATCCTCTGCCAAATTGGCAACCTGTGCGAACCAAGAGGTTAAAGGGGCTGTCTCTCCAAGTTGGGAGGTTGATAGTAAAGCAGACGGAAAGTCAAACCGGAGCACCAGGAGAGGGACTATTCGTTGAGTTTTAGAAACCTTTCGTATTCACAGTGTGTCCGTTCTCTAGGTTTCCCGCACATGTTATAGCTGTAGTAATATTCCCTTCAACCTGGAGAGTTCGGACCCATGGAATGGGTGCCATGCATTATTGCTTTAAAGGGTCTGCATTTGCTCACCCAATCTCACCAATCGTCTCAGTCCCAAGTGTCCCTCCTTATGCCACATCCAGCTGTCGTTGTAGATAGGGTTATTCCAGCCTTCATCAGAGACCCTGAAGGAATTGTAAAGAATTTCCCAGTTTTTTTGTTTTGTTTTTGAAATTCCTTTTTATAATGGGTTTGAGCTGATTCTCGCTGCCATGTTTATGCCAGTCTAGACACACTTGATTCCCTTACGGAGACATATCAATACATAGGTTTTAAGATTCTTACTAGTCAGATATTTTCCTCTGCGGGAAATATGGGGTTTTGAGTCCCTTTCGCTGAGGACGGTGTAGGTCTTGTCTATTCCATAGTTGGTTTTTGGAACGGTACCTGTGCTTATATCAAACTCTGGTTTTATGCATCACCCCACCTCTCCTTCCCCCTTAAGCAGGTATAAGAGTGTTTTCTAAATGTGAGACACTGTTCTCTTTCCTAACTCAGTTCAAGTGTAGCCATGTTTACAGGATCTTCATAAGTGATATCTTATGATAAGTTTCTTTTTCTGTGTGACTTATTTCACTTAGAATCATCGTACCTGAATCCACCCATTTTGCTGCTACTGGTCTTATGACATTGATTTCATGGCTGAGGGATATTCCATCGTACGTAAGTACCACAATTTTTTGAACCATTTTTATATTTCCTGGGATATTTAAGGTGTACCCAAGTTGAGGTCCTTGTAAGCAGTGCAGCCCTAAATTTTGGGGTGTCTGTGTCTTTTTGATTTTCAGTTTTCCCAAGGTATATTCCCTAGACTGGAAGTGCCCTTGGCTCTGTAGCTCTGTTGTTTACTTGTTTTAGGGAACACAATGCACTCCTCCAGAGAGGCAGTTGGCAATTTACATCCCGCCCATCAGCATAACAAGGCTCCCTGTTCTCCAGGGCCTGTCTTGCCTTTCTGGTTTTTACACATTTTGTGGATGTCCCTTTTGACCGGTGGGAAGTGATACTTCTTTGTAGTGAAGATTTGCATTGCCCGCTTGCTTGCTTGGCCAAAAAGGGCGTATGCGTTTTCTCCTGAATATATTCAGGAGAAAACGCATACGCCCTTTTTGGCCAAGTGCATCATTGTCGAAGTTGTGCCCCTCTTCCTGTGCTTTAAAGGCGATTCCAACGTACCTCTTGAAATCTGTTTCCTGCTATTCTGCCTCGCTTTCAAGTCCGCCTCGTTGCCTTCCCTCAACAGATTTTTGGACGATAGTTGTCCTTTATTACTCGGCCAGTTTGTGAATTGCTGTGCCCCTGAGCTCCATTTTTCAACTCGTTTTTGGTGAGCTGACCGCAAGTCCAAAATTTTGGTTCAGGATCTATACTGATTCCCGGTGGGTGGCTGAGACTTTGGTTAATTCTTCTTCCTGCCGGGAAATTACAGTGATATGTGCCCGTCCAAATGCCTAACAGCTACTCTCTCATTGGTTCTCCCTCTTCCCTTTCATCCTCTGCCAAATTGGCAACCTGTGCGAACCAGGAGGTTAAAGGGGCTGTCTCTCCAAGTTGGGAGGTTGATAATAAAGCAGATGGAAAGTCAAACCGGAGCACCAGGAGAGGGACTATTCGTTGAGTTTTAGAAACCTTTCGTATTCACAGTGTGTCCGTTCTCTAGGATTCCCGTACATGTTATATCTGTAGTAATATTCCCTTCAACCTGGAGAGTTGGGACCCATGGAATGTGTGCCATGCATTATTGCTTTAAAGGGTCTGCATTTGCTCACCCAATCTCACCAATCCTCTCAGTCCCAAGTGTCCAGCCTTATGCCACATCCAGCTGTCATTGTAGATAGGGTCATTTCAGGTTTCATCAGAGACCCTGAAGGAATTGTAAAGAATTTCCCAGTTTTTTTGTTTTATTTTTGAAATTCCTTTTTATAGTGGGTTTGAGCTGATTCTCGCTGCCATATTTATCCCAGTCTAGACACACTTGATTCCCTTACGGAGACATATCAATACATAGGTTTTAAGATTCTTACTAGTCAGATACATTCCTCTGCGGGAAATATGGGGTTTTGAGTCCCTTTCACTGAGGAAGGTGTAGGTCTTGTCTATTCCATAGTTGGTTTTTGGAACGGTACCTGTGCTTATATCAAACTCTGGTTTTATGCATCACCCCACCTCTCCTTCCCCCTTAAGCAGGCATAAGAGTGTTTTCTAAATGTGAGACACTGTTCTCTTTCCTAACTCAGTTCAAGTGTAGCCATGTTTACAGGATCTTCATAAGTGATATCTTATGATAAGTTTCTTTTTCTGTGCGACTTATTTCACTTAGAATCATCGTACCTGAATCCACCCATTTTGCTGCTACTGGTCTTATGACATTGATTTCATGGCTGAGGGATATTCCATCGTACGTAAGTACCACAATTTTTTGAACCATTTTTATATTTCCTGGGATATTTAAGGTGAACCCAAGTTGAGGTCCTTGTAAGCAGTGCAGCCCTAAATTTTGGGGTGGCTGTGTCTTTTTGATTTTCAGTTTTCCCAAGGTATATTCCCTAGACTGGAAGTGCCCTTGGCTCTGTAGCTCTGTTGTTTACTTGTGTTAGGGAACACAATGCACTCCTCCAGAGAGGCAGTTGGCAATTTACATCCCGCCCATCAGCATAACAAGGCTCCCTGTTCTCCAGGGCCTGTCTTGCCTTTCTGGTTTTTACACAGTTTGTGGATGTCCCTTTTGACCGGTGGGAAGTGATACTTCTTTGTAGTGCAGATTTGCATTGCCCGCTTGCTTGCTTGGCCAAAAAGGGCGTATGCGTTTTCTCCTGAATATATTCAGGAGAAAACGCATACGCCCATTTTGGCCAAGTGCATCATTGTCGAAGTTGTGCCCCTCTTCCTGTGCTTTAAAGGCGATTCCAACGTACCTCTTGAAATCTGTTTCCTGCTATTCTGCCTCGCTTTCAAGTCCGCCTCGTTGCCTTCCCTCAACAGATTTTTGGACGATAGTTGTCCTTTATTACTCGGCCAGTTTGTGAATTGCTGTGCCCCTGAGCTCCATTTTTCAACTCGTTTTTGGTGAGCTGACCGCAAGTCCAAAATTTTGGTTCAGGATCTATACTGATTCCTGGTGGGTGGCTGAGACTTTGGTTAATTCTTCTTCCTGCCGGGAAATTACAGTGATATGTGCCTGTCCAAATACCTAACAGCTACTCTCTCATTGGTTCTCCCTCTTCCCTTTCATCCTCTGCCAAATTGGCAACCTGTGCGAACCAGGAGGTTAAAGGGGCTGTCTCTCCAAGTTGGGAGGTTGATAATAAAGCAGATGGAAAGTCAAACCGGAGCACCAGGAGAGGGACTATTCGTTGAGTTTTAGAAACCTTTCGTATTCACAGTGTGTCCGTTCTCTAGGATTCCCGTACATGTTATATCTGTAGTAATATTCCCTTCAACCTGGAGAGTTGGGACCCATGGAATGTGTGCCATGCATTATTGCTTTAAAGGGTCTGCATTTGCTCACCCAATCTCACCAATCCTCTCAGTCCCAAGTGTCCAGCCTTATGCCACATCCAGCTGTCGTTGTAGATAGGGTCATTTCAGGTTTCATCAGAGACCCTGAAGGAATTGTAAAGAATTTCCCAGGTTTTTGTTTTATTTTTGAAATTCCTTTTTATAGTGGGTTTGAGCTGATTCTCGCTGCCATATTTATCCCAGTCTAGACACACTTGATTCCCTTACGGAGACATATCAATACATAGGTTTTAAGATCCTTACTTTACTAGTCAGATATATTCCTCTGCGGGAAATATGGGGTTTTGAGTCCCTTTCACTGAGGAAGGTGTAGGTCTTGTCTATTCCATAGTTGGTTTTTGAACAGTACCTGTGCTTATATCAAACTCTGGTTTTATGCATCACCCCACCTCTCCTTCCCCCTTAAGCAGGCATAAGAGTGTTTTCTAAATGTGAACACTGTTCTCTTTCCTAACTCAGTTCAAGTGTAGCCATGTTTACAGGATCTTCAAAAGTGATATCTTATGATAAGTTTCTTTTTCTCTGTGACTTATTTCACTTAGAATCATCGTACCTGAATCCACCCATTTTGCTGCTACTGGTCTTATGACATTGATTTCATGGCTGAGGGATATTCCATCGTACGTAAGTACCACAATTTTTTGAACCATTTTTATATTTCCTGGGATATTTAAGGTGTACACAAGTTGAGGTCCTTGTAAGCAGTGCAGCCCTAAATTTTGGGGTGGCTGTGTCTTTTTGATTTTCAGTTTTCCCAAGGTATATTCCCTAGACTGGAAGTGCCCTTGGCTCTGTAGCTCTGTTGTTTACTTGTTTTAGGGAACACAATGCACTCCTCCAGAGAGGCAGTTGGCAATTTACATCCCGCCCATCAGCATAACAAGGCACCCTGTTCTCCAGGGCCTGTCTTGCCTTTCTGGTTTTTACACATTTTGTGGATGTCCCTTTTGACTGGTGGGAAGTGATACTTCTTTGTAGTGCAGATTTGCATTGCCCGCTTGCTTGCTTGGCCAAAAAGGGCGTATGCGTTTTCTCCTGAATATATTCAGGAGAAAACGCATACGCCCTTTTTGGCCAAGTGCATCATTGTCGAAGTTGTGCCCCTCTTCCTGTGCTTTAAAGGTGATTTCAACGTACCTCTTGAAATCTGTTTCCTGCTATTCTGCCACGCTTTCAAGTCCTCCTCGTTGCCTTCCCTCAACAGATTTTTGGACGATAGTTGTCCTTTATTACTCGGCCATTTTGTGAATTGCTGTGCCCCTGAGCTCCATTATTCAACTCGTTTTTGGTGAGCTGACCGCAAGTCCAAAATTTTGTTTCAGGATCTATACTGATTCCCGGTGGGTGGCTGAGACTTTGGTTAATTCTTCTTCCTGCCGGGAAATTACAGTGATATGTGCCCGTCCAAATGCCTAACAGCTACTCTCTCATTGGTTCTCCCTCTTCCCTTTCATCCTCTGCCAAATTGGCAACCTGTGCGAACCAGGAGGTTAAAGGGGCTGTCTCTCCAAGTTGGGAGGTTGATAATAAAGCAGATGGAAAGTCAAACCGGAGCACCAGGAGAGGGACTATTCGTTGAGTTTTAGAAACCTTTCGTATTCACAGTGTGTCCGTTCTCTAGGATTCCCGTACATGTTATATCTCTAGTAATATTCCCTTCAACCTGGAGAGTTGGTACCCATGGAATGTGTGCCATGCATTATTGCTTTAAATGGTCTGCATTTGTTCACCGAATCTCACCAATCCTCTCAGTCCAAAGTGTCCAGCCTTATGCCACATCCAGCTGTCGTTGTAGATAGGGTCATTCCAGGTTTCATCAGAGACCCTGAAAGAATTGTAAAGAATTTCCCAGTTTTTTTGTTTTTTTTTTGAAATTCCTTTTTATAGTGGGTTTGAGCTGATTCTCGCTGCCATGTTTATGCCAGTCTAGACACACTTGATTCCCTTACGGAGACATATCAATACATAGGTTTTAAGATTCTTACTAGTCAGATATATTCTTCTCCTGGAAATATGGGGTTTTGAGTCCCTTTCACTGAGGAAGGTGTAGGTCTTGTCTATTCCATAGTTGGTTTTTGGAACGGTACCTGTGCTTATATCAAATTCTGGTTTTATGCATCACCCCACCTCTCCTTCCCCCTTAAGCAGGCATAAGAGTGTTTTCTAAATTTGAGACACTGTTCTCTTTCCTAACTCAGTTCAAGTGTAGCCATGTTTACAGGATCTTCATAAGTGATATCTTATGATAAGTTTCTTTTTCTCTGTGACTTATTTCACTTAGAATCACCGTACCTGAATCCACCCATTTTACTGCTACTGGTCTTAAGACATTGATTTCATGGCTGAGGGATATTCCATCGTACGTAAGTACCACAATTTTTTGAACCATTTTTATATTTCCTGGGATATTTAAGGTGTACCCAAGTTGAGGTCCTTATAAGCAGTGCAGCCCTAAATTTTGGGGTGGCTGTGTCTTTTTGATATTCAGTTTTCCAAAGGTATATTCCTTAGACTGGAAGTGCCCTTGGCTCTGTAGCTCTGTTGTTTACTTGTTTTAGGGAACACAATGCACTCCTCCAGAGAGGCAGTTGGCAATTTACATACGCCCATCAGCATAACAAGGCTCCCTGTTCTCCAGTGCCTGTCTTGCCTTTCTGGTTTTTACACAGTTTGTGGATGTCCCTTTTGACCGGTGGTAAGTGATACTTCTTTGTAATGCAGATTTGCATTGCCCGCTTGCTTGCTTGGCCAAAAAGGGCGTATGCGTTTTCTCCTGAATATATTCAGGAGAAAACGCATACGCCCTTTTTGGCCACGTGCATCATTGCCGAAGTTGTGCCCCTCATCCGGTGCTTTAAAGGTGATTCCAACGTACCTCTTGAAATCTGTTTCCTGCTATTCTGCTTCGCTTTCAAGTCCGCCTCGTTGCCTTCCCTCAACAGATTTTTGGACGATAGTTGTCCTTTATTACTCGGCTAGTTTGTGAATTGCTGTGCCCCTGAGCTCCATTTTTCAACTCGTTTTTGGTGAGCTGACCGCAGGTCCAAAATTTTGGTTCAGGATCTATGCTGGATCCCGGTGGGGGGCTGAGACTTTGGTTAATTCTTCTTCCTGCCGGGAAATTAGAGTGATATGTGCCCGTCCAAATGCCTAACAGCTACTCTCTCATTGGTTCTCCCTCTTCCCTTTCATCCTCTGCCAAATTGGCAACCTGTGCGAACCAGGAGTTTAAAGGGGCTGTCTCTCCAAGTTGGGAGGTTGATAGTAAAGCAGGTGGAAAGTCAAACCGGAGCACCAGGAGAGGGACTATTCGTTGAGTTTTAGAAACCTTTCGTATTCACAGTGTGTCCGTTCTCTAGGTTTCCCGTACATGTTATAACTGTAGTAATATTCCCTTCAACCTGGAGAGTTGGGACCCATGGAATGGGTGCCATGCATTAATGCTTTAAAGGTTCTGCATTTGTTCACCCAATCTCACAAATCCTCTCAGTCCAAGTGTCCCGCCTTATGCCACATCCAGCTGTCGTTGTAGATAGGGTCAGTCCAGGTTTCATCAGAGACTCTGAAGGAATTGTAAAGAATTTCCAAGGTTTTTGTTTTGTTTTTGAAATTCCTTTTTATTGTGGGTTTGAGCTGATTCTCGCTGCCATGTTTATGCCAGTCTAGACACACTTGTTTCCCTTACGGAGACATATCAATACATAGGTTTTAAGATTCTTAGTAGTCAAATATAATCCTCTGCGGGAAATATGGGGTTTTGAGTCCCTTTCACTGAGGAAGGTGTAGGTCTTGCCTATTCCATAGTTGCTTTTTGGAACGGTACCTCTGCTTATATCAAACTCTGGTTTTATGCATCACCCCACCTCTCCTTCCCCCTTAAGCAGGCATAAGAGTGTTTTCTAAATGTGAGACACTGTTCTCTTTCCTAACTCAGTTCAAGTGTAGCCATGTTTACAGGATCTTCATAAGTGATATCTTATGATAAGTTTCTTTTTCTGTGTGACTTATTTCACTTAGAATCATCGTACCTGAATCCACCCATTTTGCTGCTACTGGTCTTATGACATTGATTTCATGGCTGAGGGATATTCCATCGTATGTAAGTACCACAATTTTTTGAACCATTTTTATATTTCCTGGGATATTTAAGGTGTACCCAAGTTGAGGTCCTTGTAAGCAGTGCAGCCCTAAATTTTGGGGTGGCTGTGTCTTTTTGATTTTCAGTTTTCCCAAGGAATATTCCCTAGACTGGAAGTGCCCTTGGCTCTGTAGCTCTGTTGTTTACTTGTTTTAGGGAACACAATGCACTCCTCCAGAGAGACAGATGGCAATTTACATCCCGCCCATCAGCATAACAAGGCTCCCTGTTCTCCAGGGCCTGTCTTGCCTTTCTGGTTTTTACACAGTTTGTGGATGTCCCTTTTGACCGGTGGGAAGTGATACTTCTTTGTAGTGCAGATTTGCATTGCCCGCTTGCTTGCTTGGCCAAAAAGGGCGTATGGGTTTTCTCCTGAATATATTCAGGAGAAAACGCATACACCCTTTTTGGCCAAGTGCATCATTGTCGAAGTTGTGCCCCTCTTCCTGTGCTTTAAAGGCGATTCCAACGTACCTCTTGAAATCTGTTTCCTGCTATTCTGCCTCGCTTTCAAGTCCGCCTCGTGGCCTTCCCTCAACAGATATTTGGACGATAGTTGTCCTTTATTACTTGGCCAGTTTGTGAATTGCTGTGCCCCTGAGCTCCATTTTTCAACTCGTTTTAGGTGAGCTGACCGCAAGTCCAAAATTTTGGTTCAGGACCTATACTGGTTCCCGGTGGGGGGCTGAGACTTTGGTTAATTCTTCTTCCTGCCGGGAAATTAGAGTGATATGTGCCCGTCCAAATGCCTAACAGCTACTCTCTCATTGGTTCTCCCTCTTCCCTTTCATCCTCTGCCAAATTGGCAACCTGTGCGAACCAGGAGGTTAAAGTGGCTGTCTCTCCAAGTTGGGAGGTTGATAGTAAAGCAGATGGAAAGTCAAACCGGAGCACCAGGAGAGGGACTATTCGTTGAGTTTTAGAAACCTTTCGTATTCACAGTGTGTCCGTTCTCTAGGATTCCCGTACATGTTATATCTGTAGTAATATTCCCTTCAACCTGGAGAGTTGGGACCCATGGAATGTGTGCCATGCATTATTGCTTTAAAGGGTCTGCATTTGCTCACCCAATCTCACCAATCCTCTCAGTCCCAAGTGTCCAGCCTTATGCCACATCCAGCTGTCATTGTAGATAGGGTCATTTCAGGTTTCATCAGAGACCCTGAAGGAATTGTAAAGAATTTCCCAGTTTTTTTGTTTTATTTTTGAAATTCCTTTTTATAGTGGGTTTGAGCTGATTCTCGCAGCCATATTTATCCCAGTCTAGACACACTTGATTCCCTTACGGAGACATATCAATACATAGGTTTTAAGATTCTTACTAGTCAGATATATTCCTCTGCAGGAAATATGGGGTTTTGAGTCCCTTTGACTGAGGAAGGTGTAGGTCTTGTCTATTCCATAGTTGGTTTTTGGAACGGTACCTGTGCTTATATCAAACTCTGGTTTTATGCATCACCCCACCTCTCCTTCCCCCTTAAGCAGGCATAAGAGTGTTTTCTAAATGTGAGACACTGTTCTCTTTCCTAACTCAGTTCAAGTGTAGCCATGTTTACAGGATCTTCATAAGTGATATCTTATGAAAAGTTTCTTTTTCTCTGTGACTTATTTCACTTAGAATCATCGTACCTGAATCCACCCATTTTGCTGCTACTGGTCTTATGACATTGATTTCATGGCTGAGGGATATTCCATCGTACGTAAGTACCACAATTTTTTGAACCATTTTTATATTTCCTGGGATATTTAAGGTGTACCCAAGTTGAGGTCCTTGTAAGCAGTGCAGCCCTAAATTTTGGGGTGGCTGTGTCTTTTTGATTTTCAGTTTTCCCAAGGTATATTCCCTAGACTAGAAGTGCCCTTGGCTCTGTAGCTCTGTTGTTTACTTGTTTTAGGGAACACAATGCACTCCTCCAGAGAGGCAGTTGGCAATTTACATCCCGCCCATCAGCATAACAAGGCTCCCTGTTCTCCAGGGCCTGTCTTGCCTTTCTGGTTTTTACACATTTTGTGGATGTCCCTTTTGACCGGTGGGAAGTGATACTTCTTTGTAGTGCAGATTTGCATTGCCCGCTTGCTTGCTTGGCCAAAAAGGGCGTATGCGTTTTCTCCTGAATATATTCAGGAGAAAACGCATACGCCCTTTTTGGCCAAGTGCATCATTGTCGAAGTTGTGCCCCTCTTCCTGTGCTTTAAAGGCGATTCCAACGTACCTCTTGAAATCTGTTTCCTGCTATTCTGCCTCGCTTTCAAGTCCGCCTCGTTGCCTTCCCTCAACAGATTTTTGGACGATAGTTGTCCTTTATTACTCGGCCAGTTTGTGAATTGCTGTGCCCCTGAGCTCCATTTTTCAACTCGTTTTTGGTGAGCTGACCGCAGGTCCAAAATTTTGGTTCAGGACCTATACTGGTTCCCGGTGGGTGGCTGAGAATTTGGTTAATTCTTCTTCCTGCCGGGAAATTACAGTGATATGTGCCCGTCCAAATGCCTAACAGCTACTCTCTCATTGGTTCTCCCTCTTCCCTTTCATCCTCTGCCAAATTGGCAACCTGTGCGAACCAAGAGGTTAAAGGGGCTGTCTCTCCAAGTTGGGAGGTTGATAGTAAAGCAGACGGAAAGTCAAACCGGAGCACCAGGAGAGGGACTATACGTTGAGTTTTAGAAACCTTTCGTATTCACAGTGTGTCCGTTCTCTAGGTTTCCTGCACATGTTATAGCTGTAGTAATATTCCCTTCAACCTGGAGAGTTCAGACCCATGGAATGGGTGCCATGCATTATTGCTTTAAAGGGTCTGCATTTGCTCACCCAATCTCACCAATCGTCTCAGTCCCAAGTGTCCCTCCTTATGCCACATCCAGCTGTCGTTGTAGATAGGGTCATTCCAGATTTCATCAGAGACCCTGAAGGAATTGTAAAGAATTTCCCAGTTTTTTTGTTTTGTTTTTGAAATTCCTTTTTATAGTGGCTTTGAGCTGATTCTCGCTGCCATGTTTATGCCAGTCTAGACACCCTTGATTCCCTTACGGAGACATATCAATACATAGGTTTTAAGATTCTTACTAGTCAGATACTTTCCTCTGCGGGAAATATGGGGTTTTGAGTCCCTTTCACTGAGGACGGTGTAGGTCTTGTCTATTCCGTAGTTGGTTTTTGGAACGGTACCTGTGCTTATATCAAACTCTGGTTTTATGCATCACCCCACCTCTCCTTCCCCCTTAAGCAGGTATAAGAGTGTTTTCTAAATGTGAGACACTGTTCTCTTTCCTAACTCAGTTCAAGTGTAGCCATGTTTACAGGATCTTCATAAGTGATATCTTATGATAAGTTTCTTTTTCTGTGTGACTTATTTCACTTAGAATCATCGTACCTGAATCCACCCATTTTGCTGCTACTGGTCTTATGACATTGATTTCATGGCTGAGGGATATTCCATCGTACGTAAGTACCACAATTTTTTGAACCATGTTTATATTTTCTGGGATACTTAAGGTGTATCCAATTTGAGGTCCTTGTATGCAGTGCAGCCCTAAATTTTGGGGTGGCTCTGTCTTATTGATTTTCAGTTTTCCCAAGTTATATTCCCTAGACTGGTAGTGCCCTTGGCTCTGTAGCTCTGTTCTTTACTTGTTTTAGGGAACAGAATGCACTCCTCCAGAGAGGCAGTTGGCAATTTACATCCCGCCCATCAGCATAACAAGGCTCCCTGTTCTCCAGGGCCTGTCTTGCCTTTCTTGTTCTTACACATTTTGTGGATGTCCCTTTTGACCGGTGGGAAGTGATACTTCTTTGTAGTGCAGATTTGCATTGCCCGCTTGCTTGCTTGGCCAAAAAGGGCGTATGCGTTTTCTCCTGAATATATTCAGGAGAAAACGCATACGCCCTTTTTGGCCAAGTGCATCATTGTCGAAGTTGTGCCCCTCTTCCTGTGCTTTAAAGGCGATTCCAACGTACCTCTTGAAATCTGTTTCCTGCTATTCTGCCTCGCTTTCAAGTCCGCCTCGTTGCCTTCCCTCAACAGATTTTTGGACGATAGTTGTCCTTTATTACTCGGCCAGTTTGTGAATTGCTGTGCCCCTGAGCTCCATTTTTCAACTCGTTTTTGGTGAGCTGACCGCAAGTCCAAATTTTTGGTTCAGGACCTATACTGGTTCCCGGTGGGTGGCTGAGAATTTGGTTAATTCTTCTTCCTGCCGGGAAATTACAGTGATATGTGCCCGTCCAAATGCCTAACAGCTACTCTCTCATTGGTTCTCCCTCTTCCATTTCATCCTCTGCCAAATTGGCAACCTGTGCGAACCAAGAGGTTAAAGGGGCTGTCTCTCCAAGTTGGGAGGTTGATAGTAAAGCAGACGGAAAGTCAAACCGGAGCACCAGTAGAGGGACTATGCGTTGAGTTTTAGAAACCTTTCGTATTCACAGTGTGTCCGTTCTCTAGGTTTCCTGCACATGTTATAGCTGTAGTAATATTCCCTTCAACCTGGAGAGTTCGGACCCATGGAATGGGTGCCATGCATTATTGCTTTAAAGTGTCTGCATTTGCTCACCCAATCTCACCAATCATCTCAGTCCCAAGTGTCCCTCCTTATGCCACATCCAGCTGTCGTTGTAGATAGGGTCATTCCAGCTTTCATCAGAGACCCTGAAGGAATTGTAAAGAATTTCCCAGTTTTTTTGTTTTGTTTTTGAAATTCCTTTTTATAGTGGGTTTGAGCTGATTCTCGCTGCCATGTTTATGCCAGTCTAGACACACTTGATTCTCTTACGGATACATATCAATACATAGGTTTTAAGATTCTTACTAGTCAGATACTTTCTCTGTGGGACATATGGGGTTTTGAGTCCCTTTCACTGAGGACGGTGTAGGTCTTGTCTATTCCATAGTTGGTTTTTGGAACGGTACCTGTGCTTATATCAAACTCTGGTTTTATGCATCACCCCACCTCTCCTTCCCCCTTAAGCAGGTATAAGAGTGTTTTCTAAATGTGAGACACTGTTCTCTTTCCTAACTCAGTTCAAGTGTAGCCATGTTTACAGGATCTTCATAAGTGATATCTTATGATAAGTTTCTTTTTCTGTGTGACTTATTTCACTTAGAATCATCGTACCTGAATCCACCCATTTTGCTGCTACTGGTCTTATGACATTGATTTCATGGCTGAGGGATATTCCATCGTACGTAAGTACCACAATTTTTTGAACCATGTTTATATTTTCTGGGATACTTAAGGTGTATCCAAGTTGAGGTCCTTGTATGCAGTGCAGCCCTAAATTTTGGGGTGGCTCTGTCTTATTGATTTTCAGTTTTCCCAAGGTATATTCCCTAGACTGGTAGTGCCCTTGGCTCTGTAGCTCTGTTCTTTACTTGCTTTAGGGAACAGAATGCACTCCTCCAGAGAGGCAGTTGGCAATTTACATCCCGCCCATCAGCATAACAAGGCTCCCTGTTCTCCAGGGCCTGTCTTGTCTTTCTTGTTCTTACACATTTTGTGGATGTCCCTTTTGACCGGTGGGAAGTGATACTTCTTTGTAGTGCAGATTTGCATTGCCCGCTTGCTTGCTTCGCCAAAAAGGGCGTATGCTTTTTCTCCTGAATATATTCAGGAGAAAACGCATACACCCTTTTTGGCCAAGTGCATCATTGTCGAAGTTGTGCCCCTCTTCCTGTGCTTTAAAGGCGATTCCAACATACCTCTTGAAATCTGTTTCCTGCTATTCTGCCTCGCTTTCAAGTCCGCCTCGTTGCCTTCCGTCAACAGATTTTTGGACGATAGTTGTCCTTTATTACTCGGCCAGTTTGTGAATTGCTGTGCCCCTGAGCTCCATTTTTCAACTCGTTTTTGGTGAGCTGACCGCAAGTCCAAAATTTTGGTTCAGGACCTATACTGGTTCCCGGTGGGTGGCTGAGAATTTGGTTAATTCTTCTTCCTGCCGGGAAATTACAGTGATATGTGCCCGTCCAAATGCCTAACAGCTACTCTCTCATTGGTTCTCCCTCTTCCCTTTCATCCTCTGCCAAATTGGCAACCTGTGCGAACCAAGAGGTTAAAGGGGCTGTCTCTCCAAGTTGGGAGGTTGATAGTAAAGCAGACGGAAAGTCAAACCGGAGCACCAGGAGAGGGACTATGCGTTGAGTTTTAGAAACCTTTCGTATTCACAGTGTGTCCGTTCTCTAGGTTTCCTGCACATGTTATAGCTGTAGTAATATTCCCTTCAACCTGGAGAGTTCGGACCCATGGAATGGGTGCCATGCATTATTGCTTTAAAGGGTCTGCATTTGCTCACCCAATCTCACCAATCGTCTCAGTCCCAAGTGTCCCTCCTTATGCCACATCCAGCTGTCGTTGTAGATAGGGTCATTCCAGATTTCATCAGAGACCCTGAAGGAATTGTAAAGAATTTCCCAGTTTTTTTGTTTTGTTTTTGAAATTCCTTTTTATAGTGGCTTTGAGCTGATTCTCGCTGCCATGTTTATGCCAGTCTAGACACCCTTGATTCCCTTACGGAGACATATCAATACATAGGTTTTAAGATTCTTACTAGTCAGATACTTTCCTCTGCGGGAAATATGGGGTTTTGAGTCCCTTTCACTGAGGACGGTGTAGGTCTTGTCTATTCCGTAGTTGGTTTTTGGAACGGTACCTGTGCTTATATCAAACTCTGGTTTTATGCATCACCCCACCTCTCCTTCCCCCTTAAGCAGGTATAAGAGTGTTTTCTAAATGTGAGACACTGTTCTCTTTCCTAACTCAGTTCAAGTGTAGCCATGTTTACAGGATCTTCATAAGTGATATCTTATGATAAGTTTCTTTTTCTGTGTGACTTATTTCACTTAGAATCATCGTACCTGAATCCACCCATTTTGCTGCTACTGGTCTTATGACATTGATTTCATGGCTGAGGGATATTCCATCGTACGTAAGTACCACAATTTTTTGAACCATGTTTATATTTTCTGGGATACTTAAGGTGTATCCAATTTGAGGTCCTTGTATGCAGTGCAGCCCTAAATTTTGGGGTGGCTCTGTCTTATTGATTTTCAGTTTTCCCAAGTTATATTCCCTAGACTGGTAGTGCCCTTGGCTCTGTAGCTCTGTTCTTTACTTGTTTTAGGGAACAGAATGCACTCCTCCAGAGAGGCAGTTGGCAATTTACATCCCGCCCATCAGCATAACAAGGCTCCCTGTTCTCCAGGGCCTGTCTTGCCTTTCTTGTTCTTACACATTTTGTGGATGGCCCTTTTGACCGGTGGGAAGTGATACTTCTTTGTAGTGCAGATTTGCATTGCCCGCTTGCTTGCTTGGCCAAAAAGGGCGTATGCGTTTTCTCCTGAATATATTCAGGAGAAAACGCATACGCCCTTTTTGGCCAAGTGCATCATTGTCGAAGTTGTGCCCCTCTTCCTGTGCTTTAAAGGCGATTCCAACGTACCTCTTGAAATCTGTTTCCTGCTATTCTGCCTCGCTTTCAAGTCCGCCTCGTTGCCTTCCCTCAACAGATTTTTGGACGATAGTTGTCCTTTATTACTCGGCCAGTTTGTGAATTGCTGTGCCCCTGAGCTCCATTTTTCAACTCGTTTTTGGTGAGCTGACCGCAAGTCCAAATTTTTGGTTCAGGACCTATACTGGTTCCCGGTGGGTGGCTGAGAATTTGGTTAATTCTTCTTCCTGCCGGGAAATTACAGTGATATGTGCCCGTCCAAATGCCTAACAGCTACTCTCTCATTGGTTCTCCCTCTTCCATTTCATCCTCTGCCAAATTGGCAACCTGTGCGAACCAAGAGGTTAAAGGGGCTGTCTCTCCAAGTTGGGAGGTTGATAGTAAAGCAGACGGAAAGTCAAACCGGAGCACCAGGAGAGGGACTATGCGTTGAGTTTTAGAAACCTTTCGTATTCACAGTGTGTCCGTTCTCTAGGTTTCCTGCACATGTTAGAGCTGTAGTAATATTCCCTTCAACCTGTAGAGTTCGGACCCATGGAATGGGTGCCATGCATTATTGCTTTAAAGGGTCTGCATTTGCTCACCCAATCTCACCAATCGTCTCAGTCCCAAGTGTCCCTCCTTATGCCACATCCAGCTGTCGTTGTAGATAGGGTCATTCCAGATTTCATCAGAGACCCTGAAGGAATTGTAAAGAATTTCCCAGCTTTTTTGTTTTGTTTTTGAAATTCCTTTTTATAGTGGGTTTGAGCTGATTCTCGCTGCCATGTTTATGCCAGTCTAGACACACTTGATTCCCTTACAGAGACATATCAATACATAGGTTTTAAGATTCTTACTAGTCAGATATTTTCCTCTGCGGGAAATATGGGGTTTTGAGTCCCTTTCACTGAGGACGGTGTAGGTCTTGTCTATTCCATAGTTGGTTTTTGGAACGGTACCTGTGCTTATATCAAACTCTGGTTTTATGCATCACCCCACCTCTCCTTCCCCCTTAAGCAGGTATAAGAGTGTTTTCTAAATGTGAGACACTGTTCTCTTTCCTATCTCAGTTCAATTGTAGCCATGTTTACAGGATCTTCATAAGTGATATCTTATGATAAGTTTCTTTTTCTGTGTGACTTATTTCACTTAGAATCATCGTACCTGAATCCACCCATTTTGCTGCTACTGGTCTTATGACATTGATTTCATGGCTGAGGGATATTCCATCGTACGTAAGTACCACAATTTTTTGAACCATGTTTATATTTTCTGGGATACTTAAGGTGTATCCAAGTTGAGGTCCTTGTATGCAGTGCAGCCCTAAATTTTGGGGTGGCTCTGTCTTATTGATTTTCAGTTTTCCCAAGGTATATTCCCTAGACTGGTAGTGCCCTTGGCTCTGTAGCTCTGTTCTTTACTTGCTTTAGGGAACAGAATGCACTCCTCCAGAGAGGCAGTTGGCAATTTACATCCCGCCCATCAGCATAACAAGGCTCCCTGTTCTCCAGGGCCTGTCTTGTCTTTCTTGTTCTTACACATTTTGTGGATGTCCCTTTTGACCGGTGGGAAGTGATACTTCTTTGTAGTGCAGATTTGCATTGCCCGCTTGCTTGCTTCGCCAAAAAGGGCGTATGCTTTTTCTCCTGAATATATTCAGGACAAAACGCATACACCCTTTTTGGCCAAGTGCATCATTGTCGAAGTTGTGCCCCTCTTCCTGTGCTTTAAAGGCGATTCCAACATACCTCTTGAAATCTGTTTCCTGCTATTCTGCCTCGCTTTCAAGTCCGCCTCGTTGCCTTCCGTCAACAGATTTTTGGACGATAGTTGTCCTTTATTACTCGGCCAGTTTGTGAATTGCTGTGCCCCTGAGCTCCATTTTTCAACTCGTTTTTGGTGAGCTGACCGCAAGTCCAAAATTTTGGTTCAGGACCTATACTGGTTCCCGGTGGGTGGCTGAGAATTTGGTTAATTCTTCTTCCTGCCGGGAAATTACAGTGATATGTGCCCGTCCAAATGCCTAACAGCTACTCTCTCATTGGTTCTCCCTCTTCCCTTTCATCCTCTGCCAAATTGGCAACCTGTGCGAACCAAGAGGTTAAAGGGGCTGTCTCTCCAAGTTGGGAGGTTGATAGTAAAGCAGACGGAAAGTCAAACCGGAGCACCAGGAGAGGGACTATGCGTTGAGTTTTAGAAACCTTTCGTATTCACAGTGTGTCCGTTCTCTAGGTTTCCTGCACATGTTATAGCTGTAGTAATATTCCCTTCAACCTGGAGAGTTCGGACCCATGGAATGGGTGCCATGCATTATTGCTTTAAAGGGTCTGCATTTGCTCACCCAATCTCACCAATCGTCTCAGTCCCAAGTGTCCCTCCTTATGCCACATCCAGCTGTCGTTGTAGATAGGGTCATTCCAGATTTCATCAGAGACCCTGAAGGAATTGTAAAGAATTTCCCAGTTTTTTTGTTTTGTTTTTGAAATTCCTTTTTATAGTGGCTTTGAGCTGATTCTCGCTGCCATGTTTATGCCAGTCTAGACACCCTTGATTCCCTTACGGAGACATATCAATACATAGGTTTTAAGATTCTTACTAGTCAGATACTTTCCTCTGCGGGAAATATGGGGTTTTGAGTCCCTTTCACTGAGGACGGTGTAGGTCTTGTCTATTCCGTAGTTGGTTTTTGGAACGGTACCTGTGCTTATATCAAACTCTGGTTTTATGCATCACCCCACCTCTCCTTCCCCCTTAAGCAGGTATAAGAGTGTTTTCTAAATGTGAGACACTGTTCTCTTTCCTAACTCAGTTCAAGTGTAGCCATGTTTACAGGATCTTCATAAGTGATATCTTATGATAAGTTTCTTTTTCTGTGTGACTTATTTCACTTAGAATCATCGTACCTGAATCCACCCATTTTGCTGCTACTGGTCTTATGACATTGATTTCATGGCTGAGGGATATTCCATCGTACGTAAGTACCACAATTTTTTGAACCATGTTTATATTTTCTGGGATACTTAAGGTGTATCCAATTTGAGGTCCTTGTATGCAGTGCAGCCCTAAATTTTGGGGTGGCTCTGTCTTATTGATTTTCAGTTTTCCCAAGGTATATTCCCTAGACTGGTAGTGCCCTTGGCTCTGTAGCTCTGTTCTTTACTTGTTTTAGGGAACAGAATGCACTCCTCCAGAGAGGCAGTTGGCAATTTACATCCCGCCCATCAGCATAACAAGGCTCCCTGTTCTCCAGGGCCTGTCTTGCCTTTCTTGTTCTTACACATTTTGTGGATGTCCCTTTTGACCGGTGGGAAGTGATACTTCTTTGTAGTGCAGATTTGCATTGCCCGCTTGCTTGCTTGGCCAAAAAGGGCGTATGCGTTTTCTCCTGAATATATTCAGGAGAAAACGCATACGCCCTTTTTGGCCAAGTGCATCATTGTCGAAGTTGTGCCCCTCTTCCTGTGCTTTAAAGGCGATTCCAACGTACCTCTTGAAATCTGTTTCCTGCTATTCTGCCTCGCTTTCAAGTCCGCCTCGTTGCCTTCCCTCAACAGATTTTTGGACGATAGTTGTCCTTTATTACTCGGCCAGTTTGTGAATTGCTGTGCCCCTGAGCTCCATTTTTCAACTCGTTTTTGGTGAGCTGACCGCAAGTCCAAATTTTTGGTTCAGGACCTATACTGGTTCCCGGTGGGTGGCTGAGAATTTGGTTAATTCTTCTTCCTGCCGGGAAATTACAGTGATATGTGCCCGTCCAAATGCCTAACAGCTACTCTCTCATTGGTTCTCCCTCTTCCATTTCATCCTCTGCCAAATTGGCAACCTGGGCGAACCAAGAGGTTAAAGGGGCTGTCTCTCCAAGTTGGGAGGTTGATAGTAAAGCAGACGGAAAGTCAAACCGGAGCACCAGGAGAGGGACTATGCGTTGAGTTTTAGAAACCTTTCGTATTCACAGTGTGTCCGTTCTCTAGGTTTCCTGCACATGTTAGAGCTGTAGTAATATTCCCTTCAACCTGGAGAGTTCGGACCCATGGAATGGGTGCCATGCATTATTGCTTTAAAGGGTCTGCATTTGCTCACCCAATCTCACCAATCGTCTCAGTCCCAAGTGTCCCTCCTTATGCCACATCCAGCTGTCGTTGTAGATAGGGTCATTCCAGATTTCATCAGAGACCCTGAAGGAATTGTAAAGAATTTCCCAGCTTTTTTGTTTTGTTTTTGAAATTCCTTTTTATAGTGGGTTTGAGCTGATTCTCGCTGCCATGTTTATGCCAGTCTAGACACACTTGATTCCCTTACAGAGACATATCAATACATAGGTTTTAAGATTCTTACTAGTCAGATATTTTCCTCTGCGGGAAATATGGGGTTTTGAGTCCCTTTCACTGAGGACGGTGTAGGTCTTGTCTATTCCATAGTTGGTTTTTGGAACGGTACCTGTGCTTATATCAAACTCTGGTTTTATGCATCACCCCACCTCTCCTTCCCCCTTAAGCAGGTATAAGAGTGTTTTCTAAATGTGAGACACTGTTCTCTTTCCTAACTCAGTTCAAGTGTAGCCATGTTTACAGGATCTTCATAAGTGATATCTTATGATAAGTTTCTTTTTCTGTGTGACTTATTTCACTTAGAATCATCGTACCTGAATCCACCCATTTTGCTGCTACTGGTCTTATGACATTGATTTCATGGCTGAGGGATATTCCATCGTACGTAAGTACCACAATTTTTTGAACCATGTTTATATTTTCTGGGATACTTAAGGTGTATCCAAGTTGAGGTCCTTGTATGCAGTGCAGCCCTAAATTTTGGGGTGGCTCTGTCTTATTGATTTTCAGTTTTCCCAAGGTATATTCCCTAGACTGGTAGTGCCCTTGGCTCTGTAGCTCTGTTCTTTACTTGTTTTAGGGAACAGAATGCACTCTTCCAGAGAGGCAGTTGGCAATTTACATCCCGCCCATCAGCATAACAAGGCTCCCTGTTCTCCAGGGCCTGTCTTGCCTTTCTTGTTCTTACACATTTTGTGGATGTCCCTTTTGACCGGTGGGAAGTGATACTTCTTTGTAGTGCAGATTTGCATTGCCCGCTTGCTTGCTTAGCCAAAAAGGGCGTATGCGTTTTCTCCTGAATATATTCAGGAGAAAACGCATACGCCCTTTTTGGCCAAGTGCATCATTGTCGAAGTTGTGCCCCTCTTCCTGTGCTTTAAAGGCGATTCCAACGTACCTCTTGAAATCTGTTTCCTGCTATTCTGCCTCGCTTTCAAGTCCGCCTCGTTGCCTTCCCTCAACAGATTTTTGGACGATAGTTGTCCTTTATTACTCGGCCAGTTTGTGAATTGCTGTGCCCCTGAGCTCCATTTTTCAACTCGTTTTTGGTGAGCTGACCGCAAGTCCAAAATTTTGGCTCAGGACCTATACTGGTTCCCGGTGGGTGGCTGAGAATTTGGTTAATTCTTCTTCCTGCCGGGAAATTACAGTGATATGTGCCCGTCCAAATGCCTAACAGCTACTCTCTCATTGGTTCTCCCTCTTCCCTTTCATCCTCTGCCAAATTGGCAACCTGTGCGAACCAAGAGGTTAAAGGGGCTGTCTCTCCAAGTTGGGAGGTTTATAGTAAAGCAGACGGAAAGTCAAACCGGAGCACCAGGAGTGGGACTATTCGTTGAGTTTTAGAAACCTTTTGTATTCACAGTGTGTCCGTTCTCTAGGTTTCCCGCACATGTTATAGCTGTAGTAATATTCCCTTCAACCTGGAGAGTTGGGACCCATGGAATGGGTGCCAGGCATTTGTGATTTAAAGGGTCTGCATTTGCTCACCCAATCTCACCAATCTTCTCAGTCCCAAGTGTCCCTCCTTATGCCACATTCTGCTGTCGTTGTAGATAGGGTCATTCCAGCTTTCATCAGAGACCCTGAAGGAATTGTAAAGAATTTCCCAGTTTTTTTGTTTTGTTTTTGAAATTCCTTTTTATAGTCGGTTTGAGCTGATTCTCGCTGCCATGTTTATGCCAGTCTAGACACACTTGATTCCCTTACGGAGACATATCAATACATAGGTTTTAAGATTCTTACTAGTCAGATATTTTCCTCTGCGGGAAATATGGGGTTTTGAGTCCCTTTCACTGAGGACGGTGTAGGTCTTGTCTATTCCATAGTTGGTTTTTGGAACGGTACCTGTGCTTATATCAAACTCTGGTTTTATGCATCACCCCACCTCTCCTTCCCCCTTAAGCAGGTATAAGAGTGTTTTCTAAATGTGAGACACTGTTCTCTTTCCTAACTCAGTTCAAGTGTAGCCATGTTTACAGGATCTTCATAAGTGATATCTTATGATAAGTTTCTTTTTCTGTGTGACTTATTTCACTTAGAATCATCGTACCTGAATCCACCCATTTTGCTGCTACTGGTCTTATGACATTGATTTCATGGCTGAGGGATATTCCATCGTACGTAAGTACCACAATTTTTTGAACCATGTTTATATTTTCTGGGATACTTAAGGTGTATCCAAGTTGAGGTCCTTGTATGCAGTGCAGCCCTAAATTTTGGGGTGGCTCTGTCTTATTGATTTTCAGTTTTCCCAAGGTATATTCCCTAGACTGGTAGTGCCCTTGGCTCTGTAGCTCTGTTCTTTACTTGTTGTAGGGAACAGAATGCACTCCTCCAGAGAGGCAGTTGGCAATTTACATCCCGCCCATCAGCATAACAAGGCTCCCTTTTCTCCAGGGCCTGTCTTGCCTTTCTTGTTCTTACACATTTTGTGGATGTCCCCTTTGACCGGTGGGAAGTGATACTTCTTTTTAGTGCAGATTTGCATTGCCCGCTTTCTTGCGTGGCCAAAAAGGGCGTATGCTTTTTCTCCTGAATATATTCAGGAGAAAACGCATACGCCCTTTTTGGCCAAGTGCATCATTGTCGAAGTTGTGCCCCTCTTCCTGTGCTTTAAAGGCGATTCCAACATACCTCTTGAAATCTGTTTCCTGCTATTCTGCCTCGCTTTCAAGTCCGCCTCGTTGCCTTCCGTCAACAGATTTTTGGACGATAGTTGTCCTTTATTACTCGGCCAGTTTGTGAATTGCTGTGCCCCTGAGCTCCATTTTTCAACTCGTTTTTGGTGAGCTGACCGCAAGTCCAAAATTTTGGTTCAGGACCTATACTGGTTCCCGGTGGGTGGCTGAGAATTTGGTTAATTCTTCTTCCTGCCGGGAAATTACAGTGATATGTGCCCGTCCAAATGCCTAACAGCTACTCTCTCATTGGTTCTCCCTCTTCCCTTTCATCCTCTGCCAAATTGGCAACCTGTGCGAACCAAGAGGTTAAAGGGGCTGTCTCTCCAAGTTGGGAGGTTGATAGTAAAGCAGACGGAAAGTCAAACCGGAGCACCAGGAGAGGGACTATGCGTTGAGTTTTAGAAACCTTTCGTATTCACAGTGTGTCCGTTCTCTAGGTTTCCTGCACATGTTATAGCTGTAGTAATATTCCCTTCAACC
This sequence comes from Hyperoodon ampullatus, assembly GCF_949752795.1. Classification (NCBI taxonomy): domain Eukaryota; kingdom Metazoa; phylum Chordata; class Mammalia; order Artiodactyla; family Ziphiidae; genus Hyperoodon; species Hyperoodon ampullatus. Next base: position 270,487 of record NW_027640856.1, read on the forward strand.
TGGAGAGTTCGGACCCATGGAATGGGTGCCATGCATTATTGCTTTAAAGGGTCTGCATTTGCTCACCCAATCTCACCAATCGTCTCAGTCCCAAGTGTCCCTCCTTATGCCACATCCAGCTGTCGTTGTAGATAGGGTCATTCCAGATTTCATCAGAGACCCTGAAGGAATTGTAAAGAATTTCCCAGTTTTTTTGTTTTGTTTTTGAAATTCCTTTTTATAGTGGCTTTGAGCTGATTCTCGCTGCCATGTTTATGCCAGTCTAGACACCCTTGATTCCCTTACGGAGACATATCAATACATAGGTTTTAAGATTCTTACTAGTCAGATACTTTCCTCTGCGGGAAATATGGGGTTTTGAGTCCCTTTCACTGAGGACGGTGTAGGTCTTGTCTATTCCGTAGTTGGTTTTTGGAACGGTACCTGTGCTTATATCAAACTCTGGTTTTATGCATCACCCCACCTCTCCTTCCCCCTTAAGCAGGTATAAGAGTGTTTTCTAAATGTGAGACACTGTTCTCTTTCCTAACTCAGTTCAAGTGTAGCCATGTTTACAGGATCTTCATAAGTGATATCTTATGATAAGTTTCTTTTTCTGTGTGACTTATTTCACTTAGAATCATCGTACCTGAATCCACCCATTTTGCTGCTACTGGTCTTATGACATTGATTTCATGGCTGAGGGATATTCCATCGTACGTAAGTACCACAATTTTTTGAACCATGTTTATATTTTCTGGGATACTTAAGGTGTATCCAATTTGAGGTCCTTGTATGCAGTGCAGCCCTAAATTTTGGGGTGGCTCTGTCTTATTGATTTTCAGTTTTCCCAAGTTATATTCCCTAGACTGGTAGTGCCCTTGGCTCTGTAGCTCTGGTCTTTACTTGTTTTAGGGAACAGAATGCACTCCTCCAGAGAGGCAGTTGGCAATTTACATCCCGCCCATCAGCATAACAAGGCTCCCTGTTCTCCAGGGCCTGTCTTGCCTTTCTTGTTCTTACACATTTTGTGGATGTCCCTTTTGACCGGTGGGAAGTGATACTTCTTTGTAGCGCAGATTTGCATTGCCCGCTTGCTTGCTTGGCCAAAAAGGGCGTATGCGTTTTCTCCTGAATATATTCAGGAGAAAACGCATACGCCCTTTTTGGCCAAGTGCATCATTGTCGAAGTTGTGCCCCTCTTCCTGTGCTTTAAAGGCGATTCCAACGTACCTCTTGAAATCTGTTTCCTGCTATTCTGCCTCGCTTTCAAGTCCGCCTCGTTGCCTTCCCTCAACAGATTTTTGGACGATAGTTGTCCTTTATTACTCGGCCAGTTTGTGAATTGCTGTGCCCCTGAGCTCCATTTTTCAACTCGTTTTTGGTGAGCTGACCGCAAGTCCAAATTTTTGGTTCAGGACCTATACTGGTTCCCGGTGGGTGGCTGAGAATTTGGTTAATTCTTCTTCCTGCCGGGAAATTACAGTGATATGTGCCCGTCCAAATGCCTAACAGCTACTCTCTCATTGGTTCTCCCTCTTCCATTTCATCCTCTGCCAAATTGGCAACCTGTGCGAACCAAGAGGTTAAAGGGGCTGTCTCTCCAAGTTGGGAGGTTGATAGTAAAGCAGACGGAAAGTCAAACCGGAGCACCAGGAGAGGGACTATGCGTTGAGTTTTAGAAACCTTTCGTATTCACAGTGTGTCCGTTCTCTAGGTTTCCTGCACATGTTAGAGCTGTAGTAATATTCCCTTCAACCTGGAGAGTTCGGACCCATGGAATGGGTGCCATGCATTATTGCTTTAAAGGGTCTGCATTTGCTCACCCAATCTCACCAATCGTCTCAGTCCCAAGTGTCCCTCCTTATGCCACATCCAGCTGTCATTGTAGATAGGGTCATTCCAGATTTCATCAGAGACCCTGAAGGAATTGTAAAGAATTTCCCAGCTTTTTTGTTTTGTTTTTGAAATTCCTTTTTATAGTGGGTTTGAGCTGATTCTCGCTGCCATGTTTATGCCAGTCTAGACACACTTGATTCCCTTACAGAGACATATCAATACATAGGTTTTAAGATTCTTACTAGTCAGATATTTTCCTCTGCGGGAAATATGGGGTTTTGAGTCCCTTTCACTGAGGACGGTGTAGGTCTTGTCTATTCCATAGTTGGTTTTTGGAACGGTACCTGTGCTTATATCAAACTCTGGTTTTATGCATCACCCCACCTCTCCTTCCCCCTTAAGCAGGTATAAGAGTGTTTTCTAAATGTGAGACACTGTTCTCTTTCCTAACTCAGTTCAAGTGTAGCCATGTTTACAGGATCTTCATAAGTGATATCTTATGATAAGTTTCTTTTTCTGTGTGACTTATTTCACTTAGAATCATCGTACCTGAATCCACCAATTTTGCTGCTACTGGTCTTATGACATTGATTTCATGGCTGAGGGATATTCCATCGTACGTAAGTACCACAATTTTTTGAACCATGTTTATATTTTCTGGGATACTTAAGGTGTATCCAAGTTGAGGTCCTTGTATGCAGTGCAGCCCTAAATTTTGGGGTGGCTCTGTCTTATTGATTTTCAGTTTTCCCAAGGAATATTCCCTAGACTGGTAGTGCCCTTGGCTCTGTAGCTCTGTTCTTTACTTGTTTTAGGGAACAGAATGCACTCTTCCAGAGAGGCAGTTGGCAATTTACATCCCGCCCATCAGCATAACAAGGCTCCCTGTTCTCCAGGGCCTGTCTTGCCTTTCTTGTTCTTACACATTTTGTGGATGTCCCTTTTGACCGGTGGGAAGTGATACTTCTTTGTAGTGCAGATTTGCATTGCCCGCTTGCTTGCTTAGCCAAAAAGGGCGTATGCGTTTTCTCCTGAATATATTCAGGAGAAAACGCATACGCCCTTTTTGGCCAAGTGCATCATTGTCGAAGTTGTGCCCCTCTTCCTGTGCTTTAAAGGCGATTCCAACGTACCTCTTGAAATCTGTTTCCTGCTATTCTGCCTCGCTTTCAAGTCCGCCTCGTTGCCTTCCCTCAACAGATTTTTGGACGATAGTTGTCCTTTATTACTCGGCCAGTTTGTGAATTGCTGTGCCCCTGAGCTCCATTTTTCAACTCGTTTTTGGTGAGCTGACCGCAAGTCCAAAATTTTGGTCCAGGACCTATACTGGTTCCCGGTGGGTGGCTGAGAATTTGGTTAATTCTTCTTCCTGCCGGGAAATTACAGTGATATGTGCCCGTCCAAATGCCTAACAGCTACTCTCTCATTGGTTCTCCCTCTTCCCTTTCATCCTCTGCCAAATTGGCAACCTGTGCGAACCAAGAGGTTAAAGGGGCTGTCTCTCCAAGTTGGGAGGTTGATAGTAAAGCAGACGGAAAGTCAAACTGGAGCACCAGGAGAGGGACTATGCGTTGAGTTTTAGAAACCTTTCGTATTCACAGTGTGTCCATTCCCTAGGTTTCCAGCACATGTTATAGCTGTAGTAATATTCCCTTCAACCTGGAGAGTTCGGACACATGGAATGGGTGCCATGCATTATTGCTTTAAAGTGTCTGCATTTGCTCACCCAATCTCACCAATCATCTCAGTCCCAAGTGTCCCTCCTTATGCCACATCCAGCTGTCGTTGTAGATAGGGTCATTCCAGCTTTCATCAGAGACCGTGAAGGAATTGTAAAGAATTTCCCAGTTTTTTTGTTTTGTTTTTGAAATTCCTTTTTATAGTGGGTTTGAGCTGATTCTCGCTGCCATGTTTATGCCAGTCTAGACACACTTGATTCTCTTACGGAGACATATCAATACATAGGTTTTAAGATTCTTACTAGTCAGATACCTTCTCTGCGGGAAATATGGGGTTTTGAGTCCCTTTCACTGAGGACGGTGTAGGTCTTGTCTATTCCATAGTTGGTTTTTGGAACGGTACCTGTGCTTATATCAAACTCTGGTTTTATGCATCACCCCACCTCTCCTTCCCCCTTAAGCAGGTATAAGAGTGTTTTCTAAATGTGAGACACTGTTCTCTTTCCTAACTCAGTTCAAGTGTAGCCATGTTTACAGGATCTTCATAAGTGATATCTTATGATAAGTTTCTTTTTCTGTGTGACTTATTTCACTTAGAATCATCGTACCTGAATCCACCCATTTTGCTGCTACTGGTCTTATGACATTGATTTCATGGCTGAGGGATATTCCATCGTACGTAAGTACCACAATTTTTTGAACCATGTTTATATTTTCTGGGATACTTAAGGTGTATCCAAGTTGAGGTCCTTGTATGCAGTGCAGCCCTAAATTTTGGGGTGGCTCTGTCTTATTGATTTTCAGTTTTCCCAAGGTATATTCCCTAGACTGGTAGTGCCCTTGGCTCTGTAGCTCTGTTCTTTACTTGCTTTAGGGAACAGAATGCACTCCTCCAGAGAGGCAGTTGGCAATTTACATCCCGCCCATCAGCATAACAAGGCTCCCTGTTCTCCAGGGCCTGTCTTGCCTTTCTTGTTCTTACACATTTTGTGGATGTCCCTTTTGAACGGTGGGAAGTGATACTTCTTTGTAGTGCAGATTTGCATTGCCCGCTTGCTTGCTTGGCCAAAAAGGGCGTATGCTTTTTCTCCTGAATATATTCACGAGAAAACGCATACACCCTTTTTGGCCAAGTGCATCATTGTCGAAGTTGTGCCCCTCTTCCTGTGCTTTAAAGGCGATTCCAACATACCTCTTGAAATCTGTTTCCTGCTATTCTGCCTCGCTTTCAAGTCCGCCTCGTTGCCTTCCGTCAACAGATTTTTGGACGATAGTTGTCCTTTATTACTCGGCCAGTTTGTGAATTGCTGTGCCCCTGAGCTCCATTTTTCAACTCGTTTTTGGTGAGCTGACCGCAAGTCCAAAATTTTGGTTCAGGACCTATACTGGTTCCCGGTGGGTGGCTGAGAATTTGGTTAATTCTTCTTCCTGCCGGGAAATTACAGTGATATGTGCCCGTCCAAATGCCTAACAGCTACTCTCTCATTGGTTCTACCTCTTCCCTTTCATCCTCTGCCAAATTGGCAACCTGTGCGAACCAAGAGGTTAAAGGGGCTGTCTCTCCAAGTTGGGAGGTTGATAGTAAAGCAGACGGAAAGTCAAACCGGAGCACCAGGAGAGGGACTATGCGTTGAGTTTTAGAAACCTTTCGTATTCACAGTGTGTCCGTTCTCTAGGTTTCCTGCACATGTTATAGCTGTAGTAATATTCCCTTCAACCTGGAGAGTTCGGACCCATGGAATGGGTGCCATGCATTATTGCTTTAAAGGGTCTGCATTTGCTCACCCAATCTCACCAATCGTCTCAGTCCCAAGTGTCCCTCCTTATGCCACATCCAGCTGTCGTTGTAGATAGGGTCATTCCAGATTTCATCAGAGACCCTGAAGGAATTGTAAAGAATTTCCCAGTTTTTTTGTTTTGTTTTTGAAATTCCTTTTTATAGTGGCTTTGAGCTGATTCTCGCTGCCATGTTTATGCCAGTCTAGACACCCTTGATTCCCTTACGGAGACATATCAATACATAGGTTTTAAGATTCTTACTAGTCAGATACTTTCCTCTGCGGGAAATATGGGGTTTTGAGTCCCTTTCACTGAGGACGGTGTAGGTCTTGTCTATTCCGTAGTTGGTTTTTGGAACGGTACCTGTGCTTATATCAAACTCTGGTTTTATGCATCACCCCACCTCTCCTTCCCCCTTAAGCAGGTATAAGAGTGTTTTCTAAATGTGAGACACTGTTCTCTTTCCTAACTCAGTTCAAGTGTAGCCATGTTTACAGGATCTTCATAAGTGATATCTTATGATAAGTTTCTTTTTCTGTGTGACTTATTTCACTTAGAATCATCGTACCTGAATCCACCCATTTTGCTGCTACTGGTCTTATGACATTGATTTCATGGCTGAGGGATATTCCATCGTACGTAAGTACCACAATTTTTTGAACCATGTTTATATTTTCTGGGATACTTAAGGTGTATCCAAGTTGAGGTCCTTGTATGCAGTGCAGCCCTAAATTTTGGGGTGGCTCTGTCTTATTGATTTTCAGTTTTCCCAAGGTATATTCCCTAGACTGGTAGTGCCCTTGGCTCTGTAGCTCTGTTCTTTACTTGTTTTAGGGAACAGAATGCACTCTTCCAGAGAGGCAGTTGGCAATTTACATCCCGCCCATCAGCATAACAAGGCTCCCTGTTCTCCAGGGCCTGTCTTGCCTTTCTTGTTCTTACACATTTTGTGGATGTCCCTTTTGACCGGTGGGAAGTGATACTTCTTTGTAGTGCAGATTTGCATTGCCCGCTTGCTTGCTTAGCCAAAAAGGGCGTATGCGTTTTCTCCTGAATATATTCAGGAGAAAACGCATACGCCCTTTTTGGCCAAGTGCATCATTGTCGAAGTTGTGCCCCTCTTCCTGTGCTTTAAAGGCGATTCCAACGTACCTCTTGAAATCTGTTTCCTGCTATTCTGCCTCGCTTTCAAGTCCGCCTCGTTGCCTTCCCTCAACAGATTTTTGGACGATAGTTGTCCTTTATTACTCGGCCAGTTTGTGAATTGCTGTGCCCCTGAGCTCCATTTTTCAACTCGTTTTTGGTGAGCTGACCGCAAGTCCAAAATTTTGGCTCAGGACCTATACTGGTTCCCGGTGGGTGGCTGAGAATTTGGTTAATTCTTCTTCCTGCCGGGAAATTACAGTGATATGTGCCCGTCCAAATGCCTAACAGCTACTCTCTCATTGGTTCTCCCTCTTCCCTTTCATCCTCTGCCAAATTGGCAACCTGTGCGAACCAAGAGGTTAAAGGGGCTGTCTCTCCAAGTTGGGAGGTTTATAGTAAAGCAGACGGAAAGTCAAACCGGAGCACCAGGAGTGGGACTATTCGTTGAGTTTTAGAAACCTTTTGTATTCACAGTGTGTCCGTTCTCTAGGTTTCCCGCACATGTTATAGCTGTAGTAATATTCCCTTCAACCTGGAGAGTTCGGACCCATGGAATGGGTGCCATGCATTATTGCTTTAAAGGGTCTGCATTTGCTCACCCAATCTCACCAATCGTCTCAGTCCCAAGTGTCCCTCCTTATGCCACATCCAGCTGTCGTTGTAGATAGGGTCATTCCAGCCTTCATCAGAGACCCTGAAGGAATTGTAAAGAATTTCCCAGTTTTTTTGTTTTGTTTTTGAAATTCCTTTTTATAGTGGGTTTGAGCTGATTCTCGCTGCCATGTTTATGCCAGTCTAGACACACTTGATTCCCTTACGGAGACATATCAATACATAGGTTTTAAGATTCTTACTAGTCAGATATTTTCCTCTGCGGGAAATATGGGGTTTTGAGTCCCTTTCGCTGAGGACGGTGTAGGTCTTGTCTATTCCATAGTTGGTTTTTGGAACGGTACCTGTGCTTATATCAAACTCTGGTTTTATGCATCACCCCACCTCTCCTTCCCCCTTAAGCAGGTATAAGAGTGTTTTCTAAATGTGAGACACTGTTCTCTTTCCTAACTCAGTTCAAGTGTAGCCATGTTTACAGGATCTTCATAAGTGATATCTTATGATAAGTTTCTTTTTCTGTGTGACTTATTTCACTTAGAATCATCGTACCTGAATCCACCCATTTTGCTGCTACTGGTCTTATGACATTGATTTCATGGCTGAGGGATATTCCATCGTACGTAAGTACCACAATTTTTTGAACCATGTTTATATTTTCTGGGATACTTAAGGTGTATCCAAGTTGAGATCCTTGTATGCAGTGCAGCCCTAAATTTTGGGGTGGCTCTGTCTTATTGATTTTCAGTTTTCCCAAGGTATTTTCCCTAGACTGGTAGTGCCCTTTGCTCTGTAGCTCTGTTCTTTACTTGTTGTTGGGAACAGAATGCACTCCTCCAGAGAGGCAGTTGGCAATTTACATCCCGCCCATCAGCATAACAAGGCTCCCTGTTCTCCAGGGCCTGTCTTGCCTTTCTGGTTCTTACACATTTTGTGGATGTCCCTTTTGACCGGTGGGAAGTGATACTTCTTTGTAGTGCAGATTTGCATTGCCCGCTTGCTTGCTTGGCCAAAAAGGGCGTATGCGTTTTCTCCTGAATATATTCAGGAGAAAACACATACGCCCTTTTTGGCCAAGTGCATCATTGTCGAAGTTGTGCCCCTCTTCCTGTGCTTTAAAGGCAATTCCAACATACCTCTTGAAATCTGTTTCCTGCTATTCTGCCTCGCTTTCAAGTCCGCCTCGTTGCCTTCCGTCAACAGATTTTTGGACGATAGTTGTCCTTTATTACTCGGCCAGTTTGTGAATTGCTGTGCCCCTGAGCTCCATTTTTCAACTCGTTTTTGGTGAGCTGAACGCAAGTCCAAAATTTTGGTTCAGGACCTATACTGGTTCCCGGTGGGTGGCTGAGAATTTGGTTAATTCTTCTTCCTGCCGGGAAATTACAGTGATATGTGCCCGTCCAAATGCCTAACAGCTACTCTCTCATTGGTTCTCCCTCTTCCCTTTCATCCTCTGACAAATTGGCAACCTGTGCGAACCAAGAGGTTAAAGGGGCTGTCTCTCCAAGTTGGGAGGTTGATAGTAAAGCAGACGGAAAGTCAAACCGGAGCACCAGGAGAGGGACTATGCGTTGAGTTTTAGAAACCTTTCGTATTCACAGTGTGTCCGTTCTCTAGGTTTCCTGCACATGTTATAGCTGTAGTAATATTCCCTTCAACCTGGAGAGTTCGGACCCATGGAATGGGTGCCATGCATTATTGCTTTAAAGGGTCTGCATTTGCTCACCCAATCTCACCAATCGTCTCAGTCCCAAGTGTCCCTCCTTATGCCACATCCAGCTGTCGTTGTAGATAGGGTCATTCCAGATTTCATCAGAGACCCTGAAGGAATTGTAAAGAATTTCCCAGTTTTTTTGTTTTGTTTTTGAAATTCCTTTTTATAGTGGCTTTGAGCTGATTCTCGCTGCCATGTTTATGCCAGTCTAGACACCCTTGATTCCCTTACGGAGACATATCAATACATAGGTTTTAAGATTCTTACTAGTCAGATACTTTCCTCTGCGGGAAATATGGGGTTTTGAGTCCCTTTCACTGAGGACGGTGTAGGTCTTGTCTATTCCGTAGTTGGTTTTTGGAACGGTACCTGTGCTTATATCAAACTCTGGTTTTATGCATCACCCCACCTCTCCTTCCCCCTTAAGCAGGTATAAGAGTGTTTTCTAAATGTGAGACACTGTTCTCTTTCCTAACTCAGTTCAAGTGTAGCCATGTTTACAGGATCTTCATAAGTGATATCTTATGATAAGTTTCTTTTTCTGTGTGACTTATTTCACTTAGAATCATCGTACCTGAATCCACCCATTTTGCTGCTACTGGTCTTATGACATTGATTTCATGGCTGAGGGATATTCCATCGTACGTAAGTACCACAATTTTTTGAACCATGTTTATATTTTCTGGGATACTTAAGGTGTATCCAATTTGAGGTCCTTGTATGCAGTGCAGCCCTAAATTTTGGGGTGGCTCTGTCTTATTGATTTTCAGTTTTCCCAAGTTATATTCCCTAGACTGGTAGTGCCCTTGGCTCTGTAGCTCTGTTCTTTACTTGTTTTAGGGAACAGAATGCACTCCTCCAGAGAGGCAGTTGGCAATTTACATCCCGCCCATCAGCATAACAAGGCTCCCTGTTCTCCAGGGCCTGTCTTGCCTTTCTTGTTCTTACACATTTTGTGGATGTCCCTTTTGACCGGTGGGAAGTGATACTTCTTTGTAGTGCAGATTTGCATTGCCCGCTTGCTTGCTTAGCCAAAAAGGGCGTATGCGTTTTCTCCTGAATATATTCAGGAGAAAACGCATACGCCCTTTTTGGCCAAGTGCATCATTGTCGAAGTTGTGCCCCTCTTCCTGTGCTTTAAAGGCGATTCCAACGTACCTCTTGAAATCTGTTTCCTGCTATTCTGCCTCGCTTTCAAGTCCGCCTCGTTGCCTTCCCTCAACAGATTTTTGGACGATAGTTGTCCTTTATTACTTGGCCAGTTTGTGAATTGCTGTGCCCCTGAGCTCCATTTTTCAACTCGTTTTTGGTGAGCTGACCGCAAGTCCAAAATTTTGGCTCAGGACCTATACTGGTTCCCGGTGGGTGGCTGAGAATTTGGTTAATTCTTCTTCCTGCCGGGAAATTACAGTGATATGTGCCCGTCCAAATGCCTAACAGCTACTCTCTCATTGGTTCTCCCTCTTCCCTTTCATCCTCTGCCAAATTGGCAACCTGTGCGAACCAAGAGGTTAAAGGGGCTGTCTCTCCAAGTTGGGAGGTTGATAGTAAAGCAGACGGAAAGTCAAACCGGAGCACCAGGAGTGGGACTATTCGTTGAGTTTTAGAAACCTTTCGTATTCACAGTGTGTCCGTTCTCTAGGTTTCCCGCACATGTTATAGCTGTAGTAATATTCCCTTCAACCTGGAGAGTTGGGACCCATGGAATGGGTGCCATGCATTATTGCTTTAAAGGGTCTGCATTTGCTCACCCAATCTCACCAATCGTCTCAGTCCCAAGTGTCCCTCCTTATGCCACATTCTGCTGTCGTTGTAGATAGGGTCATTCCAGCTTTCATCAGAGACCCTGAAGGAATTGTAAAGAATTTCCCAGTTTTTTTGTTTTGTTTTAGAAATTCCTTTTTATAGTGGCTTTGAGCTGATTCTCGCTGCCATGTTTATGCCAGTCTAGACACCCTTGATTCCCTTACGGAGACATATCAATACATAGGTTTTAAGATTCTTACTAGTCAGATACTTTCCTCTGCGGGAAATATGGGGTTTTGAGTCCCTTTCACTGAGGACGGTGTAGGTCTTGTCTATTCCGTAGTTGGTTTTTGGAACGGTACCTGTGCTTATATCAAACTCTGGTTTTATGCATCACCCCACCTCTCCTTCCCCCTTAAGCAGGTATAAGAGTGTTTTCTAAATGTGAGACACTGTTCTCTTTCCTAACTCAGTTCAAGTGTAGCCATGTTTACAGGATCTTCATAAGTGATATCTTATGATAAGTTTCTTTTTCTGTGTGACTTATTTCACTTAGAATCATCGTACCTGAATCCACCCATTTTGCTGCTACTGGTCTTATGACATTGATTTCATGGCTGAGGGATATTCCATCGTACGTAAGTACCACAATTTTTTGAACCATGTTTATATTTTCTGGGATACTTAAGGTGTATCCAATTTGAGGTCCTTGTATGCAGTGCAGCCCTAAATTTTGGGGTGGCTCTGTCTTATTGATTTTCAGTTTTCCCAAGTTATATTCCCTAGACTGGTAGTGCCCTTGGCTCTGTAGCTCTGTTCTTTACTTGTTTTAGGGAACAGAATGCACTCCTCCAGAGAGGCAGTTGGCAATTTACATCCCGCCCATCAGCATAACAAGGCTCCCTGTTCTCCAGGGCCTGTCTTGCCTTTCTTGTTCTTACACATTTTGTGGATGTCCCTTTTGACCGGTGGGAAGTGATACTTCTTTGTAGTGCAGATTTGCATTGCCCGCTTGCTTGCTTAGCCAAAAAGGGCGTATGCGTTTTCTCCTGAATATATTCAGGAGAAAACGCATACGCCCTTTTTGGCCAAGTGCATCATTGTCGAAGTTGTGCCCCTCTTCCTGTGCTTTAAAGGCGATTCCAACGTACCTCTTGAAATCTGTTTCCTGCTATTCTGCCTCGCTTTCAAGTCCGCCTCGTTGCCTTCCCTCAACAGATTTTTGGACGATAGTTGTCCTTTATTACTTGGCCAGTTTGTGAATTGCTGTGCCCCTGAGCTCCATTTTTCAACTCGTTTTTGGTGAGCTGACCGCAAGTCCAAAATTTTGGCTCAGGACCTATACTGGTTCCCGGTGGGTGGCTGAGAATTTGGTTAATTCTTCTTCCTGCCGGGAAATTACAGTGATATGTGCCCGTCCAAATGCCTAACAGCTACTCTCTCATTGGTTCTCCCTCTTCCCTTTCATCCTCTGCCAAATTGGCAACCTGTGCGAACCAAGAGGTTAAAGGGGCTGTCTCTCCAAGTTGGGAGGTTGATAGTAAAGCAGACGGAAAGTCAAACCGGAGCACCAGGAGTGGGACTATTCGTTGAGTTTTAGAAACCTTTCGTATTCACAGTGTGTCCGTTCTCTAGGTTTCCCGCACATGTTATAGCTGTAGTAATATTCCCTTCAACCTGGAGAGTTGGGACCCATGGAATGGGTGCCATGCATTATTGCTTTAAAGGGTCTGCATTTGCTCACCCAATCTCACCAATCGTCTCAGTCCCAAGTGTCCCTCCTTATGCCACATTCTGCTGTCGTTGTAGATAGGGTCATTCCAGCTTTCATCAGAGACCCTGAAGGAATTGTAAAGAATTTCCCAGTTTTTTTGTTTTGTTTTAGAATTTCCTTTTTATAGTCGGTTTGAGCTGATTCTCGCTGCCATGTTTATGCCAGTCTAGACACACTTGATTCCCTTACGGAGACATATCAATACATAGGTTTTAAGATTCTTACTAGTCAGATATTTTCCTCTGCGGGAAATATGGGGTTTTGAGTCCCTTTCACTGAGGACGGTGTAGGTCTTGTCTATTCCATAGTTGGTTTTTGGAACGGTACCTGTGCTTATATCAAACTCTGGTTTTATGCATCACCCCACCTCTCCTTCCCCCTTAAGCAGGTATAAGAGTGTTTTCTAAATGTGAGACACTGTTCTCTTTCCTAACTCAGTTCAAGTGTAGCCATGTTTACAGGATCTTCATAAGTGATATCTTATGATAAGTTTCTTTTTCTGTGTGACTTATTTCACTTAGAATCATCGTACCTGAATCCACCCATTTTGCTGCTACTGGTCTTATGACATTGATTTCATGGCTGAGGGATATTCCATCGTACGTAAGTACCACAATTTTTTGAACCATATTTATATTTTCTGGGATACTTAAGGTGTATCCAAGTTGAGGTCCTTGTATGCAGTGCAGCCCTAAATTTTGGGGTGGCTCTGTCTTATTGATTTTCAGTTTTCCCAAGGTATATTCCCTAGACTGGTAGTGCCCTTGGCTCTGTAGCTCTGTTCTTTACTTGCTTTAGGGAACAGAATGCACTCCTCCAGAGAGGCAGTTGGCAATTTACATCCCACCCATCAGCATAACAAGGCTCCCTGTTCTCCAGGGCCTGTCTTGCCTTTCTTGTTCTTACACATTTTGTGGATGTCCCTTTTGACCGGTGGGAAGTGATACTTCTTTGTAGTGCAGAGTTGCATTGCCCGCTTGCTTGCTTGGCCAAAAAGGGCGTATGCGTTTTCTCCTGAATATATTCAGGAGAAAACGCATACGCCCTTTTTGGCCAAGTGCATCATTGTCGAAGTTGTGCCCCTCTTCCTGTGCTTTAAAGGCGATTCCAACGTACCTCTTGAAATCTGTTTCCTGCTATTCTGCCTCGCTTTCAAGTCCGCCTCGTTGCCTTCCCTCAACAGATTTTTGGACGATAGTTGTCCTTTATTACTCGGCCAGTTTGTGAATGGCTGTGCCCCTGAGCTCCATTTTTCAACTCGTTTTTGGTGAGCTGACCGCAAGTCCAAAATTTTGGTTCAGGACCTATACTGGTTCCCGGTGGGTGGCTGAGAATTTGGTTAATTCTTCTTCCTGCCGGGAAATTACAGTGATATGTGCCCGTCCAAATGCCTAACAGCTACTCTCTCATTGGTTCTCCCTCTTCCCTTTCATCCTCTGCCAAATTGGCAACCTGTGCGAACCAAGAGGTTAAAGGGGCTGTCTCTCCAAGTTGGGAGGTTGATAGTAAAGCAGACGGAAAGTCAAACCGGAGCACCAGGAGAGGGACTATGCGTTGAGTTTTAGAAACCTTTCGTATTCACAGTGTGTCCGTTCTCTAGGTTTCCCGCACATGTTATAGCTGTAGTAATATTCCCTTCAACCTGGAGAGTTCGGACCCATGGAATGGGTGCCATGCATTATTGCTTTAAAGGGTCTGCATTTGCTCACCCAATCTCACCAATCGTCTCAGTCCCAAGTGTCCCTCCTTATGCCACACCCAGCTGTCGTTGTAGATAGGGTCATTCCAGCCTTCATCAGAGACCCTGAAGGAATTGTAAAGAATTTCCCAGTTTTTTTGTTTTGTTTTTGAAATTCCTTTTTATAGTGGGTTTGAGCTGATTCTCGCTGCCATGTTTATGCCAGTCTAGACACACTTGATTCCCTTACGGAGACATATCAATACATAGGTTTTAAGATTCTTACTAGTCAGATATTTTCCTCTGCGGGAAATATGGGGTTTTGAGTCCCTTTCGCTGAGGACGGTGTAGGTCTTGTCTATTCCATAGTTGGTTTTTGGAACGGTACCTGTGCTTATATCAAACTCTGGTTTTATGCATCACCCCACCTCTCCTTCCCCCTTAAGCAGGTATAAGAGTGTTTTCTAAATGTGAGACACTGTTCTCTTTCCTAACTCAGTTCAAGTGTAGCCATGTTTACAGGATCTTCATAAGTGATATCTTATGATAAGTTTCTTTTTCTGTGTGACTTATTTCACTTAGAATCATCGTACCTGAATCCACCCATTTTGCTGCTACTGGTCTTATGACATTGATTTCATGGCTGAGGGATATTCCATCGTACGTAAGTACCACAATTTTTTGAACCATGTTTATATTTTCTGGGATACTTAAGGTGTATCCAAGTTGAGGTCCTTGTATGCAGTGCAGCCCTAAATTTTGGGGTGGCTCTGTCTTATTGATTTTCAGTTTCCCCAAGGTATATTCCCTAGACTGGTAGTGCCCTTGGCTCTGTAGCTCTGTTCTTTACTTGTTTTAGGGAACAGAATGCACTCCTCCAGAGAGGCAGTTGGCAATTTACATCCCGCCCATCAGCATAACAAGGCTCCCTGTTCTCCAGGGCCTGTCTTGCCTTTCTTGTTCTTACACATTTTGTGGATGTCCCTTTTGACCGGTGGGAAGTGATACTTCTTTGTAGTGCAGATTTGCATTGCCCGCTTGCTTGCTTGGCCAAAAAGGGCGTATGCGTTTTCTCCTGAATATATTCAGGAGAAAACGCATACCCCCTTTTTGGCCAAGTGCGTCATTGTCGAAGTTGTGCCCCTCTTCCTGTGCTTTAAAGGCGATTCCAACGTACCTCTTGAAATCTGTTTCCTGCTATTCTGCCTCGCTTTCAAGTCCGCCTCGTTGCCTTCCGTCAACAGATTTATGGACGATAGTTGTCCTTTATTACTCGGCCAGTTTGTGAATTGCTGTGCCCCTGAGCTCCATTTTTCAACTCGTTTTTGGTGAGCTGACCGCAAGTCCAAAATTTTGGTTCAGGACCTATACTGGTTCCCGGTGGGTGGCTGAGAATTTGGTTAATTCTTCTTCCTGCTGGGAAATTACAGTGATATGTGCCCGTCCAAATGCCTAACAGCTACTCTCTCATTGGTTCTCCCTCTTCCCTTTCATCCTCTGCCAAATTGGCAACCTGTGCGAACCAGGAGGTTAAAGGGGCTGTCTCTCCAATTTGGGAGAATGATAGTAAAGCAGCCGGAAAATCAAACCGGAGCACCAGGAGAGGGACTATTCGTTGAGTTTTAGAAACCTTTCGTATTCACAGTGTGTCCGTTCTCTAAGTTTCCTGCACATGTTATAGCTGTAGTAATATTCCCTTCAACCTGGAGAGTTCGGACCCATGGAATGGGTGCCATGCATTATTGCTTTAAAGGGTCTGCATTTGCTCACCCAATCTCACCAATCGTCTCAGTCCCAAGTGTCCCTCCTTATGCCACATCCAGCTGTCGTTGTAGATAGGGTCATTCCAGATTTCATCAGAGACCCTGAAGGAATTGTAAAGAATTTCCCAGTTTTTTTGTTTTGTTTTTGAAATTCCTTTTTATAGTGGGTTTGAGCTGATTCTCGCTGCCATGTTTATGCCAGTCTAGACACACTTGATTCCCTTACGGAGACATATCAATACATAGGTTTTAAGATTCTTACTAGTCAGATATTTTCCTCTGCGGGAAATATGGGATTTTGAGTCCCTTTCGCTGAGGACGGTGTAGGTCTTGTCTATTCCATAGTTGGTTTTTGGAACGGTACCTGTGCTTATATCAAACTCTGGTTTTATGCATCACCCCACCTCTCCTTCCCCCTTAAGCAGGTATAAGAGTGTTTTCTAAATGTGAGACACTGTTCTCTTTCCTAACTCAGTTCAAGTGTAGCCATGTTTACAGGATCTTCATAAGTGATATCTTATGATAAGTTTCTTTTTCTGTGTGACTTATTTCACTTAGAATCATCGTACCTGAATCCACCCATTTTGCTGCTACTGGTCTTATGACATTGATTTCATGGCTGAGGGATATTCCATCGTACGTAAATACCACAAATTTTTGAACCATGTTTATATTTTCTGGGATACTTAAGGTGTATCCAAGTTGAGGTCCTTGTATGCAGTGCAGCCCTAAATTTTGTGGTGGCTCTGTCTTATTGATTTTCAGTTTTCCCAAGGTATATTCCCTAGACTGGTAGTGCCCTTGGCTCTGTAGCTCTGTTCTTTACTTGTTTTAGGGAACAGAATGCACTCCTCCAGAGAGGCAGTTGGCAATTTACATCCCGCCCATCAGCATAACAAGGCTCCCTGTTCTCCAGGGCCTGTCTTGCCTGCCTTGTTCTTACACATTTTGTGGATGTCCCTTTTGACCGGTGGGAAGTGATACTTCTTTGTAGTGCAGGTTTGCATTGCGCGCTTGCTTGCTTGGCCAAAAAGGGCGTATGCGTTTTCTCCTGAATATATTCAGGAGAAAACGCATACGCCCTTTTTGTCCAAGTGCATCATTGTCGAAGTTGTGCCCCTCTTCCTGTGCTTTAAAGGCGATTCCAACGTACCTCTTGAAATCTGTTTCCTGCTATTCTGCCTCGCTTTCAAGTCCGCCTCGTTGCCTTCCCTCAACAGATTTTTGGACGATAATTGTCTTTATTACTCGGCCAGTTTGTGAATGGCTGTGCCCCTGAGCTCCATTTTTCAACTCGTTTTTGGTGAGCTGACCGCAAGTCCAAAATTTTGGTTCAGGACCTATACTGGTTCCCAGTGGGTGGCTGAGAATTTGGTTAATTCTTCTTCCTGCCGGGAAATTACAGTGATATGTGCCCGTCCAAATGCCTAACAGCTACTCTCTCATTGGTTCTCCCTCTTCCCTTTCATCCTCTGCCAAATTGGCAACCTGTGCGAACCAAGAGGTTAAAGGGGCTGTCTCTCCAAATTGGGAGGTTGATAGTAAAGCAGACGGAAAGTCAACCCGGAGCACCAGGAGAGGGACCATGCGTTGAGTTTTAGAAACCTTTCGTATTCACAGTGTGTCCGTTCTCTAGGTTTCCCGCACATGTTATAGCTGTAGTAATATTCCCTTCAACCTGGAGAGTTCGGACCCATGGAATGGGTGCCATGCATTATTGCTTTAAAGGGTCTGCATTTGCTCACCCAATCTCACCAATCGTCTCAGTCCCAAGTGTCCCTCCTTATGCCACATCCAGCTGTCGTTGTAGATAGGGTCATTCCAGCCTTCATCAGAGACCCTGAAGGAATTGTAAAGAATTTCCCAGTTTTTTTGTTTTGTTTTTGAAATTCCTTTTTATAGTGGGTTTGAGCTGATTCTCGCTGCCATGTTTATGCCAGTCTAGACACACTTGATTCCCTTACGGAGACATATCAATACATAGGTTTTAAGATTCTTACTAGTCAGATATTTTCCTCTGTGGGAAATATGGGGTTTTGAGTCCCTTTCGCTGAGGACGGTGTAGGTCTTGTCTATTCCATAGTTGGTTTTTGGAACGGTACCTGTGCTTATATCAAACTCTGGTTTTATGCAACACCCCACCTCTCCTTCCCCCTTAAGCAGGTATAAGAGTGTTTTCTAAATGTGAGACACTGTTCTCTTTCCTAACTCAGTTCAAGTGTAGCCATGTTTACAGGATCTTCATAAGTGATATCTTATGATAAGTTTCTTTTTCTGTGTGACTTATTTCACTTAGAATCATCGTACCTGAATCCACCCATTTTGCTGCTACTGGTCTTATGACATTGATTTCATGGCTGAGGGATATTCCATCGTACGTAAGTACCACAAGTTTTTGAACCATGTTTATATTTTCTGGGATACTTAAGGTGTATCCAAGTTGAGGTCCTTGTATGCAGTGCAGCCCTAAATTTTGGGGTGGCTCTGTCTTATTGATTTTCAGTTTTCCCAAGGTATATTCCCTAGACTGGTAGTGCCCTTGGCTCTGTAGCTCTGTTCTTTACTTGTTTTAGGGAACAGAATGCACTCCTCCAGAGAGGCAGTTGGCAATTTACATCCCGCCCATCAGCATAACAAGGCTCCCTGTTCTCCAGGGCCTGTCTTGCCTTTCTTGTTCTTACACATTTTGTGGATGTCCCTTTTGACCGGTGGGAAGTGATACTTCTTTGTAGTGCAGGTTTGCATTGCCCGCTTGCTTGCTTGGCCAAAAAGGGCGTATGCGTTTTCTCCTGTATATATTCAGGAGAAAACGCATACGCCCTTTTTGGCCAAGTGCATCATTGTCGAAGTTGTGCCCCTCTTCCTGTGCTTTAAAGGCGATTCCAACGTACCTCTTGAAATCTGTTTCCTGCTATTCTGCCTCGCTTTCAAGTCCGCCTCGTTGCCTTCCCTCAACAGATTTTTGGACGATAGTTGTCCTTTATTACTCGGCCAGTTTGTGAATGGCTGTGCCCCTGAGCTCCATTTTTCAACTCGTTTTTGGTGAGCTGACCGCAAGTCCAAAATTTTGGTTCAGGACCTATACTGGTTCCCGGTGGGTGGCTGAGAATTTGGTTAATTCTTCTTCCTGCCGGGAAATTACAGTGATATGTGCCCGTGCAAATGCCTAACAGCTACTCTCTCATTGGTTCTCCCTCTTCCCTTTCATCCTCTGCCAAATTGGCAACCTGTGCGAACCAAGAGGTTAAAGGGGCTGTCTCTCCAAGTTGGGAGGTTGATAGTAAAGCAGACGGAAAGTCAAACCGGAGCACCAGGAGAGGGACTATGCGTTGAGTTTTAGAAACCTTTCGTATTCACAGTGTGTCCGTTCTATAGGTTTCCCGCACATGTTATAGCTGTAGTAATATTCCCTTCAACCTGGAGAGTTCGGACCCATGGAATGGGTGCCATGCATTATTGCTTTAAAGGGTCTGCATTTGCTCACCCAATCTCACCAATCGTCTCAGTCCCAAGTGTCCCTCCTTATGCCACATCCAGCTGTCGTTGTAGATAGGGTCATTCCAGCCTTCATCAGAGACCCTGAAGGAATTGTAAAGAATTTCCCAGTTTTTTTGTTTTGTTTTTGAAATTCCTTTTTATAGTGGGTTTGAGCTGATTCTCGCTGCCATGTTTATGCCAGTCTAGACACACTTGATTTCCTTACGGAGACATATCAATACATAGGTTTTAAGATTCTTACTAGTCAGATATTTTCCTCTGCGGGAAATATGGGGTTTTGAGTCCCTTTCGCTGAGGACGGTGTAGGTCTTGTCTATTCCATAGTTGGTTTTTGGAACGGTACCTGTGCTTATATCAAACTCTGGTTTTATGCATCACCCCACCTCTCCTTCCCCCTTAAGCAGGTATAAGAGTGTTTTCTAAATGTGAGACACTGTTCTCTTTCCTAACTCAGTTCAAGTGTAGCCATGTTTACAGGATCTTCATAAGTGATATCTTATGATAAGTTTCTTTTTCTGTGTGACTTATTTCACTTAGAATCATCGTACCTGAATCCACCCATTTTGCTGCTACTGGTCTTATGACATTGATTTCATGGCTGAGGGATATTCCATCGTACGTAAGTACCACAAGTCTTTGAACCATGTTTATATTTTCTGGGATACTTAAGGTGTATCCAAGTTGAGGTCCTTGTATGCAGTGCAGCCCTAAATTTTGGGGTGGCTCTGTCTTATTGATTTTCAGTTTTCCCAAGGTATATTCCCTAGACTGGTAGTGCCCTTGGCTCTGTAGCTCTGTTCTTTACTTGTTGTAGGGAACAGAATGCACTCCTCCAGAGAGGCAGTTGGCAATTTACATCCCGCCCATCAGCATAACAAGGCTCCCTGTTCTCCAGGGCCTGTCTTGCCTTTCTTCTTCTTACACATTTTGTGGATGTCCCTTTTGACCGGTGGGAAGTGATACTTCTTTGTAGTGCAGATTTGCATTGCCCGCTTGCTTGCTTGGCCAAAAAGGGCGTATGCGTTTTCTCCTGAATATATTCAGGAGAAAACGCATACGCCCTTTTTGGCCAAGTGCATCATTGTCGAAGTTGTGCCCCTCTTCCTGTGCTTTAAAGGCGATTCCAACGTACCTCTTGAAATATGTTTCCTGCTATTCTGCCTCGCTTTCAAGTCCGCCTCGTTGCCTTCCCT
This sequence comes from Hyperoodon ampullatus, assembly GCF_949752795.1. Lineage (NCBI taxonomy): Eukaryota > Metazoa > Chordata > Mammalia > Artiodactyla > Ziphiidae > Hyperoodon > Hyperoodon ampullatus. The sequence goes on from NW_027640856.1 coordinate 290,887, forward strand.
CAACAGATTTTTGGACGATAGTTGTCCTTTATTACTCGGCCAGTTTGTGAATTGCTGTGCCCCTGAGCTCCATTTTTCAACTCGTTTTTGGTGAGCTGACCGCAAGTCCAAAATTTTGGTTCAGGACCTATACTGGTTCCCGGTGGGTGGCTGAGAATTTGGTTAATTCTTCTTCCTGCCGGGAAATTACAGTGATATGTGCCCGTCCAAATGCCTAACAGCTACTCTCTCATTGGTTCTCCCTCTTCCCTTTCATCCTCTGCCAAATTGGCAACCTGTGCGAACCAAGAGGTTAAAGCGGCTGTCTCTCCAAGTTGGGAGATTGATAGTAAAGCAGACGGAAAGTCAAACTGGAGCACCAGGAGAGGGACTATTCGTTGAGTTTTAGAAACCTTTCGTATTCACAGTGTGTCCGTTCTCTAGGTTTCCCGCACATGTTATAGCTGTAGTAATATTCCCTTCAACCTGGAGAGTTCGGACCCATGGAATGGGTGCCATGCATTATTGCTTTAAAGGGTGTGCATTTGCTCACCCAATCTCACCAATCGTCTCAGTCCCAAGTGTCCCTCCTTATGCCACATCCAGCTGTCGTTGTAGATAGGGTCATTCCAGCTTTCATCAGAGACCCTGAAGGAATTGCAAAGAATTTCCCAGTTTTTTTGTTTTGTTTTTGAAATTCCTTTTTATAGTGGGTTTGAGCTGATTCTCGCTGCCATGTTTATGCCAGTCTAGACACACTTGATTCCCTTACGGAGACATATCAATACATAGGTTTTAAGATTTTACTAGTCAGATATTTTCCTCTGCGGGAAATATGGGGTTTTGAGTCCCTTTCGCTGAAGACGGTGTAGGTCTTGTCTATTCCATAGTTGGTTTTTGGAACGGTACCTGTGCTTATATCAAACTCTGGTTTTATGCATCACCCCACCTCTCCTTCCCCCTTAAGCAGGTATAAGAGTGTTTTCTAAATGTGAGACACTGTTCTCTTTCCTAACTCAGTTCAAGTGTAGCCATGTTTACAGGATCTTCATAAGTGATATCTTATGATAAGTTTCTTTTTCTGTGTGACTTATTTCACATAGAATCATCGTACCTGAATCCACCCATTTTGCTGCTACTGGTCTTATGACATTGATTTCATGGCTGAGGGATATTCCATCGTACGTAAGTACCACAATTTTTTGAACCATGTTTATATTTTCTGGGATACTTAAGGTGTATCCAAGTTGAGGCCCTTGTATGCAGTGCAGCCCTAAATTTGGGGTGGCTCTGTCTTATTGATTTTCAGTTTTCCCAAGGTATATTCCCTAGACTGGTAGTGCCCTTGGCTCTGTAGCTCTGTTCTTTACTTGTTGTAGGGAACAGAATGCACTCCTCCAGAGAGGCAGTTGGCAATTTACATCCCGCCCATCAGCATAACAAGGCTCCCTGTTCTCCAGGGCCTGTCTTGCCTTTCTTCTTCTTACACATTTTGTGGATGTCCCTTTTGACCGGTGGGAAGTGATACTTCTTTGTAGTGCAGATTTGCATTGCCCGCTTGCTTGCTTGGCCAAAAAGGGCGTATGCGTTTTCTCCTGAATATATTCAGGAGAAAACGCATACGCCCTTTTTGGCCAAGTGCATCATTGTCGAAGTTGTGCCCCTCTTCCTGTGCTTTAAAGGCGATTCCAACGTACCTCTTGAAATCTGTTTCCTGCTATTCTGCCTCGCTTTCAAGTCCGCCTCGTTGCCTTCCCTCAACAGATTTTTGGACGATAGTTGTCCTTTATTACTCGGCCAGTTTGTGAATTGCTGTGCCCCTGAGCTCCATTTTTCAACTCGTTTTTGGTGAGCTGACCGCAAGTCCAAAATTTTGGTTCAGGACCTATACTGGTTCCCGGTGGGTGGCTGAGAATTTGGTTAATTCTTCTTCCTGCCGGGAAATTACAGTGATATGTGCCCGTCCAAATGCCTAACAGCTACTCTCTCATTGGTTCTCCCTCTTCCCTTTCATCCTCTGCCAAATTGGCAACCTGTGCGAACCAAGAGGTTAAAGGGGCTGTCTCTCCAAGTTGGGAGGTTGATAGTAAAGCAGACGGAAAGTCAAACCGGAGCACCCGAGTGGGACTATTCGTTGAGTTTTAGAAACCTTTCGTATTCACAGTGTGTCCGTTCTCTAGGTTTCCCGCACATGTTATAGCTGTAGTAATATTCCCTTCAACCTGGAGAGTTGGGACCCATGGAATGGGTGCCATGCATTATTGCTTTAAAGGGTCTGCATTTGCTCACCCAATCTCACCAATCGTCTCAGTCCCAAGTGTCCCTCCTTATGACACATTCTGCTGTCGTTGTAGATAGGGTCATTTCAGCTTTCATCAGAGACCCTGAAGGAATTGTAAAGAATTTCCCAGTTTTTTTGTTTTGTTTTTGAAATTGCTTTTTATAGTCGATTTGAGCTGATTCTCGCTGCCATGTTTATGCCAGTCTAGACACACTTGATTCCCTTACGGAGACATATCAATACATTGGTTTTAAGATTCTTACTAGTCAGATATTTTCCTCTGCGGGAAATATGGGGTTTTGAGTCCCTTTCGCTGAGGACGGTGTAGGTCTTGTCTATTCCATAGTTGGTTTTTGGAACGGTACCTGTGCTTATATCAAACTCTGGTTTTATGCATCACCCCACCTCTCCTTCCCCCTTAAGCAGGTATAAGAGTGTTTTCTAAATGTGAGACACTGTTCTCTTTCCTAACTCAGTTCAAGTGTAGCCATGTTTACAGGATCTTCATAAGTGATATCTTATGATAAGTTTCTTTTTCTGTGTGACTTATTTCACTTAGAATCATCGTACCTGAATCCACCCATTTTGCTGCTACTGGTCTTATGACATTGATTTCATGGCTGAGGGATATTCCATCGTACGTAAGTACCACAATTTTTTGAACCATGTTTATATTTTCTGGGATACTTAAGGTGTATCCAAGTTGAGATCCTTGTATGCAGTGCAGCCCTAAATTTTGGGGTGGCTCTGTCTTATTGATTTTCAGTTTTCCCAAGGTATATTCCCTAGACTGGTAGTGCCCTTGGCTCTGTAGCTCTGTTCTTTACTTGTTGTAGGGAACAGAATGCACTCCTCCAGAGAGGCAGTTGGCAATTTACATCCCGCCCATCAGCATAACAAGGCTCCCTGTTCTCCAGGGCCTGTCTTGCCTTTCTGGTTCTTACACATTTTGTGGATGTCCCCTTTGACCGGTGGGAAGTGATACTTCTTTGTAGTGCAGATTTGCATTGCCCGCTTGCTTGCTTGGCCAAAAAGGGCGTATGCGTTTTCTCCTCAATATATTCAGGAGAAAACGCATACGCCCTTTTTGGCCAAGTGCATCATTGTCGAAGTTGTGCCCCTCTTTCTGTGCTTTAAAGGCGATTCCAACGTACCTCTTGAAATCTGTTTCCTGCTATTCTGCCTCGCTTTCAAGTCTGCCTCGTTGCCTTCCCTCAACAGATTTTTGGACGATAGTTGTCCTTTATTACTCGGCCAGTTTGTGAATTGCTGTGCCCCTGAGCTCCATTTTTCAACTCGTTTTTGGTGAGCTGACCGCAAGTCCAAAATTCTGGTTCAGGACCTATACTGGTTCCCGGTGGGTGGCTGAGAATTTGGTTAATTCTTCTTCCTGCCGGGAAATTACAGTGATATGTGCCCGTCCAAATGCCTAACAGCTACTCTCTCATTGGTTCTCCCTCTTCCCTTTCATCCTCTGCCAAATTGGCAACCTGTGCGAACCAAGAGCTTAAAGGGGCTGTCTCTCCAAGTTGCGAGGTTGATAGTAAAGCAGACGGAAAGTCAAACCGGAGCACCAGGAGAGGGACTATTCTTTGAGTTTTAGAAACCTTTCGTATTCACAGTGTGTCCGTTCTCTAGGTTTCCCGCACATGTTATAGCTGTAGTAATATTCCCTTCAACCTGGAGAGTTCGGACCCATGGAATGGGTGCCATGCATTATTGCTTTATAGGGTCTGCATTTGCTCACCCAATCTCACCAATCGTCTCAGTCCCAAGTGTCCCTCCTTATGCCACATCCAGCTGTCGTTGTAGATAGGGTCATTCCAGCTTTCATCAGAGACCCTGAAGGAATTGTAAAGAATTTCCCAGTTTTTTTGTTTTGTTTTTGAAATTCCTTTTTATAGTGGGTTTGAGCTGATTCTCGCTGCCATGTTTATGCCAGTCTAGACACACTTGATTCCCTTACGGAGACATATCTATACATAGGTTTTAAGATTCTTACTAGTCAGATATTTTCCTCTGCGGGAAATATGGGGTTTTGAGTCCCTTTCACTGAGGACGGTGTAGGTCTTGTCTATTCCATAGTTGGTTTTTGGAACGGTACCTGTGCTTATATCAAACTCTGGTTTTATGCATCACCCCACCTCTCCTTCCCCCTTAAGCAGGTATAAGAGTGTTTTCTAAATGTGAGACACTGTTCTCTTTCCTAACTCAGTTCAAGTGTAGCCATGTTTACAGGATCTTCATAAGTGATATCTTATGATAAGTTTCTTTTTCTGTGTGACTTATTTCACTTAGAATCATCGTACCTGAATCCACCCATTTTGCTGCTACTGGTCTTATGACATTGATTTCATGGCTGAGGGATATTCCATCGTACGTAAGTACCACAATTTTTTGAACCATGTTTATATTTTCTGGGATACTTAAGGTGTATCCAAGTTGAGGTCCTTGTATGCAGTGCAGCCCTAAATTTTGGGGTGGCTCTGTCTTATTGATTTTCAGTTTTCCCAAGGTATATTCCCTAGACTGGTAGTGCCCTTGGCTCTGTAGCTCTGTTCTTTACTTGTTTTAGGGAACAGAATGCACTCCTCCAGAGAGGCAGTTGGCAATTTACATCCCGCCCATCAGCATAACAAGGCTCCCTGTTCTCCAGGGCCTGTCTTGCCTTTCTGGTTCTTACACATTTTGTGGATGTCCCTTTTGACCGGTGGGAAGTGATACTTCTTTGTAGTGCAGATTTGCATTGCCCGCTTGCTTGCTTGGCCAAAAAGGGCGTATGCGTTTTCTCCTGAATATATTCAGGAGAAAACGCATACGCCCTTTTTGGCCAAGTGCATCATTGTCGAAGTTGTGCCCCTCTTCCTGTGCTTTAAAGGCGATTCCAACGTACCTCTTGAAATCTGTTTCCTGCTATTCTGCCTCGCTTTCAAGTCCGCCTCGTTGCCTTCCGTCAACAGATTTTTGGACGATAGGTGTCCTTTATTACTCGGCCAGTTTGTGAATTGCTGTGTCCCTGAGCTCCATTTTTCAACTCGTTTTTGGAGAGCTGACCGCAAGTCCAAAATTTTGGCTCAGGACCTATACTGGTTCCCGGTGGGTGGCTGAGAATTTGGTTAATTCTTCTTCCTGCCAGGAAATTACAGTGATATGTGCCCGTCCAAATGCCTAACAGCTACTCTCTCATTGGTTCTCCCTCTTCCCTTTCATCCTCTGCCAAATTGGCAACCTGTGTGAACCAAGAGCTTAAAGGGGCTGTCTCTCCAAGTTGGGAGGTTGATAGTAAAGCAGACGGAAAGTCAAACCGGAGCACCAGGAGAGGGACTATTCGTTGAGTTTTAGAAACCTTTCGTATTCACAGTGTGTCCGTTCTCTAGGTTTCCCGCACATGTTATAGCTGTAGTAATATTCCCTTCAACCTGGAGAGTTCGGACCCATGGAATGGGTGCCATGCATTATTGCTTTAAAGGGTCTGCATTTGCTCACCCAATCTCACCAATCGTCTCAGTCCCAAGTGTCCCTCCTTATGCCACATCCAGCTGTCATTGTAGATAGGGTCATTCCAGCTTTCATCAGATACCCTGAAGGAATTGTAAAGAATTTCCCAGTTTTTTTGTTTTGTTTTTGAAATTCCTTTTTATAGTGGGTTTGAGCTGATTCTCGCTGCCATGTTTATGCCAGTCTAGACACACTTGATTCCCTTACGGAGACATATCTATACATAGGTTTTAAGATTCTTACTAGTCAGATATTTTCCTCTGCGGGAAATATGGGGTTTTGAGTCCCTTTCACTGAGGACGGTGTAGGTCTTGTCTATTCCATAGTTGGTTTTTGGAACGGTACCTGTGCTTATATCAAACTCTGGTTTTATGCATCACCCCACCTCTCCTTCCCCCTTAAACAGGCATAAGAGTGTTTTCTAAATGTGAGACACTGTTCTCTTTCCTAACTCAGTTCAAGTGTAGCCATGTTTACAGGATCTTCATAAGTGATATCTTATGATAAGTTTCTTTTTCTGTGTGACTTATTTCACTTAGAATCATCGTACCTGAATCCACCGATTTTGCTGCTACTGGTCTTATGACATTGATTTCATGGCTGAGGGATATTCCATCGTACGTATGTACCACAATTTTTTGAACCATGTTTATATTTTCTGGGATACTTAAGGTGTATCCAAGTTGAGGTCCTTGTATGCAGTGCAGCCCTAAATTTTGGGGTGGCTCTGTCTTATTGATTTTCAGTTTTCCCAAGGTATATTCCCTAGACTGGTAGTGCCCTTGGCTCTGTAGCTCTGTTCTTTACTTGTTTTAGGGAACAGAATGCACTCCTCCAGAGAGGCAGTTGGCAATTTACATCCCGCCCATCAGCATAACAAGGCTCCCTGTTCTCCAGGGCCTGTCTTGCCTTTCTGGTTCTTACACATTTTGTGGATGTCCCTTTTGACCGGTGGGAAGTGATACTTCTTTGTAGTGCAGATTTGCATTGCCCGCTTGCTTGCTTGGCCAAAAAGGGCGTATGCGTTTTCTCCTGAATATATTCAGGAGAAAACGCATACGCCCTTTTTGGCCAAGTGCATCATTGTCGAAGTTGTGCCCCTCTTCCTGTGCTTTAAAGGCGATTCCAACGTACCTCTTGAAATCTGTTTCCTGCTATTCTGCCTCGCTTTCAAGTCCGCCTCGTTGCCTTCCGTCAACAGATTTTTGGACGATAGGTGTCCTTTATTACTCGGCCAGTTTGTGAATTGCTGTGTCCCTGAGCTCCATTTTTCAACTCGTTTTTGGAGAGCTGACCGCAAGTCCAAAATTTTGGCTCAGGACCTATACTGGTTCCCGGTGGGTGGCTGAGAATTTGGTTAATTCTTCTTCCTGCCGGGAAATTACAGTGATATGTGCCCGTCCAAATGCCTAACAGCTACTCTCTCATTGGTTCTCCCTCTTCCCTTTCATCCTCTGCCAAATTGGCAACCTGTGTGAACCAAGAGCTTAAAGGGGCTGTCTCTCCAAGTTGGGAGGTTGATAGTAAAGCAGACGGAAAGTCAAACCGGAGCACCAGGAGAGGGACTATTCGTTGAGTTTTAGAAACCTTTTGTATTCACAGTGTGTCCGTTCTCTAGGTTTCCCGCACATGTTATAGCTGTAGTAATATTCCCTTCAACCTGGAGAGTTCGGACCCATGGAATGGGTGCCATGCATTATTGCTTTAAAGGGTCTGCATTTGCTCACCCAATCTCACCAATCGTCTCAGTCCCAAGTGTCCCTCCTTATGCCACATCCAGCTGTCATTGTAGATAGGGTCATTCCAGCTTTCATCAGATACCCTGAAGGAATTGTAAAGAATTTCCCAGTTTTTTTGTTTTGTTTTTGAAATTCCTTTTTATAGTGGGTTTGAGCTGATTCTCGCTGCCATGTTTATGCCAGTCTAGACACACTTGATTCCCTTACGGAGACATATCTATACATAGGTTTTAAGATTCTTACTAGTCAGATATTTTCCTCTGCGGGAAATATGGGGTTTTGAGTCCCTTTCACTGAGGACGGTGTAGGTCTTGTCTATTCCATAGTTGGTTTTTGGAACGGTACCTGTGCTTATATCAAACTCTGGTTTTATGCATCACCCCACCTCTCCTTCCCCCTTAAACAGGCATAAGAGTGTTTTCTAAATGTGAGACACTGTTCTGTTTCCTAACTCAGTTCAAGTGTAGCCATGTTTACAGGATCTTCATAAGTGATATCTTATGATAAGTTTCTTTTTCTGTGTGACTTATTTCACTTAGAATCATCGTACCTGAATCCACCGATTTTGCTGCTACTGGTCTTATGACATTGATTTCATGGCTGAGGGATATTCCATCGTACGTATGTACCACAATTTTTTGAACCATGTTTATATTTTCTGGGATACTTAAGGTGTATCCAAGTTGAGGTCCTTGTATGCAGTGCAGCCCTAAATTTTGGGGTGGCTCTGTCTTATTGATTTTCAGTTTTCCCAAGGTATATTCCCTAGACTGGTAGTGCCCTTGGCTCTGTAGCTCTGTTCTTTACTTGTTGTAGGGAACAGAATGCACTCCTCCAGAGAGGCAGTTGGCAATTTACATCCCGCCCATCAGCATAACAAGGCTCCCTGTTCTCCAGGGCCTGTCTTGCCTTTCTTCTTCTTACACATTTTGTGGATGTCCCTTTTGACCGGTGGGAAGTGATACTTCTTTGTAGTGCAGATTTGCATTGCCCGCTTGCTTGCTTGGCCAAAAAGGGCGTATGCGTTTTCTCCTGAATATATTCAGGAGAAAACGCATACGCCCTTTTTGGCCAAGTGCATCATTGTCGAAGTTGTGCCCCTCTTCCTGTGCTTTAAAGGCGATTCCAACGTACCTCTTGAAATCTGTTTCCTGCTATTCTGCCTCGCTTTCAAGTCCGCCTCGTTGCCTTCCCTCAACAGATTTTTGGACGATAGTTGTCCTTTATTACTCGGCCAGTTTGTGAATTGCTGTGCCCCTGAGCTCCATTTTTCAACTCGTTTTTGGTGAGCTGACCGCAAGTCCAAAATTTTGGTTCAGGACCTATACTGGTTCCCGGTGGGTGGCTGAGAATTTGGTTAATTCTTCTTCCTGCCGGGAAATTACAGTGATATGTGCCCATCCAAATGCCTAACAGCTACTCTCTCATTGGTTCTCCCTATTCCCTTTCATCCTCTGCCAAATTGGCAACCTGTGCGAACCAAGAGGTTAAAGGGGCTGTCTCTCCAAGTTGGGAGGTTGATAGTAAAGCAGCCGGAAAGTAAATCCGGAGCACCAGGAGAGGGTTTATTCGTTGAGTTTTAGAACACTTTCATATTCACAGTGTGTCCGTTCTCTAGGTTTCCCGCACATGTTATAGCTGTAGTAATATTCCCTTCAACCTGGAGAGTTGGGACCCATGGAATGGGTGCCATGCATTATTGCTTTAAAGGGTCTGCATTTGCTCACCCAATCTCACCAATCGTCTCAGTCCCAAGTGTCCCTCCTTATGCCACATCCAGCTGTCGTTGTAGATAGGGTCATTCCAGCTTTCATCAGAGACCCTGAAGGAATTGTAAAGAATTTCCCAGTTTTTTTGTTTTGTTTTTGAAATTCCTTTTTATACTGGGTTTGAGCTGATTCTCACTGCCATGTTTATGCCAGTCTAGACACACTTGATTCCCTTACGGAGACATATCTATACATAGGTTTTAAGATTCTTACTAGTCAGATATTTTCCTCTGCGGGAAATATGGGGTTTTGAGTCCCTTTCACTGAGGACGGTGTAGGTCTTGTCTATTCCATAGTTGGTTTTTGGAACGGTACCTGTGCTTATATCAAACTCTGGTTTTATGCATCACCCCACCTCTCCTTCCCCCTTAAGCAGGTATAAGAGTGTTTTCTAAATGTGAGACACTGTTCTCTTTCCTAACTCAGTTCAAGTGTAGCCATGTTTACAGGATCTTCATAAGTGATATCTTATGATAAGTTTCTTTTTCTGTGTGACTTATTTCACTTAGAATCATCGTACCTGAATCCACCCATTTTGCTGCTACTGGTCTTATGACATTGATTTCATGGCTGAGGGATATTCCATCGTACGTAAGTACCACAATTTTTTGAACCATGTTTATATTTTCTGGGATACTTAAGGTGTATCCAAGTTGAGGTCCTTGTATGCAGTGCAGCCCTAAATTTTGGGGTGGCTCTGTCTTATTGATTTTCAGTTTTCCCAAGGTATATTCCCTAGACTGGTAGTGCCCTTGGCTCTGTAGCTCTGTTCTTTACTTGTTTTAGGGAACAGAATGCACTCCTCCAGAGAGGCAGTTGGCAATTTACATCCCGCCCATCAGCATAACAAGGCTCCCTGTTCTCCAGGGCCTGTCTTGCCTTTCTTGTTCTTACACATTTTGTGGATGTCCCTTTTGACCGGTGGGAAGTGATACTTCTTTGTAGTGCAGATTTGCATTGCCCGCTTGCTTGCTTGGCCAAAAAGGGCGTATGCGTTTTCTCCTGAATATATTCAGGAGAAAACGCATACGCCCTTTTTGGCCAAGTGCATCATTGTCGAAGTTGTGCCCCTCTTCCTGTGCTTTAAAGACGATTCCAACGTACCTCTTGAAATCTGTTTCCTGCTATCCTGCCTCGCTTTCAAGTCTGCCTCGTTGCCTTCCCTCAACAGATTTTTGGACGATAGTTGTCCTTTATTACTCGGCCAGTTTGTGAATTGCTGTGCCCCTGAGCTCCATTTTTCAACTCGTTTTTGGTGAGCTGACCGCAAGTCCAAAATTTTGGTTCAGGACCTATACTGGTTCCCGGTGGGTGGCTGAGAATTTGGTTAATTCTTCTTCCTGCCGGGAAATTACAGTGATATGTGCCCGTCCAAATGCCTAACAGCTACTCTCTCATTGGTTCTCCCTCTTCCCTTTCATCCTCTGCCAAATTGGCAACCTGTGCGAACCAAGAGGTTAAAGGGGCTGTCTCTCCAAGTTGGGATGTTGATAGTAAAGCAGACGGAAAGTCAAACCGGAGCACCAGGAGAGGGACTATGCGTTGAGTTTTAGAAACCTTTCGTATTCACAGTGTGTCCGTTCCCTAGGTTTCCCGCACATGTTATAGCTGTAGTAATATTCCCTTCAACCTGGAGAGTTCGGACCCATGGAATGGGTGCCATGCATTATTGCTTTAAAGGGTCTGCATTTGCTCACCCAATCTCACCAATCATCTCAGTCCAAAGTGTCCCTCCTTATGCCACATCCAGCTGTCGTTGTAGATAGGGTCATTCCAGCTTTCATCAGAGACCCTGAAGGAATTGTAAAGAATTTCCCAGTTTTTTTGTTTTGTTTTTGAAATTCCTTTTTATAGTGGGTTTGAGCTGATTATCGCTGCCATGTTTATGCCAGTCTAGACACACTTGATTCCCTTACGGAGACATATCAATACATAGGTTTTAAGATTCTTACTAGTCAGATACTTTCCTCTGCGGGAAATATGGGGTTTTGAGTCCCTTTCACTGAGGACGGTGTAGGTCTTGTCTATTCCATAGTTGGTTTTTGGAACGGTACCTGTGCTTATATCAAACTCTGGTTTTATGCATCACCCCACCTCTCCTTCCCCCTTAAGCAGGTATAAGAGTGTTTTCTAAATGTGAGACACTGTTCTCTTTCCTAACTCAGTTCAAGTGTAGCCATGTTTACAGGATCTTCATAAGTGATATCTTATGATAAGTTTCTTTTTCTGTGTGACTTATTTCACTTAGAATCATCGTACCTGAATCCACCCATTTTGCTACTACTGGTCTTATGACATTGATTTCATGGCTGAGGGATATTCCATCGTACGTATGTACCACAATTTTTTGAACCATGTTTATATTTTCTGGGATACTTAAGGTGTATCCAAGTTGAGGTCCTTGTATGCAGTGCAGCCCTAAATTTTGGGGTGGCTCTGTCTTATTGATTTTCAGTTTTCCCAAGGTATATTCCCTAGACTGGTAGTGCCCTTGGCTCTGTAGCTCTGTTCTTTACTTGTTGTAGGGAACAGAATGCACTCCTCCAGAGAGGCAGTTGGCAATTTACATCCGGCCCATCAGCATAACAAGGCTCCCTGTTCTCCAGGGCCTGTCTTGCCTTTCTTGTTCTTACACATTTTGTGGATGTCCCTTTTGACCGGTGGGAAGTGATACTTCTTTGTAGTGCAGATTTGCATTGCCCGCTTGCTTGCTTGGCCAAAAAGGGCGTATGCGTTTTCTCCTGAATATATTCAGGAGAAAACGCATACGCCCTTTTTGGCCAAGTGCATCATTGTCGAAGTTGTGCCCCTCTTCCTGTGCTTTAAAGGCGATTCCAACGTACATCTTGAAATCTGTTTCCTGCTATTCTGCCTCGCTTTCAAGTCCGCCTCGTTGCCTTCCCTCAACAGATTTTTGGACGATAGTTGTCCTTTATTACTCGGCCAGTTTGTGAATTGCTGTGCCCCTGAGCTCCATTTTTCAACTCGTTTTTGGTGAGCTGACCGCAAGTCCAAAATTTTGGTTCAGGACCTATACTGGTTCCCAGTGGGTGGCTGAGAATTTGGTTAATTCTTCTTCCTGCCGGGAAATTACAGTGATATGTGCCCGTCCAAATGCCTAACAGCTACTCTCTCATTGGTTCTCCCTCTTCCCTTTCATCCTCTGCCAAATTGGCAACCTGTGCGAACCAAGAGGTTAAAGGGGCTGTCTCTCCAAGTTGGGAGGTTGATAGTAAAGCAGCCGGAAAGTCAAACTGGAGCACCAGGAGAGGGACTATTCGTTGAGTTTTAGAAACCTTTCGTATTCACAGTGTGTCCGTTCTCTAGGTTTCCCGCACATGTTATAGCTGTAGTAATATTCCCTTCAACCTGGAGAGTTCGGACCCATGGAATGGGTGCCATGCATTATTGCTTTAAAGGGTGTGCATTTGCTCACCCAATCTCACCAATTGTCTCAGTCCCAAGTGTCCCTCCTTATGCCACATCCAGCTGTCATTGTAGATAGGGTCATTCCAGCTTTCATCAGAGACCCTGAAGGAATTGTAAAGAATTTCCCAGTTTTTTTGTTTTGTTTTTGAAATTCCTTTTTATAGTGGGTTTGAGCTGATTCTCGCTGCCATGTTTATGCCAGTCTAGACACACTTGATTCCCTTACGGAGACATATCTATACATAGGTTTTAAGATTCTTACTAGTCAGATATTTTCCTCTGCGGGAAATATGGGGTTTTGAGTCCCTTTCACTGAGGACGGTGTAGGTCTTGTCTATTCCATAGTTGGTTTTTGGAACGGTACCTGTGCTTATATCAAACTCTGGTTTTATGCATCACCCCACCTCTCCTTCCCCCTTAAGCAGGTATAAGAGTGTTTTCTAAATGTGAGACACTGTTCTCTTTCCTAACTCAGTTCAAGTGTAGCCATGTTTACAGGATCTTCATAAGTGATATCTTATGATAAGTTTCTTTTTCTGTGTGACTTATTTCACTTAGAATCATCGTACCTGAATCCACCCATTTTGCTGCTACTGGTCTTATGACATTGATTTCATGGCTGAGGGATATTCCATCGTACGTAAGTACCACAATTTTTTGAACCATGTTTATATTTTCTGGGATACTTAAGGTGTATCCAAGTTGAGATCCTTGTATGCACTGCAGCCCTAAATTTTGGGGTGGCTCTGTCTTATTGATTTTCAGTTTTCCCAAGGTATATTCCCTACACTGGTAGTGCCCTTGGCTCTGTAGCTCTGTTCTTTACTTGTTGTAGGGAACAGAATGCACTCCTCCAGAGAGGCAGTTGGCAATTTACATCCCGCCCATCAGCATAACAAGGCTCCCTGTTCTCCAGGGCCTGTCTTGCCTTTCTTGTGCTTACACATTTTGTGGATGTCCCCTTTGACCGGTGGGAAGTGATACTTCTTTGTAGTGCAGATTTGCATTGCCCGCTTGCTTGCTTGGCCAAAAAGGGCGTATGCGTTTTCTCCTGAATATATTCAGGAGAAAACGCATACGCCCTTTTTGGCCAAGTGCATCATTGTCGAAGTTGTGCCCCTCTTCCTGTGCTTTAAAGGCGATTCCAACGTACCTCTTGAAATCTGTTTCCTGCTATTCTGCCTCGCTTTCAAGTCCGCCTCGTTGCCTTCCCTCAACAGATTTTTGGACGATAGTTGTCCTTTATTACTCGGCCAGTTTGTGAATTGCTGTGCCCCTGAGCTCCATTTTTCAACTCGTTTTTGGTGAGCTGACCGCAAGTCCAAAATTTTGGTTCAGGACCTATACTGGTTCCCGGTGGGTGGCTGAGAATTTGGTTAATTCTTCTTCCTGCCGGGAAATTACAGTGATATGTGCCCGTCCAAATGCCTAACAGCTACTCTCTCATTGGTTCTCCCTCTTCCCTTTCATCCTCTGCCAAATTGGCAACCTGTGCGAACCAAGAGGTTAAAGGGGCTGTCTCTCCAAGTTGGGAGGTTGATAGTAAAGAAGACGGAAAGTCAAACCGGAGCACCAGGAGAGGGACTATGCGTTGAGTTTTAGAAACCTTTCGTATTCACAGTGTGTCCGTTCTCTAGGTTTCCTGCAAATGTTATAGCTGTAGTAATATTCCCTTCAACCTGGAGAGTTCGGACCCATGGAATGGGTGCCATGCATTATTGCTTTAAAGGGTCTGCATTTGCTCACCCAATCTCACCAATCGTCTCAGTCTCAAGTGTCCCTCCTTATGCCACATCCAGCTGTCGTTGTAGATAGGGTCATTCCAGATTTCATCAGAGACCCTGAAGGAATTGTAAAGAATTTCCCAGTTTTTTTGTTTTGTTTTTGAAATTCGTTTTTATAGTGGGTTTGAGCTGATTCTCGCTCCCATGTTTATGCCAGTCTAGACACACTTGATTCCCTTACGGAGACATATCAATACATAGGTTTTAAGATTCTTACTAGTCAGATATTTTCCTCTGCGGGAAATATGGGGTTTTGAGTCCCTTTCACTGAGGACGGTGTAGGTCTTGTCTATTCCATAGTTGGTTTTTGGAACGGTACCTGTGCTTATATCAAACTCTGGTTTTATGCATCACCCCACCTCTCCTTCCCCCTTAAGCAGGTATAAGAGTGTTTTCTAAATGTGAGACACTGTTCTCTTTCCTAACTCAGTTCAAGTGTAGCCATGTTTACAGGATCTTCATAAGTGATATCTTATGATAAGTTTCTTTTTCTGTGTGACTTATTTCACTTAGAATCATCGTACCTGAATCCACCCATTTGGCTGCTACTGGTCTTATGACATTGATTTCATGGCTGAGGGATATTCCATCGTACGTAAGTACCACAATTTTTTGAACCATGTTTATATTTTCTGGGATACTTAAGGTGTATCCAAGTTGAGGTCCTTGTATGCAGTGCAGCCCTAAATTTTGGGGTGGCTCTGTCTTATTGATTTTCAGTTTTCCCAAGGTATATTCCCTACACTGGTAGTGCCCTTGGCTCTGTAGCTCTGTTCTTTACTTGTTTTAGGGAACAGAATGCACTCCTCCAGAGAGGCAGTTGGCAATTTACATCCCGCCCATCAGCATAACAAGGCTCCCTGTTCTCCAGGGCCTGTCTTGCCTTTCTTGTTCTTACACATTTTGTGGATGTCCCTTTTGACCGGTGGGAAGTGATACTTCTTTGTAGTGCAGATTTGCATTGCCCGCTTGCTTGCTTGGCCAAAAAGGGCGTATGCGTTTTCTCCTGAATATATTCAGGAGAAAACGCATACGCCCTTTTTGGCCAAGTGCATCATTGTCGAAGTTGTGCCCCTCTTCCTGTGCTTTAAAGGCGATTCCAACGTACCTCTTGAAATCTGTTTCCTGCTATTCTGCCTCGCTTTCAAGTCCGCCTCGTTGCCTTCCCTCAACAGATTTTTGGACGATAGTTGTCCTTTATTACTCGGCCAGTTTGTGAATTGCTGTGCCCCTGAGCTCCATTTTTCAACTCGTTTTTGGTGAGCTGACCGCAAGTCCAAAATTTTGGCTCAGGACCTATACTGGTTCCCGGTGGGTGGCTGAGAATTTGGTTAATTCTTCTTCCTGCCGGGAAATTACAGTGATATGTGCCCGTCCAAATGCCTAACAGCTACTCTCTCATTGGTTCTCCCTCTTCCCTTTCATCCTCTGCCAAATTGGCAACCTGTGCGAACCAAGAGGTTAAAGGGGCTGTCTCTCCAAGTTGGAAGGTTGATAGTAAAGCAGACGGAAAGTCAAACCGGAGCACCAGGAGTGGGATTATTCGTTGAGTTTTAGAAACCTTTCGTATTCACAGTGTGTCCGTTCCCTAGGTTTCCCGCACATGTTATAGCTGTAGTAATATTCCCTTCAACCTGGAGAGTTCGGACCCATGGAATGGGTGCCATGCATTATTGCTTTAAAGGGTCTGCATTTGCTCACCCAATCTCACCAATCGTCTCAGTCCCAAGTGTCCCTCCTTATGCCACATCCAGCTGTCGTTGTAGATAGGGTCATTCCAGCTTTCATCAGAGACCCTGAAGGAATTGTAAAGAATTTCCCAGTTTTTTTGTTTTGTTTTTGAAATTCCTTTTTATAGTGGGTTTGAGCTGATTCTCGCTGCCATGTTTATGCCAGTCTAGACACACTTGATTCCCTTATGGAGACATATCAATACATAGGTTTTAAGATTCTTACTAGTCAGATATTTTCCTCTGCGGGAAATATGGGGTTTTGAGTCCCTTTCGCTGAGGACGGTGTAGGTCTTGTCTATTCCATAGTTGGTTTTTGGAACGGTACCTGTGCTTATATCAAACTCTGGTTTTATGCATCACCCCACCTCTCCTTCCCCCTTAAGCAGGTATAAGAGTGTTTTCTAAATGTGAGACACTGTTCTCTTTCCTAACTCAGTTCAAGTGTAGCCATGTTTACAGGATCTTCATAAGTGATATCTTATGATAAGTTTCTTTTTCTGTGTGACTTATTTCACTTAGAATCATCGTACCTGAATCCACCCATTTTGCTGCTACTGGTCTTATGACATTGATTTCATGGCTGAGGGATATTCCATCGTACGTAAGTACCACAATTTTTTGAACCATGTTTATATTTTCTGGGATACTTAAGGTGTATCCAAGTTGAGATCCTTGTATGCACTGCAGCCCTAAATTTTGGGGTGGCTCTGTCTTATTGATTTTCAGTTTTCCCAAGGTATATTCCCTACACTGGTAGTGCCCTTGGCTCTGTAGCTCTGTTCTTTACTTGTTGTAGGGAACAGAATGCACTCCTCCAGAGAGGCAGTTGGCAATTTACATCCCACCCATCAGCATAACAAGGCTCCCTGTTCTCCAGGGCCTGTCTTGCCTTTCTTGTTCTTACACATTTTGTGGATGTCCCCTTTGACCGGTGGGAAGTGATACTTCTTTGTAGTGCAGATTTGCATTGCCCGCTTGCTTGCTTGGCCAAAAAGGGCGTATGCGTTTTCTCCTGAATATATTCAGGAGAAAACGCATACGCCCTTTTTGGCCAAGTGCATCATTGTCGAAGTTGTGCCCCTCTTCCTGTGCTTTAAAGGCGATTCCAACGTACCTCTTGAAATCTGTTTCCTGCTATTCTGCCTCGCTTTCAAGTCCGCCTCATTGCCTTCCCTCAACAGATTTTTGGACGATAGTTGTCCTTTATTACTCGGCCAGTTTGTGAATTGCTGTGCCCCTGAGCTCCATTTTTCAACTCGTTTTTGGTGAGCTGACCGCAAGTCCAAAATTTTGGTTCAGGACCTATACTGGTTCCCGGTGGGTGGCTGAGAATTTGGTTAATTCTTCTTCCTGCCGGGAAATTACAGTGATATGTGCCCGTCCAAATGCCTAACAGCTACTCTCTCATTGGTTCTCCCTCTTCCATTTCATCCTCTGCCAAATTGGCAACCTGTGCGAACCAAGATGTTAAAGGGGCTGTCTCTCCAAGTTGGGAGGTTGATAGTAAAGCAGACGGAAAGTCAAACCGGAGCACCAGGAGAGGGACTATGCGTTGAGTTTTAGAAACCTTTCGTATTCACAGTGTGTCCGTTCCCTAGGTTTCCAGCACATGTTATAGCTGTAGTAATATTCCCTTCAACCTGGAGAGTTCGGACCCATGGAATGGGTGCCATGCATTATTTCTTTAAAGGGTCTGCATTTGCTCACCCAATCTCACCAATCATCTCAGTCCCAAGTGTCCCTCCTTATGCCACATCCAGCTGTCGTTGTAGATAGGGTCATTCCAGCTTTCATCAGAGACCCTGAAGGAATTGTAAAGAATTTCCCAGTTTTTTTGTTTTGTTTTTGAAATTCCTTTTTATAGTGGGTTTGAGCTGATTCTCGCTGCCATGTTTATGCCAGTCTAGACACACTTGATTCCCTTACGGAGACATATCAATACATAGGTTTTAAGATTCTTACTAGTCAGATACTTTCTCTGCGGGAAATATGGGGTTTTGAGTCCCTTTCACTGAGGACGGTGTAGGTCTTGTCTATTCCATAGTTGGTTTTTGGAACGGTACCTGTGCTTATATCAAACTCTGGTTTTATGCATCACCCCACCTCTCCTTCCCCCTTAAGCAGGTATAAGAGTGTTTTCTAAATGTGAGACACTGTTCTCTTTCCTAACTCAGTTCAAGTGTAGTCATGTTTACAGGATCTTCATAAGTGATATCTTATGATAAGTTTCTTTTTCTGTGTGACTTATTTCACTTAGAATCATCGTACCTGAATCCACCCATTTTGCTGCTACTGGTCTTATGACATTGATTTCATGGCTGAGGGATATTCCATCGTACGTAAGTACCACAATTTTTTGAACCATGTTTATATTTTCTGGGATACTTAAGGTGTATCCAAGTTGAGATCCTTGTATGCAGTGCAGCCCTAAATTTTGGGGTGGCTCTGTCTTATTGATTTTCAGTTTTCCCAAGGTATATTCCCTAGACTGGTAGTGCCCTTGGCTCTGTAGCTCTGTTCTTTACTTGTTGTAGGGAACAGAATGCACTCCTCCAGAGAGGCAGTTGGCAATTTACATCCCGCCCATCAGCATAACAAGGCTCCCTGTTCTCCAGGGCCTGTCTTGCCTTTCTTGTTCTTACACATTTTGTGGATGTCCCTTTTGACCGGTGGGAAGTGATACTTCTTTGTAGTGCAGATTTGCATTGCCCGCTTGCTTGCTTGGCCAAAAAGGGCGTATGCGTTTTCTCCTGAATATATTCAGGAGAAAACGCATACGCCCTTTTTGGCCAAGTGTATCATTGTCGAAGTTGTGCCCCTCTTCCTGTGCTTTAAAGGCGATTCCAACGTACCTCTTGAAATCTGTTTCCTGCTATTCTGCCTCGCTTTCAAGTCCGCCTCGTTGCCTTCCCTCAACAGATTTTTGGACGATAGTTGTCCTTTATTACTCGGCCAGTTTGTGAATTGCTGTGCCCCTGAGCTCCATTTTTCAACTCGTTTTTGGTGAGCTGACCGCAAGTCCAAAATTTTGGTTCAGGACCTATACTGGTTCCCGGGGGGTGGCTGAGAATTTGGTTAATTCTTCTTCCTGCAGGGAAATTACAGTGATATGTGCCCGTCCAAATGCCTAACAGCTACTCTCTCATTGGTTCTCCCTCTTCCCTTTCATCCTCTGCCAAATTGGCAACCTGTGCGAACCAAGAGGTTAAAGGGGCTGTCTCTCCAAGTTGGGAGGTTGATAGTAAAGCAGACGGAAAGTCAAACCGGAGCACCAGGAGAGGGACTATGCGTTGAGTTTTAGAAACCTTTCGTATTCACAGTGTGTCCGTTCTCTAGGTTTCCTGCAAATGTTATAGCTGTAGTAATATTCCCTTCAACCTGGAGAGTTCGGACCCATGGAATGGGTGCCATGCATTATTGCTTTAAAGGGTCTGCATTTGCTCACCCAATCTCACCAATCGTCTCAGTCCCAAGTGTCCCTCCTTATGCCACATCCAGCTGTCGTTGTAAATAGGGTCATTCCAGATTTCATCAGAGACCCTGAAGGAATTGTAAAGAATTTCCCAGTTTTTTTGTTTTGTTTTTGAAATTCCTTTTTATAGTGGGTTTGAGCTGATTCTCGCTGCCATGTTTATGCCAGTCTAGGCACACTTGATTCCCTTACGGAGACATATCAATACATAGGTTTTAAGATTCTTACTAGTCAGATATTTTCCTCTGCGGGAAATATGGGGTTTTGAGTCCCTTTCACTGAGGACGGTGTAGGTCTTGTCTATTCCATAGTTGGTTTTTGGAACGGTACCTGTGCTTATATCAAACTCTGGTTTTATGCATCACCCCACCTCTCCTTCCCCCTTAAGCAGGTATAAGAGTGTTTTCTAAATGTGAGACACTGTTCTCTTTCCTAACTCAGTTCAAGTGTAGCCATGTTTACAGGATCTTCATAAGTGATATCTTATGATAAGTTTCTTTTTCTGTGTGACTTATTTCACTTAGAATCATCGTACCTGAATCCACCCATTTTGCTGCTACTGGTCTTATGACATTGATTTCATGGCTGAGGGATATTCCATCGTACGTAAGTACCACAATTTTTTGAACCATGTTTATATTTTCTGGGATACTTAAGGTGTATCCAAGTTGAGGTCCTTGTATGCAGTGCAGCCCTAAATTTTGGGGTGGCTCTGTCTTATTGATTTTCAGTTTTCCCAAGGTATATTCCCTAGACTGGTAGTGCCCTTGGCTCTGTAGCTCTGTTCTTTACTTGTTGTAGGGAACAGAATGCACTCCTCCAGAGAGGCAGTTGGCAATTTACATCCCGCCCATCAGCATAACAAGGCTCCCTGTTCTCCAGGGCCTGTCTTGCCTTTCTTGTTCTTACACATTTTGTGGATGTCCCTTTTGACCGGTGGGAAGTGATACTTCTTTGTAGTGCAGATTTGCATTGCCCGCTTGCTTGCTTGGCCAAAAAGGGCGTATGCGTTTTCTCCTGAATATATTCAGGAGAAAACGCATACGCCCTTTTTGGCCAAGTGCATCATTGTCGAAGTTGTGCCCCTCTTCCTGTGCTTTAAAGGCGATTCCAACGTACCTCTTGAAATCTGTTTCCTGCTATTCTGCCTCGCTTTCAAGTCCGCCTCGTTGCCTTCCCTCAACAGATTTTTGGACGATAGTTGTCCTTTATTACTCGGCCAGTTTGTGAATTGCTGTGCCCCTGAGCTCCATTTTTCAACTCGTTTTTGGTGAGCTGACCGCAAGTCCAAAATTTTGGCTCAGGACCTATACTGGTTCCCGGTGGGTGGCTGAGAATTTGGTTAATTCTTCTTCCTTCTGGGAAATTACAGTGATATGTGCCCGTCCAAATGCCTAACAGCTACTCTCTCATTGGTTCTCCCTCTTCCCTTTCATCCTCTGCCAAATTGGCAACCTGTGCGAACCAAGAGGTTAAAGGGGCTGTCTCTCCAAGTTGGGAGGTTGATAGTAAAGCAGACGGAAAGTCAAACCGGAGCACCAGGAGAGGGACTATGCGTTGAGTTTTAGAAACCCTTCGTATTCACAGTGTGTCCGTTTTCTAGGTTTCCTGCACATGTTATAGCTGTAGTAATATTCCCTTCAACCTGGAGAGTTCGGACCCATGGAATGGGTGCCATGCATTATTGCTTTAAAGGGTCTGCATTTGCTCACCCAATCTCACCAATCGTCTCAGTCCCAAGTGTCCCTCCTTATGCCACATCCAGCTGTCGTTGTAGATAGGGTCATTCCAGCTTTCATCAGAGACCCTGAAGGAATTGTAAAGAATTTCCCAGTTTTTTTGTTTTGTTTTTGAAATTCCTTTTTATAGTGGGTTTGAGCTGATTCTCGCTGCCATGTTTATGCCAGTCTAGACACACTTGATTCCCTTACGGAGACATATCAATACATAGGTTTTAAGATTCTTACTAGTCAGATACTTTCTCTGCGGGAAATATGGGGTTTTGAGTCCCTTTCACTGAGGACGGTGTAGGTCTTGTCTATTCCATAGTTGGTTTTTGGAACGGTACCTGTGCTTATATCAAACTCTGGTTTTATGCATCACCCCACCTCTCCTTCCCCCTTAAGCAGGTATAAGAGTGTTTTCTAAATGTGAGACACTGTTCTCTTTCCTAACTCAGTTCAAGTGTAGTCATGTTTACAGGATCTTCATAAGTGATATCTTATGATAAGTTTCTTTTTCTGTGTGACTTATTTCACTTAGAATCATCGTACCTGAATCCACCCATTTTGCTGCTACTGGTCTTATGACATTGATTTCATGGCTGAGGGATATTCCATCGTACGTAAGTACCACAATTTTTTGAACCATGTTTATATTTTCTGGGATACTTAAGGTGTATCCAAGTTGAGATCCTTGTATGCAGTGCAGCCCTAAATTTTGGGGTGGCTCTGTCTTATTGATTTTCAGTTTTCCCAAGGTATATTCCCTAGACTGGTAGTGCCCTTGGCTCTGTAGCTCTGTTCTTTACTTGTTGTAGGGAACAGAATGCACTCCTCCAGAGAGGCAGTTGGCAATTTACATCCCGCCCATCAGCATAACAAGGCTCCCTGTTCTCCAGGGCCTGTCTTGCCTTTCTTGTTCTTACACATTTTGTGGATGTCCCTTTTGACCGGTGGGAAGTGATACTTCTTTGTAGTGCAGATTTGCATTGCCCGCTTGCTTGCTTGGCCAAAAAGGGCGTATGCGTTTTCTCCTGAATATATTCAGGAGAAAACGCATACGCCCTTTTTGGCCAAGTGTATCATTGTCGAAGTTGTGCCCCTCTTCCTGTGCTTTAAAGGCGATTCCAACGTACCTCTTGAAATCTGTTTCCTGCTATTCTGCCTCGCTTTCAAGTCCGCCTCGTTGCCTTCCCTCAACAGATTTTTGGACGATAGTTGTCCTTTATTACTCGGCCAGTTTGTGAATTGCTGTGCCCCTGAGCTCCATTTTTCAACTCGTTTTTGGTGAGCTGACCGCAAGTCCAAAATTTTGGTTCAGGACCTATACTGGTTCCCGGGGGGTGGCTGAGAATTTGGTTAATTCTTCTTCCTGCAGGGAAATTACAGTGATATGTGCCCGTCCAAATGCCTAACAGCTACTCTCTCATTGGTTCTCCCTCTTCCCTTTCATCCTCTGCCAAATTGGCAACCTGTGCGAACCAAGAGGTTAAAGGGGCTGTCTCTCCAAGTTGGGAGGTTGATAGTAAAGCAGACGGAAAGTCAAACCGGAGCACCAGGAGAGGGACTATGCGTTGAGTTTTAGAAACCTTTCGTATTCACAGTGTGTCCGTTCTCTAGGTTTCCTGCAAATGTTATAGCTGTAGTAATATTCCCTTCAACCTGGAGAGTTCGGACCCATGGAATGGGTGCCATGCATTATTGCTTTAAAGGGTCTGCATTTGCTCACCCAATCTCACCAATCGTCTCAGTCCCAAGTGTCCCTCCTTATGCCACATCCAGCTGTCGTTGTAAATAGGGTCATTCCAGATTTCATCAGAGACCCTGAAGGAATTGTAAAGAATTTCCCAGTTTTTTTGTTTTGTTTTTGAAATTCCTTTTTATAGTGGGTTTGAGCTGATTCTCGCTGCCATGTTTATGCCAGTCTAGGCACACTTGATTCCCTTACGGAGACATATCAATACATAGGTTTTAAGATTCTTACTAGTCAGATATTTTCCTCTGCGGGAAATATGGGGTTTTGAGTCCCTTTCACTGAGGACGGTGTAGGTCTTGTCTATTCCATAGTTGGTTTTTGGAACGGTACCTGTGCTTATATCAAACTCTGGTTTTATGCATCACCCCACCTCTCCTTCCCCCTTAAGCAGGTATAAGAGTGTTTTCTAAATGTGAGACACTGTTCTCTTTCCTAACTCAGTTCAAGTGTAGCCATGTTTACAGGATCTTCATAAGTGATATCTTATGATAAGTTTCTTTTTCTGTGTGACTTATTTCACTTAGAATCATCGTACCTGAATCCACCCATTTTGCTGCTACTGGTCTTATGACATTGATTTCATGGCTGAGGGATATTCCATCGTACGTAAGTACCACAAGTTTTTGAACCATGTTTATATTTTCTGGGATACTTAAGGTGTATCCAAGTTGAGGTCCTTGTATGCAGTGCAGCCCTAAATTTTGGGGTGGCTCTGTCTTATTGATTTTCAGTTTTCCCAAGGTATATTCCCTAGACTGGTAGTGCCCTTGGCTCTGTAGCTCTGTTCTTTACTTGTTTTAGGGAACAGAATGCACTCCTCCAGAGAGGCAGTTGGCAATTTACATCCCGCCCATCAGCATAACAAGGCTCCCTGTTCTCCAGGGCCTGTCTTGCCTTTCTTGTTCTTACACATTTTGTGGATGTCCCTTTTGACCGGTGGGAAGTGATACTTCTTTGTAGTGCAGGTTTGCATTGCCCGCTTGCTTGCTTGGCCAAAAAGGGCGTATGCGTTTTCTCCTGAATATATTCAGGAGAAAATGCATACGCCCTTTTTGGCCAAGTGCATCATTGTCGAAGTTGTGCCCCTCTTCCTGTGCTTTAAAGGCGATTCCAACGTACCTCTTGAAATCTGTTTCCTGCTATTCTGCCTCGCTTTCAAGTCCGCCTCGTTGCCTTCCCTCAACAGATTTTTGGACGATAGTTGTCCTTTATTACTCGGCCAGTTTGTGAATGGCTGTGCCCCTGAGCTCCATTTTTCAACTCGTTTTTGGTGAGCTGACCGCAAGTCCAAAATTTTGGTTCAGGACCTATACTGGTTCCCGGTGGGTGGCTGAGAATTTGGTTAATTCTTCTTCCTGCCGGGAAATTACAGTGATATGTGCCCGTCCAAATGCCTAACAGCTACTCTCTCATTGGTTCTCCCTCTTCCCTTTCATCCTCTGCCAAATTGGCAACCTGTGCGAACCAAGAGGTTAAAGGGGCTGTCTCTCCAAGTTGGGAGGTTGATAGTAAAGCAGACGGAAAGTCAAACCGGAGCACCAGGAGAGGGACTATGCGTTGAGTTTTAGAAACCTTTCGTATTCACAGCGTGTCCGTTCTCTAGGTTTCCCGCACATGTTATAAATGTAGTAATATTCCCTTCAACCTGGAGAGTTCGGACCCATGGAATGGGTGCCATGCATTATTGCTTTAAAGGGTCTGCATTTGCTCACCCAATCTCACCAATCGTCTCAGTCCCAAGTGTCCCTCCTTATGCCACATCCAGCTGTCGTTGTAGATAGGGTCATTCCAGCCTTCATCAGAGACCCTGAAGGAATTGTAAAGAATTTCCCAGTTTTTTTGTTTTGTTTTTGAAATTCCTTTTTATAGTGGGTTTGAGCTGATTCTCGCTGCCATGTTTATGCCAGTCTAGACACACTTGATTCCCTTACGGAGACATATCAATACATAGGTTTTAAGATTCTTACTAGTCAGATATTTTCCTGTGCGGGAAATATGGGGTTTTGAGTCCCTTTCGCTGAGGACGGTGTAAGTCTTGTCTATTCCATAGTTGGTTTTTGGAACGGTACCTGTGCTTATATCAAACTCTGGTTTTATGCATCACCCCACCTCTCCTTCCCCCTTAAGCAGGTATAAGATTGTTTTCTAAATGTGAGACACTGTTCCATTTCCTAACTCAGTTCAAGCGTAGCCATGTTTACAGGATCTTCATAAGTGATATCTTATGATAAGTTTCTTTTTCTGTGTGACTTATTTCACTTAGAATCATCGTACCTGAATCCACCCATTTTGCTGCTACTGGTCTTATGACATTGATTTCATGGCTGAGGGATATTCCATCGTACGTAAGTACCACAAGTTTTTGAACCATGTTTATATTTTCTGGGATACTTAAGGTGTTTCCAAGTTGAGGTCCTTGTATGCAGTGCAGCCCTAAATTTTGGGGTGGCTCTGTCTTATTGATTTTCAGTTTTCCCAAGGTATATTCCCTAGACTGGTAGTGCCCTTGGCTCTGTAGCTCTGTTCTTTACTTGTTTTAGGGAACAGAATGCACTCCTCCAGAGAGGCAGTTGGCAATTTACATCCCGCCCATCAGCATAACAAGGCTCCCTGTTCTCCAGGGCCTGTCTTGCCTTTCTTGTTCTTACACATTTTGTGGATGTCCCTTTTGACCGGTGGGAAGTGATACTTCTTTGTACTGCAGATTTGCATTGCCCGCTTGCTTGCTTGGCCAAAAAGGGCGTATGCGTTTTCTCCTGAATATATTCAGGACAAAACGCATACGCCCTTTTTGGCCAAGTGCATCATTGTCGAAGTTGTGCCCCTCTTCCTGTGCTTTAAAGGCGATTCCAACGTACCTCTTGAAATCTGTTTCCTGCTATTCTGCCTCGCTTTCAAGTCCGCCTCGTTGCCTTCCCTCAACAGATTTTTGGACGATAGTTGTCCTTTATTACTCGGCCAGTTTGTGAATTGCTGTGCCCCTGAGCTCCATTTTTCAACTCGTTTTTGGTGAGCTGACCGCAAGTCCAAAATTTTGGTTCAGGACCTATACTGGTTCCCGGTGGGTGGCTGAGAATTTGGTTAATTCTTCTTCCTGCCGGGAAATTACAGTGATATGTGCCCGTCCAAATGCCTAACAGCTACTCTCTCATTGGTTCTCCCTCTTCCCTTTCATCCTCTGCCAAATTGGCAACCTGTGCGAACCAAGAGGTTAAAGGGGCTGTCTCTCCAAGTTGGGAGGTTGATAGTAAAGCAGACGGAAAGTCAAACCGGAGCACCAGGAGAGGGACTATGCGTTGAGTTTTAGAAACCTTTCGTATTCACAGCGTGTCCGTTCTCTAGGTTTCCCGCACATGTTATAAATGTAGTAATATTCCCTTCAACCTGGAGAGTTCGGACCCATGGAATGGGTGCCATGCATTATTGCTTTAAAGGGTCTGCATTTGCTCACCCAATCTCACCAATCGTCTCAGTCCCAAGTGTCCCTCCTTATGCCACATCCAGCTGTCGTTGTAGATAGGGTCATTCCAGATTTCATCAGAGACCCTGAAGGAATTGTAAAGAATTTCCCAGTTTTTTTGTTTTGTTTTTGAAATTCCTTTTTATAGTGGGTTTGAGCTGATTCTCGCTGCCATGTTTATGCCAGTCTAGACACACTTGATTCCCTTACGGAGACATATCAATACATAGGTTTTAAGATTCTTACTAGTCAGATATTTTCCTCTGCGGGAAATATGGGGTTTTGAGTCCCTTTCACTGAGGACGGTGTAGGTCTTGTCTATTCCATAGTTGGTTTTTGGAACGGTACCTGTGCTTATATCAAACTCTGGTTTTATGCATCACCCCACCTCTCCTTCCCCCTTAAGCAGGTATAAGAGTGTTTTCTAAATGTGAGACACTGTTCTCTTTCCTAACTCAGTTCAAGTGTAGCCATGTTTACAGGATCTTCATAAGTGATATCTTATGATAAGTTTCTTTTTCTGTGTGACTTATTTCACTTAGAATCATCGTACCTGAATCCACCCATTTTGCTGCTACTGGTCTTATGACATTGATTTCATGGCTGAGGGATATTCCATCGTACGTAAGTACCACAAGTTTTTGAACCATGTTTATATTTTCTGGGATACTTAAGGTGTATCCAAGTTGAGGTCCTTGTATGCAGTGCAGCCCTAAATTTTGGGGTGGCTCTGTCTTATTGATTTTCAGTTTTCCCAAGGTATATTCCCTAGACTGGTAGTGCCCTTGGCTCTGTAGCTCTGTTCTTTACTTGTTTTAGGGAACAGAATGCACTCCTCCAGAGAGGCAGTTGGCAATTTACATCCCGCCCATCAGCATAA
This sequence comes from Hyperoodon ampullatus, assembly GCF_949752795.1. NCBI lineage: Eukaryota > Metazoa > Chordata > Mammalia > Artiodactyla > Ziphiidae > Hyperoodon > Hyperoodon ampullatus. The sequence goes on from NW_027640856.1 coordinate 318,388, forward strand.
CAAGGCTCCCTGTTCTCCAGGGCCTGTCTTGCCTTTCTTGTTCTTACAAATTTTGTGGATGTCCCTTTTGACCGGTGGGAAGTGATACTTCTTTGTAGTGCAGGTTTGCATTGCCCGCTTGCTTGCTTGGCCAAAAAGGGCGTATGCGTTTTCTCCTGAATATATTCAGGAGAAAACGCATACGCCCTTTTTGGCCAAGTGCATCATTGTCGAAGTTGTGCCCCTCTTCCTGTGCTTTAAAGGCGATTCCAACGTACCTCTTGAAATCTGTTTCCTGCTATTCTGCCTCGCTTTCAAGTCCGCCTCGTTGCCTTCCCTCAACAGATTTTTGGACGATAGTTGTCCTTTATTACTCGGCCAGTTTGTGAATGGATGTGCCCCTGAGCTCCATTTTTCAACTCGTTTTTGGTGAGCTGACCGCAAGTCCAAAATTTTGGTTCAGGACCTATACTGGTTCCTGGTGGGTTTCTGAGAATTTGGTTAATTCTTCTTCCTGCCGGGAAATTACAGTGATATGTGCCCGTCCAAATGCCTAACAGCTACTCTCTCATTGGTTCTCCCTCCTCCCTTTCATCCTCTGCCAAATTGGCAACCTGTGCGAACCAAGAGGTTAAAGGGGCTGTCTCTCCAAGTTGGGAGGTTGATAGTAAAGCAGACGGAAAGTCAAACCGGAGCACCAGGAGAGGGACTATGCGTTGAGTTTTAGAAACCTTTCGTATTCACAGTGTGTCCGTTCTCTAGGTTTCCCGCACATGTTATAGCTGTAGTAATATTCCCTTCAACCTGGAGAGTTCGGACCCATGGAATGGGTGCCATGCATTATTGCTTTAAAAGGTCTGCATTTGCTCACCCAATCTCACCAATCGTCTCAGTCCCAAGTGTCCCTCCTTATGCCACATCCAGCTGTCGTTGTAGATAGGGTCATTCCAGCCTTCATCAGAGACCCTGAAGGAATTGTAAAGAATTTCCCAGTTTTTTTGTTTTGTTTTTGAAATTCCTTTTTATAGTGGGTTTGAGCTGATTCTCGCTGCCATGTTTATGCCAGTCTAGACACACTTGATTCCCTTACGGAGACATATCAATACATAGGTTTTAAGATTCTTACTAGTCAGATATTTTCCTCTGCGGGAAATATGGGGTTTTGAGTCCCTTTCGCTGAGGACGGTGTAGGTCTTGTCTATTCCATAGTTGGTTTTTGGAACGGTACCTGTGCTTATATCAAACTCTGGTTTTATGCATCACCCCACCTCTCCTTCCCCCTTAAGCAGGTATAAGAGTGTTTTCTAAATGTGAGACACTGTTCTCTTTCCTAACTCAGTTCAAGTGTAGCCATGTTTACAGGATCTTCATAAGTGATATCTTATGATAAGTTTCTTTTTCTGTGTGACTTATTTCACTTAGAATCATCGTACCTGAATCCACCCATTTTGCTGCTACTGGTCTTATGACATTGATTTCATGGCTGAGGGATATTCCATCGTACGTAAGTACCACAATTTTTTGAACCATGTTTATATTTTCTGGGATACTTAAGGTGTATCCAAGTTGAGGTCCTTGTATGCAGTGCAGCCCTAAATTTTGGGGTGGCTCTGTCTTATTGATTTTCAGTTTTCCCAAGGTATATTCCCTACACTGGTAGTGCCCTTGGCTCTGTAGCTCTGTTCTTTACTTGTTTTAGGGAACAGAATGCACTCCTCCAGAGAGGCAGTTGGCAATTTACATCCCGCCCATCAGCATAACAAGGCTCCCTGTTCTCCAGGGCCTGTCTTGCCTTTCTTGTTCTTACACATTTTGTGGATGTCCCTTTTGACCGGTGGGAAGTGATACTTCTTTGTAGTGCAGATTTGCATTGCCCGCTTGCTTGCTTGGCCAAAAAGGGCGTATGCGTTTTCTCCTGAATATATTCAGGAGAAAACACATACGCCCTTTTTGACCAAGTGCATCATTGTCGAAGTTGTGCCCCTCTTCCTGTGCTTTAAAGGCGATTCCAACGTACCTCTTGAAATCTGTTTCCTGCTATTCTGCCTCGCTTTCAAGTCTGCCTCGTTGCCTTCCCTCAACAGATTTTTGGACGATAGTTGTCCTTTATTACTCGGCCAGTTTGTGAATTGCTGTGCCCCTGAGCTCCATTTTTCAACTCGTTTTTGGTGAGCTGACCGCAAGTCCAAAATTTTGGTTCAGGACCTATACTGGTTCCCGGTGGGTGGCTGAGAATTTGGTTAATTCTTCTTCCTGCTGGGAAATTACAGTGATATGTGCCCGTCCAAATGCCTAACAGCTACTCTCTCATTGGTTCTCCCTATTCCCTTTCATCCTCTGCCAAATTGGCATCCTGTGCGAACCAAGAGGTTAAAGTGTCTGTCTCTCCAAGTTGGGAGGTTGATAGTAAAGCAGACGGAAAGTCAAACCGGAGCACCAGGAGAGGGACTATGCGTTCAGTTTTAGAAACCTTTCGTATTCACAGTGTGTCCGTTCTCTAGGTTTCCCGCACATGTTATAGCTGTAGTAATATTCCCTTCAACCTGGAGAGTTCGGACCCATGGAATGGGTGCCATGCATTATTGCTTTAAAGGGTCTGCATTTGCTCACCCAATCTCACCAATCGTCTCAGTCCCAAGTGTCCCTCCTTATGCCACATCCAGCTGTCGTTGTAGATAGGGTCATTCCAGCCTTCATCAGAGACCCTGAAGGAATTGTAAAGAATTTCCCAGTTTTTTTGTTTTGTTTTTGAAATTCCTTTTTATAGTGGGTTTGAGCTGATTCTCGCTGCCATGTTTATGCCAGTCTAGACACACTTGATTCCCTTACGGAGACATATCAATACATAGGTTTTAAGATTCTTACTAGTCAGATATTTTCCTCTGCGGGAAATATGGGGTTTTGAGTCCCTTTCGCTGAGGACGGTGTAGGTCTTGTCTATTCCATAGTTGGTTTTTGGAACGGTACCTGTGCTTATATCAAACTCTGGTTTTATGCATCACCCCACCTCTCCTTCCCCCTTAAGCAGGTATAAGAGTGTTTTCTAAATGTGAGACACTGTTCTCTTTCCTAACTCAGTTCAAGTGTAGCCATGTTTACAGGATCTTCATAAGTGATATCTTATGATAAGTTTCTTTTTCTGTGTGACTTATTTCACTTAGAATCATCGTACCTGAATCCACCCATTTTGCTGCTACTGGTCTTATGACATTGATTTCATGGCTGAGGGATATTCCATCGTACGTAAGTACCACAATTTTTTGAACCATGTTTATATTTTCTGGGATACTTAAGGTGTATCCAAGTTGAGGTCCTTGTATGCAGTGCAGCCCTAAATTTTGGGGTGGCTCTGTCTTATTGATTTTCAGTTTTCCCAAGGTATATTCCCTAGACTGGTAGTGCCCTTGGCTCTGTAGCTCTGTTCTTTACTTGTTTTAGGGAACAGAATGCACTCCTCCAGAGAGGCAGTTGGCAATTTACATCCCGCCCATCAGCATAACAAGGCTCCCTGTTCTCCAGGGCCTGTCTTGCCTTTCTTGTTCTTACAAATTTTGTGGATGTCCCTTTTGACCGGTGGGAAGTGATACTTCTTTGTAGTGCAGAGTTGCATTGCCCGCTTGCTTGCTTGGCCAAAAAGGGCGTATGCGTTTTCTCCTGAATATATTCAGGAGAAAACGCATACGCCCTTTTTGGCCAAGTGCATCATTGTCGAAGTTGTGCCCCTCTTCCTGTGCTTTAAAGGCGATTCCAACGTACCTCTTGAAATCTGTTTCCTGCTATTCTGCCTCGCTTTCAAGTCCGCCTCGTTGCCTTCCCTCAACAGATTTTTGGACGATAGTTGTCCTTTATTTCTCGGCCAGTTTGTGAATGGATGTGCCCCTGAGCTCCATTTTTCAACTCGTTTTTGGTGAGCTGACCGCAAGTCCAAAATTTTGGTTCAGGACCTATACTGGTTCCTGGTGGGTTTCTGAGAATTTGGTTAATTCTTCTTCCTGCCGGGAAATTACAGTGATATGTGCCCGTCCAAATGCCTAACAGCTACTCTCTCATTGGTTCTCCCTCTTCCCTTTCATCCTCTGCCAAATTGGCAACCTGTGCGAACCAAGAGGTTAAAGGGGCTGTCTCTCCAAGTTGGGAGGTTGATAGTAAAGCAGACGGAAAGTCAAACCGGAGCACCAGGAGAGGGACTATGCGTTGAGTTTTAGAAACCTTTCGTATTCACAGTGTGTCCGTTCTCTAGGTTTCCCGCACATGTTATAGCTGTAGTAATATTCCCTTCATCCTGGAGAGTTCGGACCCATGGAATGGGTGCCATGCATTATTGCTTTAAAGGGTCTGCATTTGCTCACCCAATCTCACCAATCGTCTCAGTCCCAAGTGTCCCTCCTTATGCCACATCCAGCTGTCGTTGTAGATAGGGTCATTCCAGCCTTCATCAGAGACCCTGAAGGAATTGTAAAGAATTTCCCAGTTTTTTTGTTTTGTTTTTGAAATTCCTTTTTATAGTGGGTTTGAGCTGATTCTCGCTGCCATGTTTATGCCAGTCTAGACACACTTGATTCCCTTACGGAGACATATCAATACATAGGTTTTAAGATTCTTACTAGTCAGATATTTTCCTCTGCGGGAAATATGGGGTTTTGAGTCCCTTTCGCTGAGGACGGTGTAGGTCTTGTCTATTCCATAGTTGGTTTTTGGAACGGTACCTGTGCTTATATCAAACTCTGGTTTTATGCATCACCCCACCTCTCCTTCCCCCTTAAGCAGGTATAAGAGTGTTTTCTAAATGTGAGACACTGTTCTCTTTCCTAACACAGTTCAAGTGTAGCCATGTTTACAGGATCTTCATAAGTGATATCTTATGATAAGTTTCTTTTTCTGTGTGACTTATTTCACTTAGAATCATCGTACCTGAATCCACCCATTTTGCTGCTACTGGTCTTATGACATTGATTTCATGGCTGAGGGATATTCCATCGTACGTAAGTACCACAATTTTTTGAACCATGTTTATATTTTCTGGGATACTTAAGGTGTATCCAAGTTGAGGTCCTTGTATGCAGTGCAGCCCTAAATTTTGGGGTGGCTCTGTCTTATTGATTTTCAGTTTTCCCAAGGTATATTCCCTACACTGGTAGTGCCCTTGGCTCTGTAGCTCTGTTCTTTACTTGTTTTAGGGAACAGAATGCACTCCTCTAGAGAGGCAGTTGGCAATTTACATCCCGCCCATCAGCATAACAAGGCTCCCTGTTCTCCAGGGCCTGTCTTGCCTTTCTTGTTCTTACACATTTTGTGGATGTCCCTTTTGACCGGTGGGAAGTGATACTTCTTTGTAGTGCAGATTTGCATTGCCCGCTTGCTTGCTTGGCCAAAAAGGGCGTATGCGTTTTCTCCTGAATATATTCAGGAGAAAACGCATACGCCCTTTTTGGCCAAGTGCATCATTGTCGAAGTTGTGCCCCTCTTCGTGTGCTTTAAAGGCGATTCCAACGTACCTCTTGAAATCTGTTTCCTGCTATTCTGCCTCGCTTTCAAGTCCGCCTCGTTGCCTTCCCTCAACAGATTTTTGGACGATAGTTGTCCTTTATTACTCGGCCAGTTTGTGAATTGCTGTGCCCCTGAGCTCCATTTTTCAACTCGTTTTTGGTGAGCTGACCGCAAGTCCAAAATTTTGGTTCAGGACCTATACTGGTTCCCGGTGGGTGGCTGAGAATTCGGTTAATTCTTCTTCCTGCCGGGAAATTACAGTGATATGTGCCCGTCCAAATGCCTAACAGCTACTCTCTCATTGGTTCTCCCTCTTCCCTTTCATCCTCTGCCAAATTGGCAACCTGTGCGAACCAAGAGGTTAAAGGGGCTGTCTCTCCAAGTTGGGAGGTTGATAGTAAAGCAGACGGAAAGTCAAACCGGAGCACCAGGAGAGGGACTATGCGTTGAGTTTTAGAAACCTTTCGTATTCACAGTGTGTCCGTTCTCTAGGTTTCCCGCACATGTTATAGCTGTAGTAATATTCCCTTCAACCTGGAGAGTTCGGACCCATGGAATGGGTGCCATGCATTATTGCTTTAAAGGGTCTGCATTTGCTCACCCAATCTCACCAATCGTCTCAGTCCCAAGTGTCCCTCCTTATGCCACATCCAGCTGTCGTTGTAGATAGGGTCATTCCAGCCTTCATCAGAGACCCTGAAGGAATTGTAAAGAATTTCCCAGTTTTTTTGTTTTGTTTTTGAAATTCCTTTTTATAGTGGGTTTGAGCTGATTCTCGCTGCCATGTTTATGCCAGTCTAGACACACTTGATTCCCTTACGGAGACATATCAATACATAGGTTTTAAGATTCTTACTAGTCAGATATTTTCCTCTGCGGGAAATATGGGGTTTTGAGTCCCTTTCGCTGAGGACGGTGTAGGTCTTGTCTATTCCATAGTTGGTTTTTGGAACGGTACCTGTGCTTATATCAAACTCTGGTTTTATGCATCACCCCACCTCTCCTTCCCCCTTAAGCAGGTATAAGAGTGTTTTCTAAATGTGAGACACTGTTCTCTTTCCTAACACAGTTCAAGTGTAGCCATGTTTACAGGATCTTCATAAGTGATATCTTATGATAAGTTTCTTTTTCTGTGTGACTTATTTCACTTAGAATCATCGTACCTGAATCCACCCATTTTGCTGCTACTGGTCTTATGACATTGATTTCATGGCTGAGGGATATTCCATCGTACGTAAGTACCACAATTTTTTGAACCATGTTTATATTTTCTGGGATACTTAAGGTGTATCCAAGTTGAGGTCCTTGTATGCAGTGCAGCCCTAAATTTTGGGGTGGCTCTGTCTTATTGATTTTCAGTTTTCCCAAGGTATATTCCCTACACTGGTAGTGCCCTTGGCTCTGTAGCTCTGTTCTTTACTTGTTTTAGGGAACAGAATGCACTCCTCTAGAGAGGCAGTTGGCAATTTACATCCCGCCCATCAGCATAACAAGGCTCCCTGTTCTCCAGGGCCTGTCTTGCCTTTCTTGTTCTTACACATTTTGTGGATGTCCCTTTTGACCGGTGGGAAGTGATACTTCTTTGTAGTGCAGATTTGCATTGCCCGCTTGCTTGCTTGGCCAAAAAGGGCGTATGCGTTTTCTCCTGAATATATTCAGGAGAAAACGCATACGCCCTTTTTGGCCAAGTGCATCATTGTCGAAGTTGTGCCCCTCTTCGTGTGCTTTAAAGGCGATTCCAACGTACCTCTTGAAATCTGTTTCCTGCTATTCTGCCTCGCTTTCAAGTCCGCCTCGTTGCCTTCCCTCAACAGATTTTTGGACGATAGTTGTCCTTTATTACTCGGCCAGTTTGTGAATTGCTGTGCCCCTGAGCTCCATTTTTCAACTCGTTTTTGGTGAGCTGACCGCAAGTCCAAAATTTTGGTTCAGGACCTATACTGGTTCCCGGTGGGTGGCTGAGAATTCGGTTAATTCTTCTTCCTGCCGGGAAATTACAGTGATATGTGCCCGTCCAAATGCCTAACAGCTACTCTCTCATTGGTTCTCCCTCTTCCCTTTCATCCTCTGCCAAATTGGCAACCTGTGCGAACCAAGAGGTTAAAGGGGCTGTCTCTCCAAGATGGGAGTTTGATAATAAAGCAGACGGAAAGTCAAACCGGAGCACCAGGAGAGGGACTATTCGTTGAGTTTTAGAAACTTTTCGTGTTCACAGTGTGTCCGTTCTCTAGGTTTCCCGCACATGTTATAGCTGTAGTAATATTCCCTTCAACCTGGAGAGTTCGGACCCATGGAATGGGTGCCATGCATTATTGCTTTAAAGGGTCTGCATTTGCTCACCCAATCTCACCAATCGTCTCAGTCCCAAGTGTCCCTCCTTATGCCATATCCAGCTGTCGTTGTAGATAGGGTCATTCCAGCTTTCATCAGAGACCCTGAAGGAATTGTAAAGAATTTCCCAGTTTTTTTGTCTTGTTTTTGAAATTCCTTTTTATAGTGGGTTTGAGCTGATTCTCGCTGCCATGTTTATGCCAGTCTAGACACACTTGATTCCCTTATGGAGACATATCAATACATAGGTTTTAAGATTCTTACTAGTCAGATATTTTCCTCTGCGGGAAATATGGGGTTTTGAGTCCCTTTCGCTGAGGACGGTGTAGGTCTTGTCTATTCCATAGTTGGTTTTTGGAACGGTACCTGTGCTTATATCAAACTCTGGTTTTATGCATCACCCCACCTCTCCTTCCCCCTTAAGCAGGCATAAGAGTGTTTTCTAAATGTGAGACACTGTTCTCTTTCCTAACTCAGTTCAAGTGTAGCCATGTTTACAGGATCTTCATAAGTGATATCTTATGATAAGTTTCTTTTTCTGTGTGACTTATTTCACTTAGAATCATCGTACCTGAATCCACCCATTTTGCTGCTACTGGTCTTATGACATTGATTTCATGGCTGAGGGATATTCCATCGTACGTAAGTACCACAATTTTTTGAACCATGTTTATATTTTCTGGGATACTTAAGGTGTATCCAACTTGAGGTCCTTGTATGCAGTGCAGCCCTAAATTTTGGGGTGGCTCTGTCTTATTGATTTTCAGTTTTCCCAAGGTATATTCCCTAGACTGGTAGTGCCCTTGGCTCTGTAGCTCTGTTCTTTACTTGTTTTAGGGAACAGAATGCACTCCTCCAGAGAGGCAGTTGGCAATTTACATCCCGCCCATCAGCATAACAAGGCTCCCTGTTCTCCAGGGCCTGTCTTGCCTTTCTTGTTCTTACACATTTTGTGGATGTCCCTTTTGACCGGTGGGAAGTGATACTTCTTTGTAGTGCAGATTTGCATTGCCCGCTTGCTTGCTTGGCCAAAAAGGGCGTATGCGTTTTCTCCTGAATATATTCAGGAGAAAACGCATACGCCCTTTTTGGCCAAGTGCATCATTGTCGAAGTTGTGCCCCTCTTCCTGTGCTTTAAAGGCGATTCCAACGTACCTCTTGAAATCTGTTTCCTGCTATTCTGCCTCGCTTTCAAGTCCGCCTCGTTGCGTTCCCCCAACAGATTTTTGGACGATAGTTGTCCTTTATTACTCGGCCAGATTGTGAATTGCTGTGCCCCTGAGCTCCATTTTTCAACTCGTTTTTGGTGAGCTGACCGCAAGTCCAAAATTTTGGTTCAGGACCTATACTGGTTCCCGGTGGGTGGCTGAGAATTTGGTTAATTCTTCTTCCTGCCGGGAAATTACAGTGATATGTGCCCGTCCAAATGCCTAACAGCTACTCTCTCATTGGTTCTCCTTCTTCCCTTTCATCCTCTGCCAAATTGGCAACCTGTGCGAACCAAGAGGTTAAAGGGGCTGTCTCTCCAAGTTGGGAGTTTGATAGTAAAGCAGACGGAAAGTCAAACCGGAGCACCAGGAGAGGGACTATGCGTTGAGTTTTAGAATCCTTTCGTATTCACAGTGTGTCCGTTCTCTAGGTTTCCCGCACATGTTATAGCTGTAGTAATATTCCCTTCAACCTGGAGAGTTCGGACCCATGGAATGGGTGCCATGCATTATTGCTTTAAAGGGTCTGCATTTGCTCAACCAATCTCACCAATCGTCTCAGTCCCAAGTGTCCCTCCTTATGCCACATCCAGCTGTCGTTGTAGATAGGGTCATTCCAGCTTTCATCAGAGACCCTGAAGGAATTGTAAAGAATTTCCCAGTTTTTTTGTTTTGTTTTTGAAATTCCTTTTTATAGTGGGTTTGAGCTGATTCTCGCTGCCAAGTTTATGCCAGTCTAGACACACTTGATTCCCTTACGGAGACATATCAATACATAGGTTTTAAGATTCTTACTAGTCAGATATTTTCCTCTGCGGGAAATATGGGGTTTTGAGTCCCTTTCGCTGAGGACGGTGTAGGTCTTGTCTATTCCATAGTTGGTTTTTGGAACGGTACCTGTGCTTATATCAAACTCTGGTTTTATGCATCACCCCACCTCTCCTTCCCCCTTAAGCAGGTATAAGAGTGTTTTCTAAATGTGAGACACTGTTCTCTTTCCTAACTCAGTTCAAGTGTAGCCATGTTTACAGGATCTTCATAAGTGATATCTTATGATAAGTTTCTTTTTCTGTGTGACTTATTTCACTTAGAATCATCGTACCTGAATCCACCCATTTTGCTGCTACTGGTCTTATGACATTGATTTCATGGCTGAGGGATATTCCATCGTACGTAAGTACCACAATTTTTTGAACCATGTTTATATTTTCTGGGATACTTAAGGTGTATCCAAGTTGAGGTCCTTGTATGCAGTGCAGCCCTAAATTTTGGGGTGGCTCTGTCTTATTGATTTTCAGTTTTCCCAAGGTATATTCCCTACACTGGTAGTGCCCTTGGCTCTGTAGCTCTGTTCTTTACTTGTTTTAGGGAACAGAATGCACTCCTCCAGAGAGGCAGTTGGCAATTTACATCCCGCCCATCAGCATAACAAGGCTCCCTGTTCTCCAGGGCCTGTCTTGCCTTTCTTGTTCTTACACATTTTGTGGATGTCCCTTTTGACAGGTGGGAAGTGATACTTCTTTGTAGTGCAGATTTGCATTGCCCGCTTGCTTGCTTGGCCAAAAAGGGCGTATGCGTTTTCTCCTGAATATATTCAGGAGAAAACGCATACGCCCTTTTTGGCCAAGTGCATCATTGTCGAAGTTGTGCCCCTCTTCGTGTGCTTTAAAGGCGATTCCAACGTACCTCTTGAAATCTGTTTCCTGCTATTCTGCCTCGCTTTCAAGTCCGCCTCGTTGCCTTCCCTCAACAGATTTTTGGACGATAGTTGTCCTTTATTACTCGGCCAGTTTGTGAATTGCTGTGCCCCTGAGCTCCATTTTTCAACTCGTTTTTGGTGAGCTGACCGCAAGTCCAAAATTTTGGTTCAGGACCTATACTGGTTCCCAGTGGGTGGCTGAGAATTCGGTTAATTCTTCTTCCTGCCGGGAAATTACAGTGATATGTGCCCGTCCAAATGCCTAACAGCTACTCTCTCATTGGTTCTCCCTCTTCCCTTTCATCCTCTGCCAAATTGGCAACCTGTGCGAACCAAGAGGTTAAAGGGGCTGTCTCTCCAAGTTGGGAGGTTGATAGTAAAGCAGACGGAAAGTCAAACCGGAGCACCAGGAGAGGGACTATGCGTTGAGTTTTAGAAACCTTTCGTATTCACAGTGTGTCCGTTCTCTAGGTTTCCCGCACATGTTATAGCTGTAGTAATATTCCCTTCAACCTGGAGAGTTCGGACCCATGGAATGGGTGCCATGCATTATTGCTTTAAAGGGTCTGCATTTGCTCACCCAATCTCACCAATCGTCTCAGTCCCAAGTGTCCCTCCTTATGCCACATCCAGCTGTCGTTGTAGATAGGGTCATTCCAGCTTTCATCAGAGACCCTGAAGGAATTGTAAAGAATTTCCCAGTTTTTTTGTCTTGTTTTTGAAATTCCTTTTTATAGTGGGTTTGAGCTGATTCTCGCTGCCATGTTTATGCCAGTCTAGACACACTTGATTCCCTTATGGAGACATATCAATACATAGGTTTTAAGATTCTTACTAGTCAGATATTTTCCTCTGCGGGAAATAAGGGGTTTTGAGTCCCTTTCGCTGAGGACGGTGTAGGTCTTGTCTATTCCATAGTTGGTTTTTGGAACGGTACCTGTGCTTATATCAAACTCTGGTTTTATGCATCACCCCACCTCTCCTTCCCCCTTAAGCAGGTATAAGAGTGTTTTCTAAATGTGAGACACTGTTCTCTTTCCTAACTCAGTTCAAGTGTAGCCATGTTTACAGGATCTTCATAAGTGATATCTTATGATAAGTTTCTTTTTCTGTGTGACTTATTTCACTTAGAATCATCGTAACTGAATCCACCCATTTGGCTGCTACTGGTCTTATGACATTGATTTCATGGCTGTGGGATATTCCATCGTACATAAGTACCACAATTTTTTGAACCATGTTTATATTTTCTGGGATACTTAAGGTGTATCCTAGTTGAGGTCCTTGTATGCAGTGCAGCCCTAAATTTTGGGGTGGCTCTGTCTTATTGATTTTCAGTTTTCCCAAGGTATATTCCCTAGACTGGTAGTGCCCTTGGCTCTGTAGCTCTGTTCTTTACTTGCTTTAGGGAACAGAATGCACTCCTCCAGAGAGGCAGTTGGCAATTTACATCCCGCCCATCAGCATAACAAGGCTCCCTGTTCTCCAGGGCCTGTCTTGCCTTTCTTGTTCTTACACATTTTGTGGATGTCCCTTTTGACCGGTGGGAAGTGATACTTCTTTGTAGTGCAGATTTGCATTGCCCGCTTGCTTGCTTGGCCAAAAAGGGCGTATGCGTTTTCTCCTGAATATATTCAGGAGAAAACGCATACACCCTTTTTGGCCAAGTGCATCATTGTCGAAGTTGTGCCCCTCTTCCTGTGCTTTAAAGGCAATTCCAACGTACCTCTTGAAATCTGTTTCCTGCTATTCTGCCTCGCTTTCAAGTCCGCCTCGTTGCCTTCCCTCAACAGATTTTTGGACGATAGTTGTCCTTTATTACTCGGCCAGTTTGTGAATTGCTGTGCCCCTGAGCTCCATTTTTCAACTCGTTTTTGGTGAGCTGACCGCAAGTCCAAAATTTTGGTTCAGGACCTATACTGGTTCCCGGTGGGTGGCTGAGAATTTGGTTAATTCTTCTTCCTGCTGGGAAATTACAGTGATATGTGCCCGTCCAAATGCCTAACAGCTACTCTCTCATTGGTTCTCCCTCTTCCCTTTCATCCTCTGCCAAATTGGCAACCTGTGCGAACCAAGAGGTTAAAGGGGCTGTCTCTCCAAGTTGGGAGGTTGATAGTAAAGCAGACGGAAAGTCAAACCGGAGCACCAGGAGAGGGACTATGCGTTGAGTTTTAGAAACCTTTCGTATTCACAGTGTGTCCGTTCTCTAGGTTTCCCGCACATGTTATAGCTGTAGTAATATTCCCTTCAACCTGGAGAGTTCGGACCCATGGAATGGGTGCCATGCATTATTGCTTTAAAGGGTCTGCATTTGCTCACCCAATCTCACCAATCGTCTCAGTCCCAAGTGTCCCTCCTTATGCCACATCCAGCTGTCGTTGTAGATAGGGTCATTCCAGATTTCATCAGAGACCCTGAAGGAATTGTAAAGAATTTCCCAGTTTTTTTGTTTTGTTTTTGAAATTCCTTTTTATAGTGGGTTTGAGCTGATTCTCGCTGCCATGTTTATGCCAGTCTAGACACACTTGATTCCCTTACGGAGACATATCAATACATAGGTTTTAAGATTCTTACTAGTCAGATATTTTCCTGTGCGGAAAATATGGTGTTTTGAGTCCCTTTCACTGAGGACGGTGTAGGTCTTGTCTATTCCATAGTTGGTTTTTGGAACGGTACCTGTGCTTATATCAAACTCTGGTTTTATGCATCACCCCACCTCTCCTTCCCCCTTAAGCAGGTATAAGAGTGTTTTCTAAATGTGAGACACTGTTCTCTTTCCTAACTCAGTTCAAGTGTAGCCATGTTTACAGGATCTTCATAAGTGATATCTTATGATAAGTTTCTTTTTCTGTGTGACTTATTTCACTTAGAATCATCGTACCTGAATCCACCCATTTTGCTGCTACTGGTCTTATGACATTGATTTCATGGCTGAGGGATATTCCATCGTACGTAAGTACCACAATTTTTTGAACCATGTTTATATTTTCTGGGATACTTAAGGTGTATCCAAGTTGAGGTCCTTGTATGCAGTGCAGCCCTAAATATTGGGGTGGCTCTGTCTTATTGATTTTCAGTTTTCCCAAGGTATATTCCCTAGACTGGTAGTGCCCTTGGCTCTGTAGCTCTGTTCTTTACTTGTTTTAGGGAACAGAATGCACTCCTCCAGAGAGGCAGTTGGCAATTTACATCCCGCCCATCAGCATAACAAGGCTCCCTGTTCTCCAGGGCCTGTCTTGCCTTTCTTGTTCTTACACATTTTGTGGATGTCCCTTTTGACCGGTGGGAAGTGCTACTTCTTTGTAGTGCAGATTTGCATTGCCCGCTTGCTTGCTTGGCCAAAAAGGGCGTATGCGTTTTCTCCTGAATATATTCAGGAGAAAACACATACGCCCTTTTTGACCAAGTGCATCATTGTCGAAGTTGTGCCCCTCTTCGTGTGCTTTAAAGGCGATTCCAACGTACCTCTTGAAATCTGTTTCCTGCTATTCTGCCTCGCTTTCAAGTCCGCCTCGTTGCCTTCCCTCAACAGATTTTTGGACGATAGTTGTCCTTTATTACTCGGCCAGTTTGTGAATTGCTGTGCCCCTGAGCTCCATTTTTCAACTCGTTTTTGGTGAGCTGACCGCAAGTCCAAAATTTTGGTTCAGGACCTATACTGGTTCCCGGTGGGTGGCTGAGAATTTGGTTAATTCTTCTTCCTGCCGGGAAATTACAGTGATATGTGCCCGTCCAAATGCCTAACAGCTACTCTCTCATTGGTTCTCCCTCTTCCCTTTCATCCTCTGCCAAATTGGCAACCTGTGCGAACCAAGAGGTTAAAGGGGCTGTCTCTCCAAGTTGGGAGGTTGATAGTAAAGCAGACGGAAAGTCAAACCGGAGCACCAGGAGAGGGACTATGCGTTGAGTTTTAGAAACCATTCGTATTCACAGTGTGTCCGTTCTCTAGGTTTCCCGCACATGTTATAGCTGTAGTAATATTCCCTTCAACCTGGAGAGTTCGGACCCATGGAATGGGTGCCATGCATTATTGCTTTAAAGGGTCTGCATTTGCTCACCCAATCTCACCAATCGTCTCAGTCCCAAGTGTCCCTCCTTATGCCACATCCAGCTGTCGTTGTAGATAGGGTCATTCCAGCTTTCATCAGAGACCCTGAAGGAATTGTAATGAATTTCCCAGTTTTTTTGTTTTGTTTTTGAAATTCCTTTTTATAGTGGGTTTGAGCTGATTCTCGCTGCCATGTTTATGCCAGTCTAGACACACTTGATTCCCTTACGGAGACATATCAATACATAGGTTTTAAGATTCTTACTAGTCAGATATTTTCCTCTGCGGGAAATATGGGGTTTTGAGTCCCTTTCGCTGAGGACGGTGTAGGTCTTGTCTATTCCATAGTTGGTTTTTGGAACGGTACCTGTGCTTATATCAAACTCTGGTTTTATGCATCACCCCACCTCTCCTTCCCCCTTAAGCAGGTATAAGAGTGTTTTCTAAATGTGAGACACTGTTCTCTTTCCTAACTCAGTTCAAGTGTAGCCATGTTTACAGGATCTTCATAAGTGATATCTTATGATAAGTTTCTTTTTCTGTGTGACTTATTTCACTTAGAATCATCGTACCTGAATCCACCCATTTTGCTGCTACTGGTCTTATGACATTGATTTCATGGCTGAGGGATATTCCATCGTACGTAAGTACCACAATTTTTTGAACCATGTTTATATTTTCTGGGATACTTAAAGTGTATCCAAGTTGAGGTCCTTGTATGCAGTGCAGCCCTAAATTTTGGGGTGGCTCTGTCTTATTGATTTTCAGTTTTCCCAAGGTATATTCCCTACACTGGTAGTGCCCTTGGCTCTGTAGCTCTGTTCTTTACTTGTTTTAGGGAACAGAATGCAATCCTCCAGAGAGGCAGTTGGCAATTTACATCCCGCCCATCAGCATAACAAGGCTCCCTGTTCTCCAGGGCCTGTCTTGCCTTTCTTGTTCTTACACATTTTGTGGATGTCCCTTTTGACCGGTGGGAAGTGATACTTCTTTGTAGTGCAGATTTGCATTGCCCGCTTGCTTGCTTGGCCAAAAAGGGCGTATGCGTTTTCTCCTGAATATATTCAGGAGAAAACGCATACGCCCTTTTTGGCCAAGTGCATCATTGTCGAAGTTGTGCCCCTCTTCCTGTGCTTTAAAGGCGATTCCAACGTACCTCTTGAAATCTGTTTCCTGCTATTCTGCCTCGCTTTCAAGTCCGCCTCGTTGCCTTCCCTCAACAGATTTTTGGACGATAGTTGTCCTTTATTACTCGGCCAGATTGTGAATTGCAGTGCCCCTGAGCTCCGTTTTTCAACTCGTTTTTGGTGAGCTGACCGCAAGTCCAAAATTTTGGTTCAGGACCTATACTGGTTCCCGGTGGGTGGCTGAGAATTTGGTTAATTCTTCTTCCTTCCGGGAAATTACAGTGATATGTGCCCGTCCAAATGCCTAACAGCTACTCTCTCATTGGTTCTCCCTCTTCCCTTTCATCCTCTGCCAAATTGGCAACCTGTGCGAACCAAGAGGTTAAAGGGGCTGTCTCTCCAAGTTGGGAGGTTGATAGTAAAGCAGACGGAAAGTCAAACCGGAGCACCAGGAGAGGGACTATGCGTTGAGTTTTAGAAACCTTTCGTATTCACAGTGTGTCCGTTCTCTAGGTTTCCTGCACATGTTATAGCTGTAGTAATATTCCCTTCAACCTGGAGAGTTCGGACCCATGGAATGGGTGCCATGCATTATTGCTTTAAAGGGTCTGCATTTGCTCACCCAATCTCACCAATCGTCTCAGTCCCAAGTGTCCCTCCTTATGCCACATCCAGCTGTCGTTGTAGATAGGGTCATTCCAGCTTTCATCAGAGACCCTGAAGGAATTGCAAAGAATTTCCCAGTTTTTTTGTTTTGTTTTTGAAATTCCTTTTTATAGTGGGTTTGAGCTGATTCTCGCTGCCATGTTTATGCCAGTCTAGACACACTTGATTCCCTTACGGAGACATATCAATACATAGGTTTTAAGATTCTTACTAGCCAGATATTTTCCTCTGTGGGAAATATGGGGTTTTGAGTACCTTTCGCTGAAGACGGTGTAGGTCTTGTCTATTCCATAGTTGGTTTTTGGAACGGTACCTGTGCTTATATCAAACTCTGGTTTTATGCATCACCCCACCTCTCCTTCCCCCTTAAGCAGGTATAAGAGTGTTTTCTAAATGTGAGACACTGTTCTCTTTCCTAACTCAGTTCAAGTGTAGTCATGTTTACAGGATCTTCATAAGTGATATCTTATGATAAGTTTCTTTTTCTGTGTGACTTATTTCACTTAGAATCATCGTACCTGAATCCACCCATTTTGCTGCTACTGGTCTTATGACATTGATTTCATGGCTGAGGGATATTCCATCGTACGTAAGTACCACAATTTTTTGAACCATGTTTATATTTTCTGGGATACTTAAGGTGTATCCAAGTTGAGGCCCTTGTATGCAGTGCAGCCCTAAATTTTGGGGTGGCTCTGTCTTATTGATTTTCAGTTTTCCCAAGGTATATTCCCTAGACTGGTAGTGCCCTTGGCTCTGTAGCTCTGTTCTTTACTTGTTTTAGGGAACAGAATGCACTCCTCCAGAGAGGCAGTTGGCAATTTACATCCCGCCCATCAGCAAAACAAGGCTCCCTGTTCTCCAGGGCCTGTCTTGCCTTTCTTGTTCTTACACATTTTGTGGATATCCCTTTTGACCGGTGGGAAGTGATACTTCTTTGTAGTGCAGATTTGCATTGCCCGCTTGCTTGCTTGGCCAAAAAGGGCGTATGCGTTTTCTCCTGAATATATTCAGGAGAAAACGCATACGCCCTTTTTGGCCAAGTGCATCATTGTCGAAGTTGTGCCCCTCTTCCTGTGCTTTAAAGGCGATTCCAACGTACCTCTTGAAATCTGTTTCCTGCTATTCTGCCTCGCTTTCAAGTCCGCCTCGTTGCCTTCCCTCAACAGATTTTTGGACGATAGTTGTCCTTTATTACTCGGCCAGTTTGTGAATTGCTGTGCCCCTGAGCCCCATTTTTCAACTCGTTTTTGGTGAGCTGACCGCAAGTCCAAAATTTTGGTTCAGGACCTATACTGGTTCCCGGTGGGTGGCTGAGAATTTGGTTAATTCTTCTTCCTGCCGGGAAATTACAGTGATATGTGCCCGTCCAAATGCCTAACAGCTACTCTCTCATTGGTTCTCCCTCTTCCCTTTCATCCTCTGCCAAATTGGCAACCTGTGCGAACCAAGAGGTTAAAGGGGCTGTCTCTCCAAGTTGGGAGGTTGATAGTAAAGCAGACGGAAAGTCAAACCGGAGCACCAGGAGAGGGACTATGCGTTGAGTTTTAGAAACCTTTCGTATTCACAGTGTGTCCGTTCTCTAGGTTTCCCGCACATGTTATAGCTGTAGTAATATTCCCTTCAACCTGGAGAGTTCGGACCCATGGAATGGGTGCCATGCATTATTGCTTTAAAGGGTCTGCATTTGCTCACCCAATCTCACCAATCGTCTCAGTCCCAAGTGTCCCTCCTTATGCCACATCCAGCTGTCGTTGTAGATAGGGTCATTCTAGCCTTCATCAGAGACCTTGAAGGAATTGTAAAGAATTTCCCAGTTTTTTTGTTTTGTTTTTGAAATTCCTTTTTATAGTGGGTTTGAGCTGATTCTCGCTGCCATGTTTATGCCAGTCTAGACACACTTGATTCCCTTACGGAGACATATCAATACATAGGTTTTAGATTCTTACTAGTCAGATATTTTCCTCTGCGGGAAATATGGGGTTTTGAGTCCCTTTCGCTGAGGACGGTGTAGGTCTTGTCTATTCCATAGTTGGTTTTTGGAACGGTACCTGTGCTTATATCAAACTCTGGTTTTATGCATCACCCCACCTCTCCTTCCCCCTTAAGCAGGTATAAGAGTGTTTTCTAAATGTGAGACACTGTTCTCTTTCCTAACTCAGTTCAAGTGTAGCCATGTTTACAGGATCTTCATAAGTGATATCTTATGATAAGTTTCTTTTTCTGTGTGACTTATTTCACTTAGAATCATCGTACCTGAATCCACCCATTTTGCTGCTACTGGTCTTATGACATTGATTTCATGGCTGAGGGATATTCCATCGTACGTAAGTACCACAATTTTTTGAACCATGTTTATATTTTCTGGGATACTTAAGGTGTATCCAAGTTGAGGTCCTTGTATGCAGTGCAGCCCTAAATTTTGGGGTGGCTCTGTCTTATTGATTTTCAGTTTTCCCAAGGTATATTCCCTAGACTGGTAGTGCCCTTGGCTCTGTAGCTCTGTTCTTTACTTGTTTTAGGGAACAGAATGCACTCCTCCAGAGAGGCAGTTGGCAATTTACATCCCGCCCATCAGCATAACAAGGCTCCCTGTTCTCCAGGGCCTGTCTTGCCTTTCTTGTTCTTACACATTTTGTGGATGTCCCTTTTGACCGGTGGGAAGTGCTACTTCTTTGTAGTGCAGATTTGCATTGCCCGCTTGCTTGCTTGGCCAAAAAGGGCGTATGCGTTTTCTCCTGAATATATTCAGGAGAAAACGCATACGCCCTTTTTGGCCAAGTGCATCATTGTCGAAGTTGTGCCCCTCTTCCTGTGCTTTAAAGGCGATTCCAACGTACCTCTTGAAATCTGTTTCCTGCTATTCTGCCTCGCTTTCAAGTCCGCCTCGTTGCCATCCCTCAACAGATTTTTGGACGATAGTTGTCCTTTATTACTCGGCCAGTTTGTGAATTGCTGTGCCCCTGAGCTCCATTTTTCAACTCGTTTTTGGTGAGCTGACCGCAAGTCCAAAATTTTGGTTCAGGAACTATACTGGTTCCCGGTGGGTGGCTGAGAATTTGGTTAATTCTTCTTCCTGCCGGGAAATTACAGTGATATGTGCCCGTCCAAATGCCTAACAGCTACTCTCTCATTGGTTCTCCCTCTTCCCTTTCATCCTCTGCCAAATTGGCAACCTGTGCGAACCAAGAGGTTAAAGGGGCTGTCTCTCCAAGTTGGGAGGTTGATAGTAAAGCAGACGGAAAGTCAAACCGGAGCACCAGGAGAGGGACTATGCGTTGAGTTTTAGAAACCTTTCGTATTCACAGTGTGTCCGTTCTCTAGGTTTCCCGCACATGTTATAGCTGTAGTAATATTCCCTTCAACCTGGAGAGTTCGGACCCATGGAATGGGTGCCATGCATTATTGCTTTAATGGGTCTGCATTTGCTCACCCAATCTCACCAATCGTCTCAGTCCCAAGTGTCCCTCCTTATGCCACATCCAGCTGTCGTTGTAGATAGTGTCATTCCAGGCTTCATCAGAGACCCTGAAGGAATTGTAAAGAATTTCCCAGTTTTTTTGTTTTGTTTTTGAAATTCCTTTTTATAGTGGGTTTGAGCTGATTCTCGCTGCCATGTTTATGCCAGTCTAGACACACTTGATTCCCTTACGGAGACATATCAATATATAGGTTTTAAGATTCTTACTAGTCAGATATTTTCCTCTGTGGGAAATATGGGGTTTTGAGTCCCTTTCGCTGAGGACGGTGTAGGTCTTGTCTATTCCATAGTTGGTTTTTGGAACGGTACCTGTGCTTATATCAAACTCTGGTTTTATGCATCACCCCACCTCTCCTTCCCCCTTAAGCAGGTATAAGAGTGTTTTCTAAATGTGAGACACCTTTCTCTTTCCTAACTCAGTTCAAGTGTAGCCATGTTTACAGGATCTTCATAAGTGATATCTTATGATAAGTTTCTTTTTCTGTGTGACTTATTTCACTTAGAATCATCGTACCTGAATCCACCCATTTTGCTGCTACTGGTCTTATGACATTGATTTCATGGCTGAGGGATATTCCATCGTACGTAAGTACCACAATTTTTTGAACCATGTTTATATTTTCTGGGATACTTAAGGTGTATCCAAGTTGAGGTCCTTGTATGCAGTGCAGCCTTAAATTTTGGGGTGGCTCTGTCTTATTGATTTTCAGTTTTCCCAAGGTATATTCCCTAGACTGGTAGTGCCCTTGGCTCTGTAGCTCTGTTCTTTACTTGTTTTAGGGAACAGAATGCACTCCTCCAGAGAGGCAGTTGGCAATTTACATCCCGCCCATCAGCATAACAAGGCTCCCTGTTCTCCAGGGCCTGTCTTGCCTTTCTTGTTCTTACACATTTTGTGGATGTCCCTTTTGACCGGTGGGAAGTGATACTTCTTTGTAGTGCAGATTTGCATTGCCCGCTTGCTTGCTTGGCCAAAAAGGGCGTATGCGTTTTCTCCTGAATATATTCATGAGGAAACGCATACCCCCTTTTTGGCCAAGAGCATCATTGTCGAAGTTGTGCCCCTCTTCCTGTGCTTTAAAGGCGATTCCAACGTACCTCTTGAAATCTGTTTCCTGCTATTCTGCCTCGCTTTCAAGTCCGCCTCGTTGCCTTCCCTCAACAGATTTTTGGACGATAGTTGTCCTTTATTACTCGGCCAGTTTGTGAATTGCTGTGCCCCTGAGCTCCATTTTTCTTTTTTTTTTTTTTTTTTTTTTTTTTTTTTTTTTTTTTTTTTTTTTTTTTTTTTTTTTTTTTTTTTTGCAGTACGCGGGCCTCTCACTGTTGTGGCCTCTCCCGTTGCGGAGCACAGGCTCCGGACGCGCAGGCTCAGCGGCCATGGCTCACGGGCCCAGCCGCTCCGCGGCATGTGGGATCTTCCCGGACCGGGGCACGAACCTGTGTCCCCTGCATCGGCAGGCGGACTCTCAACCACTGCGCCACCAGGGAAGCCCCTGAGCTCCATTTTTCAACTCGTTTTTGGTGAGCTGACCGCAAGTCCAAAATTTTGGTTCAGGAACTATACTGGTTCCCGGTGGGTGGCTGAGAATTTGGTTAATTCTTCTTCCTGCCGGGAAATTACAGTGATATGTGCCCGTCCAAATGCCTAACAGCTACTCTCTCATTGGTTCTCCCTCTTCCCTTTCATCCTCTGCCAAATTGGCAACCTGTGCGAACCAAGAGGTTAAAGGGGCTGTCTCTCCAAGTTGGGAGGTTGATAGTAAAGCAGACGGAAAGTCAAACCGGAGCACCAGGAGAGGGACTATTCGTTGAGTTTTAGAAACCTTTCGTATTAACAGTGTGTCCGTTCTCTAGGTTTCCCGCACATGTTATAGCTGTAGTAATATTCCCTTCAACCTGGAGAGTTCGGACCCATGGAATGGGTGCCATGCATTATTGCTTTAAAGGGTCTGCATTTGCTCACCCAATCTCACCAATCGTCTCAGTCCCAAGTGTCCCTCCTTATGCCACATCCAGCTGTCGTTGTAGATAGGGTTATTCCAGCCTTCATCAGAGACCCTGAAGGAATTGTAAAGAATTTCCCAGTTTTTTTGTTTTGTTTTTGAAATTCCTTTTTATAATGGGTTTGAGCTGATTCTCGCTGCCATGTTTATGCCAGTCTAGACACACTTGATTCCCTTACGGAGACATATCAATACATAGGTTTTAAGATTCTTACTAGTCAGATATTTTCCTCTGCGGGAAATATGGGGTTTTGAGTCCCTTTCGCTGAGGACGGTGTAGGTCTTGTCTATTCCATAGTTGGTTTTTGGAACGGTACCTGTGCTTATATCAAACTCTGGTTTTATGCATCACCCCACCTCTCCTTCCCCCTTAAGCAGGTATAAGAGTGTTTTCTAAATGTGAGACACTGTTCTCTTTCCTAACTCAGTTCAAGTGTAGCCATGTTTACAGGATCTTCATAAGTGATATCTTATGATAAGTTTCTTTTTCTGTGTGACTTATTTCACTTAGAATCATCGTACCTGAATCCACCCATTTTGCTGCTACTGGTCTTATGACATTGATTTCATGGCTGAAGGATATTCCATCGTACGTAAGTACCACAATTTTTTGAACCATGTTTATATTTTCTGGGATACTTAAGGTGTATCCAAGTTGAGGTCCTTGTATGCAGTGCAGCCCTAAATTTTGGGGTGGCTCTGTCTTATTGATTTTCAGTTTTCCCAAGGTATATTCCCTAGACTGGTAGTGCCCTTTCTCTGTAGCTCTGTTCTTTACTTGTTTTAGGGAACAGAATGCACTCCTCCAGAGAGGCAGTTGGCAATTTACATCCCGCCCATCAGCATAACAAGGCTCCCTGTTCTCCAGGGCCTGTCTTGCCTTTCTTGTTCTTACACATTTTGTGGATGTCCCTTTTGACCGGTGGGAAGTGATACTTCTTTGTAGTGCAGATTTGCATTGCCCGCTTGCTTGCTTGGCCAAAAAGGGCGTATGCGTTTTGTCCTGAATATATTCAGGAGAAAACGCATACGCCCTTTTTGGCCAAGTGCATCATTGTCGAAGTTGTGCCCCTCTTCCTGTGCTTTAAAGGCGATTCCAACGTACCTCTTGAAATCTGTTTCCTGCTATTCTGCCTCGCTTTCAAGTCCGCCTCGTTGCCTTCCCTCAACAGATTTTTGGACGATAGTTGTCCTTTATTACTCGGCCAGTTTGTGAATTGCTGTGCCCCTGAGCTCCATTTTTCAACTCGTTTTTGGTGAGCTGACCGCAAGTCCAAAATTTTGGTTCAGGACCTATACTGGTTCCCGGTGGGTGGCTGAGAATTTGGTTAATTCTTCTTCCTGCCGGGAAATTAAGGTGATATGTGCCCGTCCAAATGCCTAACAGCTACTCTCTCATTGGTTCTCCCTCTTCCCTTTCATCCACTGACAAATTGGCTACCTGTGCGAACCAAGAGGTTAAAGGGGCTGTCTCTCCAAGTTGGGAGGTTGATAGTAAAGCAGACGGAAAGTCAAACCGGAGCACCAGGAGAGGGACTATGCGTTGAGTTTTAGAAACCTTTCGTATTCACAGTGTGTCCGTTCTCTAGGTTTCCCGCACATGTTATAGCTGTAGTAATATTCCCTTCTACCTGGAGAGTTCGGACCCATGGAATGGGTGCCATGCATTATTGCTTTAAAGGGTCTGCATTTGCTCACCCAATCTCACCAATCGTCTCAGTCCCAAGTGTCCCTCCTTATGCCACATCCAGCTGTCCTTGTAGATAGGGTCATTCCAGCTTTCATCAGAGACCCTGAAGGAATTGTAAAGAATTTCCCAGTTTTTTTGTTTTGTTTTTGAAAATCCTTTTTATAGTGGGTTTGAGCTGATTCTCGCTGCCATGTTTATGCCAGTCTAGACACACTTGATTCCCTTATGGAGACATATCAATACATAGGTTTTAAGATTCTTACTAGTCAGATACTTTCCTCTGCGGGAAATATGGGGTTTTGAGTCCCTTTCACTGAGGATGGTGTAGGTCTTGTCTATTCCATAGTTGGTTTTTGGAACGGTACCTGTGCTTATATCAAACTCTGGTTTTATGCATCACCCCACCTCTCCTTCCCCCTTAAGCAGGTATAAGAGTGTTTTCTAAATGTGAGACACTGTTCTCTTTCCTAACTCAGTTCAAGTGTAGCCATGTTTACAGGATCTTCATAAGTGATATCTTATGATAAGTTTCTTTTTCTGTGTGACTTATTTCACTTAGAATCATCGTACCTGAATCCACCCATTTTGCTGCTACTGGTCTTATGACATTGATTTCATGGCTGAGGGATATTCCATCGTACGTAAGTACCACAATTTTTTGAACCATGTTTATATTTTCTGGGATACTTAAGGTGTATCCAAGTTGAGGTCCTTGTATGCAGTGCAGCCCTAAATTTTGGGGTGGCTCTGTCTTATTGATTTTCAGTTTTCCCAAGGTATATTCCCTAGACTGGTAGTGCCCTTGGCTCTGTAGCTCTGTTCTTTACTTGTTTTAGGGAACAGAATGCACTCCTCCAGAGAGGCAGTTGGCAATTTACATCCCGCCCATCAGCATAACAAGGCTCCCTGTTCTCCAGGGCCTGTCTTGCCTTTATTGTTCTTACACATTTTGTGGATGTCCCTTTTGACCGGTGGGAAGTGATACTTCTTTGTAGTGCAGATTTGCATTGCCCGCTTGATTGCTTGGCCAAAAAGGGCGTATGCGTTTTCTCCTGAATATATTCAGGAGAAAACGCATACGCCCTTTTTGGCCAAGTGCATCATTGTCGAAGTTGTGCCCCTCTTCCTGTGCTTTAAAGGTGATTCCAACGTACCTCTTGAAATCTGTTTCCTGCTATTCTGCCTCGCTTTCAAGTCCGCCTCGTTGCCTTACCTCAACAGATTTTTGGACGATAGTTGTCCTTTATTACTCGGCCAGTTTGTGAATTGCTGTGCCCCTGAGCCCCATTTTTCAATTCGTTTTTGGTGAGCTGACCGCAAGTCCAAAATTTTGGTTCAGGACCTATACTGGTTCCCGGTGGGTGTCTGAGAATTTGGTTAATTCTTCTTCCTGCCGGGAAATTACAGTGATATGTGCCCGTCCAAATGCCTAACAGCTACTCTCTCATTGGTTCTCCCTCTTCCCTTTCATCCTCTGCCAAATTGGCAACCTGTGCGAACCAAGAGGTTAAAGGGGCTGTCTCTCCAAGTTGGGAGGTTGATAGTAAAGCAGACGGAAAGTCAAACCGGAGCACCAGGAGAGGGACTATGCATTGAGTTTTAGAAACCTTTCGTATTCACAGTGTGTCCATTCTCTAGGTTTCCCGCACATGTTATAGCTGTAGTAATATTCCCTTCTACCTGGAGAGTTCGGACCCATGGAATGGGTGCCATGCATTATTGCTTTAAAGGGTCTGCATTTGCTCACCCAATCTCACCGATCGTCTCAGTCCCAAGTGTCCCTCCTTATGCCACATCCAGCTGTCGTTGTAGATAGGGTCATTCCAGCCTTCATCAGAGACCCTGAAGGAATTGTAAAGAATTTCCCCGTTTTTTTGTGTTGTTTTTGAAATTCCTTTTTATAGTGGGTTTCAGCGGATTCTCGCTGCCATGTTTATGCCAGTCTAGACACACTTGATTCCCTTACGGAGACATATCAATATATAGGTTTTAAGATTCTTACTAGTCAGATATTTTCCTCTGCGGGAAATATGGGGTTTTGAGTCCCTTTCACTGAGGACGGTGTAGGTCTTGTCTATTCCATAGTTGGTTTTTGGAACGGTACCTGTGCTTATATCAAACTCTGGTTTTATGCATCACCCCACCTCTCCTTCCCCCTTAAGCAGGTATAAGAGTTTTTTCTAAATGTGAGACACTGTTCTCTTTCCTAACTCAGTTCAAGTGTAGCCATGTTTACAGGATCTTCATAAGTGATATCTTATGATAAGTTTCTTTTTCTGTGTGACTTATTTCACTTAGAATCATCGTACCTGAATCCACCCACTTTGCTGCTACTGGTCTTATGACATTGATTTCATGGCTGAGGGATATTCCATCGTACGTAAGTACCACAATTTTTTGAACCATGTTTATATTTTCTGGGATACTTAAGGTGTATCCAAGTTGAGGTCCTTGTATGCAGTGCAGCCCTAAATTTTGGGGTGGCTCTGTCTTATTGATTTTCAGTTTTCCCAAGGTATATTCCCTAGACTGGTAGTGCCCTTGGCTCTGTAGCTCTGTTCTTTACTTGTTTTAGGGAACAGAATGCACTCCTCCAGAGAGGCAGTTGGCAATTTACATCCTGCCCATCAGCATAACAAGGCTCCCTGTTCTCCAGGGCCTGTCTTGTCTTTCTGGTTTTTACACATTTTGTGGATGTCCCTTTTGACCGGTGGGAAGTGATACTTCTTTGTAGTGCAGATTTGCATTGCCCGCTTGCTTGCTTGGCCAAAAAGGGCGTATGCGTTGTCTCCTGAATATATTCAGGAGAAAACGCATACGCCCTTTTTGGCCAAGTGCATCATTGTCGAAGTTGTGCCCCTCTTCCTGTGCTTTAAAGGCGATTCCAACGTACCTCTTGAAATCTGTTTCCTGCTATTCTGCCTCGCTTTCAAGTCCGCCTCGTTGCCTTCCCTCAACAGATTTTTGGACGATAGTTGTCCTTTATTACTCGGCCAGTTTGTGAATTGCTGTGCCCCTGAGCTCCGTTTTTCAACTCGTTTTTGGTGAGGTGACCGCAAGTCCAAAATTTTGGTTCAGGACCTATACTGGTTCCCGGTGGGTGGCTGAGAATTTGGTTAATTCTTCTTCCTGCCGGGAAATTAAGGTGATATGTGCCCGTCCAAATGCCTAACAGCTACTCTCTCATTGGTTCTCCCTCTTCCCTTTCATCCTCTGCCAAATTGGCAACCTGTGCGAACCAAGAGGTTAAAGGGGCTGTCTCTCCAAGTTGGGAGGTTGATAGTAAAGCAGACGGAAAGTCAAACCGGAGCACCAGGAGAGGGACTATTCGTTGAGTTTTAGAAACCTTTCGTATTCACAGTGTGTCCGTTCTCTAGGTTTCCCGCACATGTTATAGCTGTAGTAATATTCCCTTCTACCTGGAGAGTTCGGACCCATGGAATGGGTGCCATGCATTATTGCTTTAAAGGGTCTGCATTTGCTCACCCAATCTCACCAATCGTCTCAGTCCCAAGTGTCCCTCCTTATGCCACATCCAGCTGTCCTTGTAGATAGGGTCATTCCAGCTTTCATCAGAGACCCTGAAGGAATTGTAAAGAATTTCCCAGTTTTTTTGTTTTGTTTTTGAAAATCCTTTTTATAGTGGGTTTGAGCTGATTCTCGCTGCCATGTTTATGCCAGTCTAGACACACTTGATTCCCTTATGGAGACATATCAATACATAGGTTTTAAGATTCTTACTAGTCAGATACTTTCCTCTGCGGGAAATATGGGGTTTTGAGTCCCTTTCACTGAGGACGGTGTAGGTCTTGTCTATTCCATAGTTGGTTTTTGGAACGGTACCTGTGCTTATATCAAACTCTGGTTTTATGCATCACCCCACCTCTCCTTCCCCCTTAAGCAGGTATAAGAGTGTTTTCTAAATGTGAGACACTGTTCTCTTTCCTAACTCAGTTCAAGTGTAGCCATGTTTACAGGATCTTCATAAGTGATATCTTATGATAAGTTTCTTTTTCTGTGTGACTTATTTCACTTAGAATCATCGTACCTGAATCCACCCATTTTGCTGCTACTGGTCTTATGACATTGATTTCATGGCTGAGGGATATTCCATCGTACGTAAGTACCACAATTTTTTGAACCATGTTTATATTTTCTGGGATACTTAAGGTGTATCCAAGTTGAGGTCCTTGTATGCAGTGCAGCCCTAAATTTTGGGGTGGCTCTGTCTTATTGATTTTCAGTTTTCCCAAGGTATATTCCCTACACTGGTAGTGCCCTTGGCTCTGTAGCTCTGTTCTTTACTTGTTGTAGGGAACAGAATGCACTCCTCCAGAGAGGCAGTTGGCAATTTACATCCCGCCCATCAGCATAACAAGGCTCCCTGTTCTCCAGGGCCTGTCTTGCCTTTATTGTTCTTACACATTTTGTGGATGTCCCTTTTGACCGGTGGGAAGTGATACTTCTTTGTAGTGCAGATTTGCATTGCCCGCTTGATTGCTTGGCCAAAAAGGGCGTATGCGTTTTCTCCTGAATATATTCAGGAGAAAATGCATACGCCCTTTTTGGCCAAGTGCATCATTGTTGAAGTTGTGCCCCTCTTCCTGTGCTTTAAAGGTGATTCCAACGTACCTCTTGAAATCTGTTTCCTGCTATTCTGCCTCGCTTTCAAGTCCGCCTCGTTGCCTTACCTCAACAGATTTTTGGACGATAGTTGTCCTTTATTACTCGGCCAGTTTGTGAATTGCTGTGCCCCTGAGCCCCATTTTTCAACTCGTTTTTGGTGAGCTGACCGCAAGTCCAAAATTTTGGCTCAGGACCTATACTGGTTCCCGGTGGGTGGCTGAGAATTTGGTTAATTCTTCTTCCTGCCGGGAAATTACAGTGATATGTGCCCGTCCAAATGCCTAACAGCTACTCTCTCATTGGTTCTCCCTCTTCCCTTTCATCCTCTGCCAAATTGGCAACCTGTGCGAACCAAGAGGTTAAAGGGGCTGTCTCTCCAAGTTGGGAGGTTGATAGTAAAGCAGACGGAAAGTCAAACCGGAGCACCAGGAGAGGGACTATGCGTTGAGTTTTAGAAACCTTTCGTATTCACAGTGTGTCCGTTCTCTAGGTTTCCCGCACATGTTATAGCTGTAGTAATATTCCCTTCTACCTGGAGAGTTCGGACCCATGGAATGGGTGCCATGCATTATTGCTTTAAAGGGTCTGCATTTGCTCACCCAATCTCACCAATCGTCTCAGTCCCAAGTGTCCCTCCTTATGCCACATCCAGCTGTCCTTGTAGATAGGGTCATTCCAGCTTTCATCAGAGACCCTGAAGGAATTGTAAAGAATTTCCCAGTTTTTTTGTTTTGTTTTTGAAAATCCTTTTTATAGTGGGTTTGAGCTGATTCTCGCTGCCATGTTTATGCCAGTCTAGACACACTTGATTCCCTTATGGAGACATATCAATACATAGGTTTTAAGATTCTTACTAGTCAGATACTTTCCTCTGCGGGAAATATGGGGTTTTGAGTCCCTTTCACTGAGGACGGTGTAGGTCTTGTCTATTCCATAGTTGGTTTTTGGAACGGTACCTGTGCTTATATCAAACTCTGGTTTTATGCATCACCCCACCTCTCCTTCCCCCTTAAGCAGGTATAAGAGTGTTTTCTAAATGTGAGACACTGTTCTCTTTCCTAACTCAGTTCAAGTGTAGCCATGTTTACAGGATCTTCATAAGTGATATCTTATGATAAGTTTCTTTTTCTGTGTGACTTATTTCACTTAGAATCATCGTACCTGAATCCACCCATTTTGCTGCTACTGGTCTTATGACATTGATTTCATGGCTGAGGGATATTCCATCGTACGTAAGTACCACAATTTTTTGAACCATGTTTATATTTTCTGGGATACTTAAGGTGTATCCAAGTTGAGGTCCTTGTATGCAGTGCAGCCCTAAATTTTGGGGTGGCTCTGTCTTATTGATTTTCAGTTTTCCCAAGGTATATTCCCTAGCCTGGTAGTGCCCTTGGCTCTGTAGCTCTGATCTTTACTTGTTTTAGGGAACAGAATGCACTCCTCCAGAGAGGCAGTTGGCAATTTACATCCCTCCCATCAGCATAACAAGGCTCCCTGTTCTCCAGGGCCTGTCTTGCCTTTCTTGTTCTTACACATTTTGTGGATGTCCCTTTTGACCGGTGGGAAGTGATACTTCTTTGTAGTGCAGATTTCCATTGCCCGCTTGCTTGCTTGGCCAAAAAGGGTGTATTCGTTCTCTCCTGAATATATTCAGGGGAAAACACATACGCCCTTTTTGGCCAAGTGCATCATTGTCGAAGTTGTGCCCCTCTTCGTGTACTTTAAAGGCGATTCCAACGTACCTCTTGAAATCTGTTTCCTGATATTCTGCCTCGCTTTCAAGTCCACCTCGTTGCCTTCCCTCAACAGATTTTTGGACGATAGTTGTCCTTTATTTCTCGGCCAGTTTGTGAATTGCTGTGCCCCTGAGCTCCATTTTTCAACTCGTTTTCGGTGAGCTGACCGCAAGTCCAAAATTTTGGTTCAGGACCTATGCTGGTTCCCGGTGCGGGGCTGAGACTTTGGTTAATTCTTCTTCCTGCCGGGAAGTTAGAGTGATATGTGCCCGTCCAAATGCCTGGCAGCTACTCTCTCATTGGTTCTCCCTCTTCCCTTTCATCCTCTGCCAAATTGGCACCTTGTGCGAACCAGGAGGTTAAAGGGGCTGTCTCTCCAAGTTGGGAGATTGATAGTAAAGCAGATGGAAAGTCAAACCGGAGCACCATGGGAGGGTCTATTCGTTGAGTTTTAGAAACCTTTCATATTCACAGTGTGTCCGTTCTCTAGGTTTCCCGTACATGTTATAACTGTAGTAATATTCCCTTCAACCTGGAGAGTTGGGACCTATGGAATGGGTGCCAGGCATTATTGCTTTAAAGGGTCTGCATTTGCTCACCCAAACTGACCAATCCTCTCAGTCCCAATTGTCCAGCATTATGCCACATCCAGCTGTCGTTGTAGATAGGGTCATTCCAGGTTTCATCAGAGACCCTGAAGGAATTGTAAAGAATTTCCCAGTTTTTTGTTTTGTTTTTGAAATTCCTTTTTATAGTGGGTTTGAGCTGATTCTCGCTGCCATGTTTATGCCAGTCTAGACACACTTCATTCCCTTACGGAGACATATCAATACATAGGTTTTAAGATTCTTACTAGTCAGATATATTCCTCTGCGTTAAATATGGGGTTTTGAGTCCCTTTCACTGAGGAAGGTGCAGGTCTTGTCTATTCCATAGTTGGTTTTTGGAACGTTACCTGTGCTTATATCAATCTCTTGTTTTAAGCATCACCCCACCTCTCCTTCCCCCTTAATCAGGCATAAGAGTGTTTTCTAAATGTGAGACACTGTTCTCTTTCCTAACTCAGTTCAAGTGTAGCCATGTTTACAGGATCTTCATAAGTGATATCTTATGATAAGTTTCTTTTTCTGTGTGACTTATTTCACTTAGAATCATCGTACCTGAATCCACCCATTTTGCTGCTACTGGTCTTATGACATTGATTTCATGGCTGAGGGATATTCCATCGTACGTAAGTACCACAATTTTTTGAACCATTTTTATATTTCCTGGGATATTTAAGGTGTACCCAAGTTGAGGTCCTTGTAAGCAGTGCAGCCCTAAATTTTGGGGCGGCTCTGTCTTATTGATTTTCAGTTTTCCCAAGGTATATTCCCTAGACTGGAAGTGCCCTTGGCTCTGTAGCTCTGTTCTTTACTTGTTTTAGGGAACACAATGCACTCTTCCAGAGAGGCAGTTGGCAATTTACATCCCGCACATCAGCATAACAAGGCTCCCTGTTCTCCAGGGCCTGTCTTGCCTTTTTGGTTTTTACACATTTTGTGGATTTCCGTTTTGACCGGTGGGAAGTGATACTTCTTTGTAGTGCAGATTTGCATTGCCCGCTTGCTTGCTTGGCCAAAAAGGGCGTATGCGTTTTCTCCTGAATATATTCAGGAGAAAACGCATACGCCCTTTTTGGCCAAGTGCATCATTGTCGAAGTTGTGCCCCTCTTCCTGTGCCTTAAAGTCGATTCCAACGTACCTCTTGAAATCTGTTTCCTGCTATTCTGCCTCGCATTCAATTCCGCCTCGTTGCCTACCCTCAACAGATTTTTGGACGATAGTTGTCCTTTATTACTCGGTCTGTTTGTGAATTGCTGTGCCCCTGAGCTCCTTTTCTCAACTCGTTTTTTTTGAGCTGACCGCAAGCCCAAAATTTTGGTTCAGGACCTATACTGGTTCCCGGTGGGTGGCTGACACCTTGGTTAATTCTTCTTCCGGCGGGGAAATTACAGTGATATGTGCCCGTGCAAACGCCTAACAGCTACTCTCTCATTGTTTCTCCCTCTTCCCTTTCATCCTCTGCCAAATTGGCAACCTGTGGAAACCAGGTGGTTAAAGGGGCTGTCTCTCCAAGTTGGGAGGTTGATAGTAAAGCATATGGAAAGTCAAACCGGGGCTCCAGGAGAGGGACTATTCGTTGAGTTTTAGAAACCTTTCATATTCACAGTGTGTCCGTTCTCTAGGTTTCCCTTACATGTTATAACTGTAGTAATATTCCCTCTAACCTGGAGAGTTGGGAACCATGGAATGGGTGCCAGGCATTTGTGCTTTAAAGGGTCTGCATTTGCTCACCCAAACTCACCAATCCTCTCAGTCCCAAGTGTCCAGCATTATGCCACATCCAGCTGTCGTTGTAGATAGGGTCATTCCAGGTTTCATCAGAGACCCTGAAGGAATTGTAAAGAATTTCCCAGTTTTTTGTTTTGTTTTTGAAATTCCTTTTTATAGTGGGTTTGAGCTGATTCTCGCTGCCATGTTTATGCCAGTCTAGACACACTTGATTCCCTTACGGAGACATATCAATACATAGGTTTTAAGATTCTTACTAGTCAGATATATTCCTCTGCGGTAAATATGGGGTTTTGAGTCCCTTTCACTGAGGAAGGTGTAGGTCTTGTCTATTCCATAGTTGGTTTTTGGAACGGTACCTGTGCTTATATCAAACTCTTGTTTTAAGCATCACCCCACCTCTCCTTCCCTCTTAATCAGGCATAAGAGTGTTTTCTAAATGTGAGACACTGTTCTCTTTCCTAACTCAGTTCAAGTGTAGCCATGTTTACAGGATCTTCATAAGTGATATCTTATGATAAGTTTATTTTTCTGTGTGACTTATTTCACTTAGAATCATCGTACCTGAATCCACCCATTTTGCTGCTACTGGTCTTATGACATTGATTTCATGGCTGAGGGATATTCCATCGTACGTAAGTACCACAATTTTTTGAACCATTTTTATATTTCCTGGGATATTTAAGGTGTACCCAAGTTGAGGTCCTTGTAAGCAGTGCAGCCCTAAATTTTGGGGTGGCTCTGTCTTATTGATTTTCAGTTTTCCCAAGGTATATTCCCTAGACTGGAAGTGCCCTTGGCTCTGTAGCTCTGTTCTTTACTTGTTTTAGGGAACACAATGCACTCTTCCAGAGAGGCAGTTGGCAATTTACATCCCGCACATCAGCATAACAAGGCTCCCTGTTCTCCAGGGCCTGTCTTGCCTTTTTGGTTTTTACACATTTTGTGGATTTCCGTTTTGACCGGTGGGAAGTGATACTTCTTTGCAGTGCAGATTTGCATTGCCCGCTTGCTTGCTTGGCCAAAAAGGGCGTATGCGTTTTCTCCTGAATATATTCAGGAGAAAACGCATACGCCCTTTTTGGCCAAGTGCATCATTGTCGAAGTTGTGCCCCTCTTCCTGTGCCTTAAAGTCGATTCCAACGTACCTCTTGAAATCTGTTTCCTGCTATTCTGCCTCGCTTTCAATTCCGCCTCGTTGCCTACCCTCAACAGATTTTTGGACGATAGTTGTCCTTTATTACTCGGTCAGTTTGTGAATTGCTGTGCCCCTGAGCTCCATTTTTCAACTCGTTTTTTTTGAGCTGACCGCAAGCCCAAAATTTTGGTTCAGGACCTATACTGGTTCCCGGTGGGTGGCTGACACCTTGGTTAATTCTTCTTCCGGTGGGGAAATTACAGTGATATGTGCCCATGCAAACGCCTAACAGCTACTCTCTCATTGTTTCTCCCTCTTCCCTTTCATCCTCTGCCAAATTGGCAACCTGTGGAAACCAGGTGGTTAAAGGGGCTGTCTCTCCAAGTTGGGCGGGTGATAGTAAAGCATATGGAAAGTCAAACCGGGGCTCCAGGAGAGGGACTATTCGTTGAGTTTTAGAAACCTTTCATATTCACAGTGTGTCCGTTCTCTAGGTTTCCCTTACATGTTATAACTGTAGTAATATTCCCTCTAACCTGGAGAGTTGGGACCCATGGAATGGGTGCCAGGCATTTGTGCTTTAAAGGGTCTGCATTTGCTCACCCAAACTCACCAATCCTCTCAGTCCCAAGTGTCCAGCATTATGCCACACCCAGCTGTCGTTGTAGATAGGGTCATTCCATGTTTCATCAGAGACCGTGAAGGAATTGTAAAGAATTTCCGATTTTTTTTGTTTTGTTTTTGAAATTCCTTTTTATAGTGGGTTTGAGCTGATTCTCGCTGCCATGTTTATGCCAGTCTAGACACACTTGATTCCCTTACGGAGACATATCAATACATAGGTTTTAAGATTCTTACTAGTCAGATATATTCCTCTGCGGTAAATATGGGGTTTTGAGTCCCTTTCACTGAGGAAGGTGTAGGTCTTGTCTATTCCATAGTTGGTTTTTGGAACGGTACCTGTGCTTATATCAAACTCTTGTTTTAAGCATCACCCCACCTCTCCTTCCCCCTTAATCAGGCATAAGAGTGTTTTCTAAATGTGAGACACTGTTCTCTTTCCTAACTCAGTTCAAGTGTAGCCATGTTTACAGGATCTTCATAAGTGATATCTTATGATAAGTTTATTTTTCTGTGTGACTTATTTCACTTAGAATCATCGTACCTGAATCCACCCATTTTGCTGCTACTGGTCTTATGACATTGATTTCATGGCTGAGGGATATTCCATCGTACGTAAGTACCACAATTTTTTGAACCATTTTTATATTTCCTGGGATATTTAAGGTGTACCCAAGTTGAGGTCCTTGTAAGCAGTGCAGCCCTACATTTTGGGGTGGCTCTGTCTTATTGATTTTCAGTTTTCCCAAGGTATATTCCCTAGACTGGAAGTGCCCTTGGCTCTGTAGCTCTGTTCTTTACTTGTTTTAGGGAACACAATGCACTCTTCCAGAGAGGCAGTTGGCAATTTACATCCCGCACATCAGCATAACAAGGCTCCCTGTTCTCCAGGGCCTGTCTTGCCTTTTTGGTTTTTACACATTTTGTGGATTTCCGTTTTGACCGGTGGGAAGTGATACTTCTTTGTAGTGCAGATTTGCATTGCCCGCTTGCTTGCTTGGCCAAAAAGGGCGTATGCGTTTTCTCCTGAATATATTCAGGATAAAACGCATACGCCCTTTTTGGCCAAGTGCATCATTGTCGAAGTTGTGCCCCTCTTCCTGTGCCTTAAAGTCGATTCCAACGTACCTCTTGAAATCTGTTTCCTGCTATTGTGTCTCGCTTTCAAGTCCGCCTCGTTGCCTACCCTCAACAGATTTTTGGATGATAGTTGTCCTTTATTACTCGGTCAGTTTGTGAATTGCTGTGCCCCTGAGCTCCATTTTTCAACTCGTTTTTTTTGAGCTGACCGCAAGCCCAAAATTTTGGTTCAGGACCTATACTGGTTCCCGGTGGGTGGCTGACACCTTGGTTAATTCTTCTTCCGGCGGGGAAATTACAGTGATATGTGCCCGTGCAAACGCCTAACAGCTACTCTCTCATTGTTTCTCCCTCTTCCCTTTCATCCTCTGCCAAATTGGCAACCTGTGGAAACCAGGTGGTTAAAGGGGCTGTCTCTCCAAGTTGGGAGGTTGATAGTAAAGCATATGGAAAGTCAAACCGGGGCTCCAGGAGAGGGACTATTCGTTGAGTTTTAGAAACCTTTCATATTCACAGTGTGTCCGTTCTCTAGGTTTCCCTTACATGTTATAACTGTAGTAATATTCCCTCTAACCTGGAGAGTTGGGAACCATGGAATGGGTGCCAGGCATTTGTGCTTTAAAGGGTCTGAATTTGCTCACCCAATCTCACCAATCGTCTCAGTGTCAAGTGTCCCTTCTTATGCCACATCCAGCTGTCATTGTAGATACGGTCATTCCAGGTTTCATCAGAGACCCTGAAGGAATTTTAAAGAATTATGCAGTTTTTTCATTTTGTTTTTGAAATTCCTTTTTATAATGGGTTTGAGATGATTCTCGCTGCCATGTTTATGCCAGTCTAGACACACTTGATTCCCTTACGGAGACATATCAATACATAGGTTTTAAGATTCTTACTAGTCAGATATATTTCTCTGCAGGAAATATGGGGTTTTGAGTCCCTTTCACTGAGGAAGGTGTAGGTCTTGTCTATTCCATAGTTGGTTTTTGGAACGGTACCTGTGCTTATATCAAACTCTGGTTTTATGCATCACCCCACCTCTCCTTCCCCCTTAAGCAGGCATAAGAGTGTTTTCTAAATGTGAGACACTGTTCTCTTTCCTAACTCAGTTCAAGTGTAGCCATGTTTACAGAATCTTCATAAGTGATATCTTATGATAAGTTTCTTTTTCTGTGTGACTTATTTCACTTAGAATCATCGTACCTGAAACCACCCATTTTGCTGCTACTGGTCTTATGACATTGATTTCATGGCTGAGGGATATTCCATCGTACGTAAGTAGCACAATTTTTTGAACCATTTTTGTATTTCCTGGGATATTTAATGTGTACCCAAGTTGAGGTCCTTGTAAGCAGTGCAGCCCTAAATTTTGGGGTGCCTCTGTCTTATTGATTTTCAGTTTTCCCAAGGTATATTCCCTAGACTGGAAGTGCCCTTGCCTCTGTAGCTCTGTTCTTTACTTGTTTTTGGGAACACAATGTACTCCTCCAGAGAGGCAGTTGGCAATTTACATCCCGCCCATCAGCATAACAAGGCTCCCTGTTCTCCAGGGCCTGTCTTGCCTTTCTAGTTTTTACACATTTTGTGGTTGTCCCTTTTGACCGGTGGGAAGTGATACTTCTTTGTAGTGCAGATTTGCATTGCCCGCTTCCTTGCTTGGCCAAAAAGGGCGTACGCGTTTTCTCCTGAATATATTCAGGAGAAAACGCATACGCCCTTTTTGGCCAAGTGCATCTTTGTCGAAGTTGTGCCCCTCTTCCTGTGCTTTAAAGGCGATTCCAACGTACCTCATGAAATCTGTTTCCTGCTATTCTGCCTCGCTTTCAAGTCCACCTCGATGTCTTCCCTCAACAGATTTTTGGACGATAGTTCTCCTTTATTACTCTGCCAGTTTGTAAATTGCTGTGCCCCTGAGATCCATTTTTCAACTCATTTTTTGTGAGCTGACCGCAAGTCCAAAATTTTGGTTCAGGATTTATGCTGGTTCCCGGTGGGTGGCTGAGACTTTGGTTAATTCTTCTTCCTGCCGGGAAATTACAGTGATATGTGCCCGTCCAAATGCCTAACAGCTACTCTCTCATTGGTTCTCCCTCTTCCCTTTCATCCTCTGCCAAATTGGCAACCTGTGCGAACCAGGAGGTTAAACGGGCTGTCTCTCCAAGTTTGGAGGTTGATAGTAAAGCAGATGGAACGTCAAACCCGAGCACCAGGATAGGGACTATTCGTTGAGTTTTAGAAATCATTCGTATTCACAGTGTGTCCGTTCTCTAGGTTTCCTGTACATGTTATAGCTGTAGTAACATTCCCTTCAACCTGGAGAGTTGGGACCCATGGAATGGGTGCCAGGCATTTGTGCTTTAAAGGGTCTGCATTTGCTCACCCAATCTCACCAATCCTCTCAGTCCCAAGTTTCCAGCCTTATGCCACATCCAGCTGTCGTTGTAGATATGGTCATTCCAGCTTTCATCAGAGACCCTGAAGGAATTATAAAGAATTTCCCAGTTTTTTTGTTTTGTTTTTGAAATTCCTTTTTATAGTGGGTTTGAGCTGATTCTCGCTGCCATGTTTATGCCAGTCTGACACACTTGATTCCCTTATGGAGACATATCAATACATACGTTTTAAGATTCTTAATAGTCAGATATATTCCTCTGCAGGAAATATGGGGTTTTGAGTCCCTTTCCCTGAGGAAGGTGTAGGTCTTGTCTATTCCATAGTTGGTTTTTGGAACGGTACCTGTGCTTATATCAAACTCTGGTTTTATGCATCACCCCACCTCTCCTTCCCCCTTAAGCAGGCATAAGAGTGTTTTCTAAATGTGAGACACTGTTCTCTTTCCTAACTCAGTTCAAGTGTAGCCATGTTTACAGGATCTTCATAAGTGATATCTTATGATAAGATTCTTTTTCTGTGTGACTTATTTCACTTAGAATCATCGTACCTGAATCCACCCATTTTGCTGCTACTGGTCTTATGACATTGATTTCATGGCTGAGGGATATTCCATCGTACGTAAGTACCACAATTTTTTGAACCATTTTTATATTTCCTGGGATATTTAAGGTGTACCCAAGTTGAGGTCCTTGTAAGCAGTGCAGCCTAAATTTTGGGGTGGCTCTGTCTTATTGATTTTCAGTTTTCCCAAGGTATATTCCCTAGACTGGAAGTGCCCTTGGCTCTGTAGCTCTGTTGTTTACTTGTTTTAGGGAACACAGTGCACTCCTCCAGAGAGGCAGTTGGCAATTTACATCCCGCCCATCAGCATAACAAGGCACCCTGTTCTCCAGGGCCTGTCTTGCCTTTCTGGTTTTTACACATTTTGTGGATGTCCCTTTTGACCGGTGGGAAGTGATACTTCTTTGTAGTGCAGATTTGCATTGCCCGCTTGCTTGCTTGGCCTAAAAGGGCGTATGCGTTTTCTCCTGAATATATTCAGGAGAAAACAAATGCGCCGTTTTTGGCCAAGTGCATCATTGTCGAAGTTGTGCCCCTCTTCCTGTGCTTTAAAGGCGATTCCAACGTACCTCTTGAAATCTGTTTCCTGCTATTCTGCATCGCTTTCAAGTCCGCCTCCTTGCCTTCCCTTAACAGATTTTTGGACGATAGTTGTTCTTTATTATTCTGCCAGTTTGTGAATTACTCTGCCCTTGAGCACCATTTTTCAACTCGTTTTTTGTGAGCTGACCGCAAGTTCAAAATTATGGTTCAGGATTTATGCTGGTTCCCGGTGGGTGGCTGAGACTTTGGTTAATTCTTCTTCCTGCCGGGAAATTACAGTGATATGTGCCCGTCCAAATGCCTAACAGCTACTCTCTCATTGGTTCTCCCTCTTCCCTTTCATCCTCTGCCAAATTGGCAACCTGTGCGAACCAGGAGGTTAAAGGGTCTGTCTCTCCAAGTTGGGAGGTGGATAGTAAAGCAGATGGAAAGTCAAACCAGAGCACCAGGAGAGGGACTATTCGTTGAGTTTTAGAAACCTTTCATATTCACAGTGTGTCCGTTTTCTAGGTTTCCCGTACATGTTATAGCTGTAGTAATATTCCCTTCAACCTGGAGAGTTGGGACCCATGGAATGGGTGCCAGGCATTTGTGCTTTAAAGGGTCTGCATTTGCTCACCCTATCTCACCAATCCTCTCAGTCCCAAGTTTCCAGCCTTATGCCACATCCAGCTGTCGTTGTAGATATGGTCATTCCAGGTTTCATCAGAGACCCTGAAGGAATTGTAAAGAATTTCCCAGTTTTTTGTTTTGTTTTTGAAATTCCTTTTTATAGTGGGTTTGAGGTGATTCTCGCCGCCATGATTATGCCAGTCTAGACACACTTGATTCCCTTACGGAGACATATCAATACATAGGTTTTAAGATTCTTACTAGTCAGATATATTCCTCTGCGGGAAATATGGGGTTTTGAGTCCCTTTCACTGAGGAAGGTGTAGGTCTTGTCTATTCCATAGTTGGTTTTTGGAACGGTACCTGTGCTTATATCAAACTCTGGTTTTATGCATCACCCCACCTCTCCTTCCCCCTTAAGCAGGTATAAGAGTGTTTTCTAAATGTGAGACACTGTTCTCTTTCCTAACTCAGTTCAAGTGTAGCCATGTTTACAGGATCTTCATAAGTGATATCTTATGATAAGTTTCTTTTTCTGTGTGACTTATTTCACTTAGAATCATCGTACCTGAATCCACCCATTTTGCTGCTACTGGTCTTATGACATTGATTTCATGCCTGAGGGATATTCCATCGTACGTAAATACCACAATTTTTTGAACCATTTTTATATTTCCTGGGATATTTAAGGTGTACCCAAGTTGAGGTCCTTGTAAGCAGTACAGCCCTAAATTTTGGAGTGGCTCTGTCTTATTGATTTTCAGTTTTCCCAAGGTATATTCCCTAGACTGGAAGTGCCCTTGGCTCTGTAGCTCTGTTGTTTACTTGTTTTAGGGTACACAATGCACTCCTCCAGAGAGGCAGTTGGCAATTTACATCCCGCCCATCAGCATAACAAGGCTCCCTGTTCTCCAGGGCCTGTCTTGCCTTTCTGGTTTTTACGTATTTTGTGGATGTCCCTTTTGACCGGTGGGAAGTGATAATTCTTTGTAGTGCAGATTGGCATTGCCCCCTTCCTTGCTTGGCCAAAATGGGCGTATGCGTTTTCTCCTGAATATATTCAAGAGAAAACGCATACGCCCTTTTTGGCCAAGTGCATCATTGTCGAAGTTGTGCCCCTCTTCCTGTGCTTTAAAGGTGATTCCAACGTACCTCTTGAAATCTGTTTCCTGCTATTGTGTCTCGCTTTCAACTCCGCCTCGTTGCCTTCCCTCAACAGATTTTTGGACGATAGTTGTCCATTATTACTCTGCCAGTTTGTGAATTGCTGTGCCCCTGAGCTCCATTTTTCAACTCGTTTTTTGTGAGCTGACCGCATGTCCAAAATTTTGGTTCAGGAACTATGCTGTTTCCCGGTGGGTGGCTGAGACTTTGGTTAATTCTTCTTCCTGCCGGGACATTAGACTGATATGTGCCCGTCCAAATGCCTAACAGCTACTCTCTCATTGGTTCTCCCTCTTCCCTTTCATCCTCTGCCAAATTGGCAACCTGTGCGAACCAGGAGGTTAAAGGGGCTGTCTCTCCAAGTTGGGAGGTTGATAGTAAAGCAGATGGAAAGTAAAACGGGAGCACCAGGAGAGGGACTATTCGTTGAGTTTTAGAAACCTTTCTATTCACAGTGTGTCCGTTCTCTAGGTTTCCCGTACATGTTATAGCTGTAGTAATATTCCCTTCAACCTGGAGAGTTGGGACCCATGGAATGGGTGCCAGGCATTTGTGATTTAAAGGGTCTGCATTTGCTCACCCAATCTCACCAATCGACTCAGTCCCAAGTGTCCCTCCTTATGCCACATCCAGCTGTCGTTGTAGATAGGGTCATTCCAGGTTTCATCATTGACCCTGAAGGAATTGTAAAGAATTTCCCAGTTTTTTTGTTTTGTTTTTGAAATTCCTTTTTATAGTGGGTTTGAGCTGATTCTCGCTGCCATGTTTATGCCAGTCTAGACACACTAGATTCCCTTACGGAGACATATCAATACATAGGTTTTAAGATTCTTACTAGTCAGATATTTTCCTCTGCGGGAAATATGGGGTTTTGAGTCCCTTTCACTGAGGAAGGTGTAGGTCTTGTCTATTCCATAGTTGGTTTTTGGAACGGTACCTGTGCTTATATCAAACTCTGGTTTTATGCAT
Organism: Hyperoodon ampullatus; assembly: GCF_949752795.1. Lineage (NCBI taxonomy): Eukaryota > Metazoa > Chordata > Mammalia > Artiodactyla > Ziphiidae > Hyperoodon > Hyperoodon ampullatus. The sequence goes on from NW_027640856.1 coordinate 359,891, forward strand.
CACCCCGCCTCTCCTTCCGCCTTAAGCAGGCATAAGAGTGTTTTTTAAATGTGAGACACTGTTCTCTTTCCTAACTCAGTTCAAGTGTAGCCATGTTTACAGGATATTCATAAGTGATATCTTATGATAAGTTTCTTTTTCTGTGTGACTTATTTCACTTAGAATCATCGTACCTGAATCCACCCATTTTGCTGCTACTGGTCTTATGACATTGATTTCATGGCTGAGGGATATTCCATCGTACGTAAGTACCACAATTTTTTGAACCATTTTTATATTTCCTGGGATATTTAAGGTGTACCCAAGTGAGGTCCTTGTAAGCAGTGCAGCCCTAAATTTTGGGGTGGCTCTGTCTTATTGATTTTCAGTTTTCCCAAGGTATATTCCCTAGACTGGTAGTGCCCTTGGCTCTGTAGCTCTGTTCTTTACTTGTTTTAGGGAACACAATGCACTCTTCCAGAGAGGCAGTTGGCAATTTACATCCCGCCCATCACCATAACAAGGCTCCCTGTTCTCCAGGGCCTGTCTTGCCTTTCTGGTTTTTACACATTTTGTGGATATCCCTTTTGACAGGTGGGAAGTGATACTTCTTTGTAGTGCAGATTTGCATTGCCCGCTTGCTTGCTTGGCCGAAAAGGGCGTATGCGTTTTCTCCTGAATATATTCAGGAGAAAACGCATACACCCTTTTTGGCCAAGTGCATCATTGTCGAAGTTGTGCCCCTCTTCCTGTGCTTTAAAGGCGATTCCAACGTACCTCTTGAAATCTGTTTCCTGCTATTCTGCCTCGCTTTCAAGTCCGCCTCGTTGCCTTCCCTCAACAGATTTTTGGACGATAGTTGTCCTTTATTACTCGGCCAGTTTGTGAATGGCTGTGCCCCTGAGCTCCATTTTTCAACTCGTTTTTGGTGAGCTGACCGCAAGTCCAAAATTTTTGTTCAGGACCTATGCTGGTTCCCAGTGTGGGGCTGAGACTTTGGTTAATTCTTCTTCCTGCAGGGGAATTACAGTGATATGTGCCCGTCCAAATGCCTAACAGCTACTCTCTCATTGGTTCTCCCTATTCCCTTTCATCCTCTGCCAAATTGGAAACCTGTGTGAACCAGGAGGTTAAAGGGTCTGTCTCTCCAAGTTGGGAGGTTGATAGTAAAGCAGATGGAAAGTCAAACCGGAGCACCAGGAGAGGGACTATTCGTAGAGGTTTAGAATCCTTTCGTATTCACAGTGTGTCCGTTCTCTAGGTTTCCCGTACATGTTATAACTGTAGTAATATTCTCTTCAACCTGGAGAGTTGGGACCCATGGAATGGGTGCCAGGCATTATTGCTTTAAAGGGTCTGCATTTGCTCACCAATCTCACCAATCCTCTCAGTCCCAATTATCCAGCCTTATGCCACATCCAGCTGTCGTTGTAGATAGGGTCATTCCAGGTTTCATCAGATACCCTGAAGGAATTGTAAAGAATTTCCCAGTTTTTTTGTTTTATTTTTGAAATTCCTTTTTATAGTGGGTTTGAGCTGATTCTCGCTGCCATGTTTATGCCAGTCTAGACACACTTGATTCCCTTACGGAGACATACCAATACATAGGTTTTAAGATTCTTACTAGTCAGATATATTCCTCTGCGGGAAATATGGGATTTTGAGTCCCTTTCACTGAGGAAGGTGTAGGTCTTGTCTATTCCATAGTTGGTTTTTGGAACGGTACATGTGCTTATATCAAACTCTGGTTTTATGCATCACCCCACCTCTCCTTCCCCCTTAAGCAGGCATAAGAGTGTTTTCTAAATGTGAGACACTGTTCTCTTTCCTAACTCAGTTCAATTGTAGCCATGTTTACAGGATCTTCATAAGTGATATCTTATGATAAGTTTCTTTTTCTGTGTGACTTATTTCACTTAGAATCATCGTACCTGAATCCACCCATTTTGCTGCTACTGGTCTTATGACATTGATTTCATGGCTGAGGGATATTCCATCGTTCGTAAGTACCACAAATTTTTGAACCATTTTTATATTTCCTGGGATATTTAAGGTGTACCCAAGTTGAGGTTTTTGTAAGCAGTGCAGCGCTAAATTTTGCTGTGGCTCTGGCTTATTGATTTTCAGTTTTCCCAAGGTATATTCCCTAGATTGGAAGTGCCCTTGGCTCTGTAGCTCTGTTGTTTACTTGTTTTAGGGAACATAGTGCACTCCTCCAGAGAGGCAGTTGGCAATTTACATCCAGCCCATCAGCATAACAAGGCTCCCTGTTCTCCAGGGCCTGTCTTGCCTTTCTGGTTTTACTCATTTTGCGGATGTCCCTTTTGACCGGTGGGAAGTGATACTTCTTTGTAGTGCAGATTTGCATTGCCCGCTTGCTTGCTTGGCCAAAAAGGGTGTATGCGTTTTCTCCTGAATATATTCAAGAGAAAACGCATATGCCCTTTTTGGCCAAGTGCATCATTGTCGAAGTTGTTCCACTCTTCCTGTGCTTTAAAGGCGATTCCAACGTACCTCTTGAAATCTGTTTCCTGCTATTCTGCCTCGATTTCAACTCCGCCTCGTTCCCTTCCCTCAACAGATTTTTGGATGATAGTTGTCCTTTATTACTCTTCCAGTTTGTGAATTGCTGTGCCCTGAGCCCCATTTTTCAACTTATTTTTTGTGAGCTGACCGCACGTCCAAAATTTTGGTTCAGGACCTCTACTTGTTCCCCGTGGGAGGCTGAGACTTTGGTTAATTCTTCTTCCTACCGTGAAATTAGAGTGACATATGCCCGTCTAAATTCCTAACGGCTACTCTGTCATTGGTTCTCCCCCTTTCCTTTCATCCTCTGCCAAATTGGCAACGTGTGTGTACCAGGAGGTTAAAAGGGGTGTCTCTCCAATTTGGGAGATTGATAGTAAAGCAGTGGGAAAGTCAAACCGGAACAGCAGGAGAGGGACTATTCGTTGAGTTTTAGAAACCTTTTGTATTCACAGTGTGTCCATTCTCTAGGTTTCCTGTACATGTTATAGCTGTATTAATATTCCCTTCAACCCGCAGAGTTGGGACCCATGGAATGGGTGCCATGCATTATTGGTTTACAAGGTCTGCATTTGCTCACCCAATCTCACCAATCCTCTAAGTCCCAAGTGTCCAGCCTTATGCCACATCCAGCGGTCGTTGTAGATAGGGTCATTCCAGATTTCATCAGAGACCCTGAAGGAATTGTAAAGAATTTGCCTGTTTTTTTGTTTTGTTTGTGAAATTCCTTTTGATAGTGGATTTCAGCTGATTCTCGCTTCCATGTTTATGCCAGTCTAGAAACACTTGATTCCCTTACAGAGACATATCAATACATAGGTTTTAAGATTCTTACTAGTCAGATATATTCTTCTGCGGGAAATATGGGGTTTTGAGTCCCTATCACTGTGGAAGGTGTAGGTCTTGTCTATTCCATAGTTGGTATTTGGAACGGTACCTGTGCTTATATCAAACTCTGGTTTTATGCATCACCCCACCTCTCCTTCCCCCTTAAGGAGGCATAAGAGTGTTTTCCAAATGTGAGACTCTGTTCTCTTTCCTAGCTCAGTTCAAGTGTAGCCATGTTTACAGGATCTTCGTAAGTGATATCTTATGATAAGTTTCTTTTTCTGTGTGACTTATTTCACTTACAATCATCGAACCTCATTCCACTCATTTTGCTGCTACTGGTCTTATGACATTGATTTCATGGCTGAGGGATATTCCATCGTACGTAAGTACCACAATTTTTTGAACCATTTTTATATTTCCTGGGATATTTAAGGTGTACCCATGTTGAGGTTCTTGTAAGCAGTGCAGCCCTAAACGTTGGGGTGGCTCTGTCTTATTGATTTTCAGTTTTCCCAAGGTATATTCCCTAGACTGGAAGTGCCCTTGGCTCTGTAGCTCTGTTGTTTACTTGTTTTAGGGAACACAATTCACTCCACCAGAGAGGCAGTTGGCAATTTACATCCTGCCCATCAGCATAACAATGCTCCCTGTTCTCCAGGGCCTGTCTTGCCTTTCTGGTTTTTACACATTTGCGGATGTCCCTTTTGACCGGTGGGAAGTGATACTTCTTTGTAGTGCAGATTTGCATTGCCTGCTTGCTTGCTTGGCCAAAAAGGTCATATGCATTTTCTCCTGAAAATATTCAGCAGAAAATGCAAACGCCCTTTTTCGCCAAGTGCATCATTGTCGAAGTTGTGCCCCACTTCTTGTGCTTTAAAGGCGATTCAAACATACCTCTTGAAATCTGTTTCCTGCTATTCTGCCTCGATTTCAACTCCGCCTCGATGCCTTCCCTCAACAGATTTTTGGATGATATTTGTCCTTTATTACTCTTCCAGTTTGTGAATTGCTGTGCCCTGAGCCCCATTTTTCAACTCATTTTTTGTGAGCTGACTGCAAGTCCAAAATTTTGGTTCAGGACCTCTACTTGTTCCCCGTGGGTGGCTGAGACTTTGGTTAATTCTTCTTCCTCCCGTGAAATTAGAGTGACATATGCCCGTCTAAATGCCTAACAGCTACTCTGTCATTGGTTCTCCCCCTTTCCTTTCATCCTCTGCCAAATTGGCAACGTGTGTGTACCAGGAGGTTAAAAGTGGTGTCTCTCCAAGTTGGGAGATTGTTAGTAAAGCAGTTGGAAAGTCAAACCGGAACACCAGGAGAGGGACTATTCGTTGAGTTTTAGAAACCTTTTGTATTCACAGTGTGTCCATTCTCTAGGTTTCCTGTATATGTTATAGCTGTATTAATATTCCCTTCAACCCGCAGAGTTGGGACCCATGGAATGGGTGCCATGCATTATTGGTTTACAAGGTCTGCATTTGCTCACCCCATCTCACCAATCCTCTCAGTCCCAAGTGTCCAGCCTTATGCCACATCCAGCGGTCGTTGTAGATAGGGTCATTCCAGGTTTCATCAGAGACCCTGAAGGAATTGTAAAGAATTTCCCTGTTTTCTTTGTTTTGTTTTTGAAATTCCTTTTGATAGTGGGTTTGAGCTGATTCTCGCTGCCATGTTTATGCCAGTCTAGAAACACTTGATTCCCTTACGGAGACATATCAATACATAGGTTTTAAGATTCTTACTAGTCAGATATATTCCTCTGCCGGAAATATGGGGTTTTGAGTCCGTTTCAGTGAGGAACTTGTAGGTCTTCTGTATTCCATAGTTGGTTTTTGGAACAGTACCTGTGCTTATATCAAACTCTGGTTTTATGCATCACCCCACCTCTCCTTCAAACTCTAGCAGGCATAAGTGTGTTTTCTAAATGTGAGACTCTGTTCTCTTTCCTAACTCAGTTCAAGTGTAGCCATGTTACAGGATCTTCATAAGTGATATCTTATGATAAATTTCTTTTTCTGTGTGTCTTATTTCACTTAGAATCATCATAACAGAATCCACTCATTTTGTTTCTACTGGTCTTATGACATTGATTTCATGCCTGACGGATATTCCATCGTACATAAGTACCACAATATTTTGAGCCATTTTTATATTTCCTGGGATATTTAAGGTGTACCCAAGTTGAAGTTCTTGTAAGCAGTGCAGCCCTAAATTTTGAGGTGGCTGTGTCTTATTGATTTTCAATTTTCCCAAGGTATATTCCCTAGACTGGAAGTGCCCTTGGCTCTGTAGATCTGTTGTTTACTTGTTTTAGGGAACCCAATGCACTCCTCCAGAGAGGCAGTTGGCAATTTACATCCCGCCCATCAGCATAACAAGGCTCCCTGTTCTCCAGGGCCTGTCTTGCCTTTCTGTTTTTTACACATTTTGTGGATGTCCCTTTTGACCGGTGGGAAGTGATACTTCTTTGTAGTGCAGATTTGCATTGCCCGCTTTCTTGCTTTGCCGAAAAGGGCATATGCGTTTTCTCCTGAATATATTCAGGAGAAAACGCATACGCCCTTTTTGGCCAAGTGCATCATTGTCGAAGTTGTGCCCCTCTTCCTGTGCTTTAAAGGCGATTCCAACGTACCTCTTGAAATCTGTTTCCTGCTATTCTGCCTCGCTTTCAAGTCCGCCTCGTTGCCTTCCCTCAACAGATTTTTGGACGATAGTTGTCCTTTATTACTCGGCCAGTTTGTGAATGGCTGTGCCCCTGAGCTCCATTTTTCAACTCGTTTTTGGTGAGCTGACCGCAAGTCCAAAATTTTGGTTCAGGACCTATGCTGGTTCCCGGTGTGGGGCTGAGACTTTGGTTAATTCTTCTTCCTGCCGGGAAATTACAGTGATATGTGCCCGTCCAAATGCCTAACAGCTACTCTCTCATTGGTTCTCCCTATTCCCTTTCATCCTCTGCCAAATTGGCAACCTGTGTGAACCAGGAGGTTAAAGGGTCTGTCTCTCCAAGTTGGGAGGTTGATAGTAAAGCAGATGGAAAGTCAAACCGGAGCACCAGGAGAGGGACTATTCGTTGAGTTTTAGAATCCTTTCGTATTCACAGTGTGTCCGTTCTCTAGGTTTCCCGTACATGTTATAACTGTAGTAATATTCTCTTCAACCTGGAGAGTTGGGACCCATGGCATGGGTGCCAGGCATTATTGCTTTAAAGGGTCTGCATTTGCTCACCAATCTCACCAATCCTCTCAGTCCCAGTTATCCAGCCTTATGCCACATCCAGCTGTCGTTGTAGATAGGGTCATTCCAGGTTTCATCAGAGACCCTGAAAGAATTGTAAAGAATTTCCCATTTTTTTGTTTTGTTTTTGAAATTCCTTTTTATAGTGGGTTTGAGCTGATTCTCGCTGCCATGTTTATGCCAGTCTAGACACACTTGATTCCCTTACGGAGACATATCAATACATAGGTTTTAAGATTCTTACTAGTCAGATATATTCCTCTGCGGGAAATATGGGATTTTGAGTCCCTTTCACTGAGGAAGGTGTAGGTCTTGTCTATTCCATAGTTGGTTTTTGGAACGGTACCTGTGCTTATATCAAACTCTGGTTTTATGCATCACCCCACCTCTCCTTCCCCCTTAAGCAGGCATAAGAGTGTTTTCTAAATGTGAGACACTGTTCTCTTTCCTAACTCAGTTCAATTGTAGCCATGTTTACAGGATCTTCATAAGTGATATCTTATGATAAGATTCTTTTTCTGTGTGACTTATTTCACTTAGAATCATCGTACCTGAATCCACCCATTTTGCTGCTACTGGTCTTATGACATTGATTTCATGGCTGAGGGATATTCCATCGTTTGTAAGTACCACAAATTTTTGAACCATTTTTATATTTCCTGGGATATTTAAGGTGTACCCAAGTTGAGGTTTTTGTAAGCAGTGCAGCCCTAAATTTTGCGGTGGCTCTGGCTTATTGATTTTCAGTTTTCCCAATGTATATTCCCTAGATTGGAAGTGCCCTTGGCTCTGTAGCTCTGTTGTTTACTTGTTTTAGGGAACATAGTGCACTCCTCCAGAGAGGCAGTTGGCAATTTACATCCAGCCGATCAGCATAACAAGGCTCCCTGTTCTCCAGGGCCTGTCTTGCCTTTCTGGTTTTTACACATTTTGTGGATGTCCCTTTTGACCGGTGGGAAGTGATACTTCTTTGTATTGCAGATTTGCATTGCCCGCTTGCTTGGTTTGCCAAAAAGGGTGTATGCGTTTTCTCCTGAATATATTCAGGAGAAAGCGCATACACCCTTTTTGGCCAAGTGCATCATTGTCGAAGTTGTGCCCCTCTTCCTGTGCTTTAAAGGCGATTCCAACATACCTCTTGAAATCTGCTTCCTGCTATTCTGCCTCGATTTCAACTCCGCCTCGTTGCCTTCCCTCAACAGATTTTTGGATGATAATTGTCCTTTATTACTCTTCCACTTTGTGAATTGCTGTGCCCTGAGCCCCATTTTTCAACTCATTTTTTGTGAGCTGACCGCAAGTCCAAAATTTTGGTTCAGGACCTCTACTTTTTACCCGTGGGAGGCTGAGACTTTGGTTAGTTCTTCTTCCTCCCGTGAAATTAGAGTGACATGTGCCCGTCTAAATGCCTAACAGCTACTCTGTCATTGGTTCTCCCCCTTTCCTTTCATCCTCTGCCAAATTGGCAACGTGTGTGTACCAGGAGGTTAAAAGTGGTGTCTCTCCAAATTGGGAGATTGATAGTAAAGCAGTTGGAAAGTCAAACCGGAACACCAGGAGAGGGACTATTCGTTGAGTTTTAGAAACCTTTTGTATTCACAGTGTGTCCATTCTCTAGGTTTCCTGTACATGTTATAGCTGTATTAATATTCCCTTCAACCCGCAGAGTTGGGACCCATGGAATGGGTGCCATGCATTATTGGTTTACAAGGTCTGCATTTGCTCACCCAATCTCACCAATCCTCTCAGTCCCAAGTGTCCAGCCTTATGCCACATCCAGCTGTCATTGTAGATAGGGTCACTCCAGGTTTCATCAGAGACCCTGAAGGAATTGTAAAGAATTTGCCTGTTTTTTTGTTTTGTTTGTGAAATTCCTTTTGATAGTGGGTTTCAGCTGATTCTCGCTGACAAGTTTATGCCAGTCTAGACACACTTGATTCCCTTACAGAGACATATCAATACATAGGTTTTAAGATTATTACTAGTCAGATATATTCTTCTGCGGGAAATATGGGCTTTTCAGTCCCTTTCACTGAGGAATGTGTAGGTCTTGTCTATTCCATAGTTGGTTTTCGGAACGGTAGGTGTGCTTATATGAAACTCTGGTTTTATGCATCACCCCACCTCTCCTTCCCCCTTAAGCAGGCATAAGAGTGTTTTCCAAATGTGAGACTCTGTACTCTTTCCTAGCTAAGTTCAAGTGTAGCCATGTTTACAGGTTCTTCATAAGTGATATCTTATGATAAATTTCTTTTTCTGTGTGTCTTATTTCACTTAGAATCATCATAACAGAATCCAATCATTTTGTTGCTACTGGTCTTATGACATTGATTTCATGGCTGAGGGATATTCCATCGTACGTAAGTACCACAATTTTTTGAACCATTTTTATATTTCCTGGGATATTTAAGGTGTACCGAAGTTGAGGTTATTGTGAGCAGTGCAGCCGTAAATTTTGGGGTGTCTCTGTCTTATTGATTTTCAGTTTTCCCAAGGTATATTCCCTAGACTGGAAGTGCCCTTGGCTCTGTAGCTCTGTTCTTTACTTGTTTTAGGGAACACAATGCACTCCTCCAGAGAGGCAGTTGGCAATTTACATCCCGCCCATCAGCATAACAAGGCTCCCTGTTCTCCAGGGTCTGTCTTGCCTTTCTGGTTTTTACACATTTTGTGGATGTCCCTTTTGACAGGTGGGAAGTGATACTTCTTTGTAGTGCAGATTTGCATTGCCCGCTTGCTTGCTTGGCCTAAAAGGGCGTATGCGTTTTCTCCTGAATATATTCAGGAGAAAACGCATACACCCTTTTTGGCCAAGTGCATCATTGTCGAAGTTGTGCCCCTCTTCCTGTGCTTTAAAGGCGATTCCAACGTACCTCTTGAAATCTGTTTCCTGCTATTCTGCCTCGCTTTCAAGTCCGCCTCGTTGCCTTCCCTCAACAGATTTTTGGACGATAGTTGTCCTTTATTACTCGGCCTGTTTGTGAATGGCTGTGCCCCTGAGCTCCATTTTTCAACTCGTTTTTGGTGAGCTGACCGCAAGTCCAAAATTTTTGTTCAGGACCTATGCTGGTTCCCAGTGTGGGGCTGAGACTTTGGTTAATTCTTCTTCCTGCAGGGGAATTACAGTGATATGTGCCCGTCCAAATGCCTAACAGCTACTCTCTCATTGGTTCTCCCTATTCCCTTTCATCCTCTGCCAAATTGGAAACCTGTGTGAACCAGGAGGTTAAAGGGTCTGTCTCTCCAAGTTGGGAGGTTGATAGTAAAGCAGATGGAAAGTCAAACCGGAGCACCAGGAGAGGGACTATTCGTTGAGGTTTAGAAACCTTTCGTATTCACAGTGTGTCCGTTCTCTAGGTTTCCCGTACATGTTATAACTGTAGTAATATTCTCTTCAACCTGGAGAGTTGGGACCCATGGAATGGGTGCCAGGCATTATTGCTTTAAAGGGTCTGCATTTGCTCACCAATCTCACCAATCCTCTCAGTCCCAATTATCCAGCCTTATGCCACATCCAGCTGTCGTTGTAGATAGGGTCATTCCAGGTTTCATCAGATACCCTGAAGGAATTGTAAAGAATTTCCCAGTTTTTTTGTTTTGTTTTTGAAATTCCTTTTTATAGTGGGTTTGAGCTGATTCTCGCTGCCATGTTTATGCCAGTCTAGACACACTTGATTCCCTTACGGTGACATACCAATACATAGGTTTTAAGATTCTTACTAGTCAGATATATTCCTCTGCGGGAAATATGGGATTTTGAGTCCCTTTCACTGAGGAAGGTGTAGGACTTGTCTATTCCATAGTTGGTTTTTGGAACGGTACATGTGCTTATATCAAACTCTGGTTTTATGCATCACCCCACCTCTCCTTCCCCCTTAAGCAGGCATAAGAGTGTTTTCTAAATGTGAGACACTGTTCTCTTTCCTAACTCAGTTCAATTGTAGCCATGTTTACAGGATCTTCATAAGTGATATCTTATGATAAGTTTCTTTTTCTGTGTGACTTATTTCACTTAGAATCATCGTACCTGAATCCACCCATTTTGCTGCTACTGGTCTTATGACATTGATTTCATGGCTGAGGGATATTCCATCGTTCGTAAGTACCACAAATTTTTGAACCATTTTTATATTTCCTGTGATATTTAAGGTGTACCCAAGTTGAGGTCCTTGTAAGCAGTGCAGCCCTAAATTTTGCTGTGGCTCTGGCTTATTGATTTTCAGTTTTCCCAAGGTATATTCCCTAGATTGGAAGTGCCCTTGGCTCTGTAGCTCTGTTGTTTACTTGTTTTAGGGAACATAGTGCACTCCTCCAGAGAGGCAGTTGGCAATTTACATCCAGCCGATCAGCATAACAAGGCTCCCTGTTCTCCAGGGCCTGTCTTGCCTTTCTGGTTTTTACTCATTTTGCGGATGTCCCTTTTGACCGGTGGGAAGTGATACTTCTTTGTAGTGCAGATTTGCATTGCCCGCTTGCTTGCTTGGCCAAAAAGGGTGTATGCGTTTTCTCCTGAATATATTCAAGAGAAAACGCATATGCCCTTTTTGGCCAAGTGCATCATTGTCGAAGTTGTTCCACTCTTCCTGTGCTTTAAAGGCGATTCCAACGTACCTCTTGAAATCTGTTTCCTGCTATTCTGCCTCGATTTCAACTCCGCCTCGTTCCCTTCCCTCAACAGATTTTTGGATGATAGTTGTCCTTTATTACTCTTCCAGTTTGTGAATTGCTGTGCCCTGAGCCCCATTTTTCAACTTATTTTTTGTGAGCTGACCGCACGTCCAAAATTTTGGTTCAGGACCTCTACTTGTTCCCCGTGGGAGGCTGAGACTTTGGTTAATTCTTCTTCCTACCGTGAAATTAGAGTGACATATGCCCGTCTAAATTCCTAACGGCTACTCTGTCATTGGTTCTCCCCCTTTCCTTTCATCCTCTGCCAAATTGGCAACGTGTGTGTACCAGGAGGTTAAAAGGGGTGTCTCTCCAATTTGGGAGATTGATAGTAAAGCAGTGGGAAAGTCAAACCGGAACACCAGGAGAGGGACTATTCGTTGAGTTTTAGAAACCTTTTGTATTCACAGTGTGTCCATTCTCTAGGTTTCCTGTACATGTTATAGCTGTATTAATATTCCCTTCAACCCGCAGAGTTGGGACCCATGGAATGGGTGCCATGCATTATTGGTTTACAAGGTCTGCATTTGCTCACCCAATCTCACCAATCCTCTAAGTCCCAAGTGTCCAGCCTTATGCCACATCCAGCGGTCGTTGTAGATAGGGTCATTCCAGATTTCATCAGAGACCCTGAAGGAATTGTAAAGAATTTGCCTGTTTTTTTGTTTTGTTTGTGAAATTCCTTTTGATAGTGGATTTCAGCTGATTCTCGCTTCCATGTTTATGCCAGTCTAGAAACACTTGATTCCCTTACAGAGACATATCAATACATAGGTTTTAAGATTCTTACTAGTCAGATATATTCTTCTGCGGGAAATATGGGGTTTTGAGTCCCTTTCACTGTGGAAGGTGTAGGTCTTGCTATTCCATAGTTGGTATTTGGAACGGTACCTGTGCTTATATCAAACTCTGGTTTTATGCATCACCCCACCTCTCCTTCCCCCTTAAGGAGGCATAAGAGTGTTTTCCAAATGTGAGACTCTGTTCTCTTTCCTAGCTCAGTTCAAGTGTAGCCATGTTTACAGGATCTTCGTAAGTGATATCTTATGATAAGTTTCTTTTTCTGTGTGACTTATTTCACTTACAATCATCGAACCTCATTCCACTCATTTTGCTGCTACTGGTCTTATGACATTGATTTCATGGCTGAGGGATATTCCATCGTACGTAAGTACCACAATTTTTTGAACCATTTTTATATTTCCTGGGATATTTAAGGTGTACCCATGTTGAGGTTCTTGTAAGCAGTGCAGCCCTAAACGTTGGGGTGGCTCTGTCTTATTGATTTTCAGTTTTCCCAAGGTATATTCCCTAGACTGGAAGTGCCCTTGGCTCTGTAGCTCTGTTGTTTACTTGTTTTAGGGAACACAATTTACTCCACCAGAGAGGCAGTTGGCAATTTACATCCTGCCCATCAGCATAACAATGCTCCCTGTTCTCCAGGGCCTGTCTTGCCTTTCTGGTTTTTACACATTTTGCGGATGTCCCTTTTGACCGGTGGGAAGTGATACTTCTTTGTAGTGCAGATTTGCATTGCCTGCTTGCTTGCTTGGCCAAAAAGGTCATATGCATTTTCTCCTGAAAATATTCAGCAGAAAATGCAAACGCCCTTTTTCGCCAAGTGCATCATTGTCGAAGTTGTGCCCCACTTCTTGTGCTTTAAAGGCGATTCAAACATACCTCTTGAAATCTGTTTCCTGCTATTCTGCCTCGATTTCAACTCCGCCTCGATGCCTTCCCTCAACAGATTTTTGGATGATATTTGTCCTTTATTACTCTTCCAGTTTGTGAATTGCTGTGCCCTGAGCCCCATTTTTCAACTCATTTTTTGTGAGCTGACCGCAAGTCCAAAATTTTGGTTCAGGACCTCTACTTGTTCCCCGTGGGTGGCTGAGACTTTGGTTAATTCTTCTTCCTCCCGTGAAATTAGAGTGACATATGCCCGTCTAAATGCCTAACAGCTACTCTGTCATTGGTTCTCCCCCTTTCCTTTCATCCTCTGCCAAATTGGCAACGTGTGTGTACCAGGAGGTTAAAAGTGGTGTCTCTCCAAGTTGGGAGATTGTTAGTAAAGCAGTTGGAAAGTCAAACCGGAACACCAGGAGAGGGACTATTCGTTGAGTTTTAGAAACCTTTTGTATTCACAGTGTGTCCATTCTCTAGGTTTCCTGTATATGTTATAGCTGTATTAATATTCCCTTCAACCCGCAGAGTTGGGACCCATGGAATGGGTGCCATGCATTATTGGTTTACAAGGTCTGCATTTGCTCACCCCATCTCACCAATCCTCTCAGTCCCAAGTGTCCAGCCTTATGCCACATCCAGCGGTCGTTGTAGATAGGGTCATTCCAGGTTTCATCAGAGACCCTGAAGGAATTGTAAAGAATTTCCCTGTTTTCTTTGTTTTGTTTTTGAAATTCCTTTTGATAGTGGGTTTGAGCTGATTCTCACTGCCATGTTTATGCCAGTCTAGAAACACTTGATTCCCTTACGGAGACATATCAATACATAGGTTTTAAGATTCTTACTAGTCAGATATATTCCTCTGCCGGAAATATGGGGTTTTGAGTCCGTTTCAGTGAGGAACTTGTAGGTCTTCTGTATTCCATAGTTGGTTTTTGGAACAGTACCTGTGCTTATATCAAACTCTGGTTTTTTTTTTTTTTTTTTGCGGTACGCGGGCCTCTCGCTGTTGTGGCCTCTCCCGTTGCAGAGCACAGGCTCCGGACGCGCAGGCTCAGCGGCCATGGCTCACGGGCCCAGCCGCTCCGCGGCATATGGGATCCTCCCGGACCGGGGCACGAACCCGTATCCCCTGCATCGGCAGGCGGACCCTCAACCACTGCGCCACCAGGGAGGCCCCTCAAACTCTGGTTTTATGCATCACCCCACCTCTCCTTCAAACTCTAGCAGGCATAAGTGTGTTTTCTAAATGTGAGACTCTGTTCTCTTTCCTAACTCAGTTCAAGTGTAGCCATGTTACAGGATCTTCATAAGTGATATCTTATGATAAATTTCTTTTTCTGTGTGTCTTATTTCACTTAGAATCATCATAACAGAATCCACTCATTTTGTTTCTACAGGTCTTATGACATTGATTTCATGCCTGACGGATATTCCATCGTACATAAGTACCACAATATTTTGAGCCATTTTTATATTTCCTGGGATATTTAAGGTGTACCCAAGTTGAAATTCTTGTAAGCAGTGCAGCCCTAAATTTTGAGGTGGCTGTGTCTTATTGATTTTCAATTTTCCCAAGGTATATTCCCTAGACTGGAAGTGCCCTTGGCTCTGTAGATCTGTTGTTTACTTGTTTTAGGGAACCCAATGCACTCCTCCAGAGAGGCAGTTGGCAATTTACATCCCGCCCATCAGCATAACAAGGCTCCCTGTTCACCAGGGCCTGTCTTGCCTTTCTGGTTTTTACACATTTTGTGGATGTCCCTTTTGACCGGTGGGAAGTGATACTTCTTTGTAGTGCAGATTTGCATTGCCCGCTTTCTTGCTTTGCCGAAAAGGGCATATGCGTTTTCTCCTGAATATATTCAGGAGAAAACGCATACGCCCTTTTTGGCCAAGTGCATCATTGTCGAAGTTGTGCCCCTCTTCCTGTGCTTTAAAGGCGATTCCAACGTACCTCTTGAAATCTGTTTCCTGCTATTCTGCCTCGCTTTCAAGTCCGCCTCGTTGCCTTCCCTCAACAGATTTTTGGACGATAGTTGTCCTTTATTACTCGGCCAGTTTGTGAATGGCTGTGCCCCTGAGCTCCATTTTTCAACTCGTTTTTGGTGAGCTGACCGCAAGTCCAAAATTTTGGTTCAGGACCTATGCTGGTTCCCGGTGTGGGGCTGAGACTTTGGTTAATTCTTCTTCCTGCCGGGAAATTACAGTGATATGTGCCCGTCCAAATGCCTAACAGCTACTCTCTCATTGGTTCTCCCTATTCCCTTTCATCCTCTGCCAAATTGGCAACCTGTGTGAACCAGGAGGTTAAAGGGTCTGTCTCTCCAAGTTGGGAGGTTGATAGTAAAGCAGATGGAAAGTCAAACCGGAGCACCAGGAGAGGGACTATTCGTTGAGTTTTAGAATCCTTTCGTATTCACAGTGTGTCCGTTCTCTAGGTTTCCCGTACATGTTATAACTGTAGTAATATTCTCTTCAACCTGGAGAGTTGGGACCCATGGAATGGGTGCCAGGCATTATTGCTTTAAAGGGTCTGCATTTGCTCACCAATCTCACCAATCCTCTCAGTCCCAGTTATCCAGCCTTATGCCACATCCAGCTGTCGTTGTAGATAGGGTCATTCCAGGTTTCATCAGAGACCCTGAAGGAATTGTAAAGAATTTCCCATTTTTTTGTTTTGTTTTTGAAATTCCTTTTTATAGTGGGTTTGAGCTGATTCTCGCTGCCATGTTTATGCCAGTCTAGACACACTCGATTCCCTTACGGAGACATATCAATACATAGGTTTTAAGATTCTTACTAGTCAGATATATTCCTCTGCGGGAAATATGGGATTTTGAGTCCCTTTCACTGAGGAAGGTGTAGGTCTTGTCTATTCCATAGTTGGTTTTTGGAACGGTACCTCTGCTTATATCAAACTCTGGTTTTATGCATCACCCCACCTCTCCTTCCCCCTTAAGCAGGCATAAGAGTGTTTTCTAAATGTGAGACACTGTTCTCTTTCCTAACTCAGTTCAATTGTAGCCATGTTTACAGGATCTTCATAAGTGATATCTTATGATAAGTTTCTTTTTCTGTGTGACTTATTTCACTTAGAATCATCGTACCTGAATCCACCCATTTTGCTGCTACTGGTCTTATGACATTGATTTCATGGCTGAGGGATATTCCATCGTTCGTAAGTACCACAAATTTTTGAACCATTTTTATATTTCCTGGGATATTTAAGGTGTACCCAAGTTGAGGTTTTTGTAAGCAGTGCAGCCCTAAATTTTGCGGTGGCTCTGGCTTATTGATTTTCAGTTTTCCCAAGGTATATTCCCTAGATTGGAAGTGCCCTTGGCTCTGTAGCTCTGTTGTTTACTTGTTTTAGGGAACATAGTGCACTCCTCCGGAGAGGCAGTTGGCAATTTACATCCAGCCGATCAGCATAACAAGGCTCCCTGTTCTCCAGGGCCTGTCTTGCCTTTCTGGTTTTTACACATTTTGCGGATGTCCCTTTTGACCGGTGGGAAGTGATACTTCTTTGTATTGCAGATTTGCATTGCCCGCTTGCTTGGTTTGCCAAAAAGGGCGTATGCGTTTTCTCCTGAATATATTCAGGAGAAAGCGCATAAACCCTTTTTGGCCAAGTGCATCATTGTCGAATTTGTGCCCCTCTTCCTGTGCTTTAAAGGCGATTCCAACATACCTCTTGAAATCTGCTTCCTGCTATTCTGCCTCGATTTCAACTCCGCCTCGTTGCCTTCCCTCAACAGATTTTTGGATGATAATTGTCCTTTATTACTCTTCCAGTTTGTGAATTGCTGTGCCCTGAGCCCCATTTTTCAACTCATTTTTGGTGAGCTGACCGCAAGTCCAAAATTTTGGTTCAGGACCTCTACTTTTTACCCGTGGGAGGCTGAGACTTTGGTTAGTTCTTCTTCCTCCCGTGAAATTAGAGTGACATGTGCCCGTCTAAATGCCTAACAGCTACTCTGTCATTGGTTCTCCCCCTTTCCTTTCATCCTCTGCCAAATTGGCAACGTGTGTGTACCAGGAGGTTAAAAGTGGTGTCTCTCCAAGTTGGGAGATTGATAGTAAAGCAGTTGGAAAGTCAAACCGGAACACCAGGAGAGGGACTATTCGTTGAGTTTTAGAAACCTTTTGTATTCACAGTGTGTCCATTCTCTAGGTTTCCTGTACATGTTATAGCTGTATTAATATTCCCTTCAACCCGCAGAGTTGGGACCCATGGAATGGGTGCCATGCATTATTGGTTTACAAGGTCTGCATTTGCTCACCCAATCTCACCAATCCTCTCAGTCCCAAGTGTCCAGCCTTATGCCACATCCAGCTGTCATTGTAGATAGGGTCATTCCAGGTTTCATCAGAGACCCTGAAGGAATTGTAAAGAATTTCCCTGTTTTTTTGTTTTGTTTGTGAAATTCCTTTTGATAGTGGGTTTCAGCTGATTCTCGCTGACAAGTTTATGCCAGTCTAGACACACTTGATTCCCTTACAGAGACATATCAATACATAGGTTTTAAGATTCTTACTAGTCAGATATATTCTTCTGCGGGAAATATGGGCTTTTCAGTCCCTTTCACTGAGGAATGTGTAGGTCTTGTCTATTCCATAGTTGGTTTTCGGAACGGTAGGTGTGCTTATATGAAACTCTGGTTTTATGCATCACCCCACCTCTCCTTCCCCCTTAAGCAGGCATAAGTGTGTTTTCCAAATGTGAGACTCTGTTCTCTTTCCTAGCTAAGTTCAAGTGTAGCCATGTTTACAGGTTCTTCATAAGTGATATCTTATGATAAATTTCTTTTTCTGTGTGTCTTATTTCACTTAGAATCATCATAACAGAATCCACTCATTTTGTTGCTACTGGTCTTATGACATTGATTTCATGGCTGAGGGATATTCCATCGTACATAAGTACCACAATTTTTTGAACCATTTTTATATTTCCTGGGATATTTAAGGTGTACCGAAGTTGAGGTTATTGTGAGCAGTGCAGCCGTAAATTTTGGGGTGTCTCTGTCTTATTGATTTTCAGTTTTCCCAAGGTATATTCCCTAGACTGGAAGTGCCCTTGGCTCTGTAGCTCTGTTGTTTACTTGTTTTAGGGAACACAATGCACTCCTCCATAGAGGCAGTTGGCAATTTACATCCCGCCCATCAGCATAACAAGGCTCCCTGTTCTCCAGGGCCTGTCTTGCCTTTCTGGTTTTTACACATTTTGCGGATGTCCCTTTTGACCGGTGGGAAGTGATACTTCTTTGTAGTGCAGATTTGCATTGCCCACTTGCTTGCTTGGCCAAAAAGGGCGTATGCGTTTTCTCCTGAATATATTCAAGAGAAAACGCATACGCCCTTTTTGGCCAAGTGCATCATTGTCGAAGTTGTTCCACTCTTCCTGTGCTTTAAAGGTGATTCCAACGTACCTCTTGAAATCTGTTTCCTGCTATTCTGCCTCGATTTCAACTCCGCCTCGTTGCCTTCCCTCAACAGATTTTTGGATGATAGTTGTCCTTTATTACTCTTCCAGTTTGTGAATTGCTGTGCCCTGAGCCCCATTTTTCAACTTATTTTTTGTGAGCTGACCGCACGTCCAAAATTTTGGTTCAGGACCTCTACTTGTTCCCCGTGGGAGGCTGAGACTTTGGTTAATTCTTCTTCCTACCGTGAAATTAGAGTGACATATGCCCGTCTAAATGCCTAACGGCTACTCTGTCATTGGTTCTCCCCCTTTCCTTTCATCCTCTGCCAAATTGGCAACGTGTGTGTACCAGGAGGTTAAAAGGGGTGTCTCTCCAATTTGGGAGATTGATAGTAAAGCAGTGGGAAAGTCAAACCGGAACACCAGGAGAGGGACTATTCGTTGAGTTTTAGAAACCTTTTGTATTCACAGTGTGTCCATTCTCTAGGTTTCCTGTACATGTTATAGCTGTATTAATATTCCCTTCAACCCGCAGAGTTGGGACCCATGGAATGGGTGCCATGCATTATTGGTTTACAAGGTCTGCATTTGCTCACCCAATCTCACCAATCCTCTAAGTCCCAAGTGTCCAGCCTTATGCCACATCCAGCGGTCGTTGTAGATAGGGTCATTCCAGATTTCATCAGAGACCCTGAAGGAATTGTAAAGAATTTGCCTGTTTTTTTGTTTTGTTTGTGAAATTCCTTTTGATAGTGGATTTCAGCTGATTCTCGCTTCCATGTTTATGCCAGTCTAGAAACACTTGATTCCCTTACAGAGACATATCAATACATAGGTTTTAAGATTCTTACTAGTCAGATATATTCTTCTGCGGGAAATATGGGGTTTTGAGTCCCTTTCACTGTGGAAGGTGTAGGTCTTGTCTATTCCATAGTTGGTATTTGGAACGGTACCTGTGCTTATATCAAACTCTGGTTTTATGCATCACCCCACCTCTCCTTCCCCCTTAAGGAGGCATAAGAGTGTTTTCCAAATGTGAGACTCTGTTCTCTTTCCTAGCTCAGTTCAAGTGTAGCCATGTTTACAGGATCTTCGTAAGTGATATCTTATGATAAGTTTCTTTTTCTGTGTGACTTATTTCACTTACAATCATCGAACCTCATTCCACTCATTTTGCTGCTACTGGTCTTATGACATTGATTTCATGGCTGAGGGATATTCCATCGTACGTAAGTACCACAATTTTTTGAACCATTTTTATATTTCCTGGGATATTTAAGGTGTACCCATGTTGAGGTTCTTGTAAGCAGTGCAGCCCTAAACGTTGGGGTGGCTCTGTCTTATTGATTTTCAGTTTTCCCAAGGTATATTCCCTAGACTGGAAGTGCCCTTGGCTCTGTAGCTCTGTTGTTTACTTGTTTTAGGGAACACAATTCACTCCACCAGAGAGGCAGTTGGCAATTTACATCCTGCCCATCAGCATAACAATGCTCCCTGTTCTCCAGGGCCTGTCTTGCCTTTCTGGGTTTTACACATTTTGCGGATGTCCCTTTTGACCGGTGGGAAGTGATACTTCTTTGTAGTGCAGATTTGCATTGCCTGCTTGCTTGCTTGGCCAAAAAGGTCGTATGCATTTTCTCCTGAAAATATTCAGCAGAAAATGCAAACGCCCTTTTTCGCCAAGTGCATCATTGTCGAAGTTGTGCCCCACTTCTTGTGCTTTAAAGGCGATTCAAACATACCTCTTGAAATCTGTTTCCTGCTATTCTGCCTCGATTTCAACTCCGCCTCGATGCCTTCCCTCAACAGATTTTTGGATGATATTTGTCCTTTATTACTCTTCCAGTTTGTGAATTGCTGTGCCCTGAGCCCCATTTTTCAACTCATTTTTTGTGAGCTGACCGCAAGTCCAAAATTTTGGTTCAGGACCTCTACTTGTTCCCCGTGGGTGGCTGAGACTTTGGTTAATTCTTCTTCCTCCCGTGAAATTAGAGTGACATATGCCCGTCTAAATGCCTAACAGCTACTCTGTCATTGGTTCTCCCCCTTTCCTTTCATCCTCTGCCAAATTGGCAACGTGTGTGTACCAGGAGGTTAAAAGTGGTGTCTCTCCAAGTTGGGAGATTGTTAGTAAAGCAGTTGGAAAGTCAAACCGGAACACCAGGAGAGGGACTATTCGTTGAGTTTTAGAAACCTTTTGTATTCACAGTGTGTCCATTCTCTAGGTTTCCTGTATATGTTATAGCTGTATTAATATTCCCTTCAACCCGCAGAGTTGGGACCCATGGAATGGGTGCCATGCATTATTGGTTTACAAGGTCTGCATTTGCTCACCCCATCTCACCAATCCTCTCAGTCCCAAGTGTCCAGCCTTATGCCACATCCAGCGGTCGTTGTAGATAGGGTCATTCCAGGTTTCATCAGAGACCCTGAAGGAATTGTAAAGAATTTCCCTGTTTTCTTTGTTTTGTTTTTGAAATTCCTTTTGATAGTGGGTTTGAGCTGATTCTCGCTGCCATGTTTATGCCAGTCTAGAAACACTTGATTCCCTTACGGAGACATATCAATACATAGGTTTTAAGATTCTTACTAGTCAGATATATTCCTCTGCCGGAAATATGGGGTTTTGAGTCCGTTTCAGTGAGGAACTTGTAGGTCTTCTGTATTCCATAGTTGGTTTTTGGAACAGTACCTGTGCTTATATCAAACTCTGGTTTTATGCATCACCCCACCTCTCCTTCAAACTCTAGCAGGCATAAGTGTGTTTTCTAAATGTGAGACTCTGTTCTCTTTCCTAACTCAGTTCAAGTGTAGCCATGTTACAGGATCTTCATAAGTGATATCTTATGATAAATTTCTTTTTCTGTGTGTCTTATTTCACTTAGAATCATCATAACAGAATCCACTCATTTTGTTTCTACTGGTCTTATGACATTGATTTCATGCCTGACGGATATTCCATCGTACATAAGTACCACAATATTTTGAGCCATTTTTATATTTCCTGGGATATTTAAGGTGTACCCAAGTTGAAGTTCTTGTAAGCAGTGCAGCCCTAAATTTTGAGGTGGCTGTGTCTTATTGATTTTCAATTTTCCCAAGGTATATTCCCTAGACTGGAAGTGCCCTTGGCTCTGTAGATCTGTTGTTTACTTGTTTTAGGGAACCCAATGCACTCCTCCAGAGAGGCAGTTGGCAATTTACATCCCGCCCATCAGCATAACATGGCTCCCTGTTCTCCAGGGCCTGTCTTGCCTTTCTGGTTTTTACACATTTTGTGGATGTCCCTTTTGACCGGTGGGAAGTGATACTTCTTTGTAGTGCAGATTTGCATTGCCCGCTTTCTTGCTTTGCCGAAAAGGGCATATGCGTTTTCTCCTGAATATATTCAGGAGAAAACGCATACGCCCTTTTTGGCCAAGTGCATCATTGTCGAAGTTGTGCCCCTCTTCCTGTGCTTTAAAGGCGATTCCAACGTACCTCTTGAAATCTGTTTCCTGCTATTCTGCCTCGCTTTCAAGTCCGCCTCGTTGCCTTCCCTCAACAGATTTTTGGACGATAGTTGTCCTTTATTACTCGGCCAGTTTGTGAATGGCTGTGCCCCTGAGCTCCATTTTTCAACTCGTTTTTGGTGAGCTGACCGCAAGTCCAAAATTTTGGTTCAGGACCTATGCTGGTTCCCGGTGTGGGGCTGAGACTTTGGTTAATTCTTCTTCCTGCCGGGAAATTACAGTGATATGTGCCCGTCCAAATGCCTAACAGCTACTCTCTCATTGGTTCTCCCTATTCCCTTTCATCCTCTGCCAAATTGGCAACCTGTGTGAACCAGGAGGTTAAAGGGTCTGTCTCTCCAAGTTGGGAGGTTGATAGTAAAGCAGATGGAAAGTCAAACCGGAGCACCAGGAGAGGGACTATTCGTTGAGTTTTAGAATCCTTTCGTATTCACAGTGTGTCCGTTCTCTAGGTTTCCCGTACATGTTATAACTGTAGTAATATTCTCTTCAACCTGGAGAGTTGGGACCCATGGAATGGGTGCCAGGCATTATTGCTTTAAAGGGTCTGCATTTGCTCACCAATCTCACCAATCCTCTCAGTCCCAGTTATCCAGCCTTATGCCACATCCAGCTGTCGTTGTAGATAGGGTCATTCCATGTTTCATCAGAGACCGTGAAGGAATTGTAAAGAATTTCCGATTTTTTTTGTTTTGTTTTTGAAATTCCTTTTTATAGTGGGTTTGAGCTGATTCTCGCTGCCATGTTTATGCCAGTCTAGACACACTTGATTCCCTTACGGAGACATATCAATACATAGGTTTTAAGATTCTTACTAGTCAGATATATTCCTCTGCGGTAAATATGGGGTTTTGAGTCCCTTTCACTGAGGAAGGTGTAGGTCTTGTCTATTCCATAGTTGGTTTTTGGAACGGTACCTGTGCTTATATCAAACTCTTGTTTTAAGCATCACCCCACCTCTCCTTCCCCCTTAATCAGGCATAAGAGTGTTTTCTAAATGTGAGACACTGTTCTCTTTCCTAACTCAGTTCAAGTGTAGCCATGTTTACAGGATCTTCATAAGTGATATCTTATGATAAGTTTCTTTTTCTGTGTGACTTATTTCACTTAGAATCATCGTACCTGAATCCACCCATTTTGCTGCTACTGGTCTTATGACATTGATTTCATGGCTGAGGGATATTCCATCGTACGTAAGTACCACAATTTTTTGAACCATTTTTATATTTCCTGGGATATTTAAGGTGTACCCAAGTTGAGGTCCTTGTAAGCAGTGCAGCCCTACATTTTGGGGTGGCTCTGTCTTATTGATTTTCAGTTTTCCCAAGGTATATTCCCTAGACTGGAAGTGCCCTTGGCTCTGTAGCTCTGTTCTTTACTTGTTTTAGGGAACACAATGCACTCTTCCAGAGAGGCAGTTGGCAATTTACATCCCGCACATCAGCATAACAAGGCTCCCTGTTCTCCAGGGCCTGTCTTGCCTTTTTGGTTTTTACACATTTTGTGGATTTCCGTTTTGACCGGTGGGAAGTGATACTTCTTTGTAGTGCAGATTTGCATTGCCCGCTTGCTTGCTTGGCCAAAAAGGGCGTATGCGTTTTCTCCTGAATATATTCAGGATAAAACGCATACGCCCTTTTTGGCCAAGTGCATCATTGTCGAAGTTGTGCCCCTCTTCCTGTGCCTTAAAGTCGATTCCAACGTACCTCTTGAAATCTGTTTCCTGCTATTGTGTCTCGCTTTCAAGTCCGCCTCGTTGCCTACCCTCAACAGATTTTTGGATGATAGTTGTCCTTTATTACTCGGTCAGTTTGTGAATTGCTGTGCCCCTGAGCTCCATTTTTCAACTCGTTTTTTTTGAGCTGACCGCAAGCCCAAAATTTTGGTTCAGGACCTATACTGGTTCCCGGTGGGTGGCTGACACCTTGGTTAATTCTTCTTCCGGCGGGGAAATTACAGTGATATGTGCCCGTGCAAACGCCTAACAGCTACTCTCTCATTGTTTCTCCCTCTTCCCTTTCATCCTCTGCCAAATTGGCAACCTGTGGAAACCAGGTGGTTAAAGGGGCTGTCTCTCCAAGTTGGGAGGTTGATAGTAAAGCATATGGAAAGTCAAACCGGGGCTCCAGGAGAGGGACTATTCGTTGAGTTTTAGAAACCTTTCATATTCACAGTGTGTCCGTTCTCTAGGTTTCCCTTACATGTTATAACTGTAGTAATATTCCCTCTAACCTGGAGAGTTGGGAACCATGGAATGGGTGCCAGGCATTTGTGCTTTAAAGGGTCTGAATTTGCTCACCCAATCTCACCAATCGTCTCAGTGTCAAGTGTCCCTTCTTATGCCACATCCAGCTGTCATTGTAGATACGGTCATTCCAGGTTTCATCAGAGACCCTGAAGGAATTTTAAAGAATTATGCAGTTTTTTCATTTTGTTTTTGAAATTCCTTTTTATAATGGGTTTGAGATGATTCTCGCTGCCATGTTTATGCCAGTCTAGACACACTTGATTCCCTTACGGAGACATATCAATACATAGGTTTTAAGATTCTTACTAGTCAGATATATTTCTCTGCAGGAAATATGGGGTTTTGAGTCCCTTTCACTGAGGAAGGTGTAGGTCTTGTCTATTCCATAGTTGGTTTTTGGAACGGTACCTGTGCTTATATCAAACTCTGGTTTTATGCATCACCCCACCTCTCCTTCCCCCTTAAGCAGGCATAAGAGTGTTTTCTAAATGTGAGACACTGTTCTCTTTCCTAACTCAGTTCAAGTGTAGCCATGTTTACAGAATCTTCATAAGTGATATCTTATGATAAGTTTCTTTTTCTGTGTGACTTATTTCACTTAGAATCATCGTACCTGAAACCACCCATTTTGCTGCTACTGGTCTTATGACATTGATTTCATGGCTGAGGGATATTCCATCGTACGTAAGTAGCACAATTTTTTGAACCATTTTTGTATTTCCTGGGATATTTAATGTGTACCCAAGTTGAGGTCCTTGTAAGCAGTGCAGCCCTAAATTTTGGGGTGCCTCTGTCTTATTGATTTTCAGTTTTCCCAAGGTATATTCCCTAGACTGGAAGTGCCCTTGCCTCTGTAGCTCTGTTCTTTACTTGTTTTTGGGAACACAATGTACTCCTCCAGAGAGGCAGTTGGCAATTTACATCCCGCCCATCAGCATAACAAGGCTCCCTGTTCTCCAGGGCCTGTCTTGCCTTTCTAGTTTTTACACATTTTGTGGTTGTCCCTTTTGACCGGTGGGAAGTGATACTTCTTTGTAGTGCAGATTTGCATTGCCCGCTTCCTTGCTTGGCCAAAAAGGGCGTACGCGTTTTCTCCTGAATATATTCAGGAGAAAACGCATACGCCCTTTTTGGCCAAGTGCATCTTTGTCGAAGTTGTGCCCCTCTTCCTGTGCTTTAAAGGCGATTCCAACGTACCTCATGAAATCTGTTTCCTGCTATTCTGCCTCGCTTTCAAGTCCGCCTCGATGTCTTCCCTCAACAGATTTTTGGACGATAGTTCTCCTTTATTACTCTGCCAGTTTGTAAATTGCTGTGCCCCTGAGATCCATTTTTCAACTCATTTTTTGTGAGCTGACCGCAAGTCCAAAATTTTGGTTCAGGATTTATGCTGGTTCCCGGTGGGTGGCTGAGACTTTGGTTAATTCTTCTTCCTGCCGGGAAATTACAGTGATATGTGCCCGTCCAAATGCCTAACAGCTACTCTCTCATTGGTTCTCCCTCTTCCCTTTCATCCTCTGCCAAATTGGCAACCTGTGCGAACCAGGAGGTTAAACGGGCTGTCTCTCCAAGTTTGGAGGTTGATAGTAAAGCAGATGGAACGTCAAACCCGAGCACCAGGATAGGGACTATTCGTTGAGTTTTAGAAATCATTCGTATTCACAGTGTGTCCGTTCTCTAGGTTTCCTGTACATGTTATAGCTGTAGTAACATTCCCTTCAACCTGGAGAGTTGGGACCCATGGAATGGGTGCCAGGCATTTGTGCTTTAAAGGGTCTGCATTTGCTCACCCAATCTCACCAATCCTCTCAGTCCCAAGTTTCCAGCCTTATGCCACATCCAGCTGTCGTTGTAGATATGGTCATTCCAGCTTTCATCAGAGACCCTGAAGGAATTATAAAGAATTTCCCAGTTTTTTTGTTTTGTTTTTGAAATTCCTTTTTATAGTGGGTTTGAGCTGATTCTCGCTGCCATGTTTATGCCAGTCTGACACACTTGATTCCCTTATGGAGACATATCAATACATACGTTTTAAGATTCTTAATAGTCAGATATATTCCTCTGCAGGAAATATGGGGTTTTGAGTCCCTTTCCCTGAGGAAGGTGTAGGTCTTGTCTATTCCATAGTTGGTTTTTGGAACGGTACCTGTGCTTATATCAAACTCTGGTTTTATGCATCACCCCACCTCTCCTTCCCCCTTAAGCAGGCATAAGAGTGTTTTCTAAATGTGAGACACTGTTCTCTTTCCTAACTCAGTTCAAGTGTAGCCATGTTTACAGGATCTTCATAAGTGATATCTTATGATAAGTTTCTTTTTCTGTGTGACTTATTTCACTTAGAATCATCGTACCTGAATCCACCCATTTTGCTGCTACTGGTCTTATGACATTGATTTCATGGCTGAGGGATATTCCATCGTACGTAAGTACCACAATTTTTTGAACCATTTTTATATTTCCTGGGATATTTAAGGTGTACCCAAGTTGAGGTCCTTGTAAGCAGTGCAGCCTAAATTTTGGGGTGGCTCTGTCTTATTGATTTTCAGTTTTCCCAAGGTATATTCCCTAGACTGGAAGTGCCCTTGGCTCTGTAGCTCTGTTGTTTACTTGTTTTAGGGAACACAGTGCACTCCTCCAGAGAGGCAGTTGGCAATTTACATCCCGCCCATCAGCATAACAAGGCACCCTGTTCTCCAGGGCCTGTCTTGCCTTTCTGGTTTTTACACATTTTGTGGATGTCCCTTTTGACCGGTGGGAAGTGATACTTCTTTGTAGTGCAGATTTGCATTGCCCGCTTGCTTGCTTGGCCTAAAAGGGCGTATGCGTTTTCTCCTGAATATATTCAGGAGAAAACAAATGCGCCGTTTTTGGCCAAGTGCATCATTGTCGAAGTTGTGCCCCTCTTCCTGTGCTTTAAAGGCGATTCCAACGTACCTCTTGAAATCTGTTTCCTGCTATTCTGCATCGCTTTCAAGTCCGCCTCCTTGCCTTCCCTTAACAGATTTTTGGACGATAGTTGTTCTTTATTATTCTGCCAGTTTGTGAATTACTCTGCCCTTGAGCACCATTTTTCAACTCGTTTTTTGTGAGCTGACCGCAAGTTCAAAATTATGGTTCAGGATTTATGCTGGTTCCCGGTGGGTGGCTGAGACTTTGGTTAATTCTTCTTCCTGCCGGGAAATTACAGTGATATGTGCCCGTCCAAATGCCTAACAGCTACTCTCTCATTGGTTCTCCCTCTTCCCTTTCATCCTCTGCCAAATTGGCAACCTGTGCGAACCAGGAGGTTAAAGGGTCTGTCTCTCCAAGTTGGGAGGTGGATAGTAAAGCAGATGGAAAGTCAAACCAGAGCACCAGGAGAGGGACTATTCGTTGAGTTTTAGAAACCTTTCATATTCACAGTGTGTCCGTTTTCTAGGTTTCCCGTACATGTTATAGCTGTAGTAATATTCCCTTCAACCTGGAGAGTTGGGACCCATGGAATGGGTGCCAGGCATTTGTGCTTTAAAGGGTCTGCATTTGCTCACCCTATCTCACCAATCCTCTCAGTCCCAAGTTTCCAGCCTTATGCCACATCCAGCTGTCGTTGTAGATATGGTCCTTCCAGGTTTCATCAGAGACCCTGAAGGAATTGTAAAGAATTTCCCAGTTTTTTGTTTTGTTTTTGAAATTCCTTTTTATAGTGGGTTTGAGGTGATTCTCGCCGCCATGATTATGCCAGTCTAGACACACTTGATTCCCTTACGGAGACATATCAATACATAGGTTTTAAGATTCTTACTAGTCAGATATATTCCTCTGCGGGAAATATGGGGTTTTGAGTCCCTTTCACTGAGGAAGGTGTAGGTCTTGTCTATTCCATAGTTGGTTTTTGGAACGGTACCTGTGCTTATATCAAACTCTGGTTTTATGCATCACCCCACCTCTCCTTCCCCCTTAAGCAGGTATAAGAGTGTTTTCTAAATGTGAGACACTGTTCTCTTTCCTAACTCAGTTCAAGTGTAGCCATGTTTACAGGATCTTCATAAGTGATATCTTATGATAAGTTTCTTTTTCTGTGTGACTTATTTCACTTAGAATCATCGTACCTGAATCCACCCATTTTGCTGCTACTGGTCTTATGACATTGATTTCATGCCTGAGGGATATTCCATCGTACGTAAATACCACAATTTTTTGAACCATTTTTATATTTCCTGGGATATTTAAGGTGTACCCAAGTTGAGGTCCTTGTAAGCAGTACAGCCCTAAATTTTGGAGTGGCTCTGTCTTATTGATTTTCAGTTTTCCCAAGGTATATTCCCTAGACTGGAAGTGCCCTTGGCTCTGTAGCTCTGTTGTTTACTTGTTTTAGGGTACACAATGCACTCCTCCAGAGAGGCAGTTGGCAATTTACATCCCGCCCATCAGCATAACAAGGCTCCCTGTTCTCCAGGGCCTGTCTTGCCTTTCTGGTTTTTACGTATTTTGTGGATGTCCCTTTTGACCGGTGGGAAGTGATAATTCTTTGTAGTGCAGATTGGCATTGCCCCCTTCCTTGCTTGGCCAAAATGGGCGTATGCGTTTTCTCCTGAATATATTCAAGAGAAAACGCATACGCCCTTTTTGGCCAAGTGCATCATTGTCGAAGTTGTGCCCCTCTTCCTGTGCTTTAAAGGTGATTCCAACGTACCTCTTGAAATCTGTTTCCTGCTATTGTGTCTCGCTTTCAACTCCGCCTCGTTGCCTTCCCTCAACAGATTTTTGGACGATAGTTGTCCATTATTACTCTGCCAGTTTGTGAATTGCTGTGCCCCTGAGCTCCATTTTTCAACTCGTTTTTTGTGAGCTGACCGCATGTCCAAAATTTTGGTTCAGGAACTATGCTGTTTCCCGGTGGGTGGCTGAGACTTTGGTTAATTCTTCTTCCTGCCGGGACATTAGACTGATATGTGCCCGTCCAAATGCCTAACAGCTACTCTCTCATTGGTTCTCCCTCTTCCCTTTCATCCTCTGCCAAATTGGCAACCTGTGCGAACCAGGAGGTTAAAGGGGCTGTCTCTCCAAGTTGGGAGGTTGATAGTAAAGCAGATGGAAAGTAAAACGGGAGCACCAGGAGAGGGACTATTCGTTGAGTTTTAGAAACCTTTCTATTCACAGTGTGTCCGTTCTCTAGGTTTCCCGTACATGTTATAGCTGTAGTAATATTCCCTTCAACCTGGAGAGTTGGGACCCATGGAATGGGTGCCAGGCATTTGTGATTTAAAGGGTCTGCATTTGCTCACCCAATCTCACCAATCGACTCAGTCCCAAGTGTCCCTCCTTATGCCACATCCAGCTGTCGTTGTAGATAGGGTCATTCCAGGTTTCATCATTGACCCTGAAGGAATTGTAAAGAATTTCCCAGTTTTTTTGTTTTGTTTTTGAAATTCCTTTTTATAGTGGGTTTGAGCTGATTCTCGCTGCCATGTTTATGCCAGTCTAGACACACTAGATTCCCTTACGGAGACATATCAATACATAGGTTTTAAGATTCTTACTAGTCAGATATTTTCCTCTGCGGGAAATATGGGGTTTTGAGTCCCTTTCACTGAGGAAGGTGTAGGTCTTGTCTATTCCATAGTTGGTTTTTGGAACGGTACCTGTGCTTATATCAAACTCTGGTTTTATGCATCACCCCACCTCTCCTTCCGCCTTAAGCAGGCATAAGAGTGTTTTTTAAATGTGAGACACTGTTCTCTTTCCTAACTCAGTTCAAGTGTAGCCATGTTTACAGGATATTCATAAGTGATATCTTATGATAAGTTTCTTTTTCTGTGTGACTTATTTCACTTAGAATCATCGTACCTGAATCCACCCATTTTGCTGCTACTGGTCTTATGACATTGATTTCATGGCTGAGGGATATTCCATCGTACGTAAGTACCACAATTTTTTGAACCATTTTTATATTTCCTGGGATATTTAAGGTGTACCCAAGTGAGGTCCTTGTAAGCAGTGCAGCCCTAAATTTTGGGGTGGCTCTGTCTTATTGATTTTCAGTTTTCCCAAGGTATATTCCCTAGACTGGTAGTGCCCTTGGCTCTGTAGCTCTGTTCTTTACTTGTTTTAGGGAACACAATGCACTCTTCCAGAGAGGCAGTTGGCAATTTACATCCCGCCCATCACCATAACAAGGCTCCCTGTTCTCCAGGGCCTGTCTTGCCTTTCTGGTTTTTACACATTTTGTGGATATCCCTTTTGACAGGTGGGAAGTGATACTTCTTTGTAGTGCAGATTTGCATTGCCCGCTTGCTTGCTTGGCCGAAAAGGGCGTATGCGTTTTCTCCTGAATATATTCAGGAGAAAACGCATACACCCTTTTTGGCCAAGTGCATCATTGTCGAAGTTGTGCCCCTCTTCCTGTGCTTTAAAGGCGATTCCAACGTACCTCTTGAAATCTGTTTCCTGCTATTCTGCCTCGCTTTCAAGTCCGCCTCGTTGCCTTCCCTCAACAGATTTTTGGACGATAGTTGTCCTTTATTACTCGGCCAGTTTGTGAATGGCTGTGCCCCTGAGCTCCATTTTTCAACTCGTTTTTGGTGAGCTGACCGCAAGTCCAAAATTTTTGTTCAGGACCTATGCTGGTTCCCAGTGTGGGGCTGAGACTTTGGTTAATTCTTCTTCCTGCAGGGGAATTACAGTGATATGTGCCCGTCCAAATGCCTAACAGCTACTCTCTCATTGGTTCTCCCTATTCCCTTTCATCCTCTGCCAAATTGGAAACCTGTGTGAACCAGGAGGTTAAAGGGTCTGTCTCTCCAAGTTGGGAGGTTGATAGTAAAGCAGATGGAAAGTCAAACCGGAGCACCAGGAGAGGGACTATTCGTAGAGGTTTAGAATCCTTTCGTATTCACAGTGTGTCCGTTCTCTAGGTTTCCCGTACATGTTATAACTGTAGTAATATTCTCTTCAACCTGGAGAGTTGGGACCCATGGAATGGGTGCCAGGCATTATTGCTTTAAAGGGTCTGCATTTGCTCACCAATCTCACCAATCCTCTCAGTCCCAATTATCCAGCCTTATGCCACATCCAGCTGTCGTTGTAGATAGGGTCATTCCAGGTTTCATCAGATACCCTGAAGGAATTGTAAAGAATTTCCCAGTTTTTTTGTTTTATTTTTGAAATTCCTTTTTATAGTGGGTTTGAGCTGATTCTCGCTGCCATGTTTATGCCAGTCTAGACACACTTGATTCCCTTACGGAGACATACCAATACATAGGTTTTAAGATTCTTACTAGTCAGATATATTCCTCTGCGGGAAATATGGGATTTTGAGTCCCTTTCACTGAGGAAGGTGTAGGTCTTGTCTATTCCATAGTTGGTTTTTGGAACGGTACATGTGCTTATATCAAACTCTGGTTTTATGCATCACCCCACCTCTCCTTCCCCCTTAAGCAGGCATAAGAGTGTTTTCTAAATGTGAGACACTGTTCTCTTTCCTAACTCAGTTCAATTGTAGCCATGTTTACAGGATCTTCATAAGTGATATCTTATGATAAGTTTCTTTTTCTGTGTGACTTATTTCACTTAGAATCATCGTACCTGAATCCACCCATTTTGCTGCTACTGGTCTTATGACATTGATTTCATGGCTGAGGGATATTCCATCGTTCGTAAGTACCACAAATTTTTGAACCATTTTTATATTTCCTGGGATATTTAAGGTGTACCCAAGTTGAGGTTTTTGTAAGCAGTGCAGCGCTAAATTTTGCTGTGGCTCTGGCTTATTGATTTTCAGTTTTCCCAAGGTATATTCCCTAGATTGGAAGTGCCCTTGGCTCTGTAGCTCTGTTGTTTACTTGTTTTAGGGAACATAGTGCACTCCTCCAGAGAGGCAGTTGGCAATTTACATCCAGCCCATCAGCATAACAAGGCTCCCTGTTCTCCAGGGCCTGTCTTGCCTTTCTGGTTTTACTCATTTTGCGGATGTCCCTTTTGACCGGTGGGAAGTGATACTTCTTTGTAGTGCAGATTTGCATTGCCCGCTTGCTTGCTTGGCCAAAAAGGGTGTATGCGTTTTCTCCTGAATATATTCAAGAGAAAACGCATATGCCCTTTTTGGCCAAGTGCATCATTGTCGAAGTTGTTCCACTCTTCCTGTGCTTTAAAGGCGATTCCAACGTACCTCTTGAAATCTGTTTCCTGCTATTCTGCCTCGATTTCAACTCCGCCTCGTTCCCTTCCCTCAACAGATTTTTGGATGATAGTTGTCCTTTATTACTCTTCCAGTTTGTGAATTGCTGTGCCCTGAGCCCCATTTTTCAACTTATTTTTTGTGAGCTGACCGCACGTCCAAAATTTTGGTTCAGGACCTCTACTTGTTCCCCGTGGGAGGCTGAGACTTTGGTTAATTCTTCTTCCTACCGTGAAATTAGAGTGACATATGCCCGTCTAAATTCCTAACGGCTACTCTGTCATTGGTTCTCCCCCTTTCCTTTCATCCTCTGCCAAATTGGCAACGTGTGTGTACCAGGAGGTTAAAAGGGGTGTCTCTCCAATTTGGGAGATTGATAGTAAAGCAGTGGGAAAGTCAAACCGGAACAGCAGGAGAGGGACTATTCGTTGAGTTTTAGAAACCTTTTGTATTCACAGTGTGTCCATTCTCTAGGTTTCCTGTACATGTTATAGCTGTATTAATATTCCCTTCAACCCGCAGAGTTGGGACCCATGGAATGGGTGCCATGCATTATTGGTTTACAAGGTCTGCATTTGCTCACCCAATCTCACCAATCCTCTAAGTCCCAAGTGTCCAGCCTTATGCCACATCCAGCGGTCGTTGTAGATAGGGTCATTCCAGATTTCATCAGAGACCCTGAAGGAATTGTAAAGAATTTGCCTGTTTTTTTGTTTTGTTTGTGAAATTCCTTTTGATAGTGGATTTCAGCTGATTCTCGCTTCCATGTTTATGCCAGTCTAGAAACACTTGATTCCCTTACAGAGACATATCAATACATAGGTTTTAAGATTCTTACTAGTCAGATATATTCTTCTGCGGGAAATATGGGGTTTTGAGTCCCTATCACTGTGGAAGGTGTAGGTCTTGTCTATTCCATAGTTGGTATTTGGAACGGTACCTGTGCTTATATCAAACTCTGGTTTTATGCATCACCCCACCTCTCCTTCCCCCTTAAGGAGGCATAAGAGTGTTTTCCAAATGTGAGACTCTGTTCTCTTTCCTAGCTCAGTTCAAGTGTAGCCATGTTTACAGGATCTTCGTAAGTGATATCTTATGATAAGTTTCTTTTTCTGTGTGACTTATTTCACTTACAATCATCGAACCTCATTCCACTCATTTTGCTGCTACTGGTCTTATGACATTGATTTCATGGCTGAGGGATATTCCATCGTACGTAAGTACCACAATTTTTTGAACCATTTTTATATTTCCTGGGATATTTAAGGTGTACCCATGTTGAGGTTCTTGTAAGCAGTGCAGCCCTAAACGTTGGGGTGGCTCTGTCTTATTGATTTTCAGTTTTCCCAAGGTATATTCCCTAGACTGGAAGTGCCCTTGGCTCTGTAGCTCTGTTGTTTACTTGTTTTAGGGAACACAATTCACTCCACCAGAGAGGCAGTTGGCAATTTACATCCTGCCCATCAGCATAACAATGCTCCCTGTTCTCCAGGGCCTGTCTTGCCTTTCTGGTTTTTACACATTTGCGGATGTCCCTTTTGACCGGTGGGAAGTGATACTTCTTTGTAGTGCAGATTTGCATTGCCTGCTTGCTTGCTTGGCCAAAAAGGTCATATGCATTTTCTCCTGAAAATATTCAGCAGAAAATGCAAACGCCCTTTTTCGCCAAGTGCATCATTGTCGAAGTTGTGCCCCACTTCTTGTGCTTTAAAGGCGATTCAAACATACCTCTTGAAATCTGTTTCCTGCTATTCTGCCTCGATTTCAACTCCGCCTCGATGCCTTCCCTCAACAGATTTTTGGATGATATTTGTCCTTTATTACTCTTCCAGTTTGTGAATTGCTGTGCCCTGAGCCCCATTTTTCAACTCATTTTTTGTGAGCTGACTGCAAGTCCAAAATTTTGGTTCAGGACCTCTACTTGTTCCCCGTGGGTGGCTGAGACTTTGGTTAATTCTTCTTCCTCCCGTGAAATTAGAGTGACATATGCCCGTCTAAATGCCTAACAGCTACTCTGTCATTGGTTCTCCCCCTTTCCTTTCATCCTCTGCCAAATTGGCAACGTGTGTGTACCAGGAGGTTAAAAGTGGTGTCTCTCCAAGTTGGGAGATTGTTAGTAAAGCAGTTGGAAAGTCAAACCGGAACACCAGGAGAGGGACTATTCGTTGAGTTTTAGAAACCTTTTGTATTCACAGTGTGTCCATTCTCTAGGTTTCCTGTATATGTTATAGCTGTATTAATATTCCCTTCAACCCGCAGAGTTGGGACCCATGGAATGGGTGCCATGCATTATTGGTTTACAAGGTCTGCATTTGCTCACCCCATCTCACCAATCCTCTCAGTCCCAAGTGTCCAGCCTTATGCCACATCCAGCGGTCGTTGTAGATAGGGTCATTCCAGGTTTCATCAGAGACCCTGAAGGAATTGTAAAGAATTTCCCTGTTTTCTTTGTTTTGTTTTTGAAATTCCTTTTGATAGTGGGTTTGAGCTGATTCTCGCTGCCATGTTTATGCCAGTCTAGAAACACTTGATTCCCTTACGGAGACATATCAATACATAGGTTTTAAGATTCTTACTAGTCAGATATATTCCTCTGCCGGAAATATGGGGTTTTGAGTCCGTTTCAGTGAGGAACTTGTAGGTCTTCTGTATTCCATAGTTGGTTTTTGGAACAGTACCTGTGCTTATATCAAACTCTGGTTTTATGCATCACCCCACCTCTCCTTCAAACTCTAGCAGGCATAAGTGTGTTTTCTAAATGTGAGACTCTGTTCTCTTTCCTAACTCAGTTCAAGTGTAGCCATGTTACAGGATCTTCATAAGTGATATCTTATGATAAATTTCTTTTTCTGTGTGTCTTATTTCACTTAGAATCATCATAACAGAATCCACTCATTTTGTTTCTACTGGTCTTATGACATTGATTTCATGCCTGACGGATATTCCATCGTACATAAGTACCACAATATTTTGAGCCATTTTTATATTTCCTGGGATATTTAAGGTGTACCCAAGTTGAAGTTCTTGTAAGCAGTGCAGCCCTAAATTTTGAGGTGGCTGTGTCTTATTGATTTTCAATTTTCCCAAGGTATATTCCCTAGACTGGAAGTGCCCTTGGCTCTGTAGATCTGTTGTTTACTT
Organism: Hyperoodon ampullatus; assembly: GCF_949752795.1. Lineage (NCBI taxonomy): Eukaryota > Metazoa > Chordata > Mammalia > Artiodactyla > Ziphiidae > Hyperoodon > Hyperoodon ampullatus. The sequence continues at coordinate 395,296 of NW_027640856.1, forward strand.
GTTTTAGGGAACCCAATGCACTCCTCCAGAGAGGCAGTTGGCAATTTACATCCCGCCCATCAGCATAACAAGGCTCCCTGTTCTCCAGGGCCTGTCTTGCCTTTCTGTTTTTTACACATTTTGTGGATGTCCCTTTTGACCGGTGGGAAGTGATACTTCTTTGTAGTGCAGATTTGCATTGCCCGCTTTCTTGCTTTGCCGAAAAGGGCATATGCGTTTTCTCCTGAATATATTCAGGAGAAAACGCATACGCCCTTTTTGGCCAAGTGCATCATTGTCGAAGTTGTGCCCCTCTTCCTGTGCTTTAAAGGCGATTCCAACGTACCTCTTGAAATCTGTTTCCTGCTATTCTGCCTCGCTTTCAAGTCCGCCTCGTTGCCTTCCCTCAACAGATTTTTGGACGATAGTTGTCCTTTATTACTCGGCCAGTTTGTGAATGGCTGTGCCCCTGAGCTCCATTTTTCAACTCGTTTTTGGTGAGCTGACCGCAAGTCCAAAATTTTGGTTCAGGACCTATGCTGGTTCCCGGTGTGGGGCTGAGACTTTGGTTAATTCTTCTTCCTGCCGGGAAATTACAGTGATATGTGCCCGTCCAAATGCCTAACAGCTACTCTCTCATTGGTTCTCCCTATTCCCTTTCATCCTCTGCCAAATTGGCAACCTGTGTGAACCAGGAGGTTAAAGGGTCTGTCTCTCCAAGTTGGGAGGTTGATAGTAAAGCAGATGGAAAGTCAAACCGGAGCACCAGGAGAGGGACTATTCGTTGAGTTTTAGAATCCTTTCGTATTCACAGTGTGTCCGTTCTCTAGGTTTCCCGTACATGTTATAACTGTAGTAATATTCTCTTCAACCTGGAGAGTTGGGACCCATGGCATGGGTGCCAGGCATTATTGCTTTAAAGGGTCTGCATTTGCTCACCAATCTCACCAATCCTCTCAGTCCCAGTTATCCAGCCTTATGCCACATCCAGCTGTCGTTGTAGATAGGGTCATTCCAGGTTTCATCAGAGACCCTGAAAGAATTGTAAAGAATTTCCCATTTTTTTGTTTTGTTTTTGAAATTCCTTTTTATAGTGGGTTTGAGCTGATTCTCGCTGCCATGTTTATGCCAGTCTAGACACACTTGATTCCCTTACGGAGACATATCAATACATAGGTTTTAAGATTCTTACTAGTCAGATATATTCCTCTGCGGGAAATATGGGATTTTGAGTCCCTTTCACTGAGGAAGGTGTAGGTCTTGTCTATTCCATAGTTGGTTTTTGGAACGGTACCTGTGCTTATATCAAACTCTGGTTTTATGCATCACCCCACCTCTCCTTCCCCCTTAAGCAGGCATAAGAGTGTTTTCTAAATGTGAGACACTGTTCTCTTTCCTAACTCAGTTCAATTGTAGCCATGTTTACAGGATCTTCATAAGTGATATCTTATGATAAGATTCTTTTTCTGTGTGACTTATTTCACTTAGAATCATCGTACCTGAATCCACCCATTTTGCTGCTACTGGTCTTATGACATTGATTTCATGGCTGAGGGATATTCCATCGTTTGTAAGTACCACAAATTTTTGAACCATTTTTATATTTCCTGGGATATTTAAGGTGTACCCAAGTTGAGGTTTTTGTAAGCAGTGCAGCCCTAAATTTTGCGGTGGCTCTGGCTTATTGATTTTCAGTTTTCCCAATGTATATTCCCTAGATTGGAAGTGCCCTTGGCTCTGTAGCTCTGTTGTTTACTTGTTTTAGGGAACATAGTGCACTCCTCCAGAGAGGCAGTTGGCAATTTACATCCAGCCGATCAGCATAACAAGGCTCCCTGTTCTCCAGGGCCTGTCTTGCCTTTCTGGTTTTTACACATTTTGTGGATGTCCCTTTTGACCGGTGGGAAGTGATACTTCTTTGTATTGCAGATTTGCATTGCCCGCTTGCTTGGTTTGCCAAAAAGGGCGTATGCGTTTTCTCCTGAATATATTCAGGAGAAAGCGCATACACCCTTTTTGGCCAAGTGCATCATTGTCGAAGTTGTGCCCCTCTTCCTGTGCTTTAAAGGCGATTCCAACATACCTCTTGAAATCTGCTTCCTGCTATTCTGCCTCGATTTCAACTCCGCCTAGTTGCCTTCCCTCAACAGATTTTTGGATGATAATTGTCCTTTATTACTCTTCCACTTTGTGAATTGCTGTGCCCTGAGCCCCATTTTTCAACTCATTTTTTGTGAGCTGACCGCAAGTCCAAAATTTTGGTTCAGGACCTCTACTTTTTACCCGTGGGAGGCTGAGACTTTGGTTAGTTCTTCTTCCTCCCGTGAAATTAGAGTGACATGTGCCCGTCTAAATGCCTAACAGCTACTCTGTCATTGGTTCTCCCCCTTTCCTTTCATCCTCTGCCAAATTGGCAACGTGTGTGTACCAGGAGGTTAAAAGTGGTGTCTCTCCAAATTGGGAGATTGATAGTAAAGCAGTTGGAAAGTCAAACCGGAACACCAGGAGAGGGACTATTCGTTGAGTTTTAGAAACCTTTTGTATTCACAGTGTGTCCATTCTCTAGGTTTCCTGTACATGTTATAGCTGTATTAATATTCCCTTCAACCCGCAGAGTTGGGACCCATGGAATGGGTGCCATGCATTATTGGTTTACAAGGTCTGCATTTGCTCACCCAATCTCACCAATCCTCTCAGTCCCAAGTGTCCAGCCTTATGCCACATCCAGCTGTCATTGTAGATAGGGTCACTCCAGGTTTCATCAGAGACCCTGAAGGAATTGTAAAGAATTTGCCTGTTTTTTTGTTTTGTTTGTGAAATTCCTTTTGATAGTGGGTTTCAGCTGATTCTCGCTGACAAGTTTATGCCAGTCTAGACACACTTGATTCCCTTACAGAGACATATCAATACATAGGTTTTAAGATTATTACTAGTCAGATATATTCTTCTGCGGGAAATATGGGCTTTTCAGTCCCTTTCACTGAGGAATGTGTAGGTCTTGTCTATTCCATAGTTGGTTTTCGGAACGGTAGGTGTGCTTATATGAAACTCTGGTTTTATGCATCACCCCACCTCTCCTTCCCCCTTAAGCAGGCATAAGAGTGTTTTCCAAATGTGAGACTCTGTACTCTTTCCTAGCTAAGTTCAAGTGTAGCCATGTTTACAGGTTCTTCATAAGTGATATCTTATGATAAATTTCTTTTTCTGTGTGTCTTATTTCACTTAGAATCATCATAACAGAATCCAATCATTTTGTTGCTACTGGTCTTATGACATTGATTTCATGGCTGAGGGATATTCCATCGTACGTAAGTACCACAATTTTTTGAACCATTTTTATATTTCCTGGGATATTTAAGGTGTACCGAAGTTGAGGTTATTGTGAGCAGTGCAGCCGTAAATTTTGGGGTGTCTCTGTCTTATTGATTTTCAGTTTTCCCAAGGTATATTCCCTAGACTGGAAGTGCCCTTGGCTCTGTAGCTCTGTTCTTTACTTGTTTTAGGGAACACAATGCACTCCTCCAGAGAGGCAGTTGGCAATTTACATCCCGCCCATCAGCATAACAAGGCTCCCTGTTCTCCAGGGTCTGTCTTGCCTTTCTGGTTTTTACACATTTTGTGGATGTCCCTTTTGACAGGTGGGAAGTGATACTTCTTTGTAGTGCAGATTTGCATTGCCCACTTGCTTGCTTGGCCGAAAAGGGCGTATGCGTTTTCTCCTGAATATATTCAGGAGAAAACGCATACGCCCTTTTTGGCCAAGTGCATCATTGTCGAAGTTGTGCCCCTCTTCCTGTGCTTTAAAGGCGATTCCAACGTACCTCTTGAAATCTGTTTCCTGCTATTCTGCCTCGCTTTCAAGTCCGCCTCGTTGCCTTCCCTCAACAGATTTTTGGACGATAGTTGTCCTTTATTACTCGGCCTGTTTGTGAATGGCTGTGCCCCTGAGCTCCATTTTTCAACTCGTTTTTGGTGAGCTGACCGCAAGTCCAAAATTTTTGTTCAGGACCTATGCTGGTTCCCAGTGTGGGGCTGAGACTTTGGTTAATTCTTCTTCCTGCAGGGGAATTACAGTGATATGTGCCCGTCCAAATGCCTAACAGCTACTCTCTCATTGGTTCTCCCTATTCCCTTTCATCCTCTGCCAAATTGGAAACCTGTGTGAACCAGGAGGTTAAAGGGTCTGTCTCTCCAAGTTGGGAGGTTGATAGTAAAGCAGATGGAAAGTCAAACCGGAGCACCAGGAGAGGGACTATTCTTTGAGGTTTAGAAACCTTTCGTATTCACAGTGTGTCCGTTCTCTAGGTTTCCCGTACATGTTATAACTGTAGTAATATTCTCTTCAACCTGGAGAGTTGGGACCCATGGAATGGGTGCCAGGCATTATTGCTTTAAAGGGTCTGCATTTGCTCACCAATCTCACCAATCCTCTCAGTCCCAATTATCCAGCCTTATGCCACATCCAGCTGTCGTTGTAGATAGGGTCATTCCAGGTTTCATCAGATACCCTGAAGGAATTGTAAAGAATTTCCCAGTTTTTTTGTTTTGTTTTTGAAATTCCTTTTTATAGTGGGTTTGAGCTGATTCTCGCTGCCATGTTTATGCCAGTCTAGACACACTTGATTCCCTTACGGTGACATACCAATACATAGGTTTTAAGATTCTTACTAGTCAGATATATTCCTCTGCGGGAAATATGGGATTTTGAGTCCCTTTCACTGAGGAAGGTGTAGGACTTGTCTATTCCATAGTTGGTTTTTGGAACGGTACATGTGCTTATATCAAACTCTGGTTTTATGCATCACCCCACCTCTCCTTCCCCCTTAAGCAGGCATAAGAGTGTTTTCTAAATGTGAGACACTGTTCTCTTTCCTAACTCAGTTCAATTGTAGCCATGTTTACAGGATCTTCATAAGTGATATCTTATGATAAGTTTCTTTTTCTGTGTGACTTATTTCACTTAGAATCATCGTACCTGAATCCACCCATTTTGCTGCTACTGGTCTTATGACATTGATTTCATGGCTGAGGGATATTCCATCGTTCGTAAGTACCACAAATTTTTGAACCATTTTTATATTTCCTGTGATATTTAAGGTGTACCCAAGTTGAGGTCCTTGTAAGCAGTGCAGCCCTAAATTTTGCTGTGGCTCTGGCTTATTGATTTTCAGTTTTCCCAAGGTATATTCCCTAGATTGGAAGTGCCCTTGGCTCTGTAGCTCTGTTGTTTACTTGTTTTAGGGAACATAGTGCACTCCTCCAGAGAGGCAGTTGGCAATTTACATCCAGCCGATCAGCATAACAAGGCTCCCTGTTCTCCAGGGCCTGTCTTGCCTTTCTGGTTTTTACTCATTTTGCGGATGTCCCTTTTGACCGGTGGGAAGTGATACTTCTTTGTAGTGCAGATTTGCATTGCCCGCTTGCTTGCTTGGCCAAAAAGGGCGTATGCGTTTTCTCCTGAATATATTCAAGAGAAAACGCATATGCCCTTTTTGGCCAAGTGCATCATTGTCGAAGTTGTTCCACTCTTCCTGTGCTTTAAAGGCGATTCCAACGTACCTCTTGAAATCTGTTTCCTGCTATTCTGCCTCGATTTCAACTCCGCCTCGTTCCCTTCCCTCAACAGATTTTTGGATGATAGTTGTCCTTTATTACTCTTCCAGTTTGTGAATTGCTGTGCCCTGAGCCCCATTTTTCAACTTATTTTTTGTGAGCTGACCGCACGTCCAAAATTTTGGTTCAGGACCTCTACTTGTTCCCCGTGGGAGGCTGAGACTTTGGTTAATTCTTCTTCCTACCGTGAAATTAGAGTGACATATGCCCGTCTAAATACCTAACGGCTACTCTGTCATTGGTTCTCCCCCTTTCCTTTCATCCTCTGCCAAATTGGCAACGTGTGTGTACCAGGAGGTTAAAAGGGGTGTCTCTCCAATTTGGGAGATTGATAGTAAAGCAGTGGGAAAGTCAAACCGGAACACCAGGAGAGGGACTATTCGTTGAGTTTTAGAAACCTTTTGTATTCACAGTGTGTCCATTCTCTAGGTTTCCTGTACATGTTATAGCTGTATTAATATTCCCTTCAACCCGCAGAGTTGGGACCCATGGAATGGGTGCCATGCATTATTGGTTTACAAGGTCTGCATTTGCTCACCCAATCTCACCAATCCTCTAAGTCCCAAGTGTCCAGCCTTATGCCACATCCAGCGGTCGTTGTAGATAGGGTCATTCCAGATTTCATCAGAGACCCTGAAGGAATTGTAAAGAATTTGCCTGTTTTTTTGTTTTGTTTGTGAAATTCCTTTTGATAGTGGATTTCAGCTGATTCTCGCTTCCATGTTTATGCCAGTCTAGAAACACTTGATTCCCTTACAGAGACATATCAATACATAGGTTTTAAGATTCTTACTAGTCAGATATATTCTTCTGCGGGAAATATGGGGTTTTGAGTCCCTTTCACTGTGGAAGGTGTAGGTCTTGCTATTCCATAGTTGGTATTTGGAACGGTACCTGTGCTTATATCAAACTCTGGTTTTATGCATCACCCCACCTCTCCTTCCCCCTTAAGGAGGCATAAGAGTGTTTTCCAAATGTGAGACTCTGTTCTCTTTCCTAGCTCAGTTCAAGTGTAGCCATGTTTACAGGATCTTCGTAAGTGATATCTTATGATAAGTTTCTTTTTCTGTGTGACTTATTTCACTTACAATCATCGAACCTCATTCCACTCATTTTGCTGCTACTGGTCTTATGACATTGATTTCATGGCTGAGGGATATTCCATCGTACGTAAGTACCACAATTTTTTGAACCATTTTTATATTTCCTGGGATATTTAAGGTGTACCCATGTTGAGGTTCTTGTAAGCAGTGCAGCCCTAAACGTTGGGGTGGCTCTGTCTTATTGATTTTCAGTTTTCCCAAGGTATATTCCCTAGACTGGAAGTGCCCTTGGCTCTGTAGCTCTGTTGTTTACTTGTTTTAGGGAACACAATTTACTCCACCAGAGAGGCAGTTGGCAATTTACATCCTGCCCATCAGCATAACAATGCTCCCTGTTCTCCAGGGCCTGTCTTGCCTTTCTGGTTTTTACACATTTTGCGGATGTCCCTTTTGACCGGTGGGAAGTGATACTTCTTTGTAGTGCAGATTTGCATTGCCTGCTTGCTTGCTTGGCCAAAAAGGTCATATGCATTTTCTCCTGAAAATATTCAGCAGAAAATGCAAACGCCCTTTTTCGCCAAGTGCATCATTGTCGAAGTTGTGCCCCACTTCTTGTGCTTTAAAGGCGATTCAAACATACCTCTTGAAATCTGTTTCCTGCTATTCTGCCTCGATTTCAACTCCGCCTCGATGCCTTCCCTCAACAGATTTTTGGATGATATTTGTCCTTTATTACTCTTCCAGTTTGTGAATTGCTGTGCCCTGAGCCCCATTTTTCAACTCATTTTTTGTGAGCTGACCGCAAGTCCAAAATTTTGGTTCAGGACCTCTACTTGTTCCCCGTGGGTGGCTGAGACTTTGGTTAATTCTTCTTCCTCCCGTGAAATTAGAGTGACATATGCCCGTCTAAATGCCTAACAGCTACTCTGTCATTGGTTCTCCCCCTTTCCTTTCATCCTCTGCCAAATTGGCAACGTGTGTGTACCAGGAGGTTAAAAGTGGTGTCTCTCCAAGTTGGGAGATTGTTAGTAAAGCAGTTGGAAAGTCAAACCGGAACACCAGGAGAGGGACTATTCGTTGAGTTTTAGAAACCTTTTGTATTCACAGTGTGTCCATTCTCTAGGTTTCCTGTATATGTTATAGCTGTATTAATATTCCCTTCAACCCGCAGAGTTGGGACCCATGGAATGGGTGCCATGCATTATTGGTTTACAAGGTCTGCATTTGCTCACCCCATCTCACCAATCCTCTCAGTCCCAAGTGTCCAGCCTTATGCCACATCCAGCGGTCGTTGTAGATAGGGTCATTCCAGGTTTCATCAGAGACCCTGAAGGAATTGTAAAGAATTTCCCTGTTTTCTTTGTTTTGTTTTTGAAATTCCTTTTGATAGTGGGTTTGAGCTGATTCTCACTGCCATGTTTATGCCAGTCTAGAAACACTTGATTCCCTTACGGAGACATATCAATACATAGGTTTTAAGATTCTTACTAGTCAGATATATTCCTCTGCCGGAAATATGGGGTTTTGAGTCCGTTTCAGTGAGGAACTTGTAGGTCTTCTGTATTCCATAGTTGGTTTTTGGAACAGTACCTGTGCTTATATCAAACTCTGGTTTTTTTTTTTTTTTTTTTTTTTTTTTGCGGTACGCGGGCCTCTCGCTGTTGTGGCCTCTCCCGTTGCAGAGCACAGGCTCCGGACGCGCAGGCTCAGCGGCCATGGCTCACGGGCCCAGCCGCTCCGCGGCATATGGGATCCTCCCGGACCGGGGCACGAACCCGTATCCCCTGCATCGGCAGGCGGACCCTCAACCACTGCGCCACCAGGGAGGCCCCTCAAACTCTGGTTTTATGCATCACCCCACCTCTCCTTCAAACTCTAGCAGGCATAAGTGTGTTTTCTAAATGTGAGACTCTGTTCTCTTTCCTAACTCAGTTCAAGTGTAGCCATGTTACAGGATCTTCATAAGTGATATCTTATGATAAATTTCTTTTTCTGTGTGTCTTATTTCACTTAGAATCATCATAACAGAATCCACTCATTTTGTTTCTACAGGTCTTATGACATTGATTTCATGCCTGACGGATATTCCATCGTACATAAGTACCACAATATTTTGAGCCATTTTTATATTTCCTGGGATATTTAAGGTGTACCCAAGTTGAAATTCTTGTAAGCAGTGCAGCCCTAAATTTTGAGGTGGCTGTGTCTTATTGATTTTCAATTTTCCCAAGGTATATTCCCTAGACTGGAAGTGCCCTTGGCTCTGTAGATCTGTTGTTTACTTGTTTTAGGGAACCCAATGCACTCCTCCAGAGAGGCAGTTGGCAATTTACATCCCGCCCATCAGCATAACAAGGCTCCCTGTTCACCAGGGCCTGTCTTGCCTTTCTGGTTTTTACACATTTTGTGGATGTCCCTTTTGACCGGTGGGAAGTGATACTTCTTTGTAGTGCAGATTTGCATTGCCCGCTTTCTTGCTTTGCCGAAAAGGGCATATGCGTTTTCTCCTGAATATATTCAGGAGAAAACGCATACGCCCTTTTTGGCCAAGTGCATCATTGTCGAAGTTGTGCCCCTCTTCCTGTGCTTTAAAGGCGATTCCAACGTACCTCTTGAAATCTGTTTCCTGCTATTCTGCCTCGCTTTCAAGTCCGCCTCGTTGCCTTCCCTCAACAGATTTTTGGACGATAGTTGTCCTTTATTACTCGGCCAGTTTGTGAATGGCTGTGCCCCTGAGCTCCATTTTTCAACTCGTTTTTGGTGAGCTGACCGCAAGTCCAAAATTTTGGTTCAGGACCTATGCTGGTTCCCGGTGTGGGGCTGAGACTTTGGTTAATTCTTCTTCCTGCCGGGAAATTACAGTGATATGTGCCCGTCCAAATGCCTAACAGCTACTCTCTCATTGGTTCTCCCTATTCCCTTTCATCCTCTGCCAAATTGGCAACCTGTGTGAACCAGGAGGTTAAAGGGTCTGTCTCTCCAAGTTGGGAGGTTGATAGTAAAGCAGATGGAAAGTCAAACCGGAGCACCAGGAGAGGGACTATTCGTTGAGTTTTAGAATCCTTTCGTATTCACAGTGTGTCCGTTCTCTAGGTTTCCCGTACATGTTATAACTGTAGTAATATTCTCTTCAACCTGGAGAGTTGGGACCCATGGAATGGGTGCCAGGCATTATTGCTTTAAAGGGTCTGCATTTGCTCACCAATCTCACCAATCCTCTCAGTCCCAGTTATCCAGCCTTATGCCACATCCAGCTGTCGTTGTAGATAGGGTCATTCCAGGTTTCATCAGAGACCCTGAAGGAATTGTAAAGAATTTCCCATTTTTTTGTTTTGTTTTTGAAATTCCTTTTTATAGTGGGTTTGAGCTGATTCTCGCTGCCATGTTTATGCCAGTCTAGACACACTCGATTCCCTTACGGAGACATATCAATACATAGGTTTTAAGATTCTTACTAGTCAGATATATTCCTCTGCGGGAAATATGGGATTTTGAGTCCCTTTCACTGAGGAAGGTGTAGGTCTTGTCTATTCCATAGTTGGTTTTTGGAACGGTACCTCTGCTTATATCAAACTCTGGTTTTATGCATCACCCCACCTCTCCTTCCCCCTTAAGCAGGCATAAGAGTGTTTTCTAAATGTGAGACACTGTTCTCTTTCCTAACTCAGTTCAATTGTAGCCATGTTTACAGGATCTTCATAAGTGATATCTTATGATAAGTTTCTTTTTCTGTGTGACTTATTTCACTTAGAATCATCGTACCTGAATCCACCCATTTTGCTGCTACTGGTCTTATGACATTGATTTCATGGCTGAGGGATATTCCATCGTTCGTAAGTACCACAAATTTTTGAACCATTTTTATATTTCCTGGGATATTTAAGGTGTACCCAAGTTGAGGTTTTTGTAAGCAGTGCAGCCCTAAATTTTGCGGTGGCTCTGGCTTATTGATTTTCAGTTTTCCCAAGGTATATTCCCTAGATTGGAAGTGCCCTTGGCTCTGTAGCTCTGTTGTTTACTTGTTTTAGGGAACATAGTGCACTCCTCCGGAGAGGCAGTTGGCAATTTACATCCAGCCGATCAGCATAACAAGGCTCCCTGTTCTCCAGGGCCTGTCTTGCCTTTCTGGTTTTTACACATTTTGCGGATGTCCCTTTTGACCGGTGGGAAGTGATACTTCTTTGTATTGCAGATTTGCATTGCCCGCTTGCTTGGTTTGCCAAAAAGGGCGTATGCGTTTTCTCCTGAATATATTCAGGAGAAAGCGCATAAACCCTTTTTGGCCAAGTGCATCATTGTCGAAGTTGTGCCCCTCTTCCTGTGCTTTAAAGGCGATTCCAACATACCTCTTGAAATCTGCTTCCTGCTATTCTGCCTCGATTTCAACTCCGCCTCGTTGCCTTCCCTCAACAGATTTTTGGATGATAATTGTCCTTTATTACTCTTCCAGTTTGTGAATTGCTGTGCCCTGAGCCCCATTTTTCAACTCATTTTTGGTGAGCTGACCGCAAGTCCAAAATTTTGGTTCAGGACCTCTACTTTTTACCCGTGGGAGGCTGAGACTTTGGTTAGTTCTTCTTCCTCCCGTGAAATTAGAGTGACATGTGCCCGTCTAAATGCCTAACAGCTACTCTGTCATTGGTTCTCCCCCTTTCCTTTCATCCTCTGCCAAATTGGCAACGTGTGTGTACCAGGAGGTTAAAAGTGGTGTCTCTCCAAGTTGGGAGATTGATAGTAAAGCAGTTGGAAAGTCAAACCGGAACACCAGGAGAGGGACTATTCGTTGAGTTTTAGAAACCTTTTGTATTCACAGTGTGTCCATTCTCTAGGTTTCCTGTACATGTTATAGCTGTATTAATATTCCCTTCAACCCGCAGAGTTGGGACCCATGGAATGGGTGCCATGCATTATTGGTTTACAAGGTCTGCATTTGCTCACCCAATCTCACCAATCCTCTCAGTCCCAAGTGTCCAGCCTTATGCCACATCCAGCTGTCATTGTAGATAGGGTCATTCCAGGTTTCATCAGAGACCCTGAAGGAATTGTAAAGAATTTCCCTGTTTTTTTGTTTTGTTTGTGAAATTCCTTTTGATAGTGGGTTTCAGCTGATTCTCGCTGACAAGTTTATGCCAGTCTAGACACACTTGATTCCCTTACAGAGACATATCAATACATAGGTTTTAAGATTCTTACTAGTCAGATATATTCTTCTGCGGGAAATATGGGCTTTTCAGTCCCTTTCACTGAGGAATGTGTAGGTCTTGTCTATTCCATAGTTGGTTTTCGGAACGGTAGGTGTGCTTATATGAAACTCTGGTTTTATGCATCACCCCACCTCTCCTTCCCCCTTAAGCAGGCATAAGTGTGTTTTCCAAATGTGAGACTCTGTTCTCTTTCCTAGCTAAGTTCAAGTGTAGCCATGTTTACAGGTTCTTCATAAGTGATATCTTATGATAAATTTCTTTTTCTGTGTGTCTTATTTCACTTAGAATCATCATAACAGAATCCACTCATTTTGTTGCTACTGGTCTTATGACATTGATTTCATGGCTGAGGGATATTCCATCGTACATAAGTACCACAATTTTTTGAACCATTTTTATATTTCCTGGGATATTTAAGGTGTACCGAAGTTGAGGTTATTGTGAGCAGTGCAGCCGTAAATTTTGGGGTGTCTCTGTCTTATTGATTTTCAGTTTTCCCAAGGTATATTCCCTAGACTGGAAGTGCCCTTGGCTCTGTAGCTCTGTTGTTTACTTGTTTTAGGGAACACAATGCACTCCTCCATAGAGGCAGTTGGCAATTTACATCCCGCCCATCAGCATAACAAGGCTCCCTGTTCTCCAGGGCCTGTCTTGCCTTTCTGGTTTTTACACATTTTGCGGATGTCCCTTTTGACCGGTGGGAAGTGATACTTCTTTGTAGTGCAGATTTGCATTGCCCACTTGCTTGCTTGGCCAAAAAGGGCGTATGCGTTTTCTCCTGAATATATTCAAGAGAAAACGCATACGCCCTTTTTGGCCAAGTGCATCATTGTCGAAGTTGTTCCACTCTTCCTGTGCTTTAAAGGTGATTCCAACGTACCTCTTGAAATCTGTTTCCTGCTATTCTGCCTCGATTTCAACTCCGCCTCGTTGCCTTCCCTCAACAGATTTTTGGATGATAGTTGTCCTTTATTACTCTTCCAGTTTGTGAATTGCTGTGCCCTGAGCCCCATTTTTCAACTTATTTTTTGTGAGCTGACCGCACGTCCAAAATTTTGGTTCAGGACCTCTACTTGTTCCCCGTGGGAGGCTGAGACTTTGGTTAATTCTTCTTCCTACCGTGAAATTAGAGTGACATATGCCCGTCTAAATGCCTAACGGCTACTCTGTCATTGGTTCTCCCCCTTTCCTTTCATCCTCTGCCAAATTGGCAACGTGTGTGTACCAGGAGGTTAAAAGGGGTGTCTCTCCAATTTGGGAGATTGATAGTAAAGCAGTGGGAAAGTCAAACCGGAACACCAGGAGAGGGACTATTCGTTGAGTTTTAGAAACCTTTTGTATTCACAGTGTGTCCATTCTCTAGGTTTCCTGTACATGTTATAGCTGTATTAATATTCCCTTCAACCCGCAGAGTTGGGACCCATGGAATGGGTGCCATGCATTATTGGTTTACAAGGTCTGCATTTGCTCACCCAATCTCACCAATCCTCTAAGTCCCAAGTGTCCAGCCTTATGCCACATCCAGCGGTCGTTGTAGATAGGGTCATTCCAGATTTCATCAGAGACCCTGAAGGAATTGTAAAGAATTTGCCTGTTTTTTTGTTTTGTTTGTGAAATTCCTTTTGATAGTGGATTTCAGCTGATTCTCGCTTCCATGTTTATGCCAGTCTAGAAACACTTGATTCCCTTACAGAGACATATCAATACATAGGTTTTAAGATTCTTACTAGTCAGATATATTCTTCTGCGGGAAATATGGGGTTTTGAGTCCCTTTCACTGTGGAAGGTGTAGGTCTTGTCTATTCCATAGTTGGTATTTGGAACGGTACCTGTGCTTATATCAAACTCTGGTTTTATGCATCACCCCACCTCTCCTTCCCCCTTAAGGAGGCATAAGAGTGTTTTCCAAATGTGAGACTCTGTTCTCTTTCCTAGCTCAGTTCAAGTGTAGCCATGTTTACAGGATCTTCGTAAGTGATATCTTATGATAAGTTTCTTTTTCTGTGTGACTTATTTCACTTACAATCATCGAACCTCATTCCACTCATTTTGCTGCTACTGGTCTTATGACATTGATTTCATGGCTGAGGGATATTCCATCGTACGTAAGTACCACAATTTTTTGAACCATTTTTATATTTCCTGGGATATTTAAGGTGTACCCATGTTGAGGTTCTTGTAAGCAGTGCAGCCCTAAACGTTGGGGTGGCTCTGTCTTATTGATTTTCAGTTTTCCCAAGGTATATTCCCTAGACTGGAAGTGCCCTTGGCTCTGTAGCTCTGTTGTTTACTTGTTTTAGGGAACACAATTCACTCCACCAGAGAGGCAGTTGGCAATTTACATCCTGCCCATCAGCATAACAATGCTCCCTGTTCTCCAGGGCCTGTCTTGCCTTTCTGGGTTTTACACATTTTGCGGATGTCCCTTTTGACCGGTGGGAAGTGATACTTCTTTGTAGTGCAGATTTGCATTGCCTGCTTGCTTGCTTGGCCAAAAAGGTCGTATGCATTTTCTCCTGAAAATATTCAGCAGAAAATGCAAACGCCCTTTTTCGCCAAGTGCATCATTGTCGAAGTTGTGCCCCACTTCTTGTGCTTTAAAGGCGATTCAAACATACCTCTTGAAATCTGTTTCCTGCTATTCTGCCTCGATTTCAACTCCGCCTCGATGCCTTCCCTCAACAGATTTTTGGATGATATTTGTCCTTTATTACTCTTCCAGTTTGTGAATTGCTGTGCCCTGAGCCCCATTTTTCAACTCATTTTTTGTGAGCTGACCGCAAGTCCAAAATTTTGGTTCAGGACCTCTACTTGTTCCCCGTGGGTGGCTGAGACTTTGGTTAATTCTTCTTCCTCCCGTGAAATTAGAGTGACATATGCCCGTCTAAATGCCTAACAGCTACTCTGTCATTGGTTCTCCCCCTTTCCTTTCATCCTCTGCCAAATTGGCAACGTGTGTGTACCAGGAGGTTAAAAGTGGTGTCTCTCCAAGTTGGGAGATTGTTAGTAAAGCAGTTGGAAAGTCAAACCGGAACACCAGGAGAGGGACTATTCGTTGAGTTTTAGAAACCTTTTGTATTCACAGTGTGTCCATTCTCTAGGTTTCCTGTATATGTTATAGCTGTATTAATATTCCCTTCAACCCGCAGAGTTGGGACCCATGGAATGGGTGCCATGCATTATTGGTTTACAAGGTCTGCATTTGCTCACCCCATCTCACCAATCCTCTCAGTCCCAAGTGTCCAGCCTTATGCCACATCCAGCGGTCGTTGTAGATAGGGTCATTCCAGGTTTCATCAGAGACCCTGAAGGAATTGTAAAGAATTTCCCTGTTTTCTTTGTTTTGTTTTTGAAATTCCTTTTGATAGTGGGTTTGAGCTGATTCTCGCTGCCATGTTTATGCCAGTCTAGAAACACTTGATTCCCTTACGGAGACATATCAATACATAGGTTTTAAGATTCTTACTAGTCAGATATATTCCTCTGCCGGAAATATGGGGTTTTGAGTCCGTTTCAGTGAGGAACTTGTAGGTCTTCTGTATTCCATAGTTGGTTTTTGGAACAGTACCTGTGCTTATATCAAACTCTGGTTTTATGCATCACCCCACCTCTCCTTCAAACTCTAGCAGGCATAAGTGTGTTTTCTAAATGTGAGACTCTGTTCTCTTTCCTAACTCAGTTCAAGTGTAGCCATGTTACAGGATCTTCATAAGTGATATCTTATGATAAATTTCTTTTTCTGTGTGTCTTATTTCACTTAGAATCATCATAACAGAATCCACTCATTTTGTTTCTACTGGTCTTATGACATTGATTTCATGCCTGACGGATATTCCATCGTACATAAGTACCACAATATTTTGAGCCATTTTTATATTTCCTGGGATATTTAAGGTGTACCCAAGTTGAAGTTCTTGTAAGCAGTGCAGCCCTAAATTTTGAGGTGGCTGTGTCTTATTGATTTTCAATTTTCCCAAGGTATATTCCCTAGACTGGAAGTGCCCTTGGCTCTGTAGATCTGTTGTTTACTTGTTTTAGGGAACCCAATGCACTCCTCCAGAGAGGCAGTTGGCAATTTACATCCCGCCCATCAGCATAACATGGCTCCCTGTTCTCCAGGGCCTGTCTTGCCTTTCTGGTTTTTACACATTTTGTGGATGTCCCTTTTGACCGGTGGGAAGTGATACTTCTTTGTAGTGCAGATTTGCATTGCCCGCTTTCTTGCTTTGCCGAAAAGGGCATATGCGTTTTCTCCTGAATATATTCAGGAGAAAACGCATACGCCCTTTTTGGCCAAGTGCATCATTGTCGAAGTTGTGCCCCTCTTCCTGTGCTTTAAAGGCGATTCCAACGTACCTCTTGAAATCTGTTTCCTGCTATTCTGCCTCGCTTTCAAGTCCGCCTCGTTGCCTTCCCTCAACAGATTTTTGGACGATAGTTGTCCTTTATTACTCGGCCAGTTTGTGAATGGCTGTGCCCCTGAGCTCCATTTTTCAACTCGTTTTTGGTGAGCTGACCGCAAGTCCAAAATTTTGGTTCAGGACCTATGCTGGTTCCCGGTGTGGGGCTGAGACTTTGGTTAATTCTTCTTCCTGCCGGGAAATTACAGTGATATGTGCCCGTCCAAATGCCTAACAGCTACTCTCTCATTGGTTCTCCCTATTCCCTTTCATCCTCTGCCAAATTGGCAACCTGTGTGAACCAGGAGGTTAAAGGGTCTGTCTCTCCAAGTTGGGAGGTTGATAGTAAAGCAGATGGAAAGTCAAACCGGAGCACCAGGAGAGGGACTATTCGTTGAGTTTTAGAATCCTTTCGTATTCACAGTGTGTCCGTTCTCTAGGTTTCCCGTACATGTTATAACTGTAGTAATATTCTCTTCAACCTGGAGAGTTGGGACCCATGGAATGGGTGCCAGGCATTATTGCTTTAAAGGGTCTGCATTTGCTCACCAATCTCACCAATCCTCTCAGTCCCAGTTATCCAGCCTTATGCCACATCCAGCTGTCGTTGTAGATAGGGTCATTCCAGGTTTCATCAGAGACCCTGAAGGAATTGTAAAGAATTTCCCATTTTTTTGTTTTGTTTTTGAAATTCCTTTTTATAGTGGGTTTGAGCTGATTCTCGCTGCCATGTTTATGCCAGTCTAGACACACTTGATTCCCTTACGGAGACATATCAATACATAGGTTTTAAGATTCTTACTAGTCAGATATATTCCTCTGCGGGAAATATGGGATTTTGAGTCCCTTTCACTGAGGAAGGTGTAGGTCTTGTCTATTCCATAGTTGGTTTTTGGAACGGTACCTGTGCTTATATCAAACTCTGGTTTTATGCATCACCCCACCTCTCCTTCCCCCTTAAGCAGGCATAAGAGTGTTTTCTAAATGTGAGACACTGTTCTCTTTCCTAACTCAGTTCAATTGTAGCCATGTTTACAGGATCTTCATAAGTGATATCTTATGATAAGATTCTTTTTCTGTGTGACTTATTTCACTTAGAATCATCGTACCTGAATCCACCCATTTTGCTGCTACTGGTCTTATGACATTGATTTCATGGCTGAGGGATATTCCATCGTTTGTAAGTACCACAAATTTTTGAACCATTTTTATATTTCCTGGGATATTTAAGGTGTACCCAAGTTGAGGTTTTTGTAAGCAGTGCAGCCCTAAATTTTGCGGTGGCTCTGGCTTATTGATTTTCAGTTTTCCCAAGGTATATTCCCTAGATTGGAAGTGCCCTTGGCTCTGTAGCTAAGTTGTTTACTTGTTTTAGGGAACATAGTGCACTCCTCCAGAGAGGCAGTTGGCAATTTACATCCAGCCGATCAGCATAACAAGGCTCCCTGTTCTCCAGGGCCTGTCTTGCCTTTCTGGTTTTTACACATTTTGTGGATGTCCCTTTTGACCGGTGGGAAGTGATACTTCTTTGTATTGCAGATTTGCATTGCCCGCTTGCTTGGTTTGCCAAAAAGGGCGTATGTGTTTTCTCCTGAATATATTCAGGAGAAAGCGCATACACCCTTTTTGGCCAAGTGCATCATTGTCGAAGTTGTGCCCCTCTTCCTGTGCTTTAAAGGCGATTCCAACATACCTCTTGAAATCTGCTTCCTGCTATTCTGCCTCGATTTCAACTCCGCCTCGTTGCCTTCCCTCAACAGATTTTTGGATGATAATTGTCCTTTATTACTCTTCCAGTTTGTGAATTGCTGTGCCCTGAGCCCCATTTTTCAACTCATTTTTTGTGAGCTGACCGCAAGTCCAAAATTTTGGTTCAGGACCTCTACTTTTTACCCGTGGGAGGCTGAGACTTTGGTTAGTTCTTCTTCCTCCCGTGAAATTAGAGTGACATGTGCCCGTCTAAATGCCTAACAGCTACTCTGTCATTGGTTCTCCCCCTTTCCTTTCATCCTCTGCCAAATTGGCAACGTGTGTGTACCAGGAGGTTAAAAGTGGTGTCTCTCCAAGTTGGGAGATTGATAGTAAAGCAGTTGGAAAGTCAAACCGGAACACCAGGAGAGGGACTATTCGTTGAGTTTTAGAAACCTTTTGTATTCACAGTGTGTCCATTCTCTAGGTTTCCTGTAAATGTTATAGCTGTATTAATATTCCCTTCAACCCGCAGAGTTGGGACCCATGGAATGGGTGCCATGCATTATTGGTTTACAAGGTCTGCATTTGCTCACCCAATCTCACCAATCCTCTCAGTCCCAAGTGTCCAGCCTTATGCCACATCCAGCTGTCATTGTAGATAGGGTCACTCCAGGTTTCATCAGAGACCCTGAAGGAATTGTAAAGAATTTCCCTGTTTTTTTGTTTTGTTTGTGAAATTCCTTTTGATAGTGGGTTTCAGCTGATTCTCGCTGACAAGTTTATGCCAGTCTAGACACACTTGATTCCCTTACAGAGACATATCAATACATAGGTTTTAAGATTCTTACTAGTCAGATATATTCTTCTGCGGGAAATATGGGCTTTTCAGTCCCTTTCACTGAGGAATGTGTAGGTCTTGTCTATTCCATAGTTGGTTTTCGGAACGGTAGGTGTGCTTATATGAAACTCTGGTTTTATGCATCACCCCACCTCTCCTTCCCCCTTAAGCAGGCATAAGAGTGTTTTCCAAATGTGAGACTCTGTACTCTTTCCTAGCTAAGTTCAAGTGTAGCCATGTTTACAGGTTCTTCATAAGTGATATCTTATGATAAATTTCTTTTTCTGTGTGTCTTATTTCACTTAGAATCATCATAACAGAATCCAATCATTTTGTTGCTACTGGTCTTATGACATTGATTTAATGGCTGAGGGATATTCCATCGTACGTAAGTACCACAATTTTTTGAACCATTTTTATATTTCCTGGGATATTTAAGGTGTACCGAAGTTGAGGTTATTGTGAGCAGTGCAGCCGTAAATTTTGGGGTGTCTCTGTCTTATTGATTTTCAGTTTTCCCAAGGTATATTCCCTAGACTGGAAGTGCCCTTGGCTCTGTAGCTCTGTTCTTTACTTGTTTTAGGGAACACAATGCACTCCTCCAGAGAGGCAGTTGGCAATTTACATCCCGCCCATCAGCATAACAAGGCTCCCTGTTCTCCAGGGTCTGTCTTGCCTTTCTGGTTTTTACACATTTTGTGGATGTCCCTTTTGACAGGTGGGAAGTGATACTTCTTTGTAGTGCAGATTTGCATTGCCCGCTTGCTTGCTTGGCCGAAAAGGGTGTATGCGTTTTCTCCTGAATATATTCAGGAGAAAACGCATACACCCTTTTTGGCCAAGTGCATCATTGTCGAAGTTGTGCCCCTCTTCCTGTGCTTTAAAGGCGATTCCAACGTACCTCTTGAAATCTGTTTCCTGCTATTCTGCCTCGCTTTCAAGTCCGCCTCGTTGCCTTCCCTCAACAGATTTTTGGACGATAGTTGTCCTTTATTACTCGGCCTGTTTGTGAATGGCTGTGCCCCTGAGCTCCATTTTTCAACTCGTTTTTGGTGAGCTGACCGCAAGTCCAAAATTTTTGTTCAGGACCTATGCTGGTTCCCAGTGTGGGGCTGAGACTTTGGTTAATTCTTCTTCCTGCAGGGGAATTACAGTGATATGTGCCCGTCCAAATGCCTAACAGCTACTCTCTCATTGGTTCTCCCTATTCCCTTTCATCCTCTGCCAAATTGGAAACCTGTGTGAACCAGGAGGTTAAAGGGTCTGTCTCTCCAAGTTGGGAGGTTGATAGTAAAGCAGATGGAAAGTCAAACCGGAGCACCAGGAGAGGGACTATTCGTTGAGGTTTAGAAACCTTTCGTATTCACAGTGTGTCCGTTCTCTAGGTTTCCCGTACATGTTATAACTGTAGTAATATTCTCTTCAACCTGGAGAGTTGGGACCCATGGAATGGGTGCCAGGCATTATTGCTTTAAAGGGTCTGCATTTGCTCACCAATCTCACCAATCCTCTCAGTCCCAATTATCCAGCCTTATGCCACATCCAGCTGTCGTTGTAGATAGGGTCATTCCAGGTTTCATCAGATACCCTGAAGGAATTGTAAAGAATTTCCCAGTTTTTTTGTTTTGTTTTTGAAATTCCTTTTTATAGTGGGTTTGAGCTGATTCTCGCTGCCATGTTTATGCCAGTCTAGACACACTTGATTCCCTTACGGAGACATACCAATACATAGGTTTTAAGATTCTTACTAGTCAGATATATTCCTCTGCGGGAAATATGGGATTTTGAGTCCCTTTCACTGAGGAAGGTGTAGGACTTGTCTATTCCATAGTTGGTTTTTGGAACGGTACATGTGCTTATATCAAACTCTGGTTTTATGCATCACCCCACCTCTCCTTCCCCCTTAAGCAGGCATAAGAGTGTTTTCTAAATGTGAGACACTGTTCTCTTTCCTAACTCAGTTCAATTGTAGCCATGTTTACAGGATCTTCATAAGTGATATCTTATGATAAGTTTCTTTTTCTGTGTGACTTATTTCACTTAGAATCATCGTACCTGAATCCACCCATTTTGCTGCTACTGGTCTTATGACATTGATTTCATGGCTGAGGGATATTCCATCGTTCGTAAGTACCACAAATTTTTGAACCATTTTTATATTTCCTGGGATATTTAAGGTGTACCCAAGTTGAGGTCCTTGTAAGCAGTGCAGCCCTAAATTTTGCTGTGGCTCTGGCTTATTGATTTTCAGTTTTCCCAAGGTATATTCCCTAGATTGGAAGTGCCCTTGGCTCTGTAGCTCTGTTGTTTACTTGTTTTAGGGAACATAGTGCACTCCTCCAGAGAGGCAGTTGGCAATTTACATCCAGCCGATCAGCATAACAAGGCTCCCTGTTCTCCAGGGCCTGTCTTGCCTTTCTGGTTTTTACTCATTTTGCGGATGTCCCTTTTGACCGGTGGGAAGTGATACTTCTTTGTAGTGCAGATTTGCATTGCCCGCTTGCTTGCTTGGCCAAAAAGGGCGTATGCGTTTTCTCCTGAATATATTCAAGAGAAAACGCATATGCCCTTTTTGGCCAAGTGCATCATTGTCGAAGTTGTTCCACTCTTCCTGTGCTTTAAAGGCGATTCCAACGTACCTCTTGAAATCTGTTTCCTGCTATTCTGCCTCGATTTCAACTCCGCCTCGTTCCCTTCCCTCAACAGATTTTTGGATGATAGTTGTCCTTTATTACTCTTCCAGTTTGTGAATTGCTGTGCCCTGAGCCCCATTTTTCAACTTATTTTTTGTGAGCTGACCGCACGTCCAAAATTTTGGTTCAGGACCTCTACTTGTTCCCCGTGGGAGGCTGAGACTTTGGTTAATTCTTCTTCCTACCGTGAAATTAGAGTGACATATGCCCGTCTAAATGCCTAACGGCTACTCTGTCATTGGTTCTCCCCCTTTCCTTTCATCCTCTGCCAAATTGGCAACGTGTGTGTACCAGGAGGTTAAAAGGGGTGTCTCTCCAATTTGGGAGATTGATAGTAAAGCAGTGGGAAAGTCAAACCGGAACACCAGGAGAGGGACTATTCGTTGAGTTTTAGAAACCTTTTGTATTCACAGTGTGTCCATTCTCTAGGTTTCCTGTACATGTTATAGCTGTATTAATATTCCCTTCAACCCGCAGAGTTGGGACCCATGGAATGGGTGCCATGCATTATTGGTTTACAAGGTCTGCATTTGCTCACCCAATCTCACCAATCCTCTAAGTCCCAAGTGTCCAGCCTTATGCCACATCCAGCGGTCGTTGTAGATAGGGTCATTCCAGATTTCATCAGAGACCCTGAAGGAATTGTAAAGAATTTGCCTGTTTTTTTGTTTTGTTTGTGAAATTCCTTTTGATAGTGGATTTCAGCTGATTCTCGCTTCCATGTTTATGCCAGTCTAGAAACACTTGATTCCCTTACAGAGACATATCAATACATAGGTTTTAAGATTCTTACTAGTCAGATATATTCTTCTGCGGGAAATATGGGGTTTTGAGTCCCTTTCACTGTGGAAGGTGTAGGTCTTGCTATTCCATAGTTGGTATTTGGAACGGTACCTGTGCTTATATCAAACTCTGGTTTTATGCATCACCCCACCTCTCCTTCCCCCTTAAGGAGGCATAAGAGTGTTTTCCAAATGTGAGACTCTGTTCTCTTTCCTAGCTCAGTTCAAGTGTAGCCATGTTTACAGGATCTTCGTAAGTGATATCTTATGATAAGTTTCTTTTTCTGTGTGACTTATTTCACTTACAATCATCGAACCTCATTCCACTCATTTTGCTGCTACTGGTCTTATGACATTGATTTCATGGCTGAGGGATATTCCATCGTACGTAAGTACCACAATTTTTTGAACCATTTTTATATTTCCTGGGATATTTAAGGTGTACCCATGTTGAGGTTCTTGTAAACAGTGCAGCCCTAAACGTTGGGGTGGCTCTGTCTTATTGATTTTCAGTTTTCCCAAGGTATATTCCCTAGACTGGAAGTGCCCTTGGCTCTGTAGCTCTGTTGTTTACTTGTTTTAGGGAACACAATTCACTCCACCAGAGAGGCAGTTGGCAATTTACATCCTGCCCATCAGCATAACAATGCTCCCTGTTCTCCAGGGCCTGTCTTGCCTTTCTGGTTTTTACACATTTTGCGGATGTCCCTTTTGACCGGTGGGAAGTGATACTTCTTTGTAGTGCAGATTTGCATTGCCTGCTTGCTTGCTTGGCCAAAAAGGTCATATGCATTTTCTCCTGAAAATATTCAGCAGAAAATGCAAACGCCCTTTTTCGCCAAGTGCATCATTGTCGAAGTTGTGCCCCACTTCTTGTGCTTTAAAGGCGATTCAAACATACCTCTTGAAATCTGTTTCCTGCTATTCTGCCTCGATTTCAACTCCGCCTCGATGCCTTCCCTCAACAGATTTTTGGATGATATTTGTCCTTTATTACTCTTCCAGTTTGTGAATTGCTGTGCCCTGAGCCCCATTTTTCAACTCATTTTTTGTGAGCTGACCGCAAGTCCAAAATTTTGGTTCAGGACCTCTACTTGTTCCCCGTGGGTGGCTGAGACTTTGGTTAATTCTTCTTCCTCCCGTGAAATTAGAGTGACATATGCCCGTCTAAATGCCTAACAGCTACTCTGTCATTGGTTCTCCCCCTTTCCTTTCATCCTCTGCCAAATTGGCAACGTGTGTGTACCAGGAGGTTAAAAGTGGTGTCTCTCCAAGTTGGGAGATTGTTAGTAAAGCAGTTGGAAAGTCAAACCGGAACACCAGGAGAGGGACTATTCGTTGAGTTTTAGAAACCTTTTGTATTCACAGTGTGTCCATTCTCTAGGTTTCCTGTATATGTTATAGCTGTATTAATATTCCCTTCAACCCGCAGAGTTGGGACCCATGGAATGGGTGCCATGCATTATTGGTTTACAAGGTCTGCATTTGCTCACCCCATCTCACCAATCCTCTCAGTCCCAAGTGTCCAGCCTTATGCCACATCCAGTGGTCGTTGTAGATAGGGTCATTCCAGGTTTCATCAGAGACCCTGAAGGAATTGTAAAGAATTTCCCTGTTTTCTTTGTTTTGTTTTTGAGATTCCTTTTGATAGTGGGTTTGAGCTGATTCTCGCTGCCATGTTTATGCCAGTCTAGAAACACTTGATTCCCTTACGGAGACATATCAATACATAGGTTTTAAGATTCTTACTAGTCAGATATATTCCTCTGCCGGAAATATGGGGTTTTGAGTCCGTTTCAGTGAGGAACTTGTAGGTCTTCTGTATTCCATAGTTGGTTTTTGGAACAGTACCTGTGCTTATATCAAACTCTGGTTTTATGCATCACCCCACCTCTCCTTCCAACTCTAGCAGGCATAAGTGTGTTTTCTAAATGTGAGACTCTGTTATCTTTCCAAACTCAGTTCAAGTGTAGCCATGTTACAGGATCTTCATAAGTGATATCTTATGATAAAATTCTTTTTCTGTGTGTCTTATTTCACTTAGAATCATCATAACAGAATCCACTCATTTTGTTTCTACTGGTCTTATGACATTGATTTCATGCCTGACGGATATTCCATCATACATAAGTACCACAAATTTTTGAGCCATTTTAATATTTCCTGGGATATTTAAGGTGTACCCAAGTTGAGGTTCTTGTAAGCAGTGCAGCCCTAAATTTTGAGGTGGCTGTGTCTTATTGATTTTCAGTTTTCCCAAGGTATATTCCCTAGACTGGAAGTGCCCTTGGCTCTGTAGATCTGTTGTTTACTTGTTTTAGGGAACCCAATGCACTCCTCCAGAGAGGCAGTTGGCAATTTACATCCCGCCCATCAGCATAACAAGGCTCCCTGTTCTCCAGGGCCTGTCTTGCCTTTCTGGTTTTTACACATTTTGTGGATGTCCCTTTTGTACCGGTGGGAAGAGATACTTCTTTGTACTGCAGATTTGCATTGTCCGCTTGCTTGCTTGGCCAAAACGGGCATATGAGTTCTCTCCTAAATATATTCAGGAGAAAATGCATACGCCCTTTTTGGCCAAGTGCATCACTGTCGAAGTTGTGCCCCTTTTCCTGTGCTTTAAAGGCGATTCCAACGTACCTCTTGAAATCTGTTTCCTGCTATTCTGCCTAGCTTTCAAGTCTACCTCGCTGCCTTCCCTCAACAGATTTTTGGATGATAGTTGTCCTTTATTACTCTGCCAGTTTGTGAATTGTTGTGCCCCTGAGCCCCATATTGCAACTCGTTTTTTGTGAGCTGAACGCAAGACCAATATTTTGGTTCAGGACGTATATGGGTTCCCGGTGGGTGGCTGAGACTTTGGTTAATTCTTCTTCCTGCCGGGAAATTAGAGTGACATGTGCCCGTCCAAATGCCAAACAGCTACTCTCTCATTGGTTCTCCCTCTTCCCTTTCATCCTGTGCCAAATTGGCAACTTGTGCCAACAAGGGGGTTAAATGTGCTGTCTCTAAGTTGGGAGATTGATAGTAAAGCAGTTGCAGTGTCAAACATGAGCACCAGGAGACGGAGTATTAGTTGAGTTTTAGAAACGTTTCTTGTTCACAGTGTGTCCATTCTCTAGGTTTCCGGTACATGTTATAGTTGTAGTAATATCCCCTTCAACTTGGAGAGTTGGGACGCATGTAATGTGTGCCATGCATTATTGCTTTGAAGGGTCTGCATTTGCTCACCCAATCTCACAAATCCTCTCAGAGCCACGTGTCCAGCCTTATGTAACATCCAGCTGTCATTGTAGATAGGGTCATTCCAGGTTTCATCAGAGACCCTGAAGGAATTGGAAAGAATTTGCCTGTTTCTTTGTTTTGTTTTTGAAATTCCTTTTTATAGTGGGTTTGAGCTGATTCTCGCTGCCATGCTTATGCCAGTCTAGACACTCTTGATTCCCTTACAGAGACATATCAATACATAGGTTTTAAGATTCTTACTTGTCAGATATATTCTTCTGCGGGAAATATGGGGTTTTGAGTCCCTTTCACTGAGGAAGGTGTAGGTCTTGTCTATTCCATAGTTGGTTTTTGGAACGGTACCTGTGCTTATATCAAACTCTGGTTTTATGCATCACCCCACCTCTCCTTCCCCCTTAAGCAGGCATAAGAGTGTTTTCTAAATGTGAGACTATGTTCTCTTTCCTAGCTCAGTTCAAGTGTAGCCATGTTTACAGGATCTTCATAAGTGATATCTTATGATAAGTTTCTTTTTCTGTGTGACTTATTTCACTTAGAATCATCGTACCTGAATCCACCCATTTTGCTGCTACTGGTCTTATGACATTGATTTCATGGCTGAGGGATATTCCATCGTACGTAAGTACCACAATTTTTTGAACCATGTTTATATTTTCTGGGATACTTAAGGTGTATCCAAGTTGAGGTCCTTGTATGCAGTGCAGCCCTAAATTTTGGGGTGGCTCTGTCTTATTGATTTTCAGTTTTCCCAAGGTATATTCCCTAGACTGGTAGTGCCCTTGGCTCTGTAGCTCTGTTCTTTACTTGTTTTAGGGAACAGAATGCACTCCTCCAGAGAGGCAGTTGGCAATTTACATCCCGCCCATCAGCATAACAAGGCTCCCTGTTCTCCAGGGCCTGTCTTGCCTTTCTGGTTTTTACACATTTTGCGGATGTCCCTTTTGACCGGTGGGAAGTGATACTTCTTTGTAGTGCAGATTTGCATTGCCTGCTTGCTTGCTAGGCCAAAAAGGGCATATGCGTTTTCTCCTGAATATATTCAGGAGAAAATGCAAACACCCTTTTTGGCCAAGTGCATCATTGTCGAAGTTGTGCCCCACTTCTGGTGCTTTAAAGGCGATTCCAACGTACCTCTTGAAATCTGTTTCCTGCTATTCTGCCTCGATTTCAAGTCCACCTCATTGCCTTCCCTCAACAGATTTTTGGATTATAGTTGTCCTTTATTACTCTTCCAGTTTGTGAATTGCTGTGCCCTGAGCCCCATTTTTCAACTCATTTTTTGTGAGCTGACCACAAATGCAAAATTTTGGTTCAGGATCTCTACTTGTTCCCCGTGGGTGGCTGAGACTTTGGTTAATTCTTCTTCCTCCCGTGAAATTAGAGTGACATGTGCCCGTCCAAATGCCGAACAGCTACTCTCTCATTGGTTCTCCCTCTTCCCTTTCATCCTCTGCCAAATTGGCAATGTGTGCGAACCAGGAGGTTAAAGGGGCTGTCTCTCCAAGTTGGGAGATTGATAGTAAATCATTTGGAAAGTCACACCTGAGCACCAGGAGAGGGACTATTATTTGAGTTTTAGAAACCGTTCGTATTCACAGTGTGTCCATTCTCTAGGTTTCCCGTACATGTTATAGCTGTAGTAATATTCCCTTCAACCTGGAGAGTTGGGACCCAAGGAGTGGGTGCCATGCATTATAGCTTTAAAGGGTCTGCATTTGCTCACCCAATCTCACCAATCCTCTCAGTCCCAAGGGTCCAGCCTTATGCCACATCCAGCTGTCCTTGTAGATAGGGTTATTCCAGGTTTCATCAGAGACCCTGAAGAAATTGTAAAGAATTTCCCTGTTTTTTTGTTTTGTTTGTGAAATTCCTTTTGATAGTGGATTTCAGCTGATTCTCGCTGCCATGTTTATGCCAGTCTAGACACACTTGATTCCCTTACAGAGACATATCAATACATAGGTTTTAAGATTCTTACTAGTCAGATATATTCTTCTGTGGGAAATATGGGGTTTTGAGTCCCTTTCACTGAGGAAGGTGTAGGTCTTGTCTATTCCATAGTTGGTTTTTGGAACGGTACCTGTGCTTATATCAAACTCTGCTTTTATGCATCACCCACCTCTCCTTCCCCCTTAAGCAGGCGTACGAGTGTTTTCCAAATGTGAGACTCGGTTCTCTTTACTAGCTAAGTTCAAGTGTAGCCATGTTTACAGGATCTTCATAAGTGATATCTTATGATAAGTTGCTTTTTCTGTGTGACTTATTTCACTTAGAATCATCGAACCTGAATCCACTCATTTTGCTTCTACTGGCCTTATGACATTGATTTCATGGCTGAGGGATATTCCATCATACGTAAGTACCACAATTTCTTTACCATTTTTGTCTTTCCTTGGATATTTAAGGTGTCCCGGATTCGAGGTTCTTGTAAGCAGTGCTGCCCTAAATTTTGGGGTGGCTGTGTCTTATTGATATTCAGTTTTCCCAATGTATATTCCCATGACTGGAAGTGACTTAGGTTGTGAAGCTCTGTTGTTTACTTCTTTTAGAGAACACAGTGCACTCCTCCAGGGTGGCTGTTGGCAATTTACATCCCACCCATGAGCATAACAAGGCTTACTGTTCTCCAGAGCCTGTCTTGCCTTTCTGGTTTTTACACATTTTGCAGATGACCCTTTTGACCGGTGGGAAGTGATACTTATTTGTAGTGCAGATTTGCATTGTGCAGTTGCTTGGTTGGTCAAAATCGGCGTATGCGTTTTCTCCTGAATATATTCAGGTGAAAACGCATACGCCCTTTATGGACAATTCCATAATTGTCGAAGTTGTGATGCTTTTCCTGTGTTTAAAGGCAATTCCAATATACTTCTTGAAATCTGTTTCGTGCAATTCTGCATCATTTTAAAGTCTGCCTCGTGGCTTTCCCTCAACAGATTTTTGGAAGAGAGTAGTCCTTTATAACTCTGCAAGTTAGTGAAATGCTGTGCCGCTGTGCTCAGTTCTCAACTCGCGTTTTTGTGAGCTGACCGCAAATCCATAGTTTTGCTTCAGGACCTGTACAGGTTCCGGGGGGGGGGGGCAGGCTGAGAGTTTGGTTAATTCTTCTTCGTGACGGGAAATTAGAGTGACATATGGCCGTCCAAATACCTACAGCTACTCTCTCATTGGTTCTCCCTTTTCCCTTATATCCTCTGAACAATGTGCCAACTGTGCGAAACAGGTTATAGGGGTTGACTCTCCAAGTTGGGAGATTGATATTAAAGCAGTAGGAATGTCAAGTTGGAGCACAAGGAGAGAAAAAAAATTAGTAGAGTTTTAGAAACCTTTCTCCATCAGAGGGTGTCCATTCTCTAGGTTTCCCATACATGTTATAACTGTAGTGATATTCCCATCTACCTGGAGAGTTGGGAACCATGGAATGATGGGCAGGAATTATTGCTTTAGAGGGTCTGCCTTTTCTCACCCAATCTCACTAATCGTCTCAGTCCCAAGTGACCAGCCTTATGCCACATCCAGCTGTCGTTGTAGACAGGGTCATTCCAAGTTTCATCAGAACCCCTGAAGGTATTGTGTAAGAATTAAACTGTTTTTTGTTTTGTTTTGAAATTCATTTTTATAGTGGGTTTGAGCTGCTTCTCACTGCCGTGTTTATGTCGTGCTAGGCACACTTGGTTCCTTTACGGAGACATATCAATACATAGGTTTTAAGATTCTTACTAGTCAGATATATTTCTCTGCCGGGAATTAGGGTGTTGAGTCCCGTTCACTGAGGAAGGAGTAGGGCTTGTCTCTTCTGTATTTGGATTATGGAATGTTACCTGTGCTAATATCAAACTCTGGTTTTGTGTGTCTCCCCACCTCTCCTTTCCCCTTAAGCAAGCATAAGTGTGTTTTCTATATCTGAGACACTGTTCTCTTTCCTAATTCAGTTCATATGTACCCATGTTTACATTCCCTTCATAAGTGATATCTTATGTCAGAATGCACTATGGCCCTTGTCATAATAATGCTCCATGACACCTGTCATCACAATGTTACATGCTCTTGTCATCACAATTCTCCATGCACTTGTCATTGCAATGTTCCATGCCCCCTGTCATAGCAAGCTCCAAGTGTTTGTCATCACAATGCTTCATGACCTTGTCATCAAAATTCTCAATGGCCCTTGTCATCACAATGCTCCGTGCCCTTGTCATCACAATGCTCCATGACCCCTGTCATCACAATGCTCCCTGACACCTGTCATCACAATGCTTCATGCCCCTTGTCATTACAGTGCTTCATGATGCTCGTCATCACAATTACGCAAGGTCTTCTCATCACAATGCTCCACGGTTTTTCCATCACAATTCTCCATGCCCTGGTCATCTCAAAGCTCAATGTCCCTCGTCCTCACAATTCTCCACTTCCTTGTCATCACAATGCTCCATGGCACTTCTCATCACAATGTTATATGCTCTTGTCATCACAATACTCCATGCACTTGTCATCGCAATGCTCCATGACCCCTGTCATAGGAAGCTCCATGCGCTTGTCATCACAATGTTTCACGACCTGGACATTAAAATTATCAGTGGACCTTGTCATCTCAATGCTCCATGCCCTTGTCATCAAAATGCTCCTTTACGTTTGTCACAACAATCCTCCATGACACTTGGCATCACAATGCTCCGTGTTATTGTCATCACAATGGAACATGACATATGTCATCACAATGCTCCCTGACACCTGTCTTCACAATACTCCATGACCTTGTCATCACAATGCTTCATGCCCTTGTCATCACAATGTGCCATGCCCACTGTCATCACAATAATCCATGAAACTTGTCAGACAAATGCTCCATGACCCTTTTCATCAAAATGCTCCATGAACACTGTCATCACAATGCACCATGCCCATCATCATAATGCTTCATGCTATTGTCATCACAATGAAATCAAAATGCTCCATGACCTCTGTCATCACAATGCTCCAAACCCTTGTGATCACAATGTTCCATAACACTTGTCATCACAATGCCCCATGACGCTGGTCATCACAATTATCCATGGACTTCTCATCACAATGCCCCATGACATTTGTCATCACAATGCTCAATACACATGTCATCACAATGCTCCCTTACTCTTGCCATCGGTATGCTCCTTGAACCCTTTCATGACAAGGCTCCATGCCTTTTTCATCACAATGATCCATGCACTTTTCATCACAATGCTCCATGCCCTTGTCATCACAATGGTCCTAGACCCCTGTAATCACAATGCTCCATGCCCCTTTTCATCAGAATGCTCCATGAGACTTGGCATCACAAGGCTCCATGGACTTCTCATCACAATGCTCCAGGACGTTGTCATCAAAATGCTCCATTCCCTTATCATCACAATGCTCCATGACGCCTGTCATCACAATACTCCATGAACGTTTTCAGCCCAATGCTCCATGACCTTCTCATTACAATGCTCCTTGACCAATATCATCACAATGCTCCATGACCACTGTCATCACAACGCTCCATGACACCTGACAACACAATGATCCGGTACTCTTGTCATCACAATGCTCCATTCCCTAGTCATCACAATGCTCCATGACCCCTGTCATCACAAAACTCCATGAACATTTTCAGCCCAATGCTCCATGACACTTGGCATCACAATGATGCATGCCCTTGTCATCCCAATGCTCCTTGACCCCTGTAAACACAATGCTCCTTGACGCTTGCCATCACAGTGCTCCTGGACACCTGTCATCTCAATGCTCCATGCCTTTGTCAGCAAAATGCTACATGACCCTGTCATTACGATGCTCTATGCGCTTGTCCTCACAATACTCCATGAACCTTGGGATCACATTGCTTCCTGCCCTTGTCATCACAATGCTCCATGTTCCTTGAAATCAAAATGATCCAAGACCTCTGTCCTCACAATGCTCCAAACCCTTGTGATCACAATGTTCCATAACACTTGTCATCACAACGCTCCATGATGCCTTTCATCACAATACTCCATGCCCTTTTCATCACAATGCTCCATGACCTTTGTCATCATAATTTTCAATACACTTGTCATCACAATGCTCCCTGACACTTGTCGTCAGAATGCTCCTTGAAACCTGTCACGAAAAGGCTCCATGCCTTTTTCATCACAATGCCCCATGCCGTTTTCATCACAATGCTCCATGCCAATGTCATCAAATTACTCCACAAGCTTGTCATCAGAATGCTCCCTGACCCTTGTCATCTCAATGCTCCAAGCCATTGTCATCACAATGCTCCATTACCTTTGTCATCAGAATCCTCCATGACACTTGGCAACACAATGCTCCATGCCATTGTCATCACAATGGGCCATTACATATGTCATCACAATGCTCCCTGACACCTGTCTTCACAATACTGCATGACCTGGTCATCACAGTGCTCCATGCCCTTGTCATCACAATGCGCCATTCCAACTGTCATCGCAATAATCCATGAAACTTATTAGACCAATGCTCCATGCCCTTGTCATCACAATGTTCCATGCCCTTCTTATCACAATGCTCCACGACCCCTGTCATCACAATTCTCCGTGACTCCAGTCATCACAATGCTTCATGACCTTTGTCATCACAATGGTCCATGCCCTCCTCATCTACAGTCTCTGTGACTTTTTAACCACAATGCTCCATGAACTTTTCATCACAATGCTCTTTGACCCTTGTCATCACAATGCTCTATGCCTTTCTCAGCACAATGCTCCATGACCCTTGTCATCACAATGCTCCATGCGCTTGTCAGCACAATGCTCCATGACCCATGTCATCACAATGCGCCATGCGCTTGTCATCACAGTGCTCCACAATCTTGTCATCACAATGCTCCATAAACCTTGTCATCACAATGCTCCATGCACTTCTCATCAAAATGCTCTCTCACCACTGATATCACAATGTTACATCACTATTCATCACAATACTCCCTCACCCCTGTCATCACAATGTTCCATGACTCCTGTCATCACAATTCTACATGCGCTTATCATCACAATGTTCGATGACCCCTGACATCACAATGTTCCATAACCCCTGTCATCAAAATGCTCCATGAACCATTTCATCAAAATGCTCAATGACCCCTGACATCACAATGTTACATAACGCCTCTCATCAAAATGTTGCATGACCCTTTTCATCAAATTGTTCCATGACCCTGTCATCACAATGCTCCCTGCCCTTCTCATCACAATGCACCACGCCCTTGTCATCAAAATGCTCCATGACCTTTGTCATCACAAAGATCCATGACCCTTTGCATCACAATGCTCCATGTCATGGTCATCACAATGCTCCATGAACGCTCTCATCACATTGCTCCATGCCATTGTCATCACAATGCTACCTGACACATGTCATCAGAATGCTCCATGGCCTTCTCATCACAATGCTCCATGCCCTTGCCATCACAATGCTCCATTACACCTGTGATAACAATGCTCCATTACCCCTGCCATCACGATGTTCCATGGCCTTGTCATTACAAGGCTCCATGACCCTTCTCATCACAATGCTCCAAGACCCCTGTAATCACAATGCTCCATGCCCCTTTTCATCTCAATGATCCATGAACCCTGTCATCATAATGCACCATGCCCATCATCATAATGCTTCATGCTATTGTCATCACAATGAAATCAAAATGATCCATGACCTCTGTCATCACAATGCTCCAAACCCTTGTGATCACAATGTTCCATAATACTTGTCATCACAACGCCCCATGATGCTGGTCATCACAATTATCCATGGACTTCTCATCACAATGCTCCATGACCCTTGTCATCACAATTCTCAATACACTTGTCATCACAATGCTCCCTGACACCTGTCGTCAGTATGCTCATTGAACCCTGTCATGACAAGTCTCCATGCCTTTTTCATCACAGTGATCCATGCCCTTTTCATCACAATGCTCCATGCCATTGTCATCACAATACTCCACAAGCTTGTCATCAGAATGCTCCGTGACACTTGTCATCACAATGATCCATGACCCCTGTCGTCACAATGCTCCATGACACCTGTCATCACAATGCTCCATGCCCCTTGTCATTACAGTGTTCCATGATGCTCGTCATCACAATTATCCATGGTCTTCTCATCACAGTGCTCCACGGTCTTGCCATCACAATGCTCCATGCCCTGGTTATGACAATGCACCATGTCCCTTGTCATCACAATTCTCCACGTCCTTGTCATCACAGTGCTCCATGACAGTTCTCATCACTATGTTACATGCTCTTGTCATCACAATTCTCCATGCACTTGTCATCGCAATGCCCCATGACCCCTGTCATAGCAAGCTCCATGCCTTTGTTATCACAATGCTTCACGACCTTTTCATCAAAATTCTCACTGCCCGTTGTCATCACAATGCTCCATGCCCTTGTCATCACAATGATCCAAGCCCTTGTCATCACAATGCTCCATTACCTTTGTCATCACAATCCTCCATAACACTTGGCATCACAATGCTCCATGCCATTGTCATCACAATGGACCATGAAATATGTCATCACAATGCTCCCTGACACCTGTCTTCACAATACTCCATGACCTTGTCTTCACAATGCTCCATGACCTTGTCATCACAATGTGCCATGCCCACTGTCAACACAATTATCCATGAAACTTGTCAGACAAATGCCCTATGCCCCTGTCATCACAAAGCTCCATGCCCTTGTCATCACAATGCTCCATGACCCCAGTCATCACAATTCTCCGTGACTCCAGTCTTCACAAGGCTTCATGACCTGTGTCATCACAATGGTCCATGCCCTCATCATCACAAGGCTCTGTGAACTTTGTCACCACAATGCTCCATGAACTTTTCATCACAATGCTCCGTGACACTTGTCATCACAATGCTCCGTGCCTTTGTCAACTCAATGCTCCATGACCCTTGTCATCACAATGCTCCACAACCTTGTCATCACAATGCTCCATAAAGATTGTCATCACAATGCTCCATGCACTTCTTATAAAAATGCTCTCTCACCACTGATATCAACATGTTCCCTCACTAGTCATCACAATACACCCACTACCCTGTCATCACAATGGTCCTTAAACCCTGTCATGGAAATGTTCCATGACCCTTGACATCTCAATGTTCCATAACCCCTGTCATCAAAATGTTCCATGACACTTTTCATCAAATTGCTCCATGACCCTGTTATCACAATGCTCCCTGCCCTACACAACAGAATGCACCACACCTCTTGTCATCAAAATGCTCCATGACCTTTGTCATCACAAAGCTCCATGACCCTTGGCATCACAATGCTGCATGCCATTGTCATCACAATGCTCCATGAAACCTCTCATCACATTGTTCCATGCCCTTGTCATCACAGGCTACATGATGCTTTTCATCACAATGCTCGATGCCATTCTTATCACAATGCTCCATGCGCTTGTCATTACAATCCTCCATGACCCATGTATCACAGTGTTCCATGCCCTGGTCATCACAATGCTCCATGACCCCTGTCATAAAAATGCTCCATGACCACTGCCATCACAATGTTCCACGGCCTTGTCATCACAAGGCTCCATGACCCTTGTCATCACAGTGCTCCAAGACCCCTGTAATCACAATGCTCCATGCCCTTGTCATCACAAAGCTCCATGACGCATGTCATCAGAATTCTCCATGGCCTTCTCATTCACGATGCTCCATGCCCTTGTCATCACAATGCTCCAAGACTCCTGTAATCACAATGCTCCATGCCCCTTTTCATCTCAATGCTCCATGAACCCTGTCATCACAATGCAGCATGCCCATCATCATAATGCTTCAGGCTATTGTCATCACAATGAAATCAAAATGCCCCATGACCTCTGTCATCACAATGCTCCAAATCCTTGTGATCAAAATGTTCCATAACACTTATCATCACAACGCCCCATGACGCTCGTCATCACAATTATCCATCGTCTTCTCATCACAATGCTCCATGACCTTTGTCATCACAATGCTCAATACCCTTGTCATCACAATGCTCCCTGACACTTGTCGTCAGTATGCTCCTTGAACCCTGTCATGACCAGGCTCCATGCCTTTTTCATCACAATGATCCATGCCCTTTTCATCACAGTGCTCCAAGACCCCTGAAAACACAATGCTCCATGCCCTTGTCCTCACAAAGCTCCATGATGCATGTCATCAGAACTCTCCATGGCCTTCTCATCCCAATGCTCCATGCCCTTGTCACCACAATGCTCCAAGACCTCTGTAATCACAATGCTGCATGCCCCTTTTCCTCAGAATGCCCCATGAGACATGTCATCACAAGGCTCCATGGTCTTCTCATCACAATGCTCCAGTACCTTGTCATCACAATGCTCCATGACGCCTCTCATCACAACACTCCATGAACATTTTCAGCCAATGGTCCATGACCTTCTCATCACAATGCTCCCTGACCCCTGTCATCACAATGCTCCATGACCACTGTCATCACAACGCTCCATGAACCCTGACGACACAATGATCCGGGACTCTTGTCATCAAAATGCTCCATGAACCTTGTCATCACAATGATCCATGCTCTTGTCATCCCAATGCTGCATGACCCCTGTAATCACAATGCTCCATGACGCTTGTCATCAAAGTGCTCCATGAACCTTGTCATCACAATGCTCCTTGCCTTTGTCAGCAAAATGCTACATAATCTTGTCATCACAATGCTCCATGCGCTTGTCATCACAACCCTCCATGACCCTTGGGATCACATTGCTTCATGCCCTTGTCATCTCGCTCTTGCCTTTCTGGTTTTTACAGATATACAGATGTCCCTTTCGACCGGTGGGAAGTGACAATTCTTTGTAGTGTGGATTTGCATTGCATGCTTGCTTCATTGGCCAGAAAGGACGTATGCGTTTTCTCCTGAATATATTCAGGGGAAAAGGCATACGCCCTTTTTGGCCAAGTGCATCTCTGTCCAAGTTGGGATGCTTTTTCTGTGCTTCAAAGGCGATTCCAATTTACCTCTTGAAATATGTTTTGTGCAATTCTGCCTCATTTTCAAGTCCGCTTCATTGCCTTCCCTCAACAGATTTCTGGAAGAGAGTAGTCCTTTATAACTCTGCAGGTTTTTGAATTGCTGGGCCCCTGAGCTCCAATTTTCAAATCCCATTTTTGTGAGCTGGCCGCAAATCCACAATTTTGCTTCAGGACCTATACTGGTTCCAGGGGTGGCTTTATTGGTTCCCTGTGGGTGGCTGAGGCTTTGGTTAATTCTTCTTCCTGACGGGAAATTAGAGTGACATGTGCCCGTCCAAATGCCTACATCTACTCTCTGATTGGTTCTCCCTCTTCCCTTTCATCATCTGCACAAATAGCAAACTGTGCGAACCAGGAGGTTATAGGGGCTGACTCTCCTAAGTTGGGAGATTGATAGTAAAGCAGTTGGAATGCCAAAGTGGAGCACAAGGAGAGGAAAAATTAGGAGAGTTTTAGAAACCTTTCGCCATCACAGGGTGTCCATTCTCTAGGTTCCCCATACATGTTATAACTGTAGTGATATTCCCTTCTACCTGGAGATTTGGGACCCATGGAATGGTGGCATGCATTACTACTTTAAAGGTTCTGCATTTTCTCTCCCAATCTCACCAGTCCTCTCAGTCCCAAGTATCCAGCCTTATGTCTCATCCAGCTGTCTTTGCAGATAGGGTCATTCCAGGTTTCATTAGAACCCCTGAAGGAATTGTGTAAGAATTTTGCTGTTTTTTGGTTTTGTTTTTGAAATTCATTTTTATTATGGGGTTGAGCTGGTTTTCACTGACCTGTTTATGCCAGTCTAGACACAATTGATTTCCTTACGGAGACATATGAATACATAGGTTTTAAGATTCTTACTAGTCAGATATATTCCTCGGCGGGGAATAGGGGTGTTGAGTCCCATTCACTGAGGAAGGTGTAGGTCTTGTCTATTCTGTATTTGGTTTATGGAATGGTACCTGTGCTAATATCATACTCTGGTTTTATGCATCACCCCACCTCTCCATTCCCCTGAAGCAGGCATAAGAGTTTTTTTCTAAATGTGAGACTCTGTTCTCTTTCCTAATTCAGTTCATGTGTTGTGATATTGACATTCCCTCTATAAGTGATATCTTATGATAAGATTCTTTTTCTGTGTGACTAATTTCCCTTAGAATCATCATACCTAAATCCACTCATTATGCTGCTACTGGCCTTATATACACTGATTTCACGTCTGAGTGATATTCCGTTGTACAAAATTACCACAAGTTCTTTATGCATTTCTCTTTTTCCTGGGATATTTTAGGTTTACCAAAGTTGAGGTTCTTGTATGCAGAGCAGCCCTAAACTTTGGGGTGCCTGTGTCTTATTGATATTTAGTCTTCCCAAGTCATATGCCCGTGAGTTGAAGTCCCCTTTGCTTGGGGGCTTTGTATTTTAGAAGTTTTAGGAAACAGCATACACTTCTTCAGAGTGGCTCTTGGATATTTATACCCCACCCATCAGCGTGACTAGGCTCCCTGTTTTCCATGGCCTCTCCTGCATTTCTGGTTTGTACACATTTTTTGGATTGCCTTTCTGAGCAGTGGAAATTGAGACTCCTTTGTTGTGCAGATTTGCATTTCCCTCTTGCTTGGTTGGCCAAAAACTCTGCATGTGTTTTTTTCCTGAAGATATTCACGAAAAAAACGCATACACCCATTTGCCCAACTGCATCATTTTAGAAATTCTGCTGCTTTTCATATGCTTTAAATGTGAGTACAATCTACCTTTTGAAATCTGTTTCCTGCAATTCTGCCTCTCATTCAGATCTTGTTCGTTGCCTTACCTGAATATATTTTTGGACGTTGGTTATCATTTATATCTTTGCAGGTCTTTGAATTGTCTGCTCCTGAGCTCCATTTTGTAACTCGCTTTTTTTGTGAGCTGGCCGCCAAACCATTGGATTGCTTCCGGCCCTATTCTGGTTCTGGGGAGGCAGGCGGAGCCTTTGGTTAATTCTTCTTCCTAATGGGAAATTAGAGTGACATGTGCCTGTCAAAACTCCTACAGCTAATCTCTCATTGGTTCCCCCTCTTCCCATTTACCCTCTGCACAAATTGCAAACTGTGGGAAACAGGAGGTTAAAGGTGCTGATTCTCCAAGTGGGGAGGTTGTTAGTAATGTGGCTGGAATGGCGAACCCCAGCAGCAGGAGATCAAAAATGAGGTGCATTTTAGACACCTTTCCTGAGCACACGGTGTACATTCATCTCGGTTTCCCAGGCATGTTTTCGCTGTCAGAAGACTCCCTTGAACCTGCAGATTTGGGACCCATGGAATGGGTACCAGGCAGTATTACTTTAAAAGGTCTGCATTTCCTCACCCAGCCTCTCTAACATCTCTTAGCGTGCATAGCTTCCAGCCTTATATAATCATCCTGCTGTGGGTCTACATGTGTTCAATCCATGTTACATCGTAGCCCTTCAACAAAAGTTGTAAGAATTTTTGTCTGTCTCACTGTTTTTATAAATAGTTTTAAATTTATTTTTATATTGGTTACAGCTGATTTTCAAAGCTCTGTTTTTTGCTGCTGTACATCCACTTGATTCATGTACTGTGAGACAACAATAACTTCTTTTTCAGATGCTTACCAGTCATATGTATTATTTTCCAGTGACTTGAGTGGGCTGAGTGCAGTTCTTTGAGGTACCGTGTAGGCCTTGTCAGTTATTCAATTTGGTACTTGGAATGGTATCTTTGCTAATTTCAACCTCCTGGATAATACCTCACCATTCCCCACCTTTCCCATTTAGCAGCCTTATGTCTATTTTCTACATATTTGACTATGTTTCTGTTTTGTAATTTATTTCATGTGTAGCCATTTTTGATTCCACCTTTAAGTGACATCTTATGATATGTGTCTTTTTCTTTCTGACATATGTCACTTAGAATGATCGTATATAACTCCTCCAGAGTTGTTACAACTGGCCTTATTTCATTGATTTCTGGATGAGTAATATTCCACTCTACATAAGTACCCCATCTCTTTTATCCATTTTATCCTTCCAGGGACATTTAGGTTATATCCAAGTTGAGGCCCTTTTTAACAGAGAGGTGGTAAACGTTCGGGTGCCTGTTTTCTGTCGATTTTTGTTTTTCCCAAGGTACACGCCCATGAGTGCAAGTGCCCTATGCTCTGTAGCTCATTTTTTAGATGTTTTAGCAAACACAATACACTTCTCCAGAGTGGCCGTTGGCAAATTACATTTCCACTATCAGCCTCACAGGGCTCCCTTTTCTCCTCGCCCTGTCCTGCATTTCTCGTGTTTACACTTTATGTGGATGGCCCTTCTGACTGATGTGAAGTGATACATTTTGTGATATTGATTTCCAGTGCCCACCTGTTTGGTTGGATAAAAAGTGTGTATGGCCTTTACTTGAATATATTCAGAAAAAATGCATACACCCTTTTTGGCCAACTGCATCATTGGCGATGTTCAGCCCCTTTTCTTGTGCTTTAATGGGGAGTCCTTTCTACCTCTTCAAATCTGTTTCCTGCCACTCTCCCTTGCTTACAAGTCCTTTTCTGTGACTTACCTCAAGACATTTTTCGACGATAGATATTTTCAACTCTGCAGTTTCATGAATTTTAGTGCCCCTGAGTTCCATTTTTCAACTTGTGTTTTTGGAAACTGGACACAAAACAGCGGGATTTCCTCTAGCCCTATTCTGTTTCCGTGGGCAATTCTAGCCTTTGATGAATTTGTCTTCTGGATTGGAAATTAGAGTGGCATGTGCCTGTCCGAACACCTAAGACATGTCTCTATATTTTTCTCATCCTTCCGCTACATCCTCTGGACAAATTCCAAACTGTGTGCAACAGGATGTTGACGGTGCTGATATCACCAAGTGAGGAGATTGTTAGGAAAGATGCTGGAGGGTTGAACCCGAGCACCATGCAATGAGGAGATGAGGTGCCTTTTCCAAACTCTTTCCGATCAAACGGTGTACCATCCTCTAGGTGTGACAGGCATGTTTTAGCTGTAGGAAGGGTCCCGTGCATGTAAGGAGAACACCGGGGATTTTTCCAAATCAGTGCCTCCCCGAACCACAAACTGGGGAATTTTTAAGCTACGGCTACACGTATGTCCTTTAAGGGCCTTGGGAAATAGGCAGAGCCCAAACTTTAGATGACTGAAATCTTCAGGGTCAGAGCGCTCACCATCGGCCTTGCTTAGGTTACATTTTATCTGTCATTGATAGATGATGTCAATAAAAATATCTATTCTTTTTCAGATTATTTCCCCTTATAGGTTATTGCAAAATATTCAGTGTAGTTCCCTGTGCTATACAGTAGTTCCTTGTTGATGATCTATTTTATACATAGCAGTGTGTATGTGTTAATCCCAAACTGTTAATTTATCCCTTCTCCTACCTTTCCCCTTTGGTAATAATAAATTATAAGGTTTTATACTTCTCAGAAATGGGGGAGCTGAAAGAGAGGTATCATTTTCAATGGAAAAGCATTCAAAACAAGATTGAAGCTTCAGCCAAGAGTATTCGATGTACATCCATGAAAATAAATCACTTCATTTCTCTAATGTTGACCTGACAAATAAGACAGACGTCTTCACTGAACTTGCTTATAGGAAAGTGATGGAAATATCAAATGTAAGTCTTAGAAACATCTTATTTTACCCGAGCATTATACACTGCTCTATGTTAACTACAGTTTGGCTCACACATCTGTTCATTGAAGTTACAATGTTCTCAATTTCTGTTACTGATCCTCTAGAGTGGACCCCAACAGGAGTCCCCGTGCCCAGTGTCATTGGAGCCAACAGATCAAGACTGAGTTTGGTTCAGAAGCAAAGGAAACATTATTTTGAAAACAGAATGGAGAGGTGAGAGCGTGCACTCCCCCATGGGCTGTGGGCTGGGCTGCTGTGTAGGGTCCCCGGCAGCGTCATTGGGAGGGAGGGGATGGAGCTCTCGAGGGATGAGTTGGCTGCAGCTCAGGCTCTATGCCGCGGAGTCTGCATGGGACCCCACTAGCTGAGGTGTCGACCCAGCCATTCTGCACTAGGAAATCGGGTCTGAAGTGCCGGGTGTGGGACCTCTGCATGCGGAACCCTAGGAGCACGTGAAATTAGACAAAGCACAAAGGAAAAACAGGTTAGACTTTATTTTATTGCCCAGATTCTCTTTTTATCTCCCAGGAATTTTTAATGAACGTTGCCGGAGACGAACACCTCCTCTGTTTTTTGTTCCGTTCCTTATTCTTGGGGTGTTGAGGGTGCAGACCCCTCTTTTGTAACTGCTTCATGTTGTGGTGGGAGCCCTGATACATGGGGGGAGGGTCAAAACGTCTCCACACCAGCCTCCTGGTGAGGTTGATTGTCCCAAGGCCTCCTGCCTCACTTCTCGTCCGCCTGAGCACCAGCATTGGAAGTGTTACAGATTCTAATGACCTTTAAGGGTCCAGGAAAGAGAGGCGCAGAGATGCTGCGGTGGCAGGTTTCACCCCACCCCACATATGTTCGGCGACCTTAGGCTGACAGTTTTTGCCAGACTAGATGCTCTGACCAGTAGTCTGTGCTTTCTTTAATTAGGTCCCTGAATTAATGTACAAACAGCACCATGTGTCAGAGCCCTGCCCGCACAACTCCCAGACAGTCCAGGGTCAGTGGTGATCCAGGACCATGACGTCCAGTGAGTCAACGGCCTTTAGAAGTAGCCAGCAGTCCAGCCGGTCATATTGGCCACCATCACCGCGGTGTCTGTAGGGTTTTCTGTGGTGAAAGCGTGATATACGTTTCCCCCGCCAAGCTTATTAGCTCCCCTCTGGGTGCAGTAAGTCCTGCAAGCAGTAGTCTGCTCTTTCGGGGCACAGTCTTGTCGTTTTCTGAGAGAAACTCCAGGTCAAGTGATGGCCACACGAGTCATCTTGGGGGCCCGTTGCCCCCGTTTATCTCTCTGGAGGTTGGAGTTGGAGGGCCTCCTCACTCGAGGTCAGTGTGTCCACAGAGCGACCCCTGCAACTTCAGGGCATGATGGGTGGTTAGGATCACCACGTGGGGTCCTTTTCCCTTAGGAGGGAGCTGGCCTTGCGGGCTGCTGATTTCCAGCTTTTTAGATACCCCAGTATCCGGGCCTGATGAGTCGGTGGGCAAAGCCCTTGGTGACCATAGTTTATCATACCTGAAGGGCATTCTTGTGTTGCTCCATTTCAAGTGGTCCCAGTTTTTGCACTAAGGCTCCAAGGGCGATTAACCTTTGACCGGGTATGTAAAGGTCAAAGGGTTTAGCTAAATTAGGGAGTTCCTGGGCAAGGGTCTGTATTGACTGCTCTTTCCATTCTTGAAAGGCTGCTTCTGGATTCTATTCAAAAGGAT
Source organism: Hyperoodon ampullatus (assembly GCF_949752795.1). Taxonomy (NCBI): domain Eukaryota; kingdom Metazoa; phylum Chordata; class Mammalia; order Artiodactyla; family Ziphiidae; genus Hyperoodon; species Hyperoodon ampullatus. The sequence goes on from NW_027640856.1 coordinate 438,188, forward strand.
CATCATCTTTTCGTGTCAGTGTTTCATGTAGAGGCCCAGCTATTACACTGTAGTTAGGGATCCAGATGCAGAAAACCTTGGCCTCCCCAGGAACCCCTAAGCTGTCTTCTAGTTGTAGAAGAGGTAAGGCTGCAAATGGCTTCTTCCCTATCCTGGGATGCGTTTCTCCGAATATCTGTGAGAATGAAGCCCAGGCATGTCACCTTAGCCTGGGATATTTGAGCGTTTTTCTTGGACACCTTCTATCCTTTCTTGGCTAGGTAGTTCAGAGGCGTCTTTAGTAGGCCTGGCGATCAGAATGTCATCTGCATATTGAAGGAGGGTTCCCTTTTACAGAGGTTGAACTTTTAGGTCTTTAGAGGACATTTCCCCAATGATGGTGTGGGGATTTTTGAACCATTGGGGCAGGACGGCCCAGCATTATTGCTTTTGTTGCATGTTGTGTCCTGCCACTCACAAGCCAAAAATTCTTGTGACTCTGAGATGAATGGAATACAGAAGAAGGCATCATTGAAGTCTAATACAGAATGCCATGGCCTGGTGGAAGGTAGAATGACCAGCAGGGAGTAGGAAATAGGAGCTACTGGATGTATATCCTCGGTGGCTTCACTGACTGTCCTGATATCCTTTACCAGGTCTCCAGCAGCCCATGGGGCTCTCGTGGTCAGGCCAATCCCAGGATATGGAGCTCACCTGGGTGGCACCCCTACCCCACAGCCCACGGGGCTCTCGTGGTCAAGTCCCTCCCAGGGTATGGAGCTCACCTCTGCAGCTACCCAGCAGCCCATGGGGCTCTCCTACTCAGGCCCTTCCCAGGATACAGAGCTCCCCTGGGCAGGTACCCCAGCAGGGCTGGACACACAGGAACTGTGCACATAGCCCACCTTGCAGAGAACCCACAGCTCACCTGTCGCTCACAGCTGACACAGAACACCTCAGAGCAGGACTTGAACTAACAAACAGCAGCTCTGACAGGTCTGTGACCATGGCTATCACTCTCTGCAGGCTCTTTCTGCCTGGTCTTCCAGACACTTCCACTGCAGCCAGGGCACCAGGCCTCTGTCTCCACGCACCATCACTCCTCTCCCTGACTCCTGGGTTCCTCTCATTAGGATAGGGTCTTCTTGAAGTTGTTTTCCACTCATGGACCAGATAAAATGATAAGAAAACAAGCCGCAGCTGCAGCCCCTTGTCTATCCTGACTCTCAAGAGCCCACACCTGTTCCTAGGGCCTGGCCCGTTTAGCAAGTTTCATTTTCTGCAACTGTGAACCCTGAGGGGTGAGGATTGGCTGATTTTGGCAGCCTGAAACTGCCTGCCGGCCCGCCAAAGGTGTCCCTGGGTTGAGGGCAATATAAACAGCACTCCAGTGAGCGACAGCCCTTGTAGCTGTGACTGACGGCATATTCTCTGCCCCGTAGGCAGTTCCGGAGCTGTGCTGGTGGGAGGGAGTGAGGGTCCGTGGCTTTGTGGGTGGCCCAGTGTGAGTGGGGCTCTGCTGGACTTTCTGCAGGAGTTGCCAGGCTGCCACCTGCTAAAGAAGAGGATGTGTCACCGATACCTGCCACTGGAATTTCTCCCCAGGCAGAGGTGAGGAAGTAAAAAAGCAGTGGGGGCCGTGGCAGGAGGGGTATCTCAGGCAGGGAAATGGAAAGCTTCCAGAAGAGCATCTGGAGACAGGACCATCCTGACTGGCCTGCAGGCACCAAGTCGGCCTGCGTGCTGTCACTGTTGTGGCTCCACAGCCCTTTCTCTAGGCTTTCAAGCCCTTGTACATATTCAGGTGTTTTACCTGGGAAGGGTGGCAAAAGTTCAACAGCAGCTGGCCTGGGGCTCAGCTCACGGTTACTCACAGATGCCTCGGCATGGCCCCCTCTTTGCAATGAGGATGCTCCTTGCGTAGGAGTGGGCTGCTGGCTCTATGGGAGATGATTCCCCACCTCTGACCAATTTCAGAATTGTTTACCGCTGGAGCAAGTGCCCTGATAGTGTTTTCCTCTGTCTAACTGGTGGGTTCAGGTTATTTTTTTTCTTTTTTTGTTCAAGTTAGATTTTATTCCTCTTTTATGTATTTATAGATATAAGCATGGAAATCATTCATTCATATAAATACATCTGTGTGAAGGGAAGAACTTTTTTCTGTTTTATTTTTAAATTTTATTTTTTAAATTTTGAAATTTAATTTTATTTATTTTTTTTACAGCAGGTTATTATTAGTTATGTATTTTATGCATATACATGTGTACAGGTCAATCCCAATCTCCCAACTCATCCCACCACCACCACCCCATGGCTTCCCACACTAGGTGTCCATACGTGTGTTCTCTACCTCTGTGTCTCTATTTCTTCCCTGCAAACCAGTTCATCTGTACCATTTTTCTAGGTTCCACATATATGCATTAATATACCATATTTGTTTTTCTCTTTCTGACTTACTTCATTCTCTATGACAGTCTCTAGATCCATCGACGTCTCTACAAATGACGCAGTTTCATTCCGTCTTATGGCTGAGTAATATTCCATTTTATATATGGACCACATCTTTATCCATTCGTCTGTCTGTGGGTATTTAGGTTGCTTCCATTACCTGGCTATTGTAAATAGTGCTGAAATGAGCATTGTGGTGAATGTGCCTTTTTGATTTATGGTTTTCTCTGGGTATATGCCCAGAAGTGGGATTGCTGGATCATATGGTATTTCTATTTCTAGCTTTTTTTAAGGAAACTCCATACTGTTCTCCATAGTGACTGTATCAATTTACATTTCCACCAATAGTGGAAGAGGGATCCTTTTGTCCACACCCTCCCCAGAATTTGTTGTTTGTAGATTTTCTGATGATGCCGATTCTAACAGGTGTGAGGTGATACCTCATTGTAGTTTTGATTTGCATTTCTCTAATAATTAGTGATGTTGAGCAGCTTTTCATGTGCGTCTTGGCCATCTCTGTGTCTTCTTTGAAGAAACGTCTCTTTAGATCTTCTGCCCATTTTTGTATTGGGTTGTTTGTTTTTTTAATATTAAGCTGCATGAGCTCTTTATATATATTGGAGATTAAACCTTTGTCCATTGATTCGTTTGCAAATATTTTCGCCCATTCTGAGGGATGCTTTTTGCCATTCCCGTTTTTTTAACAAAAAAAGAAAGAAAGAAAAAGAAGCAGAACACTAATGTGTGTAAAATATGTCTTTTGAAACTGTCGTTTTGAAATATGGACATACTTTGAATTTTTTGGTCGATATATGAACCCGGTATTTGTTTTCAGGGCAGGTGTCCTTTACAGGCCTGCAATGATTTTGAATATCAACTGACCATTAGCGCTGGGATTAAAGCTGCTGTTTTGTGAAACGGCCACAAGGTGGCAGCAGTTCTCCCTTACCAAATCTGCTTACTAGAGCAACAGAGCCTCAATGGAAGTCATGTTCTAGATTGGAATTTAGAATGGAATATGCCAGGAGAAAGCCCCTCAAGTTTGTCTCACTGCTTCTTGTTCGAGTTTTTAATGTAATTTTTTATTTTTTATTACAGCAAATATGATTACAATGTTTGGCTTGTTGTAGGTGTGGAAGATGTGGTTCTTTTACACATACACATATGTCTGTTCTTCCTGGGATCCTTTTCCCATGTACCTTATGACAGAATGTTGAGTAGTCTTCTCTTGGTATTCTGTAGGTCTTTGGTGATTATATATGTCACCTGTGTTTGTATATGTCTGTTAACCCCAATATCATAATGAAACCAATCCTCACACCTTTCCATTGGTGAACCATATGTTTGTTGAATGAATCTGTGATTGCCCTTCTCCGTGGAAATATCTGCCCTGGTATCCATTTTTCGGTCACACCTATAAGAGATATGATACGATATGTGTCTTTCACTTTCTGACTTACTACAAGTCACGTGATTACCTCTAGACACACCTACGGTGCTGCAAATGGCATTGTGTCCTTTTATTCCTTGGCTTCTATTCTGCCTTAGCGAGGTCCATTTTCAACAATGTGATTCCCTGAGGGCTGAGGATTAGCTGACTTGGGTAGCCTGACCCTGCCGGCCGGCCCTCCCCCGGTGTGCCTGGGTTGAGTTCAATATAAACAGCGCTGCAGGCAGCAATAGCCCCTGAAGCTGTGCCTGACTCCATATTCTCTGCCCCGTCAGCAGTCTCGGGGCTGTTCTGGAGGGAGGGAGTGAGGGGCCACGGCTTTGTGGGTGGCCCGGTGTGAGTGGGTCTCTGCTGGACTTTCTACAGGATTGGCCAGGTTTCCACCTGTAAAGAAGAGGATGTGTCACCCATACATTCCGCTGGAATTTCTCTCCGGACAGAGGTGAGGAAGGAAAAAAGCAGTGGGTGCCGGGACAGGAGGGGTATCTCAGGCAGGGCAATGGAAAGCTTCCAGAAGAGTGCCCAGGGCCAGGACCATACTGGCTGGCCTGCAGGCCCAAGTTGGCCTGCGTGCTGTCGCTGGTGTGGCTCCACACCCCTTCCTCTAGGCTTTCAAGCCCTTGTACATATTCAGGTGTTTTACCTGGGAAGGGTGGGAAAAGTTCAACAGCAGCTGGCCTGGGGCTCAGCTCACGGTTACTCACAGATGCCTCGGGTCCCTTTCACTGAGGAAGGTGTAGGTCTTGTCTATTCCATAGTTGGTTTTTGGAACGGTACCTGTGCTTATATCAAACTCTGGTTTTATGCATCACCCCACCTCTCCTTCCCCCTTAAGCAGGCATAAGAGTGTTTTCTAAATGTGAGACACTGTTCTCTTTCCTAACTCAGTTCAAGTGTAGCCATGTTTACAGGATCTTCATAAGTGATATCTTATGATAAGATTCTTTTTCTGTGTGACTTATTTCACTTAGAATCATCATACCTGAATCCACCCATTTTGCTGCTACTGGTCTTATGACATTGATTTCATGGCTGAGGGATATTCCATCGTATGTAAGTACCAAAATTTTTTGAACCATTAATATATTTCCTGGGATATTTAAGGTGTACCCAAGTTGAGGTCCTTGTAAGCAGTGCAACCCTAAATTTTGGGGTGGCTCTGTCTTATTGATTTTCAGTTTTCCCAAGGTATATTCCCTAGACTGGAAGTGCCCTTGGCTCTGTAGCTCTGTTCTTTACTTGTTTTAGGGAACACAATGCACTCCTCCAGAGAGGCAGTTGGCAATTTATATAACGCCAATCAGCATAACAAGTCTCCTTGTTCTCCAGGGCCTGTCTTGCCTTTCTGGTTTTTACACATTTTGTGGATGTCCCTTTTGACCGGTGGGAAGTGATACTTCTTTGTAGTGCAGATTTGCATTGCCCGCTTGCTTGCTTGGCCAAAAAGGGCGTATGCGTTTTCTCCTGAATATATTCAGGAGAAAACGCATACGCACTTTTTGGCCAAGTGCATCATTGTCGAAGTTGTGCCCCTCTTCCTGTGCTTTAAAGGCGATTCCAACGTACCTCTTGAAATCTGTTTCCTGCTATTCTGCCTTGCTTTCAAGTCCGCCTCGTTGCCTTCCCTCAACAGATTTTTGGACAATAGTTGTCCTTTATTACTCGGCCAGTTTGTGAAATGCTGTGCCCCTGAGCTCCATTTATCAACTCGTTTTTTGTGAGCTGACCGCAAGTCCAAAATTTTGGTTCATGACCTATGCTGGTTCCCGGTGGGGGGCTGAGAGTTTGGTTAATTCTTCTTCCTGCTGGGATGTTAGAGTGATATGTGCCCATCCAAATGCCTAACAGCTACTCTCTCATTGGTTCTCCCTATTCCCTTTCATCCTCTGCCAAATTGGAAACCTATGCGAACAAGGGGGTTAAAGGGGCTGTCTTTCCAATTTGGGAGATTGATAGTAAAGCAGATGGAAAGTCAAACTGGAGCACCAGGGTACGCACTATTCGTGAGTTTTAGAAACTTTTCGTATTCACAGTCTGTTCGTTCTCTATGTTTCCCGTACATATTTAGCTGTAGTAATATTCCTTTCAACCTGGAGAGTTGGGACCCATGGAATGGGTCCCAGGCATTTGTGCTTTAAAGGGTCTGCATTTGCTCACCCAATCTCACCAAAACTCTCAGTCCCAAGTGTCCAGCCTTATGCCACATCCAGCTTTCGTTGTATATAGGGTCTTTCCAGGTTTCATCAGAGACCCTGAAGGAATTGTTAAGAATTTCCCAGTTTTTTGTTTTGTTTTTGAAATTCCTTTTTATAGTGGGTTTGAGCTGATTCTCACTGCCATGTTTATGCCAGTCTAGACACAGATGATTCTCTTACGGGGACATATCAATACATAGGTTTTAAGTTTCTTACTAGTCAGATATATTCCTCTGCGGGAAATATGGGGTTTTGAGTCCCTTTCACTGAGGAAGGTGTAGGTCTTGTCTATTCCATAGTTGGTTTTTGGAACGGTACCTGTGCTTATACCAAACTCTGGTTTTATGCATCACCCCACCTCCCCTTAACCCTTAAGCAGGCATAAGAGTGTTTTCTAAATGTGAGACACTGTTCTCTTTCCTAACTCAGTTCAAGTGTAGCCATGTTTACAGGATCTTCATAAGTGATATCTTATGATAACTTTCTTTTTCTGCGTGACTTATTTCACTTAGAATCATCGTACCGGAATCCACCCATTTTGCTGCTACTGGTCTTATGACATTGATTTCATGGCTGAGGGATATTCCATCATATGTAAGTACCACAATTTTTTGAGCCATTTTTATATTTCCTGGGATAATTAAGGTGTACCCAAGTTGAGGTCCTTGTAAGCAGTGCAGCCTTAAATTTTGGGGTGGCTCTGTCTTAATGATTTTCAGTTTTCCCAAGGTATATTCCCTAGACTGGAAGTGCCCTTGGCTCTGTAGCTCTGTTCTTTACTTGTTTTAGGGAACAGAATGCACTCCTCCAGAGAGGCAGTTGTCAATTTACATCCCGCCCTTCAGCATAACAAGGCTCCCTGTTCTCAAGGGTCTGTCTTGCCTTTCTGGTTTTTACACATTTTGTGGATGTCTCTTTTGACCGGTGGGAAGTGATTCTTCTTTGTAGTGCAGATTTGCATTGCCCGCTTGATTGCTTGTCCAAAAAGGGCGTATGCGTTTTCTCCTGAATATATTCAGGAGAAAACGCATACGCCCTTTTTGGCCAAGTGCATCATTGTCGAAGTTGTGCCCCTCTTCCTGTGCTTTAAAGGCGATTCCAACGTACCTCTTGAAATCTGTTTCCTGCTATTCTGCCTCGCTTTCAAGTCGGCCTCGTTGCCTTCCCTCAACAGATTTTTGGACGATACTTGTCGTTTATTACTCGGCCAGTTTGTGAATTGCTGTGCCCCTGAGCTCCATTTATCAACTCGTTTTTCGTGAGCTGACCGCAAGTCCAAAATTTTGGTTCAGGACCCATACTGGTTCCCGGTGGGTGTCTGAGACTTTGGTTAATTCTTCTTCCTGCCGGGAAATTACAGTGATATGTGCCCGTCCAAATGCCTAACAGCAACTCTCTCATTGGTTCTCCCTCTTCCCTTTCATCCTCTGCCAAATTGGCAACCTGTGCGAACCAGGAGGTTAAAGGGGCTGTCTCTCCAAGTTGGGAGGTTGATAGTAAAGCAGATGGAAAGTCAAACCGCAGCACAAGGAGAGGGACTATTAGTTGAGTTTTAGAAACCTTTCGTATTCACAGTGTGTCCGTTCTCTAGGTTTCCCGTACATGTTATAACTGTAGTAATATTCCCTTCAACCTGGAGAGTTCGGACCCATGGAATGGGTGCCATGCATTATTGCTTTAAAGGGTCTGCATTTGCTCACCCAATATCACCAATCGTCTCAGTCCCAAGTGTCCAGCCTTATGCCACATCCAGCTGTCGTTGTAGATAGGGTCATTCCAGGTTTCATCAGAGACCCTGAAGGAATTGTTAAGAATTTCCCAGTTTTTTTGTTTTGTTTTTGAAATTCCTTTTTATAGTGGGTTTGAGCTGATTCTCGCTGCCATGTTTATGCCAGTCTAGACACACTTGATTCCCTTACGGAGACATATCAATACATAGGTTTTAAGATTCTTACTAGTCAGATATATTCCTCTGCGGGAAATATGGGGTTTTGAGTCCCTTTCACTGAGGAAGGTGTAGGTCTTGTCTATTCCATAGTTGGTTTTTGGAACGGTACCTGTGCTTATATCAAACTCTAGTTTTATGCATCACCCCACCTCTCCTTCCCCCTTAAGCAGGCATAAGAGTGTTTTCTAAATGTGAGACACTGTTCTCTTTCCTAACTCAGTTCAAGTGTAGCCATGTGTACAGGATCTTCATAAGTGATATCTTATGATAAGTTTCTTTTTCCCTGTGACTTATTTCACTTAGAATCATCGTACCTGAATCCACCCATTTTGCTGCTACTGGTCTTATGACATTGATTTCATGGCTGAGGGATATTCCATCGTACGTAAGTACCACAATTTTTTGATCCATTTTTATATTTCCTGGGATATTTAAGGTGTACCCAAGTTGAGGTCCTTGTAAGCAGTGCAGCCCTATATATTGTGGTGGCTCTGTCTCATTGATTTTCAGTTTTCCCAACGTATATTCCCTAGACTGGAAGTGCCCTTGGCTCTGCAGCTCTGTTATTTACTTGTTTTAGGGAACACAATGTACTCCTCCAGAGAGGCAGTTGGCAATTTACATCCCGCCCATCAGCATAACAAGGCTCCCTGTTCTCCAGGGCCTGTCTTGCCTTTCTGGTTTTTACACATTTTGTGGATGTCCCTTTTGACCGGTGGGAAGTGATACTTCTTTGTACTGCAGATTTGCATTGCCTGCTTGCTTGCTTGGCCAAAAAGGGTGTATGCGTTTTCTCCTGAATATATTCAGGAGAAAACGCATACGCCCTTTTTGGCCAAGTGCATCATTGTCGAAGTTGTGACCCTCTTCCTGTGCTTTAAAGGCGATTCCAACGTACCTCTTGAAATCTGTTTCCTGCTATTCTGGCTCGCTTTCAAGTCCGCCTCGTTGCCTTCCCACAACAGATTTCTGGATGATAGTTGTCCTTTATTACTCAGCCAGTTTTTGAATGGCTATGCCCCTGAGCACCATTTTTCAACTCGTTTTTGGTGAGCTGACCGCAAGTCCAAAATTTTGGTTCAGGACTTATACTGGTTCCCTGTGGGTGGCTGAGACTTTGGTTAATTCTTCTTCCTGCCGGGAAATTACAGTGATATGTGCCCGTCCAAATGCCTAACAGGTAATCTCTCATTGGTTCTCCCTATTCCCTTTCATCCTCTGCCAAATTGGCAACCTGTGCGAACCAGGAGGTTAAAGGGGCTGTCTCTCCAAGTTGGCAGGTTGATAGTAAAGCTGATGGAAAGTCAAACCGGAGCACCAGGAGAGGGACTATTCATTGAGTTTTAGAAACCTTTCGTATTCACAGAGTGTCCGTTCTCTAGGTTTCCCGTACATGTTATATCTGTAGTAATATTCCCTTCAACCTGGAGAGTTGGGACCCATGGAATGTGTGCCATGCATTATTGCTTTAAAGGGTCTGCATTTGCTCACCCAATCTCTCCAATCCTCTCAGTCCCAAGTGTCCAGCCTTATGCCACATCCAGCTGTCGTTGTAGATAGGGTCATTCCAGGTTTCATCAGAGACCCTGAAGGAATTGTAAAGAATTTTCAAGTTTTTTGGTTTTGTTTTTGAAATTCCTTTTTATAGTGGGTTTGAGCTGATTCTCGCTGCCATGTTTATGCCAGTCTAGACACACTTGATTCCCTTACGGAGACATATCAATACATAGGTTTTAAGATTCTTACTAGTCAGATATATTCCTCTGCGGGAAATATGGGGTTTTGAGTCCCTTTCACTGAGGAAGGTGTAGGTCTTGTCTATTCCATAGTTGGTTTTTGGAACTGTACCTGTGCTTATATCAAACTCTGGTTTTATGCATCACCCCACCTCTCCTTCCCCCTTAAGTAGGCATAAGAGCGTTTTCTAAATGTGAGACTCTGTTCTCTGTCCTAACTCAGTTCAAGTGTAGCCATGTTTACAGGATCTTCATAAGTGATATCTTATGATAAGTTTCTTTTTCTCTGTGACTTATTTCACTTAGAATCATCGTACCTGAATCCACCCATTTTGCTGCTACTGGTCTTATGACATTGATTTCATGGCTGAGGGATATTCCATCGTACGTAAGTACCACAATTTTTTGAACCATTTTTATATTTCCTGGGATATTTAAGGTGTACCCAAGTTGAGGTCCTTGTAAGCAGTGCAGCCCTAAATTTTGGGGTGGCTCTGTCTTATTGATTTTCAGTTTTCCCAAGGTATACTCCCAAGACTGGAAGTGTCCTTGGCTCTGTAGCTCTGTGGTTTACTTGTTTTAGGGAACACAATGCACTCCTCCAGAGAAGCAGTTGGCAATTTACATCCCGCCCATCAGCATAACAAGGCTCCCTGTTCTCCAGGGCCTGTCTTGCCTTTCTGGTTTTTACACATTTTGTGGAAGTCCCTTTTGACCGTTGGGAAGTGATAGTTCTTTGTAGTGCAGATTTGCATTGCCCGCTTGCTTGCTTGGCCAAAAAGGGCGTATGTGTTTTCTCCTGAATATATTCAGGAGAAAACGCATACGCCCTTTTTGGCCAAGTGCATCATTGTCGAAGTTGTGCCCCTCTTCCTGTGCTTTAAAGGCGATTCCAGCGTACCTCTTGAAATCTGTTTCCTGCTATTCTGCCTCGCTTTCAAGTCCGCCTCGTTGCCTTCCCTCAACAGATTTTTGGAAGATAGTTCTCCTTTATTACTCCGCCAGTTTGTGAATTGCTGTGCCCCTGAGCTCCATTATTCAACTCGTTTTTTGTGAGCTGACCGAAAGTCCAAAATTTTGGTTCAGGACCTATACTGGTTCCCGGTGGGTGGCTGAGACTTTGGTTAATTCTTCTTCCTGCCGGGAAATTAGAGTGATATGTGCCCGTCGAAATGCCTAACAGCTACTCTCTCATTGGTTCTCCCTCTTCCCTTTCATCCTCTGCTAAATTGGCAACCTGTGCGAACCAGGTGTTAAAGGGGCTGTCTCTCCAAGTTGGGAGGTTGATATTAAAGCAGATGGAAAGTCAAACCGGGGCACCAGGAGAGGGACTATTCGTTGAGTTTTAGAAACCTTTCGTATTCACAGTGTGTCCGTTCTCTAGGTTTCCCGTACATGTTATTGCTGTAGTAATATTCCCTTCAGCCTGGAGAGTTGGGACCCATGGAATGGGTGCCATGCATTATTGCTTTAAAGGGTCTGCATTTGCTCACCCAATCTCACCAATCGTCTCAGTCCCAAGTGTCCAGCCTTATGCCACATCCAGCTGTCGTTGTAGATAGGGTCATTCCAGGGTTCATCAGAGACCCTGAAGGAATTGTGAAGAATTTCCCAGTTTTTTTGTTTTGTTTTTGAAATTCCTTTTTATAGTGGGTTTGAGCTGATTCTCGCTGCCATGTTTATGCCAGTCTAGACACACTTGATTCGCTTACGGAGACATATCAATACATAGGTTTTAAGATTCTTACTAGTCAGATATATTCCTCGGCGGGAAATATGGGGTTTTGAGTCCCTTTCACTGAGGAAGGTGTAGGTCTTTTCTATTCCATAGTTGGTTTTTGGAATGGTACCTGTGCTTATATCAAACTCTAGTTTTATGCATCACCCCACCTCTCCTTCTCCCTTAAGCCGGCAAAAGAGTATTTTCTAAATGTGAGACACTGTTCTCTTTCCTAACTCAGTTCAAGTGTAGCCATGTTTACAGGATCTTCATAAGTGATATCTTATGATAAGTTTCTTTTTCTCTGTGACTTATTTCACTTAGAATCATCGTACCTGAATCCACCCATTTTGCTGCTACTGGTCTTATGACATTGATTTCATGGCTGAGGGATATTCCATCGTACGTAAATACCACAATTTTTTGAACCATTTTTATATTTCCTAGGATATTTAAGGTGTACCCAAGTTGAGGTCCTTGTAAGCAGTGCAGCCCTAAATTTTGGGGTGGCTCTGTCTTATTGATTTTCAGTTTTCCAAAGGTATATTCCCTAGACTGGAAGTGCCCTTCTGCTCTGTAGCTCTGTTCTTTACTTGTTTTAGGGAACACAATGCACTCCTCCAGAGAGGCAGTTGGCAATTTACATCCCGCCCATCAGCATAAAAAGGCTCCCTGTTCTCTAGGACCTGTCTTGCCTTTCTGGTTTTTACACATTTTGTGGATGTGTCTTTTGACCGGTGGGAAGTGATACTTCTTTGTAGTTCAGATTTGCATTGCCCGCTTGCTTTCTTGGCCAAAAAGCACGTATGCGTTTTCTCCTGAATATATTCAGGAGAAAACGCATACGCCCTTTTTGGCCAAGTGCATCATTGTCGAAGTTGTGCCCCTCTTCCTGTGCTTTAAAGGCGATTCCAACGTACCTCTTGAAATCTGTTTCCTGCTATTCTGCCTCGCTTTCAAGTCCGCCGCGTTGCCTTCCCTCAAAAGATTTTTTGACGACAGTTGTCCTTTATTACTCGGCCAGTTTGTGAATTGCTGTGCCCCTGAGCTCCATTTTTCAACTCGTTTTTGATGAGGTGACCGCAAGTCCAAAATTTTGGTTCAGGACCTATACTGGTTCCCGGTGGGGGGCTGATACTTTGGTTAATTCTTCTTGCTGCCGGGGAATTACAGTGATATGTGCCCGTTCAAATGCCTAACAGCTACTCTCTCATTGGTCCTCCCTCTTCCCTTTCATCCTCTGCCAAATTGGCAACCTGTGCGAACCAGGAGGTTAAAGGGGCTGTCTCTCCAAGTTGGGAGGATGATAGTAAAGCAGGTGTAAAGTCAAACCGGAGCACCAGGAGAGGGACTATTCGTTGAGTTTTAGAAACCTTTCGTATTCACAGTGTGTCCGTTCTCTAGGTTTCCTGTACATGTTATAACTGTAGTAATATTCCCTTCAACCTGGAGAGTTGGGACCCATGGAATGGGTGCCATGCATTATTGCTTTAAAGGGTCTGCATTTGCTCACCCATTCTCACCAATCCTCTCAGTCTCAAGTGTCCAGCCTTATGCCACATCCAGCTGTCGTTGTAGATAGGGTCATTCCAGGTTTCATCAGAGACCCTGAAGGAATTGTAAAGAATTTCCCAATTTTTTGTTTTGTTTTTGAAATTCCTTTTTATCGTGGGTTTGAGCTGATTCTCGCTGCCATGTTTATGCCAGTCTAGACACACTTGATTCCCTTACGGAGACATATCTATACATAGGTTTTAAGATTCTTACTAGTCAGATATATTCCTCTGCAGGAAATATGGGATTTTGAGTCCCTTTCACTGAGGAAGGTGTAGGTCTTGTCTATTCCATAGTTGGTTTTTGGAACGGTACCTATGCTTATATCAAACTCTGGTTTTATGCATCACCCCACCTCTCCTTGCCCCTTAAGCAGGCATAAGAGTGTTTTCTAAATGTGAGACACTGTTCTCTTTCCTAACTCAGTTCAAGTGTAGCCATGTTTACAGGATCTTCATAAGTGATATCTTATGATAAGTTTCTTTTTCTGTGTGACTTATTTCACTTAGAATCATCGTACCTGAATCCACCCATTTTGCTGCTACTGGTCTTATGACATTGATTTCATGGCTGAGGGATATTCCCTCGTACGTAAGTACCACTATTTTTTTGAACCATTTTTATATTTCCTGGGATATTTAAGGTGTACCCAAGTTGAGGTCCTTGTAAGCAGTGCAGCCCTAAATTTTTTGGTGGCACTGTCTTATTGATTTTCAGTTTTCCAAAGGTATATTCCCTAGACTGGAAGTGCCCTTCTGCTCTGTAGCTCTGTTCTTTACTTGTTTTAGGGAACACAATGCACTCCTCCAGAGAGGCAGTTGGCAATTTACATCCCGCACATCAGCATAACAAGGCTCCCTGTTCTCCAGGACCTGTCTTGCCTTTCTGGTTTTTACACATTTTGTGGATGTCCCTTTTGACCCGTGGGAAGTGATACTTCTTTGTAGTGCCGATTTGCATTGCCCGCTTGCTTGCTTGGCCAAAAAGGGCGTATGCGTTTTCTCCTGAATATATTCAGGAGAAAACGCATACGCCCTTTCTGGCCAAGTGCATCATTGTCGAAGTTGTGCCCCTCTTCCTGTGCTTTAAAGGCGATTCCAATGTACCTCTTGAAATCTCTTTCCTGCTATTCTGCCTCGTTTTCAAGTCCGCCTCGTTGCCTTCCCTCAACAGATTTTTGGACGATAGTTGTCGTTTATTACTCGGCCAGTTTGTGAATTGCTGTGCCCCTGAGCTCCATTTTTCAACTCGTTTTTGGTGAGCTGACCGCAAGTCCAAAATTTTGGTTCAGGACCCATACTGGTTCCCGGTGGGTGTCTGAGACTTTGGTTAATTCTTCTTCCTGCCGGGAAATTACAGTGATATGTGCCCGTCCAAATGCCTAACAGCTACTCTCTCATTGGTTCTCCCTCTTCCCTTTCATCCTCTGCAAATTGGCAACCTGTGCGAACCAGGAGGTTAAAGGGGCTGTCTCTCCAAGTTGGGAGGTTGATAGTAAAGCAGATGGAAAGTCAAACCGGAGCACAAGGAGAGGGACTATTAGTTGAGTTTTAGAAACCTTTCGTATTCACAGTGTGTCCGTTCTCTAGGTTTCCCGTACATGTTATAACTGTAGTAATATTCCCTTCAACCTGGAGAGTTGGGACCCATGGAATGGGTGCCATGCATTATTGCTTTAAAGGGTCTGCATTTGCTCACCCAATCTCACCAATCCTCTCAGTCTCAAGTGTCCAGCCTTATGCCACATCCAGCTGTCGTTGTAGATAGGGTCATTCCAGGTTTCATCAGAGACCCTGAAGGAATTGTAAAGAATTTCCCAGTTTTTTTGTTTTGTTTTTGAAATTCCTTTTTATCGTGGGTTTGAGCTGATTCTCGCTGCCATGTTTATGCCAGTCTAGACACACTTGATTCCCTTACAGAGACATATCAATACATAGGATTTAAGATTCTTACTAGTCAGATATATTCCTCTGCAGGAAATATGGGGTTTTGAGTCCCTTTCACTGAGGAAGGTGTAGGTCTTGTCTATTCCATAGTTGGTTTTTGGAACGGTACCTATGCTTATATCAAACTCTGGTTTTATGCATCACCCCACCTCTCCTTCCCCCTTAAGCAGGCATAAGAGTGTTTTCTAAATGTGAGACACTGTTCTCTTTCCTAACTCAGTTCAAGTGTAGCCATGTTTACAGGATCTTCATAAGTGATATTTTATGATAAGTTTCTTTTTCTGTGTGACTTATTTCACTTAGAATCATCGTACCTGAATCCACCCATTTTGCTGCTACTGGTCTTATGACATTGATTTCATGGCTGAGGGATATTCCATCGTACGTAAGTACCTCAATTTTTTGAACCATTTTTATATTCCTCGGATATTTAAGGTGTACCCAAGTTGGGGTCCTTGTAAGCAGTGCAGCCCTAAATTTTGGGGTGGCTCTGTCTTATTGATTTTCAGTTTTCCCAAGGTATATTCCCTAGACTGGAAGTGCCCTTGGCTCTGTAGCTTTGTTCTTTACTTGTTTTAGGGAACACAATGTACTCCTCCAGAGAGGCAGTTGGCAATTTACATCCCGCCCATCAGCATAACAAGGCTCCCTGTTCTCCAGGGCCTGTCTTGCCTTTCTGGTTTTTACACGTTTTGTGGATGTTCGTTTTGACCGGTGGAAAGTGATACTTCTTTGTAGTGCAGATTTGCATTGCCCGCTTGCTTGCTTGGCCAAAAAGGGCGTATGCGTTTTCTGCTGAATATATTCAGGAGAGAACGCATATGACCTTTTTGGCCAAGTGCATCATTGTCGAAGTTGTGCCCCTCTTCCTGTGCTTTAAAGGCGATTCCAGCGTACCTGTTGAAATCTGTTCCCTGCTATTCAGCCTCGCTTTCAAGTCCACCTCGTTGCCTTCCCTCAACAGATTTTTGGATGATAGTTCTCCTTTATTACTCCGCCAGTTTGTGAATTGCTGTGCCCCTGAGCTCCATTATTCAACTCGTTTTTTGTGAGCTGACCGCAAGTCCAAAATTTTGTTTCAGGACCTATACTGGTTCCCGGTGGGTGGCTGAGACTTTGGTTAATTCTTCTTCCTGCCGGGAAATTAGAGTGATATGTGCCCGTCCAAATGCCTAACAGCTACTCTCTCATTGGTTCTCCCTCTTCCCTTTCATGCTTTGCTAAATTGGCAACCTGTGCGAACCAGGAGTTAAAGGGGCTGTCTCTCCAAGTTGGGAGGTTGATAGTAAAGCAGATGGAAAGTCAAACCGGAGCACAAGGAGAGGGACTATTCGTTGAGTTTTAGAAACCTTTCGTATTCACAGTGTGTCCGTTCTCTAGGTTTCCCGTACATGTTATTGCTGTAGTAATATTCCCTTCAGCCTGGAGAGTTGGGACCCATGGAATGGGTGCCATGCATTATTGCTTTAAAGGGTCTGCATTTGCTCACCCAATC
Organism: Hyperoodon ampullatus; assembly: GCF_949752795.1. NCBI lineage: Eukaryota > Metazoa > Chordata > Mammalia > Artiodactyla > Ziphiidae > Hyperoodon > Hyperoodon ampullatus. The sequence continues at coordinate 454,659 of NW_027640856.1, forward strand.
TCACCAATCCTCTCAGTCCCAAGAGTCCAGCCTTATGCCACATCCAGCTGTCCTTGTAGATTGGGTCATTCCAGGTTTCATCAGAGACCCTGAAGGAATTGTAAAGAATTTCCCAGTTTTTTTGTTTTGTTTTTGAAATTCCTTTTTTATAGTGGGTTTGAGCTGATTCTCGCTGCCATGTTTATGCCAGTCTAGACACACTTGATTCGCTTACGGAGACGTATCAATACATAGGTTTTAAGATTCTTACTAGTCAGATATATTCCTCGGCGGGAAATATGGGGTTTTGAGTCCCTTTCACTGAGGAAGGTGTAGGTCTTTTCTATTCCATAGTTGGTTTTTGGAATGGTACCTGTGCTTATATCAAACTCTGCTTTTATGCATCACCCCACCTCTCCTTCCCCCTTAAGCAGGCAAAAGAGTATTTTCTAAATGTGAGACACTGTTCTCTTTCCTAACTCAGTTCAAGTGTAGCCATGTTTACAGGATCTTCATAAGTGATATCTCTTGATAAGTTTCTTTTTCTCTGTGACTTATTTCACTTAGAATCATCGTACCTGAATCCACCCATTTTACTGCTACTGGTCTTTTGACATTGATTTCATGGCTGAGGGATATTCCATCGTACGTTAGTACCACAATTTTTTGAACCATTTTTATATTTCCTGGGATATTTAAGGTGTACCCAAGTTGAGGTCCTTGGAAGCAGTGCAGCCCTAAATTTTGGGGTGGCTGTGTCTTATTGATTTTCAGTTTTCCAAATGTATATTCCCTAGACTGGAAGTGCCCTTCTGCTCTGTAGCTCTGTTCTTTACTTGTTTTAGGGAACACAATGCACTCCTCCAGAGAGGCAGTTGGCAATTTACATCCCGCCCATCAGCATAACAAGGCTCCCTGTTCTCTAGGACCTGTCTTGACTTTCTGGTTTTTACACATTTTGTGGATGTCCCTTTTGACCGGTGGGAAGTGATACTTCTTTGTAGTGCAGATTTGCATTGCCCGCTTTCTTGCTTTGCCGAAAAGGGCATATGCGTTTTCTCCTGAATATATTCAGGAGAAAACGCATACGCCCTTTTTGGCCAAGTGCATCATTGTCGAAGTTGTGCCCCTCTTCCTGTGCTTTAAAGGCGATTCCAACGTACCTCTTGAAATCTGTTTCCTGCTATTCTGCCTCGCTTTCAAGTCCGCCTCGTTGCCTTCCCTCAACAGATTTTTGGACGGCAGTTGTCCTTTATTACTCTGCCAGTTTGTGAATTGCTGTGCCCCTGAGCTCCATTTTTAAACTCGTTTTTGGTGAGGTGACCGCAAGTCCAAAATTTTGGTTCAGGACCTATGCTGGTTCCCGGTGGGTGTCTGAGACTTTGGTTAATTCTTCTTGCTGTCGGGGAATTAGAGTGATATGTGCCCGTTCAAATGCCTAACAGCTACTCTCTCATTGGTCCTCCCTCTTCCCTTTCATCCTCCGCCAAATTTGCAACCTGTGCGAACCAGGAGGTTAAACGGGCTGACTCTCCAAGTTGGGAGGATGATAGTAAAGCAGGTGTAAAGTCAAACCGGAGCACCAGGAGAGGGACTATTCGTTGAGTTTTAGAAACCTTTCGTATTCACAGTGTGTCCGTTCTCTAGGTTTCCCGTACATGTTATAGCTGTAGTAATATTCCCTTCAACCTGGAGAGTTGGGACCCATGGAATGGGTGCTATGCATTATTGCTTTAAAGGGTCTGCATTTGCTCACCCAATCTCACCAATCATCTCAGTCCCAAGTGTCCAGCCTTATGCCATATCCAGCTGTCGTTGTAGATAGGCTCATTCCAGGTTTCATCAGAGACCCTGAAGGAATTGTAAAGAATTTCCCAGGTTTTTGTTTTGTTTTTGAAATTCCTTTTTATAGTGGGTTTGAGCTGATTCTCGCTGCCATGTTTATGCCAGTCTAGACACACTTGATTCCCTTACGGAGACATATCAATACATAGGTTTTAAGATTCTTACTAGTCAGATATATTCCTCTGCAGGAAATATGGGGTTTTGAGTCCCTTTCACTGAGGAAGGTGTAGGTCTTGTCTATTCCATAGTTGGTTTTTGGAACGGTACCTGTGCTTATATCAAACTCTGGTTTTATGCATCACCCCACCTCTCCTTCCCCCTTAAGCAGGCATAAGAGTGTTTTCTAAATGTGAGACACTGTTCTCTTTCCTAACTCAGTTCAAGTGTAGCCATGTTTACAGGATCTTCATAAGTGATATCTTATGATAAGTTTCTTTTTCTCTGTGACTTATTTCACTTAGAATCATCGTACCTGAATCCACCCATTTTGCTGCTACTGGTCTTATGACATTGATTTCATGGCTGAGGGATATTCCATCGTACGTAAGTACCACAATTTTTTGAACCATTTTTATATTTCCTGGGATATTTAAGGTGTACCCAAGTTGAGGTCCTTGTAAGCAGTGCAGCCCTAAATTTTGGGGTTGCTCTGTCTTATTGATTTTCAGTTTTCCCAAGGTATATTCCCTAGACTGGAAGTGCCCTTGGCTCTGTAGCTCTGTTCTTTACTTGTTTTAGGGAACACAGTGCACTCCTCCAGAGAGACAGTTGGCAATTTACATCCCGCCCTTCAGCATAACAAGGCTCCCTGTTCTCCAGGGCCTGTCTTGCCTTTCTGGTTTTTACACATTTTGTGGATGTCCCTTTTGACCGGTGGGAAGTGATACTTCTTTGTAGTGCAGATTTGCATTGCCCGCTTGCTTGCTTGGCCAAAAAGGGTGTATGCGTTTTCTCCTGGATATATTCAGGAGAAATCGCATACAGCCTTTTTGGCCAAGTGCATCATTGTCGAAGTTGTGCCCCTCTTCCTGTGCTTTAAAGGCGATTCCAACGTAACTCTTGAAATCTGTTTCCTGCTATTCTGCCTCGCTTTCAAGTCCACCTCGTTGCCTTCCCTCAACAGATTTTTGGACGATAGTTGTCCTTTATTACTCGGCCAGTTTGTGAATTGCTGTGCCCCTGAGATGCATTTTTCAACTCGTTTTTGGTGAGCTGACCGCAAGTCCAAAATTTTGGTTCAGGACCTATACTGGTTCCCGGTGGGTGGCTGAGACATTGGTTAATTCTTCTTCCTGCCGGGAAATTACAGTGATATGTGCCCGTCCAAATGCCTAACAGCTACTCTCTCATTGGTTCTCCCTCTTCCCTTTCATCCTCTGCCAAATTGGCAACCTGTGCGAACCGGGAGGTTAAAGGGGCTGTCTCTCCAAGTTGGGAGGTTGATAGTAAAGCAGATGGAAAGTCAAACCGGAGCACCAGGACAGGGATTATTCGTTGAGTTTTAGAAACCTTTCGTATTCACAGTGTGTCCGTTCTCTAGGTTTCCCGTACATGTTATAGCTGGAGTAATATTCCCTTCAAACTGGAGAGTTGGGACCCATGGAATGGGTGCCAGGCCTTTGTGCTTTAAAGGGTCTGCATTTGCTCACCCAATCTCACCAATCGTCTCAGTCCCAAGTGTCCCTCCTTATGCCACATCCAGCTGTTATTGTAGATAGGGTCATTCCAGGTTTCATCAGAGACCCTGAAGGAATTGTAAGGAATTTCCCAGTTTTTTTGTTTTGTTTTTGAAATTCCTTTTTATAGTGGGTTTGAGCTGATTCTCGCTGCCATGTTTATGCCAGTCTAGACACACTTGATTCCCTTACGGAGACATATCAATACATCGGTTTTAAGATTCTTACTAGTCAGATATATTCCTCTCCTGGAAATATGGGATTTTGAGTCCCTTTCACTGAGGAAGCTGTATGTCTTGTCTATTCCATAGTTGGTTTTTGGAACGCTACCTGTGCTTATATCAAACTCTGGTTTTATGCATCACCCCACCTCTCCTTCCCCCTTAAGCAGGCATAGGAGTGTTTTCTAAATGTGAGACACTGTTCTCTTTCCTAACTCAGTTCAAGTGTAGCCATGTTTACAGGATCTTCATAAGTGATATCTTATGATAAGTTGCTTTTTCTGTGTGACTTATTTCACTTAGAATCATCGTACCTGAATCCACCCATTTTGCTGCTACTGGTCTTATGACATTGACGTCATGGCTGAGGGATATTCCATCGTACGTGAGTACCACAATTTTTTGAACCATTTTTATATTTCCTGGGATATTTAAGCTGTACCCAAGTTGAGGTCCTTGTAAGCGGTGCAGCCGTAAATTTTGGGGTTGCTCTGTCTTATTGATTTTCAGTTTTCCCAAGGTATATTCCCTAGACTGGAAGTGCCCTTGGCTCTGTAGCTCTGTTCTTTACTTGCTTTAGGGAACAGAATGCACTCCTCCAGAGAGGCAGTTGGCAATTTACATCCCGCCCATCAGCATAACAAGGCTTCCTGTTCTCCAGGGCCTGTCTTGCCTTTCTGGTTTTTACATATTTTGTGGATGTCCCTTTTGACCGGTGGGAAGTGATACTTCTTTGTAGTGCAGATTTGCATTGCCCTCTTGCTTGCTTGGCCAAAAAGGGCGTATGCGTTTTCTCCTGAATATATTCAGGAGAAAACGCATACGCCCTTTTTGGCCAAGTGCATCATTGTCGAAGTTGTGCCCCTCTTCCTGTGCTTTAAAGGCTATTCCAAAGTACCTCTTGAAATCTGTTTCCTGCTATTCTGCCTCGCTTTCAAGTCCGCCTCGTTGCCTTCCCTCAACAGATTTTTGGACGATAGTTGTCCTTTATTACTCGGCTTGTTTGTGAATTGCTGTGCCCCTGAGCTCCATTTTTCAACTCATTTTTTGTGAGCTGACCGCATTCCAAAATTTTGGTTCAGGAGTTATACTGGTTCCCGGTGAGTGGCTGAGACTTTGCTTAATTCTTCTTCCTGCCAGGAAATTAGAGTGATATGTGCCCGTCCAAATGCCTAACAGCTATTCCCTCATTGGTTCTCCCTCTTCCCTTTCATCCTCTGCCAAATTGGCAACCTGTGCGAACCAGGAGGTTAAAGGGGATGTCTCTCCAAGTTGGGAGTTTGATAGTAAAGGAGATGGAAAGTCAAAACGGAGCACCAGGAGAGGGACTATTCGTTGAGTTTTAGAAACCTTTCGTATTCACAGTGTGTCCGTTCCCTAGGTTTCCCGTACATGTTATATCTGTAGTAATATTCCCTTCAACCTGGAGAGTTGGTACCCATGGAATGGGTGCCAGGCATTTGTGCTTTAAAGGGTCTGCATTTCCTCACCCAATCTCACCAATCGTCTCAGTCCCAAGTGTCCCTCCTTATGCCACATCCAGCTGTCGTTGTAGATACGGTCATTCCAGGTTTCATCAGAGACCCTGAAGGAATTGTAAAGAATTTCCCAGTTTTTTTGTTTTGTTTTTGAAATTCCTTTTTATAGTGGGTTTGAGCTGATTCTTGCTGCCATGTTTATGCCAGTCTAGACACACTTGATTCCCTTACAGAGACATATCAATATATAGGTTTTAAGATTCTTACTAGTCAGATATATTCCTCTACGGGAAATATGGGGTTTTGAGTCCCTTTCACTGAGGAAGGTGTAGGTCTTGTATATTCCATAGTTGGTTTTTGGAACGGTACCTGTGCTTTTATCAAACTCTGGTTTTATGCATCACCCCACCTCTCCTTCCCCCTTAAGCAGGCATAAGCGTGTTTTCTAAATGTGAGACACTGTTCTCTTTCCTAACTCAGTTAAAATGTAGCCATGTTTACAGGATCTTCATAAGTGATATCTTATGATAAGTTTCTTTTTCTCTGTGACTTATTTCACTTAGAATCATCGTACCTGAATCCACCCATTTTGCTGCTACTGGTCTTATGACATTGATTTCATGGCTGAGGGATATTCCATGGTACGTAAGTACCACAATTTTTTGAACCATTTTTATATTTCCTGGGATATTTAAGGTGTACACAAGTTGAGGTCCTTGTAAGCAGTGCAGCCCTGAATTTTGGGGTGGCTCTGTCTTATCGATTTTCAGTTTTCCCAAGGTATATTCCCTACACTTGAAGTGCCCTTGGCTCTGTAGCTCTGTTGTTTATTTGTTTTAGGGAACACAATGCACTCCTCCAGAGAGGCAGTTGGCAGTTTACATCCCGCCCATCAGCATAACAAGGCTCCATGTTCTCCAGGGCCTGTATTGCATTTCTGGATTTTACACATTTTGTGGATTTCCCTTTTGACCGGTGGGAAGTGATACTTCTTTGTAGTGCAGATTTGCATTGCCTGCTTGCTTGCTTGGCCAAAAAGGGCGTATGCGTTTTCTCCTGAATATATTCAGGAGAAAACGCATACGCCCTTTTTGGCCAACTGCATCATTGTCGAAGTTGTGCCCCTCTTCCTGTGCTTTAAAGGCAATTCCAACGTACCTCTTGAAATCTGTTTCCTGCTATTCTGCCTCACTTTCAAGTCTGCCTCGTTGCCTTCCCTCAACAGATTTTTGGATGATAGTTGTCCTTTATTACTCAGCCAGTTTGTGAATTGCTGTGCCCCTGAGCTACATTTTTCAACTCGTTTTTTGTGAGCTGACCGCATTCCAAAATTTTGGTTCAGTATCTATACTGATTCCCGGTGGATGGCTGAGACTTTGGTTAATTCTTCTTCCTGCCGGGAAATTAGAGTGATATGTGCCCGTCCAAATGCGTAACAGCTACTCTCTCATTGGTTCTCCCTCTTCCCTTTCATCCTCTGCCAAATTGGAAACCTGTGCGAACCAGGAGGTTAAAGGGGCTGTCTCTCCAAGTTGGGAGGTTGATAGTAAAGCAGATGGAAAGTCAAACCCGAGCACCAGGAGAGGGCCTATTCGTTGAGTTTCAGAAAACTTTTGTATTCACAGTGTGTCCGTTCTCTAGGTTTCCCTTACATGTTATAGCTGTAGTAATATTCCCTTTAATCTGGAGAGTTGGGACCCATGGAATGGGTGCCATGCATTATTGCTTTAAAGGGTCTGCATTTGCTCACACAATCTCACCAATCCTCTAAGTCCCAAGTGTCCAGGCTTATGCCACATCCAGCTGTCATTGTACATAGGGTCATTCCAGGTTTCATCAGAGACCCTGAAGGAATTGTTAAGAATTTCCCAGATTTTTGTTTTGTTTTTGAAATTTCTTTTTATACTGGTTTGAGCTGATTCTCGCTGCCATGATTATGCCAGTCTAGACACAATTTATTCCCTTACGGAGACATATCAATACATAGGTTTTAAGATTCTTACTAGTCAGATATATTCCTCTTCGGGAAATATGGGGTTTTGAGTCCCTTTCACTGAGGAAGGTGTAGGTCTTGTCTATTCCATAGTTGGTTTTTGGAACGGTACCTGTGCTTATATCAAACTCTGGTTTTATGCATCACCCCACCTCTCCTTCCCCCTTAAGCAGGCATAAGAGTGTTTTCTAAATGTGAGACACTGTTCTCTTTCCTAACTCAGTTCAAGGGTTGCCATGTGTACAGGATCTTCCTAAGTGATATCTTATGATAAGTTTCTTTTTCTGTGTGACTTATTTCACTTAGAATCATCGTACCTGAATCCACCCATTTTGCTGCTACTGGTCTTATGACATTGATTTCATGGCTGAGGGATATTCCATCGTATGAAAGTACCACAAATTTTTGAACCATTTTTATATTCCCTGGGATACTTAAGGTGTATTCAAGTTGAGGTCCTTGTAAGCAGTGCAGCCCTAAATTTTGGGGTGGCTCTGTCTCATTGATTTTCAGTTTTCCCAAGGAATATTCCCTAGACTGGAAGTGCCCTTGGCTCTGTAGCTCTGTTCTTTACTTGTTTCAGGGAACACAGTGCACTCCTCCAGAGAGGCAGTTGGCAATTTACATCCCGCCCATCAGCATAACAAGGCTCCCTGTTCTCCAGGGCCTGTCATGCCTTTCTGGTTTTTACACATTTTGTGGATGTCCCTTTTGACCGGTGGGAAGTGATACTTCTTTGTAGTGCAGATTTGCATTGCCCGCTTGCTTGCTTGGCCAAAAAGGGCGTATGCGTTTTCTCCTGGATATATTCAGGAGAAAACGCATACAGCCTTTTTGGCCAAGTGCATCATTGTCGAAGTTGTGCCCCTCTTCCTGTGCTTTAAAGGCGATTCCAACGTAACTCTTGAAATCTGTTTCCTGCTATTCTGCCTCGCTTTCAAGTCCGCCTCGTTGCCTTCCATCAACAGATTTTTGGACGATAGTTGTCCTTTATTACTCGGCCAGTTTGTGAATTGCTGTGCCCCTGAGATGCATTTTTCAACTCGTTTTTTGTGAGCTGACCGCATTCCAAAATTTTGGTTCAGGACCTATACTGGTTCCCGGTGGGTGGCTGAGACATTGGTTAATTCTTCTTCCTGCCGGGAAATTACAGTGATATGTGCCCGTCCAAATGCCTAACAGCTACTCTCTCATTGGTTCTCCCTCTTCCCTTTCATCCTCTGCCAAATTGGCAACCTGTGCGAACCGGGAGGTTAAAGGGGCAGTCTCTCCAAGTTGGGAGGTTGATAGTAAAGCAGATGGAAAGTCAAACCGGAGCACCAGGACAGGGATTATTCGTTGAGTTTTAGAAACCTTTCGTATTCACAGTGTGTCCGTTCTCTAGGTTTCCCGTACATGTTATAGCTGGAGTAATATTCCCTTCAACCTGGAGAGTTGGGACCCATGGAATGGGTGCCAGGCCTTTGTGCTTTAAAGGGTCTGCATTTGCTCACCCAATCTCACCAATCGTCTCAGTCCCAAGTGTCCCTCCTTATGCCACATCCAGCTGTCATTGTAGATAGGGTCATTCCAGGTTTCATCAGAGACCCTGAAGGAATTGTAAGGAATTTCCCAGTTTTTTTGTTTTGTTTTTGAAATTCCTTTTTATAGTGGGTTTGAGCTGATTCTCGCTGCCATGTTTATGCCAGTCTAGACACACTTGATTCCCTTACGGAGACATATAAATACATAGGTTTTAAGATTCTTACTAGTCAGATATATTCCTCTCCTGGAAATATGGGATTTTGAGTCCCTTTCACTGAGGAAGCTGTATGTCTTGTCTATTCCATAGTTGGTTTTTGGAACGCTACCTGTGCTTATATCAAACTCTGGTTTTATGCATCACCCCACCTCTCCTTCCCCCTTAAGCAGGCATAGGAGTGTTTTCTAAATGTGAGACACTGTTCTCTTTCCTAACTCAGTTCAAGTGTAGCCATGTTTACAGGATCTTCATAAGTGATATCTTATGATAAGTTGCTTTATCTGTGTGACTTATTTCACTTAGAATCATCGTACCTGAATCCACCCATTTTGCTGCTACTGGTCTTATGACATTGACGTCATGGCTGAGGGATATTCCATCGTACGTGAGTACCACAATTTTTTGAACCATTTTTATATTTCCTGGGATATTTAAGCTGTACCCAAGTTGAGGTCCTTGTAAGCAGTGCAGCCGTAAATTTTGGGGTTGCTCTGTCTTATTGATTTTCAGTTTTCCCAAGGTATATTCCCTAGACTGGAAGTGCCCTTGGCTCTGTAGCTCTGTTCTTTAATTGTTTTAGGGAACACAATGCACTCCTCCAGAGAGGCAGTTGGCAATTTACATCCCGCCCATCAGCATAACAAGGCTCCCTGTTCTCCAGGGCCTGTTTTGCCTTTCTGGTTTTTACATATTTTGTGGATGTCCCTTTTGACCGGTGGGAAGTGATACTTCTTTGTAGTGCAGATTTGCATTGCCCTCTTGCTTGCTTGGCCAAAAAGGGCGTATGCGTTTTCTCCTGAATATATTCAGGAGAAAACGCATACGCCCTTTTTGGCCAAGTGCATCATTGTCGAAGTTGTGCCCCTCTTCCTGTGCTTTAAAGGCTATTCCAAAGTACCTCTTGAAATCTGTTTCCTGCTATTCTGCCTCGGTTTCAAGTCCGCCTCGTTGCCTTCCCTCAACAGATTTTTGGACGATAGTTGTCCTTTATTACTCGGCTTGTTTGTGAATTGCTGTGCCCCTGAGCTCCATTTTTCAACTCGTTTTTTGTGAGCTGACCGCATTCCAAAATTTTGGTTCAGGAGTTATACTGGTTCCCGGTGAGTGGCTGAGACTTTGCTTAATTCTTCTTCCTGCCAGGAAATTAGAGTGATATGTGCCCGTCCAAATGCCTAACAGCTATTCCCTCATTGGTTCTCCCTCTTCCCTTTCATCCTCTGCCAAATTGGCAACCTGTGCGAACCAGGAGGTTAAAGGGGATGTCTCTCCAAGTTGGGAGTTTGATAGTAAAGGAGATGGAAAGTCAAAACGGAGCACCAGGAGAGGGACTATTCGTTGAGTTTTAGAAACCTTTCGTATTCACAGTGTGTCCGTTCCCTAGGTTTCCCGTACATGTTATATCTGTAGTAATATTCCCTTCAACCTGGAGAGTTGGTACCCATGGAATGGGTGCCAGGCATTTGTGCTTTAAAGGGTCTGCATTTCCTCACCCAATCTCACCAATCGTCTCAGTCACAAGTGTCCCTCCTTATGCCACATCCAGCTGTCGTTGTAGATACGGTCATTCGAGGTTTCATCAGAGACCCTGAAGGAATTGTAAAGAATTTCCCAGTTTTTTTGTTTTGTTTTTGAAATTCCTTTTTATAGTGGGTTTGAGCTGATTCTTGCTGCCATGTTTATGCCAGTCTGGACACACTTGATTCCCTTACAGAGACATATCAATACATAGGTTTTAAGATTCTTACTAGTCAGATATATTCCTCTACGGGAAATATGGGGTTTTGAGTCCCTTTCACTGAGGAAGGTGTAGGTCTTGTCTATTCCATAGTTGGTTTTTGGAACGGTACCTGTGCTTTTATCAAACCCTGGTTTTATGCATCACCCCACCTCTCCTTCCCCCTTAAGCAGGCATAAGCGTGTTTTCTAAATGTGAGACACTGTTCTCTTTCCTAACTCAGTTAAAATGTAGCCATGTTTACAGGATCTTCATAAGTGATATCTTATGATAAGTTTCTTTTTCTCTGTGACTTATTTCACTTAGAATCATCGTACCTGAATCCACCCATTTTGCTGCTACTGGTCTTATGACATTGATTTCATGGCTGAGGGATATTCCATCGTACGTAAGTACCACAATTTTTTGAACCATTTTTATATTTCCTGGGATATTTAAGGTGTACCCAAGTTGAGGTCCTTGTAAGCAGTGCAGCCCTAAATTTTGGGGTTGCTCTGTCTTATTGATTTTCAGTTTTCCCAAGGTATATTCCCTAGACTGGAAGTGCCCTTGGCTCTGTAGCTCTGTTCTTTACTTGTTTTAGGGAACACAGTGCACTCCTCCAGAGAGACAGTTGGCAATTTACATCCCGCCCATCAGCATAACAAGGCTCCCTGTTCTCCAGGGCCTGTCTTGCCTTTCTGGTTTTTACACATTTTGTGGATGTCCCTTTTGACCGGTGGGAAGTGATACTTCTTTGTAGTGCAGATTTGCATTGCCCGCTTGCTTGCTTGGCCAAAAAGGGCGTATGCGTTTTCTCCTGGATATATTCAGGAGAAATCGCATACAGCCTTTTTGGCCAAGTGCATCATTGTCGAAGTTGTGCCCCTCTTCCTGTGCTTTAAAGGCGATTCCAACGTAACTCTTGAAATCTGTTTCCTGCTATTCTGCCTCGCTTTCAAGTCCACCTCGTTGCCTTCCCTCAACAGATTTTTGGACGATAGTTGTCCTTTATTACTCGGCCAGTTTGTGAATTGCTGTGCCCCTGAGATGCATTTTTCAACTCGTTTTTGGTGAGCTGACCGCAAGTCCAAAATTTTGGTTCAGGACCTATACTGGTTCCCGGTGGGTGGCTGAGACATTGGTTAATTCTTCTTCCTGCCGGGAAATTACAGTGATATGTGCCCGTCCAAATGCCTAACAGCTACTCTCTCATTGGTTCTCCCTCTTCCCTTTCATCCTCTGCCAAATTGGCAACCTGTGCGAACCGGGAGGTTAAAGGGGCTGTCTCTCCAAGTTGGGAGGTTGATAGTAAAGCAGATGGAAAGTCAAACCGGAGCACCAGGACAGGGATTATTCGTTGAGTTTTAGAAACCTTTCGTATTCACAGTGTGTCCATTCTCTAGGTTTCCCGTACATGTTATAGCTGGAGTAATATTCCCTTCAACCTGGAGAGTTGGGACCCATGGAATGGGTGCCAGGCCTTTGTGCTTTAAAGGGTCTGCATTTGCTCACCCAATCTCACCAATCGTCTCAGTCCCAAGTGTCCCTCCTTATGCCACATCCAGCTGTTATTGTAGATAGGGTCATTCCAGGTTTCATCAGAGACCCTGAAGGAATTGTAAGGAATTTCCCAGTTTTTTTGTTTTGTTTTTGAAATTCCTTTTTATAGTGGGTTTGAGCTGATTCTCGCTGCCATGTTTATGCCAGTCTAGACACACTTGATTCCCTTACGGAGACATATCAATACATCGGTTTTAAGATTCTTACTAGTCAGATATATTCCTCTCCTGGAAATATGGGATTTTGAGTCCCTTTCACTGAGGAAGCTGTATGTCTTGTCTATTCCATAGTTGGTTTTTGGAACGCTACCTGTGCTTATATCAAACTCTGGTTTTATGCATCACCCCACCTCTCCTTCCCCCTTAAGCAGGCATAGGAGTGTTTTCTAAATGTGAGACACTGTTCTCTTTCCTAACTCAGTTCAAGTGTAGCCATGTTTACAGGATCTTCATAAGTGATATCTTATGATAAGTTGCTTTTTCTGTGTGACTTATTTCACTTAGAATCATCGTACCTGAATCCACCCATTTTGCTGCTACTGGTCTTATGACATTGACGTCATGGCTGAGGGATATTCCATCGTACGTGAGTACCACAATTTTTTGAACCATTTTTATATTTCCTGGGATATTTAAGCTGTACCCAAGTTGAGGTCCTTATAAGCGGTGCAGCCGTAAATTTTGGGGTTGCTCTGTCTTATTGATTTTCAGTTTTCCCAAGGTATATTCCCTAGACTGGAAGTGCCCTTGGCTCTGTAGCTCTGTTCTTTACTTGCTTTAGGGAACAGAATGCACTCCTCCAGAGAGGCAGTTGGCAATTTACATCCCGCCCATCAGCATAACAAGGCTTCCTGTTCTCCAGGGCCTGTCTTGCCTTTCTGGTTTTTACATATTTTGTGGATGTCCCTTTTGACCGGTGGGAAGTGATACTTCTTTGTAGTGCAGATTTGCATTGCCCTCTTGCTTGCTTGGCCAAAAAGGGCGTATGCGTTTTCTCCTGAATATATTCAGGAGAAAACGCATACGCCCTTTTTGGCCAAGTGCATCATTGTCGAAGTTGTGCCCCTCTTCCTGTGCTTTAAAGGCTATTCCAAAGTACCTCTTGAAATCTGTTTCCTGCTATTCTGCCTCGCTTTCAAGTCCGCCTCGTTGCCTTCCCTCAACAGATTTTTGGACGATAGTTGTCCTTTATTACTCGGCTTGTTTGTGAATTGCTGTGCCCCTGAGCTCCATTTTTCAACTCATTTTTTGTGAGCTGACCGCATTCCAAAATTTTGGTTCAGGAGTTATACTGGTTCCCGGTGAGTGGCTGAGACTTTGCTTAATTCTTCTTCCTGCCAGGAAATTAGAGTGATATGTGCCCGTCCAAATGCCTAACAGCTATTCCCTCATTGGTTCTCCCTCTTCCCTTTCATCCTCTGCCAAATTGGCAACCTGTGCGAACCAGGAGGTTAAAGGGGATGTCTCTCCAAGTTGGGAGTTTGATAGTAAAGGAGATGGAAAGTCAAAACGGAGCACCAGGAGAGGGACTATTCGTTGAGTTTTAGAAACCTTTCGTATTCACAGTGTGTCCGTTCCCTAGGTTTCCCGTACATGTTATATCTGTAGTAATATTCCCTTCAACCTGGAGAGTTGGTACCCATGGAATGGGTGCCAGGCATTTGTGCTTTAAAGGGTCTGCATTTCCTCACCCAATCTCACCAATCGTCTCAGTCCCAAGTGTCCCTCCTTATGCCACATCCAGCTGTCGTTGTAGATACGGTCATTCCAGGTTTCATCAGAGACCCTGAAGGAATTGTAAAGAATTTCCCAGTTTTTTTGTTTTATTTTTGAAATTCCTTTTTATAGTGGGTTTGAGCTGATTCTTGCTGCCATGTTTATGCCAGTCTAGACACACTTGATTCCCTTACAGAGACATATCAATATATAGGTTTTAAGATTCTTACTAGTCAGATATATTCCTCTACGGGAAATATGGGGTTTTGAGTCCCTTTCACTGAGGAAGGTGTAGGTCTTGTCTATTCCATAGTTGGTTTTTGGAACGGTACCTGTGCTTTTATCAAACTCTGGTTTTATGCATCACCCCACCTCTCCTTCCCCCTTAAGCAGGCATAAGCGTGTTTTCTAAATGTGAGACACTGTTCTCTTTCCTAACTCAGTTAAAATGTAGCCATGTTTACAGGATCTTCATAAGTGATATCTTATGATAAGTTTCTTTTTCTCTGTGACTTATTTCACTTAGAATCATCGTACCTGAATCCACCCATTTTGCTGCTACTGGTCTTATGACATTGATTTCATGGCTGAGGGATATTCCATGGTACGTAAGTACCACAATTTTTTGAACCATTTTTATATTTCCTGGGATATTTAAGGTGTACACAAGTTGAGGTCCTTGTAAGCAGTGCAGCCCTGAATTTTGGGGTGGCTCTGTCTTATCGATTTTCAGTTTTCCCAAGGTATATTCCCTACACTTGAAGTGCCCTTGGCTCTGTAGCTCTGTTGTTTATTTGTTTTAGGGAACACAATGCACTCCTCCAGAGAGGCAGTTGGCAGTTTACATCCCGCCCATCAGCATAACAAGGCTCCATGTTCTCCAGGGCCTGTATTGCATTTCTGGATTTTACACATTTTGTGGATTTCCCTTTTGACCGGTGGGAAGTGATACTTCTTTGTAGTGCAGATTTGCATTGCCCGCTTGCTTGCTTGGCCAAAAAGGGCGTATGCGTTTTCTCCTGAATATATTCAGGAGAAAACGCATACGCCCTTTTTGGCCAACTGCATCATTGTCGAAGTTGTGCCCCTCTTCCTGTGCTTTAAAGGCAATTCCAACGTACCTCTTGAAATCTGTTTCCTGCTATTCTGCCTCACTTTCAAGTCCGCCTCGTTGCCTTCCCTCAACAGATTTTTGGATGATAGTTGTCCTTTATTACTCAGCCAGTTTGTGAATTGCTGTGCCCCTGAGCTACATTTTTCAACTCGTTTTTTGTGAGCTGACCGCAAGTCCAAAATTTTGGTTCAGTATCTATACTGATTCCCGGTGGATGGCTGAGACTTTGGTTAATTCTTCTTCCTGCCGGGAAATTAGAGTGATATGTGCCCGTCCAAATGCGTAACAGCTACTCTCTCATTGGTTCTCCCTCTTCCCTTTCATCCTCTGCCAAATTGGAAACCTGTGCGAACCAGGAGGTTAAAGGGGCTGTCTCTCCAAGTTGGGAGGTTGATAGTAAAGCAGATGGAAAGTCAAACCCGAGCACCAGGAGAGGGCCTATTCGTTGAGTTTCAGAAAACTTTTGTATTCACAGTGTGTCCGTTCTCTAGGTTTCCCTTACATGTTATAGCTGTAGTAATATTCCCTTTAATCTGGAGAGTTGGGACCCATGGAATGGGTGCCATGCATTATTGCTTTAAAGGGTCTGCATTTGCTCACACAATCTCACCAATCCTCTAAGTCCCAAGTGTCCAGGCTTATGCCACATCCAGCTGTCGTTGTACATAGGGTCATTCCAGGTTTCATCAGAGACCCTGAAGGAATTGTTAAGAATTTCCCAGATTTTTGTTTTGTTTTTGAAATTTCTTTTTATACTGGTTGGAGCTGATTCTCGCTGCCATGATTATGCCAGTCTAGACACAATTTATTCCCTTACGGAGACATATCAATACATAGGTTTTAAGATTCTTACTAGTCAGATATATTCCTCTTCGGGAAATATGGGGTTTTGAGTCCCTTTCACTGAGGAAGGTGTAGGTCTTGTCTATTCCATAGTTGGTTTTTGGAACGGTACCTGTGCTTATATCAAACTCTGGTTTTATGCATCACCCCACCTCTCCTTCCCCCTTAAGCAGGCATAAGAGTGTTTTCTAAATGTGAGACACTGTTCTCTTTCCTAACTCAGTTCAAGCGTTGCCATGTGTACAGGATCTTCCTAAGTGATATCTTATGATAAGTTTCTTTTTCTGTGTGACTTATTTCACTTAGAATCATCGTACCTGAATCCACCCATTTTGCTGCTACTGGTCTTATGACATTGATTTCATGGCTGAGGGATATTCCATCGTATGAAAGTACCACAAATTTTTGAACCATTTTTATATTCCCTGGGATACTTAAGGTGTATTCAAGTTGAGGTCCTTGTAAGCAGTGCAGCCCTAAATTTTGGGGTGGCTCTGTCTCATTGATTTTCAGTTTTCCCAAGGAATATTCCCTAGACTGGAAGTGCCCTTGGCTCTGTAGCTCTGTTCTTTACTTGTTTCAGGGAACACAGTGCACTCCTCCAGAGAGGCAGTTGGCAATTTACATCCCGCCCATCAGCATAACAAGGCTCCCTGTTCTCCAGGGCCTGTCATGCCTTTCTGGTTTTTACACATTTTGTGGATGTCCCTTTTGACCGGTGGGAAGTGATACTTCTTTGTAGTGCAGATTTGCATTGCCCGCTTGCTTGCTTGGCCAAAAAGGGCGTATGCGTTTTCTCCTGGATATATTCAGGAGAAAACGCATACAGCCTTTTTGGCCAAGTGCATCATTGTCGAAGTTGTGCCCCTCTTCCTGTGCTTTAAAGGCGATTCCAACGTAACTCTTGAAATCTGTTTCCTGCTATTCTGCCTCGCTTTCAAGTCCGCCTCGTTGCCTTCCATCAACAGATTTTTGGACGATAGTTGTCCTTTATTACTCGGCCAGTTTGTGAATTGCTGTGCCCCTGAGATGCATTTTTCAACTCGTTTTTTGTGAGCTGACCGCATTCCAAAATTTTGGTTCAGGACCTATACTGGTTCCCGGTGGGTGGCTGAGACATTGGTTAATTCTTCTTCCTGCCGGGAAATTACAGTGATATGTGCCCGTCCAAATGCCTAACAGCTACTCTCTCATTGGTTCTCCCTCTTCCCTTTCATCCTCTGCCAAATTGGCAACCTGTGCGAACCGGGAGGTTAAAGGGGCTGTCTCTCCAAGTTGGGAGGTTGATAGTAAAGCAGATGGAAAGTCAAACCGGAGCACCAGGACAGGGATTATTCGTTGAGTTTTAGAAACCTTTCGTATTCACAGTGTGTCCGTTCTCTAGGTTTCCCGTACATGTTATAGCTGGAGTAATATTCCCTTCAACCTGGAGAGTTGGGACCCATGGAATGGGTGCCAGGCCTTTGTGCTTTAAAGGGTCTGCATTTGCTCACCCAATCTCACCAATCGTCTCAGTCCCAAGTGTCCCTCCTTATGCCACCTCCAGCTGTCGTTGTAGATAGGGTCATTCCAGGTTTCATCAGAGACCCTGAAGGAATTGTAAGGAATTTCCCAGTTTTTTTGTTTTGTTTTTGAAATTCCTTTTTATAGTGGGTTTGAGCTGATTCTCGCTGCCATGTTTATGCCAGTCTAGACACACTTGATTCCCTTACGGAGACATATAAATACATAGGTTTTAAGATTCTTACTAGTCAGATATATTCCTCTCCTGGAAATATGGGATTTTGAGTCCCTTTCACTGAGGAAGCTGTATGTCTTGTCTATTCCATAGTTGGTTTTTGGAACGCTACCTGTGCTTATATCAAACTCTGGTTTTATGCATCACCCCACCTCTCCTTTCCCCTTAAGCAGGCATAGGAGTGTTTTCTAAATGTGAGACACTGTTCTCTTTCCTAACTCAGTTCAAGTGTATCCATGTTTACAGGATCTTCATAAGTGATATCTTATGATAAGTTGCTTTATCTGTGTGACTTATTTCACTTAGAATCATCGTACCTGAATCCACCCATTTTGCTGCTACTGGTCTTATGACATTGACGTCATGGCTGAGGGATATTCCATCGTACGTGAGTACCACAATTTTTTGAACCATTTTTATATTTCCTGGGATATTTAAGCTGTACCCAATTTGAGGTCCTTGTAAGCAGTGCAGCCGTAAATTTTGGGGTTGCTCTGTCTTATTGATTTTCAGTTTTCCCAAGGTATATTCCCTAGACTGGAAGTGCCCTTGGCTCTGTAGCTCTGTTCTTTAATTGTTTTAGGGAACACAATGCACTCCTCCAGAGAGGCAGTTGGCAATTTACATCCCGCCCATCAGCATAACAAGGCTCCCTGTTCTCCAGGGCCTGTTTTGCCTTTCTGGTTTTTACATATTTTGTGGATGTCCCTTTTGACCGGTGGGAAGTGATACTTCTTTGTAGTGCAGATTTGCATTGCCCTCTTGCTTGCTTGGCCAAAAAGGGCGTATGCGTTTTCTCCTGAATATATTCAGGAGAAAACGCATACGCCCTTTTTGGCCAAGTGCATCATTGTCGAAGTTGTGCCCCTCTTCCTGTGCTTTAAAGGCTATTCCAAAGTACCTCTTGAAATCTGTTTCCTGCTATTCTGCCTCGGTTTCAAGTCCGCCTCGTTGCCTTCCCTCAACAGATTTTTGGACGATAGTTGTCCTTTATTACTCGGCTTGTTTGTGAATTGCTGTGCCCCTGAGCTCCATTTTTCAACTCGTTTTTTGTGAGCTGACCGCATTCCAAAATTTTGGTTCAGGAGTTATACTGGTTCCCGGTGAGTGGCTGAGACTTTGCTTAATTCTTCTTCCTGCCAGGAAATTAGAGTGATATGTGCCCGTCCAAATGCCTAACAGCTATTCCCTCATTGGTTCTCCCTCTTCCCTTTCATCCTCTGCCAAATTGGCAACCTGTGCGAACCAGGAGGTTAAAGGGGATGTCTCTCCAAGTTGGGAGTTTGATAGTAAAGGAGATGGAAAGTCAAAACGGAGCACCAGGAGAGGGACTATTCGTTGAGTTTTAGAAACCTTTCGTATTCACAGTGTGTCCGTTCCCTAGGTTTCCCGTACATGTTATATCTGTAGTAATATTCCCTTCAACCTGGAGAGTTGGTACCTATGGAATGGGTGCCAGGCATTTGTGCTTTAAAGGGTCTGCATTTCCTCACCCAATCTCACCAATCGTCTCAGTCACAAGTGTCCCTCCTTATGCCACATCCAGCTGTCGTTGTAGATACGGTCATTCGAGGTTTCATCAGAGACCCTGAAGGAATTGTAAAGAATTTCCCAGTTTTTTTGTTTTGTTTTTGAAATTCCTTTTTATAGTGGGTTTGAGCTGATTCTTGCTGCCATGTTTATGCCAGTCTGGACACACTTGATTCCCTTACAGAGACATATCAATACATAGGTTTTAAGATTCTTACTAGTCAGATATATTCCTCTACGGGAAATATGGGGTTTTGAGTCCCTTTCACTGAGGAAGGTGTAGGTCTTGTCTATTCCATAGTTGGTTTTTGGAACGGTACCTGTGCTTTTATCAAACCCTGGTTTTATGCATCACCCCACCTCTCCTTCCCCCTTAAGCAGGCATAAGCGTGTTTTCTAAATGTGAGACACTGTTCTCTTTCCTAACTCAGTTAAAATGTAGCCATGTTTACAGGATCTTCATAAGTGATATCTTATGATAAGTTTCTTTTTCTCTGTGACTTATTTCACTTAGAATCATCGTACCTGAATCCACCCATTTTGCTGCTACTGGTCTTATGGCATTGATTTCATGGCTGAGGGATATTCCATCGTACGTAAGTACCACAATTTTTTGAACCATTTTTATATTTCCTGGGATATTTAAGGTGTAGACAAGTTGAGGTCCTTGTAAGCAGTGCAGCCCTAAATTTTGGGGTGGCTCTGTCTTATCGATTTTCAGTTTTCCCAAGGTATATTCCCTACACTTGAAGTGCCCTTGGCTCTGTAGCTCTGTTGTTTATTTGTTTTAGGGAACACAATGCACTCCTCCAGAGAGGCAGTTGGCAGTTTACATCCCGCCCATCAGCATAACAAGGCTTCATGTTCTCCAGGGCTTGTATTGCATTTCTGGATTTTACACATTTTGTGGATTTCCCTTTTGACCGGTGGGAAGTGATACTTCTTTGTAGTGCAGATTTGCATTGCCCGCTTGCTTGCTTGGCCAAAAAGGGCGTATGCGTTTTCTCCTGAATATATTCAGGAGAAAACACATACGCCCTTTTTGGCCAACTGCATCATTGTCGAAGTTGTGCCCCTCTTCCTGTGCTTTAAAGGCAATTCCAACGTACCTCTTGAAATCTGTTTCCTGCTATTCTGCCTCGCTTTCAAGTCCGCCTCGTTGCCTTCCCTCAACAGACTTTTGGATGATAGTTGTCCTTTATTACTCGGCCAGTTTGTGAATTGCTGTGCCCCTGAGCTCCATTTTTCAACTCGTTTTTGGTGAGCTGACCGCAAGTCCAAAATTTTGGTTCAGGACCTATACTGTTTCCCGGTGGGTGGCTGAGACTTTGGTTAATTCTTCTTCCTGCCGGGAAGTTAGAGTGATATGTGCCCGTCGAAATGCCTAACAGCTACTCTCTCATTGGTTCTCCCTCTTCCCTTTCATCCTCTGCCAAATTGGCAACCTGTGCGAACCAGGAGGTTAAAGGGGCTGTCTCTCCAAGTTGGGAGGTTGATAGTAAAGCAGATGTAAAGTCAAACCGGATCACCAGGAGAGGGACTATTCGTTGAGTTTTAGAAACCTTTCGTATTCACAGTGTGTCCTTTCTCTAGGTTTCCCGTACATGTTATAGCTGTAGTAATATTCCCTTCAACCTGGAGAGTTTGGACCCATGGAATGGGTGCCAGGCATTTTTGCTTTAAAGGGTCTGCATTTGCTCACCCAATCTCACTAATCGTCTCAGTCCCAAGTGTCCCTTCTTATGCCACATCCAGCTGTTGTTGTAGATAGGTTCATTCCAGGTTTCATCAGAGACCCTGAAGGAATTGTAAAGAATTTCCCAGTTTTTTTGTTTTGTTTTTGAAATTCCTTTTTATAGTGGGTTTGAGCTGATTCTCGCTGCCATGTTTATGCCAGTCTAGACACACTTGATTCCCTTACGGAGACATATCAATACATAGGTTTTAAGACTCTTACTTGTCAGATATATTCCTCTGCGGGAAATATGGGGTTTTGAGTCCCTTTCACTGAGGAAGGTGTAGGTCTTGTCTATTCCATAGTTGGTTTTTGGAACGGTACCTGTGCTTATATCAAACTCTGGTTTTATGCATCACCCCACCTCTCCTTCCCCCTTAAGCAGGCATAAGAGTGTTTTCTAAATATGAGAAACTGTTCTCTTTCCTAACTCAGTTCAAGTGTAGCCATGTTTACAGGATCTTCATAAGTGATATCTTATGATAAGTTTCTTTTTCTGTGTGACTTATTTCATTTAGAATCATCGTACATGAATCCACCCATTTTGCTACTACTGGTCTTATGACATTGATTTCATGGCTGAGGGATATTCCATCGTACGTAAGTACCACAATTTTTTGAACAATTTTTATATTTCCTGGGATACTTAATGTGTATCCAAGTTGAGGTCCTTGTAAGCAGTGCAGCCCTAAATTTTGGGGTGGCTCTGTCTTATTGATTTTCAGTTTTCCCAAGGTATATTCCCTAGACTGGAAGTGCCCTTGGCTCTGTAGCTCTCTTCTTTACTTGTTTTAGGGAACACAGTGCACTCCTCCAGAGAAGCAGTTGGCAATTTACATCCCGCCCATCAGCATAACAAGGCTCCCTGTTCTCCAGGGCCTGTCTTGCATTTCTGGTTTTTACACATTTTGTGGATGTCC
The DNA here is from genome assembly GCF_949752795.1 of Hyperoodon ampullatus. Lineage (NCBI taxonomy): Eukaryota > Metazoa > Chordata > Mammalia > Artiodactyla > Ziphiidae > Hyperoodon > Hyperoodon ampullatus. The sequence continues at coordinate 476,464 of NW_027640856.1, forward strand.
CTTTTGACCGGTGGGAAGTGATACTTCTTTGTAGTGCAGATTTGCATTGCCCGCTTGCTTGCTTGGCCAAAAAGGGCGTATGTGTTTTCTCCTGAATATATTCAGGAGAAAACGCATACGCCCTTTTTGGCCAAGTGCATCATTGTCGAAGTTGTGCCCCTCTTCCTGTGCTTTAAAGGCGATTCCAATGTACCTCTTGAAATCTGTTTCCTGCTATTCTGCCTCGCTTTCAAGTCCACCTCGTTGCCTTCCCTCAACAGATTTTTGGACGATAGTTGTCCTTTATTACTCGGCCAGTTTTTGAATTGCTGTGACCCTGAGCTCCATTATTCAACTCGTTTTTGGTGAGCTGACCGCAAGTCCAAAATTTTGGTTCAGGACCTATACTGGTTCCCGGTGGGTGGCTGAGACTTTGGTTAATTCTTCTTCCTGCCGGGAAATTAGAGTGATATGTGCCCGTCCAAATGCCTAACAGCTACTCTCTCATTGGTCCTCCCTCTTCCCTTTCATCCTCTGCCAAATTGGCAACCTGTGTGAACCAGGAGGTTAAAGGGGCTGTCTCTCCAAGTTGGGAGGTTGATAGTAAAGCAGATGAAAAGTCAAACCAGAGCACCAGGAGAGGAACTATTCGTTGAGTTTTAGAAACCTTTCGTATTCACAGTGTGTCCGTTCTCTAGGTTTCCCGTACATGTTATAGCTGTAGTAATATTCCCTTCAACCTGGAGAGTTGGGGCCCATGGAATGGATGCCAGGAATTTGTGATTTAAAGGGTCTGCATTTGCTCACCCAATCTCACCAAACCTCTCAGTCCCAAGTGTCCTTCCTTATGCCACATCCAGCTGTCGTTGTAGTTAGGGTCATTCAAGGTTTCTTCAGGGACCCTGAAGGAATTGTAAAGAATGTCCCAGTTTTTTTGTTTTGTTTTTGAAATTCCTTTTTATAGTGGGTTTGAGCTGATTCTCGCTGTCATGTTTATGCCAGTCTAGACACACTTGATTCCCTTACGGAGACATATCAATACATAGGTTTTAAGATTCTTACTAGTCAGATATATTCCTCTGCGAGAAATATGGGGTTTTGAGTCCCTTTCACTGAGGAAGGTGTAGGTCTTGTCTATTCCATAGTTGGTTTTTGGAACGGTACCTGTGCTTATATCAAACTCTGGTTTTATGCATCACCCCACCTCTCCTTCCCCCTTAAGCAGGCATAAGAGTGTTTTCTAAATATGAGACACTGTTCTCTTTCCTAACTCAGTTCAAGTGTAGCCATGTTTATAGGATCTTCATAAGTGATATCTTATGATAAGTTTCTTTTTCTGTGTGACTTATTTCACTTAGAATCATAGTACCTGAATCCACCCATTTTGCTGCTACTGGTCTTATGACATTGATTTCATGGCTGAGAGATATTCCATCGTACGTAAGTACCACAATTTTTTGAACCATTTTTATATTTCCTGGGATACTTAAGGTGTATCCAAGTAGAGGTCCTTGTAAGCAGTGCAGCCCTAAATTTTGGGGTGGCTCTGTCTTATTGATTTTCAGTTTTCCCAAGGTATATTCCCTAGACTGGAAGTGCCCTTGGCTCTGTAGCTCTGTTCTTTACTTGTTTTAGGGAACACAATGCACTCCTCCAGAGCGGCAGTTGGCAATTTATATCCCGCCCATCAGCATAACAAGGCTCCCTGTTCTCCAGGGCCTGTCTTGCCTTTCGGGTTTTTACACATTTTGTGGATGTCCCTTTTGACCGGTGGGAAGTGATACTTCTTTGTAGTGCAGATTTGCATTGCCCGCTTGCTTGCTTGGCCAAAAAGGGCGTATGCATTTTCTCCTGAATATATTCAGGAGAAAACGCATACGCCCTTTTTGGCCAAGTGCATCATTGTCGAAGTTGTGCCCCTCTTCCTGTGCTTTAAAGGAGATTCCAACGTACCTCTTGAAATCTGTTTCCTGCTATTCTGCCTCGCTTTCAAGTCCGCCTCGTTGCCTTCCCTCAACAGATTTTTGGACGATAGTTGCCCTTTATTTCTCGGCCAGTTTGTGAATGGCTGTGCCCCTGAGCTCCTTTTTTCAACTCGTTTTTGGTGAGCTGACCGCAAGTCCAAAATTTTGGTTCAGGACCTATACTGGTTCCCTGTGGGTGGCTGAGACTTTGGTTAATTCTTCTTCCTGCCGGGAAATTACAGTGATATGTGCCCGTCCAACTGCCTAACAGCTACTCTCTCATTGGTTCTCCCTCTTCCCTTTCATCCTCTGCCAAATTGGCAACCTGTGCGCACCAGGAGGTTAAAGGGGCTGTCTCTCCAAGTTGGGAGGTTGATAGTAAAGCAGATGGAAAGTCAAACCGGAGCACCAGGATAGGGACGATTCGTTGAGATTTAGAAACCTTTCGTATTAACAGTGTGTCCGTTCTCTAGGTTTCCCGTACATGTTATAGCTGTAGTAATATTCCCTTCAACCTGGAGAGTTGGGAATCATGGAATGGGTGCCAAGCATTTGTGCTTTAAAGGGTCTGCATTTGCTCACCCTATCTCACCAATCGTCTCAGTCCCAAGTGTCCCTCCTTATGCCACATCCAGCTGTCGTTGTAGATAGGGTCATTCCAGGTTTCATCAGAGACCCTGAAGGAATTGTAAAGAATTTCCCAGTTTTTTTGTTTTGTTTTTGAAATTCCTTTTTATAGTGGGCTTGAGCTGATTCCCGCTGCCATGTTTATGGCAGTGTAGACACACTTGATTCCCTTACGGAGACATATCAATACATAGGTTTTAAGATTCTTACTAGTCAGATATATTCCTCTGCGGGAAATATGGTGTTTTGAGTCCCTTTCACTGAGGAAGGTGTAGGTCTTGTCTATTCCATAGTTGGTTTTTGGAACGGTACCTGTGCTTATATCAAACTCTGGTTTTATGCATCACGCCACCTCTCCTTCCCCCTTAAGCAGGCATAAGTGTGTTTTCTAAATATGAGACACTGTTCTCTTTCCTAACTCAGTTCAAGTGTAGCCATGTTTATAGGATCTTCATAAGTGATATCTTATGATAAGTTTCTTTTTCTGTGTGACTTATTTCACTTAGAATCATCGTACCTGAATCCACCCATTTTGCTGCTACTGGTCTTATGACATTGATTTCATGGCTGAGGGATATTCCATCGTACGTAAGTACCACAATTTTTTGAACCATTTTTATATTTCCTGGGATACTTAAGGTGTATCCAAGTTGAGGTCCTTGTAAGCAGTGCAGCCCTAAATTTTGGGGTGGCTCTGTCTTATTGATTTTCAGTTTTTCCAAGGTATATTCCCTAGACTGGAAGTGCCCTTGGCTCTGTAGCTCTGTTCTTTACTTGTTTTAGGGAACACAATGCACTCCTCCAGAGAGGCAGTTGGCAATTTACATCCCGCCCATCAGCATAACAAGGCTCCCTGTTCTCCAGGACCTGTCTTGCCTTTCTGGTTTTTACACATTTTGTGGATGTACCTTTTGACCGCTGGGAAGTGATACTTCTTTGTAGTGCAGATTTGCATTTCCCGCTTGCTTGCTTGGCCAAAAAGGGCGTATGCGTTTTCTCCTGAATATATTCAGGAGAAAACGCATACGCCCTTTTTGAGCATGTGCATCATTGTCGAAGTTGTGCCCCTCTTCCTGTGCTTTAAAGGCGATTCCAACGTACCTCTTGAAATCTGTTTCCTGCTATTCTGCTTCGCATTCAAGTCCGCCTCGTTGACTTCCCTCAACAGATTTTTGGACGATAGCTGTCCTTTATTACTCGGCCAGTTTGTGAATTGCTGTGCCCCTGAGCTACTTTTTTCAACTCGTTTTTGGTGAGCTGACCGCAAGTCCGAAATTTTGGTTCAGGACCTATACTGGTTCCCGGTGGGGGGCTGAGACTTTGGTTAATTCTTCTTCCGGCCGGGAAATTACAGTGATATGTGCCCGTCCAAATACCTAATAGCTACTCTCTCATTGGTTCTCCCTCTTCCCTTTCATCCTCTGCCATATTGGCAACCTGTGCGAACCAGGAGGTTAAAGGGGCTGTCTCTCCAAGTTGGGAGGTTGATAGTAAAGCAGATGTAAAGTCAAACCGGATCACCAGGAGAGGGACTATTCGTTGAGTTTTAGAAACCTTTCGTATTCACAGTGTGTCCTTTCTCTAGGTTTCCCGTACATGTTATAGCTGTAGTAATATTCCCTTCAACCTGGAGAGTTGGGACCCATGGAATGGGTGCCAGGCATTTGTGCTTTAAAGGGTCTGCATTTGCTCACCCAATCTCACCAATCGTCTCAGTCCCAAGTGTCCCTCCTTATGCCACATCCAGCTGTCATTGTAGATAAGGTCATTCCAGGTTTCATCAGAGACCCTGAAGGAATTGTAAAGAATTTCCCAGTTTTTTTGTTTTGTTTTTGAAATTCCTTTTTATAGTGGGTTTGAGCTGATTCTCGCTGCCATGTTTATGCCAGTCTAGACACACTTGATTCCCTTACGGAGACATATCAATACATAGGTTTTAAGATTCTTACTAGTCAGATATATTCCTCTGCGGGAAATATGGGGTTTTGAGTCCCTTTCACTGAGGAAGGTGTAGGTCTTGTCTATTCCATAGTTGGTTTTTGGAACGGTACCTGTGCTTATATCAAACTCTGGTTTTATGCATCACCCCACCTCTCCTTCCCCCTTAAGCAGGCATAAGAGTGTTTTCTAAATGTGAGACACTGTTCTCTTTCCTAACTCAGTTCAAGTGTAGCCATGTTTACAGGATCTTCATAAGTGATATCTTATGATAAGTTTCTTTTTCTGTGTGACTTATTTCACTTAGAATCATCGTACCTGAATCCACCCATTTTGCTGCTACTGGTATTATGACATTGATTTCATGGCTGAGGGATATTCCATCGTACGTAAGTACCGCAATTTTATGAACCATTTTTATATTTCCTGGGATATTTAAGGTGTACCCAAGTTGAGGTCCTTGTAAGCAGTGCAGCCCTAAATTTTGCGGTGGCACTGTCTTATTGATTTTCAGTTTTCCCATGGTATATTCCCTAGACTGGAAGTGCCCTTGGCTCTGTAGCTCTGTTCTTTACTTGTTTTAGGGAACACAATGCACTCCTCCATAGAGGCAGTTCGCAGTTTACATCCCGCCCATCAGCATAACAAGGCTCCCTGTTCTCCAGGGTCTGTCTTGCCTTTCGGGTTTTTACACATTTTGTGGATGTCCCTTTTGACCGGTGGGAAGTGATACTTCTTTGTAGTGCAGATTTGCATTTCCCGCTTGCTTGCTTGGCCAAAAAGGGCGTATGCGTTTTCTCCTGAATATATTCAGGAGAAAACGCATACGCCCTTTTTGGCCAAGTGCATCATTGTCGAAGTTGTGCCACTCTTCCTGTGCTTTAAAGGCGATTCCACCGTACCTCTTGAAATCTGTTTCCTGCTATTCTGCCTCGCTTTCAAGTCCGCCTCGTTGCCTTCCCTCAACAGATTTTTGGACAATAGTTGTCCTTTATTACTCGGCCTGTTTGTGAATTGCTGTGCCCCTGAGCTCCATTTTTCAACTCGTTTTTTGTGAGCTGACCGCAAGTCCAAAATTTTGGTTCAGGACCGATACTGGTTCCCGGTGGGTGGCTGAGACTTTGGTTAATTCTTCTTCCTGCCGGGAAATTACAGTGATATGTGCCCGTCCAAATGCCTAACAGCTACTCTCTCATTGGTTCTCCCACTTCCCTTTCATCCTCTGCCAAATTGGCAACCTGTGCGAACCAGGAGGTTAAAGGGGCTGTCTCTCCAAGTTGGGAGGTTGATATTAAAGCAGATGGAAAGTCAAACCGGAGCACCAGGAGAGGGACTATTCGTTGAGTTTTAGAAACCTTTCTTATTCACAGTGTGTCCGTTCTCTAGGTTTGCTGTACATGCTATAACTGTAGTAATATTCCCTTCAACCTGGAGAGTTGGGACCCATGGAATGGGTGCCATGCATTATTGCTTTAAAGGGTCTGCATTTGCTCACCCAATCTCACCAATCCTCTCAGTCCCAAGTGTCCAGCCTTATGACACATCCAGCTGTCGTTGTAGATAGGGTCATTCCAGGTTTCATCAGAGACCCTGAAGGAATAGAAAAAAATTTCCTAGTTTTTTTGTGTTGTTTTTGAAATTCCTTTTTATACTGGGTTTGAGCTGATTCTCGCTGCCATGTTTATTCCAGTCTAGACACACTTGATTCCCTTACGGAGACATATCAATACATAGGTTTTAAGATTCTTACTAGTCAGATATATTCCTCTGCGGGAAATATGGGGTTTTGAGTCCCTTTCACTGGGGAAGGTGTAGGTCTTTTCTATTCCATAGTTGGTTTTTGGAACGGTACCTGTGCTTATATCAAACTCTGGTTTTATGCATCGCCCCACCTCTCCTTCCCCCTTAAGCAGGCATAAGGGTGTTTTCTAAATGTGAGACACTGTTCTCTTTCCTAACTCAGTTCAAGTGTAGCCATGTGTACAGGATCTTCTTAGTGATATCTTTTGATAAGTTTCTTTTTCTGTGTGACTTATTTCACTTAGAATCATCGTACCTGAATCCACCCATTTTGCTGCTACTGGTCTTATGACATTGATTTCATGGCTGAGGGATATTCCATCGTACGTAAGTACCACAATTTTTTGAACCATTTATATATTTCCTGGGATATTTAAGGTGTACCCAAGTTGAGGTCCTTGTAAGCAGTGCAGCCCTAAATTTTGGGGTGGCTCTGTCTTATTGATTTTCAGTTTTCCCAAGGAATATTCCCTAGACTGGAAGTGCCCTTGGCTCTGTAGCTCTGTTGTTTACTTGTATTAGGGAACACAATGCACTCCTCCAGAGGGGCAGTTGGCAATTTACATCCCGCCCATCAGCATAACAAGGCTCCCTGTTCTCCAGGGCCTGTCTTGCCTTTCTGGATTTTACACATTTTGTGGATGTCCCTTTTACCGGTGGGAAGTGATACGTCTTTGTAGTGCAGATTTGCATTTCCCGCTTGCTTGCTTGGCCAAAAAGGGCGTATGCGTTTTCTCCTGAATATATTCAGGAGAAAACGCATACGCCCTTTTGGCCAAGTGCATCATTGTCGAAGTAGGGCACCTCTTCCTGTGCTTTAAAGGCGATTCCAACGTACCTCTTGAAATCTGTTTCCTGCTATTCTGCCTCGCTTTCAAGTCCGCCTCGTTGCCTTCCCTCAACAGATTTTTGGACGATAGTTGTCCTTTATTACTCGGCCATTTTGTGAATTGCTGTGCCCCTGAGCTCCATTTTTCAACTCGTTTTTGGTGAGCTGACCGCAAGTCCAAAACTTTGGTTCAGGACCTATACTGGTTCACGGTGGGTGGCTGAGACTTTGGTTAATTCTTCTTCCTGCCGGGAAATTACAGTGATATGTGACCGTCCAAATGCCTAACAGCTAATCTCTCATTGGTTCTCCCTCTTCCCTTTCATCCTCTGCCAAATTGGCAACCTGTGCGAACCAGGAGGTTAAAGGGAATGTCTCTCTAAGTTGGGAGGTTGATAGTAAAGCAGATGGAAAGTCAAACCGGAGCACCAGGAGAGGGACTGTTCATTGAGTTTTAGAAACCTTTCGATTTCACAGTGTGTCCGTTCTCTAGGTTTCCCGTACATGTTATAACTGTAGTAATATTCCCTTCAACCTGGAGAGTTGGGACCCATGGAATGGGTGCCAGGCATTTGTGCTTTAAAGGGTCTGCATTTGCTCACCCAATCTCACCAATCGTCTCAGTCCCAAGTGTCCCTCCTTATGCCACATCCAGCTGTCATTGTAGATAAGGTCATTCCAGGTTTCATCAGAGACCCTGAAGGAATTGTAAAGAATTTCCCAGTTTTTTTGTTTTGTTTTTGAAATTCCTTTTTATAGTGGGTTTGAGCTAATTCTCGCTGCCATGTTTATGCCAGTCTAGACACACTTGATTCCCTTACGGAGACATATCAATACATAGGTTTTAAGATTCTTACTAGTCAGATATATTCCTCTGAGGGAAATATGGGGTTTTGAGTCCCTTTCACTGAGGAAGGTGTAGGTCTTGTCTATTCCATAGTTGGTTTTTGGAACGGTACCTGTGCTTATATCACACTCTGGTTTTATGCATCACCCCACCTCTCCTTCCCCCTTAAGCAGGCATAAGAGTGTTTTCTAAATGTGAGACACTGTTCTCTTTCCTATCTCAGTTCAAGTGTAGCCATGTTTACAGGATCTTCATAAGTGATATCTTATGATAAGGTTCTTTTTCTGTGTGACTTATTTCACTTAGAATCATCGTACCTGAATCCACCCATTTTGCTGCTACTGGTCTTATGACATTGATTTCATGGCTGAGGGATATTCCATCGTACGTACGTACCGCAATTTTCTGAACCATTTTTATATTTCCTGGGATATTTAAGGTGTACCCAAGTTGAGGTCCTTGTAAGCAGTGCAGCCCTAAATTTTGGGGTGGCTCTGTCTTATTGATTTTCAGTTTTCCCAAGGAATATTCCCTAGACTGGAAGTGCCCTTGGCTCTGTAGCTCTGTTGTTTACTTGTTTTAGGGAACACAATGCACTCCTCCAGAGAGGCAGTTGGCAATTTACATCCAGCCCATCAGCATAACAAGGCTCCCAGTTCTCCAGGGCCTGTCTTGCCTTTCTGTTTTTTACACATTTTGTGGATGTCGCTTTTGACCGGTGGGAAGTGATACTTCTTTGTAGTGCAGATTTGCATTGCCCGCTTGCTTGCTTGGCCAAGAAGGGCGTATGCGTTTTCTCCTGAATATATTCAGGAGAAAACGCATACGCCCTTTTTGGCCAAGTGCATCATTGTCGAAGTTGTGCCCCTCTTCCTGTGCTTTAAAGGCGATTCCAACGTACCTCTTGAAATCTCTTTCCTGCTATTCTGCCTCGGTTTCAAGTCCGCCTCGTTGCCTTCCCTCAAGAGATTTTTGTACTATAGTTGACCTTTATTACTCGGCCAGTTTGTGAATTGCTGTGCCCCTGAGCTCCATTTTTCAACTCGTTTTTGGTGAGCTGACCGCAAGTCCAAAATTTTGGTTCAGGACCTATACTGGTTCCCGTGGGTGGCTGAGACATTTGTTAATTCTTCCTGCCGGGAAATTACAGTGATATGTGCCCGTCCAAATGCCTAACAGCTTCTCTCTCATTGGTTGTCCCTCTTCCCTTTCAACCTCTGCCAAATTGGCAACCTGTGCGAACCAGGAGGTTAAAGTGGCTGTCTCTCCAAGTTGGGAGGTAGATAGTAAAGCAGATGGAAAGTCAAACCGGAGCACCAGGAGAGGGACTATTCGTTGAGTTTTAGAAACCTTTAGATTTCAGTGTGTCCATTCTCTAGGTTTCCCATACATGTTACAGCTGTAGTAATATTCCCTTCAACCTGGAGAGTTGGGACCCATGGAATGGGTGCCATGCATTTTTGCTTTAAAGGGTCTGCATTTGCTCACCCAATCTCACCAAACCTCTCAGTCACAAGTGTCCAGCCTTATGCCACATCCAGCTGTCATTGTAGATAGGGTCATTCCAGGTTTCATCAGAGACCCTGAAGGAATTGTAAAGAATTTCCCAGTTTTTTTGTTTTGTTTTTGAAATTCCTTTTTATAGTGGGTTTGAGCTGATTCTCGCTGCCATATTTATGCCAGTCTAGACACACTTGATTCCCTTACGGAGACATATCAATACATAGGTTTTAAGATTCTTACTAGTCAGATATATTCCCCTGCAGGAAATATGGGGTTTTGAGTCCCTTTCACTGTGGAAGGTGTAGGTCTTGTCTATTCCATAGTTGGTTTTTGGAACGGTACCTGTGCTTATATCAAACTCTGGTTTTATGCATCACCCCACCTCTCCTTCCCCCTTAAGCAGGCACAAGTGTGTTTTCTAAATGTGAGAGACTGTTTTCTTTCCTAACTCAGTTCAAGTGTAGCCATGTTTACAGGATCTTCATAAGTGATATCTTATGATAAGTTTCTTTTACTGTGTGACTTATTTCACTTAGAATCATCGTACCTGAATCCACCCATTTTGCTGCTACTGGTCTTATGACATTGATTTCATGGCTGAGGGATATTCCATCGTATGTAAGTATGACAATTTTTTGAACCATTTTTATATTTCCTGAGATATTTAAGGTGTACCCAAGTTGAGGTCCTTGTAAGCAGTGCAGCCCTAAATTTTGGGGTGGCTCTGTCTTATTGATTTTCATTTTTCCCAAGGTATATTCCCTAGACTGGAAGTGCCCTTGGCTCTGTAGCTCTGTTCTTTACTTGTTTTAGGGAACACAATGCACTCCTCCATAGAGGCAGTTCGCAGTTTACATCCCGCCCATCAGCATAACAAGGCTCCCTGTTCTCCAGGGCCTGTCTTGCCTTTCGGGTTTTTACACATTTTGTGGATGTCCCTTTTGACCGGTGGGAAGTGCTACTTCTTTGTAGTGCAGATTTGCATTGCCCGCTTGCTTGCTTGGCCAAAAAGGGCGTATGCGTTTTCTCCTGTATATATTCAGGAGAAAACGCATACGCCCATTTTGGCCAAGTGCATCATTGTCGAAGTTGTGCCCCTCTTCCTGTGCTTTAAAGGCGATTCCAACGTACCTCTTGAAATCTGTTTCCTGCTATTCTGCCTCGCTTTCAAGTCCGCCTCGTTGCCTTCCCTCAACAGATTTTTGGACGATAGTTGTCCTTTATTACTCGGCCAGTTTGTGAATTGCTGTGCCCCTGAGCTCCATTTTTCAACTCGTTTTTGGTGAGCTGACCGCAAGTCCAAAATTTTGGTTCAGGACTTGTACTGGTTCCCGGTGGGTGGCTGAGACTTTGGTTAATTCTTCTTCCTGCCGGGAAATTACAGTGATATGTGCCCGTCCAAATGCCTAACAGCTACTCTCTCATTGGTTCTCCCACTTCCCTTTCATCCTCTGCCAAATTGGCAACCTGTGCGAACCAGGAGGTTAAAGGGGCTGTCTCTCCAAGTTGGGAGGTTGATAGTAAAGCAGATGGAAAGTCAAACCGGAGCACCAGGAGAGGGACTATTCATTGAGTTTTAGAAACCTTTCGTATTCACAGTGTGTCCGTTCTCTAGGATTGCTGTACATGCTATAACTGTAGTAATATTCCCTTCAACCTGGAGAGTTGGGACCCATGGAATGGGTGCCATGCATTATTGCTTTAAAGGGTCTGCATTTGCTCACCCAATCTCACCAATCCTCTCAGTCCCAAGTGTCCAACCTTATGACACATCCAGCTGTCGTTGTAGATAGGGTCATTCCAGGTTTCATCAGAGACCCTGAAGGAATTGAAAAGAAGTTCCCAGTTTTTTGTTTTGTTTTTGATATTCCTTTTTATAGTGGGTTTGAGCTGATTCTCGCTGCCATCTTTATGCCAGTCTAGACACACTTAATTCCCTTATGGAGACATATCAATACATAGGTTTTAAGATTCTTACTAGTCAGATATATTCCTCTGCGGGAAATATGGGGTTTTGAGGCCCTTTCACTGAGGAAGGTGTAGGTCTTGTCTATTCCATAGTTGGTTTTTGGAACGGTACCTGTGCTTATATCAAACTCTGGTTTTATGCATCACCCCACCTCTCCTTCCCCCTTAAGCAGGCATAAGTGTGTTTTCTAAATGTGAGACACTGTTCTCTTTCCTAACTCAGTTCAAGTGTAGCCATGTTTATAGGATCTTCTTAAGTGATATCTTATGATAAGTTTCTTTTTCTGTGTGACTTATTTCACTTAGAATCCCCGAACCTGAATCCACCCATTTTGCTACTACTGGTCTTATGACATTGATTTCATGGCTGAGGGATATTCCATCGTACGTAAGTACCAGAGTTTTTTGAACCATTTTTATATTTCCTGGGATATTTAAGGTGTACCCAAGTTGAGGTCCTTGTAAGCAGTGCAGCCCTAAATTTTGGGGTGGCTCTGTCTTATTGATTTTCAGTTTTGCCAAGGTATATTCCCTAGACTGGAGGTGCCCTTGGCTCTGTAGCTCTGTTCTTTACTTGTTTTAGGGAACACAATGCATTCCTCCAGAGAGGCAGTTGGCAATATACATCCCGCCCATCAGCATAACAAGGCTCCCTGTTCTCCAGGGCCTGTCTTGCCTTTCTGGTTTTTACACATTTTGTGGATGTCCCTTTTGACCGGTGGGAAGTGATACTTCTTTGTAGTGCAGATTTGCATTGCCCGCTTGCTTGCTTGGCCAAAAGGGGCGTATGCGTTTTCTCCTGAATATATTCAGGAGAAAACGCATACGCCCTTTTTGGCCAAGTGCATCATTGTCGAAGTTGTGCCCCTCTTCCTGTGCTTTAAATGCGATTCCAATGTACCTCTTGAAATCTGTTTCCTGCTATTCTGCCTCGATTTTAAGTCTGCCTCCTTGCCTTTCCTCAACAGATTTTTGGACGATAGTTGTCCTTTATTACTCGGCCAGTTTGTGAATTGCTGTGCCCCTGAGCTCCATTTTTCAACTCGTTTTTGGTGAGCTGACCGCAAGTCCAAAATTTTGCTTCAGGACCTATACTGGTTCCCGGTGGGTGGCTGAGACTTTGGTTAATTCTTCTTCCTGCCGGGAAATTACAGTGATATGTGCCCGTCCAAATGCCTAACAGCTACTCTCTCATTGGTTCTCCCTCTTCCCTTTCATCCTCTGCCAAATTAGAAACCTGTGCGAACCAGGAGGTTAAAGGGGCTGTCTCTCCAAGTTGGGAAGTTGATAGTAAAGCAGATGTAAAGTCAAACCGGAGCACCAGGAGAGGGACTATTCGTTGAGTTTTAGAAACCTTTCGTATTCACAGTGTGTGTGTTTTCTAGGTTTCCCGTACATGTTATAGCTGTAGTAATATTCCCTTCAACCTCGAGAGTTGGGACCCATGGAATGGGTGCCAGGCATTTGTGCTTTAAAGGGTCTGCATTTGCTCACCCAATCTCACCAATCGTCTCAGTCCCAAGTGTCCCTCCTTATGCCACATCCAGCTGTCGTTGTAGATAGGGTCATTCCAGGTTTCATCAGAGACCCTGAAGGAATTGTAAAGAATTTCCCAGATTTTTTGTTTTGTTTTTGAAATTCCTTTTTATAGTGGGTTTGAGCTGATTCTCGCTGCCATGTTTATGCCAGTCTAGACACACTTGATTCCCTTACGGAGACATATCAATACATAGGTTTTAAGATTCTTACTAGTCAGATATATTCCTCTGCGGGAAATATGGGGTTTTGAGTCCCTTTCACTGAGGAAGGTGTAGGTCTTGTCTATTCCATAGTTGGTTTTTGGAACGGTACCTGTGCTTATATCAAACTCTGGTTTTATGCATCACCCCACCTCTCCTTCCAACTTAAGCAGGCATAAGAGTGTTTTCTAAATATGAGACACTGTTCTCTTTCCTAACTCAGTTCAAGTGTAGCCATGTTTATAGGATCTTCATAAGTGATATCTTAGGATAAGTTTCTTTTTCTGTGTGACTTATTTCACTTAGAATCATCGTACCTGAATCCACCCATTTTGCTGCTACTGGTCTTATGATATTGATTTCATGGCTGAGGGATATTCCATCGTACGTAAGTACCACAATTTTTTGAACCATTTTTATATTTCCTGGGATACTTAAGGTGTATCCAAGCGAGGTCCTTGTAAGCAGTGCAGCCCTAAATTTTGGGGTGGCTCTGTCTTATTGATTTTCAGTTTTCCCAAGGTATATTCCCTAGACTGGAAGAGCCCTTGGCTCTGTAGCTCTGTTGTTTACTTGTTTTAGGGAACACAATGCACTCCTCCAGAGAGGCAGTTGGCAATTTACATCCCACCCATCAGCATAAAAAGGCTCCCTGTTCTCCAGGGCCTGTCTTGCCTTTCTGGTTTTTACACATTTTGTGGATGTCCCTTTTGACCTGTGGGAAGTGATACTTCTTTGTAGTGCAGATTTGCATTGCCCGCTTGCTTGCTTGGCCAAAAAGGGCGTATGCGTTTTCTCCTGAATATATTCAGGAGAAAACGCATACGCCCTTTTTGGGCAAGTGCATCATTGTCGAAGTTGTGCCCCTCTTCCTGTGCTTTAAAGGCGATTCCAACTTACTTCTTGAAATCTGTTTCCTGCTATTCTGACTCGCTTTCAAGTCCACCTCGTTGCCTTCCCTCAACAGATTTTTGGACGATAGTTGTCCTTTATTACTCGGCCAGTTTGTGAATTGCTGTGCCCCTGAGCTACATTTTTCAACTCGTTTTTGGTGAGCTGACCGCAAGTCCAAAATTTTGGTTCAGGACCTATACTGGTTCCCAGTGGGTGGCTGAGACTTTGGTTAATTCTTCTTCCTGCCTGGAAATTACAGTGATATGTGCCCGTCCAAATGCCTAACAGCTACTCTCTCATTGGTTCTCCCTCTTCCCTTTCATCCTCTGGCAAATTGGCAACCTGTGTGAACCAGGAGGTTAAAGGGGCTGTCTCTCCAAGTTTGGAGGTTGATAGTAAAGCAGATGAAAAGTCAAACCGGAGCACCAGGAGAGGGACTATTCGTTGAGTTTTAGAAACCTTTCGTATTCACAGTGTGTCCGTTCTCTAGGATTCCCGTACATGTTATATCTGTAGTAATATTCCCTTCAACCTGGAGAGTTGGGACCCATGGAATGTGTGCCATGCATTATTGCTTTAAAGGGTCTTCATTTGCTCACCCAATCTCACCAATCCTCTCAGTCCCAAGTGTCCAGCCTTATGCCACATACAGCTGTCATTGTAGATAGGGTTATTTCAGGTTTCATCAGAGACCCTGAAGGAATTGTAAAGAATTTCCCAGTTTTTTTGTTTTATTTTTGAAATTCCTTTTTATAGTGGGTTTGAGCTGATTCTCGCTGCCATATTTATCCCAGTCTAGACACACTTGATTCCCTTACGGAGACATATCAATACATAGGTTTTAGGATTCTTACTAGTCAGATATATTCCTCTGCGGGAAATATGGGGTTTTGAGTCCCTTTCACTGAGGAAGGTGTAGGTCTTGTCTATTCCATAGTTGGTTTTTGGAACGGTACCTGTGCTTATATCAAACTCTGGTTTTATGCATCACCCCACCTCTCCTTCCCCCTTAAGCAGGCATATGAGTGTTTTCTAAATGTGAGACACTGTTCTCTTTCCTAACTCTGTTCAAGTGTAGCCATGTTTACAGGATCTTCATAAGTGATATCTTATGATAAGTTCCTTTTTCTGTGTGACTTATTTCACTTAGAATCATCGTACCTGAACCCACCCATTTTGCTGCTACTGGTCTTATGACATTGATTTCATGTCTGAGGGACATTCGGTCGTACGTAAATACCAAAATTTTTTGAACCATTTTTATATTTCCTGGGATATTTAAGGTGTACCCAAGTTGAGGTTCTTGTAAGCAGTGCAGCCCTAAATTTTGGGGTGGCTCTGTCTTATTGATTTTCAGTTTTCCCAAAGTATATTCCCTAGACTTGAAGTGCCCTTGGCTCTGTAGCTCTGTTCTTTACTTGTTTTAGGGAACACAATGTACTCCTCCAGAGAGGCAGTTGGCAATTTACATCCCGCCCATCAGCATAACAAGGCTCCCTGTTCTCCCGGGCCTGTCTTGCCTTTCTGGTTTTTACATATTTTGTGGATGTCCCTTTCGACCCGTGGGAAGTGAAACTTCTTTGTAGTGCAGATTTGCATTGCCCACTTTCTTGCTTGGCCAAAAAGGGCGTATGCGTTTTCTCCTGAATATATTCAGGAGAAAACGCATACGCCCTTTTTGGCCAAGTGCATCATTGTCGAAGTTGTGCCCCTCTTCCTGTGCTTTAAAGGCGATTCCAACGTACCTCTTGAAATCTGTTTCCTGCTATTCTGCCTCGCTTTCAAGTCCGCCTCGTTGCCTTCCCTCAACAGATTTTTGGACCATAGTTGTCCTTTATTACTCGGCCAGTTTGTGAATTGCTGTGCCCCTGTGCTCCATTTTTCAACTCGTTTTTGGTGAGCTGACCGCAAGTCCAACATTTTTGCTCAGGACCTATGCTGGTTCCCGGTGGGTGGCTTAGAGTTTGGTTAATTCGTCTTCCTGCTGGGAAGTTAGAGTGATATGTGCCCGTCCAAATGCCTAACAGCTACTCTCTCATTGGTTCTCCCTCTTCCATTTCATCCTCTGCCAAATTGGCAACCTGTGAGAACCAGGAGGTTAAAGGGGCTGTCTCTCCAAGTTGGGAGGTTGATAGTAAAGCAGATGGAAAGTCAAACCGGAGCACCAGGAGAGGGACTATTCGTTGAGTTTTAGAAACCTTTCGTATTCACAGTGTGTCCGTTCTCTAGGTTTCCCGTACATGTTATAGCTGTAGTAATATTCCCTTCAACCTGGCGAGTTGGGACTCATGGAATGGGTGCAAGTCATTTGTGCTTTAAAGGGTCTGCATTTGCTCACCCAATCTCACCAATCCTCTCAGTCCCAAGTGTTCCTCCTTATGCCACATCCAGCTGTCATTGTAGATGGGGTCATTCCAGGTGTCATCAGAGACCCTGAAGTAATTGTACAGAATTTCCCAGTTTTTTGGTTTTGTTTTTGAAATTCCTTTTTATAGTGGGTTTGAGCTGATTCCGGCTGCCATGTTTATGCCAGTCTAGACACACTTGATTCCCTTATGGAGACATATGAATACATAGGTTTTAAGATTCTTACTAGTCAGATATATTCCTCTGCGGGAAATATGGGGTTTTGAGTCCCTTTCACTGAGGAAGGTGTAGGTCTTGTCTATTCCGTAGTTGGTTTTTGGAACGGCACCTGTGCTTATATAAAACTCTGGTTTTATGCATCACCCCACCTCTCCTTCCCCCTTAAGCAGGCATAAGAGTGTTTTCTAAATGTGAGACACTGTTCTCTTTCCTAACTCAGTTCAAGTGTAGCCATGTTTACAGGATCTTCATAAGTGATATCTTATGATAACTTTCTTTTTCTGTGTGACTTATTTCACTTAGAATCATCGTACCTGAATCCACCCACTTTGCTGCTACTGGTCTTATGACATTGATTTCATGGCTGAGGGATATTCCATCGTACGTAAGTACCACAATTTTTTGAACCATTTTTATATTTCCTGGGATATTTAAGGTGTACCCAAGTTGAGGTCCTTGTAAGCAGTGCAGCCGTAAATTTTGGGGTGGCTCTGTCTTATTGATTTTCGCTTTACCCATGGTATATTCCCTAGACTGGAAGTGCCCTTGGCTCTGTATCTCTGTTCTTTACTTGTTTTAGGGAACACAATGTACTCCTCCAGAGAGGCAGTTGGCAATTTACATCCCGCCCATCAGCATAACAAGGCTCCCTGTTCTCCAGGGCCTGTCTTGTCTCTCTGGTTTTTACACATTTTGTGGATGTCCCTTTTGACGGGTGGGAAGTGATACTTCTTTGTAGTGCAGATTTGCATTGCCCGCTTGCTTGCTTGGCCAAAAAGGGCGTATGCGTTTTCTCCTGAATATATTCAGGAGAAAATGCATACGCCCTTTTTGGCCAAGTGCATCATTGTCGATGTTGTGCGCCTCTTCCTGTGCTTTAAAACCGATGCCAACGTACCTCTTGAAATCTGTTTTTTCTTATTCTGCCTCGCTTTCAAGTCCGGTTCTTTGTCCTCCCTCAAAAGATTTTTGAACGATAGTTGTCCTTTATTACTCGGCCAGTTTGTGAATTGCTGTGCCCCTGAGCTCCATTTTTCAACTCGTTTTTTGTTAGCTAACTGAAAGTCCAAAATTTTGGCTCAGAACCTATACTGGTTCCTGGTGGGTGGCTGAACTTTGGTTAATTCTTCTTCCTGCCTGGAAATTAGAGTGACATGTGCCCGTCCAAATGCCTAACAGCTACTCTCTCATTGGTTCTCCCTCTTCCCTTTCATCCTCTGCCAAATTGCAAACATGTGCGAACCAGGAGGTTAAATGGGCTGTCTCTCCAAGTTGGGAGATTAATAGTAAAGCATATGGAAAGTCAAACCGAAGCAACAGGAGAGGGACTATTCGTTGAGTTTTAGAAACTTTTCGTATTCACAGTGTGTCCGTTCTCTAGGTTTCCCGTACATGTCATAGCTGTAGATATATTCCCTTCAACCTGGAGAGTTGGGACCCATGGAATGGGTGCCATGCATTGTCGCTTTAAAGGGTCTGCATTTGCTCACCCAATCTCACCAATCGTCTCAGTCCAAAGTGTCCAGCCTTAGGCCACATCCAGCTGTCGTTGTACATAGGGTCATTCCAGGTTTCATCAGAGACCCTGAAGGAATTGTAATGAATTTCCCAGTTTTTTTTATTTGTTTTTGAAATTCCTTTTTATACTGGTTTTGAGCTGATTCTCGCTGACATGTTTATGCCAGTCTAGACACACTTGATTCCCTTACGGAGACATATCAATACATAGGTTTTAAGATTCTTACTAGTCAGATATATTCCTGTGCAGGAAATAAGGGGTTTTGAGACCCTTTCACTGAAGAAAGTGTAGGTCTTGTCTATTCCATAGTTGGTTTTTGGAACGGTACCTGTGCTTATATCAAACTCTGGTTTTATGCATCACCCCACCTCTCCTTCCCCCTTAAGCAGGCATAAGAGTGTTTTCTAAATGTGAGACTCTGTTCTCTTTCCTAACTCAGTTCAAGTGTAGCCATGTTTACAGGATCTTCATGAGTGATATCTTATGATAAGTGTATTTTTCTGTGTGACTTATTTCACTTAGAATCATCGTACCTGAATCCACCCATTTTGCTGCTACTGGTCTTATGACATTGATTTCATGGTTGAGGGATATTCCATCGTACGTAAGTACCACAATTTTTTGAACCATTTTTATATTTCCTGGGATATTTAAGGTGTACCCAATTTGAGGTCCTTGTAAGCAGTGCAGCCCTAAATTTTGGGGTGGCTGTGTCTTATTGATTTTTAGTTTTCCCAAGGTGTATTCCCTAGACTGGAAGTGCCCTTGGCTCTGTAGCTCTGTTGTTTACTTGTTTTAAGGAACACAATGCACTCCTCCAGAGAGGCAGTTGGCAATTTACATCCCGCCCATCAGCATAAAAAGGCTCCCTGTTCTCCAGGGCCTGTCTTGCCTTTCTGGTTTTTACACATTTTGTGGATGTCCCTTTTGACCGGTGGGAAGTGTTACTTCTTTGTAGTGCAGATTTGCATTGCCCGCTTGCTTGCTTGGCCAAAAAGGGCGTATGCGTTTTGTCCTGAATATATTCAGGAGAAAACGCATACGCCCTTTTTGGCCAAGTGCATCATTGTCGAAGTTGTGCCCTTCTTCCAGTGCTTTAAAGGCGATTCCAACGTACCTCTTGAAATCTGTTTCCTGCTATTCTGCCTCGCTTTCAAGTCCGCCTCGTTGCCTTCCCTCAACAGATTTTTGGACGATAGTTGTCCTTTATTACTCGGCCAGTTTGTGAATTGCTGTGCCCCTGAGCTCCATTTTTCAACTCGTTTTTGGTGAGCTGACCGCAAGTCCAAAATTTTGGTTCAGGACCTATGCTGGTTCCCGGAGGGGGGCTGAGACTTTGGTTAATTCTTCTTCCTGCCAGGAAATTACAGTGATATGTGCCCGTCCAAATGCCTAACAGCTACTCTCTCATTGGTTCTCCCTCTTCCCTTTCATCCTCTGCCAAATTGGCAACCTGTGCGAACCAGGAGGTTAAAGGGTCTGTCTCTCCAAGTTGGGAGGTTGATAGTAACGCAGATGGAAAGTCAAACCAGAGCACCAGGAGAGGGACTATTCGTTGAGTTTTAGAAACCTTTCGTATTCACAGTGTGTCCGTTCTCTAGGTTTCCCGTACATGTTATAGCTGTAGTAATATTCCCTTCAACCTGGAGAGTTGGGACCCATGGAATGGGTGCCATGCATTATTGCTTTAAACGGTCTGCATTTGCTCACCCAATCTCACCAATCCTCTCAGTCCCAAGTGTCCACCCTTATGCCACATCCAGCTGTCGTTGTAGATAGGGTCATTCCCGGTTTCATCAGAGTCACTGAAGGAATTGTAAAGAATTTCCCAGTTTTTTTGTTTTGTTTTTGAAATTCCTTTTTATAGTCGGTTTGAGCTGATTCTCCCTTCCATGTTTATGCCAGCCTAGGCACACTTGATTCCCTTACAGAGACATATCAATACATAGGTTTTAAGATTCTTACTAGTCAGATATATTCCTCTGCGGGAAATATGGGGTTTTGAGTCCCATTCACTGAGGAAGGTGTAGGTCTTGTCTCTTCCATAGTTGGTTTTTGGAACGGTACCTGTGCTTATATCAAACTCTGGTTTTATGCATCACCCCACCTCTCCTTCCCCCTTAAGCAGGAATAAGAGTGTTTTCTAAATGTGAGACACTGTTCTCTTTCCTAACTCAGTTCAAGTGTAGCCATGTTTACAGGATCTTCATAAGTGATATCTTATGATAAGTTTCTTTTTCTGTGTGACTTATTTCACTTAGAATCATCGTACCTGAATCCACCCATTTTGCTGCTAATGGTCTTATGACATTGATTTCATGGCTGAGGGATATTCCATCGTACGTAAGTACCACAATTTTTTGAACCATTTTTATATTTCCTGGGATATTTAAGGTGTACCCAAGTTGAGGTCCTTGTAAGCAGTGCAGCCCTAAATTTTGCAGTGGCTCTGTCTTATTGATTTTCAGATTTCCCAAGGTATATTCCCAAGATTGGAAGTGCCCTTGGCTCTGTAGCTCTGTTCTTTACTTGTTTTAGGGAACACAATGCACTCCTCCAGAGAGGCAGTTGGCAATTTACATCCCGCCCATCAGCATAACAAGGCTCCCTGTTCTCCAGGGCCTGTCTTTCCTTTCTGGATTTTACACATTTTGTGGATGTCCCTTTTGACCGGTGGGAAGTGATACTTCTTTGTAGTGCAGATTTGCATGCCCGCTTGCTTGCTTGGCCAGAAAGGGCGTATGCGTTTTCTCCTGAATATATTCAGGAGAAAACGCATACGCCCTTTTTGGCCAAGTGCATCATTGTCGAAGTTGTGCCCCTCTTCCTGTGCTTTAAAGGCGATTCCAACGTACCTCTTGAAATCTGTTTCCTGCTATTCTGCCTCGCTTTCAAGTCCGCCTCGTTGCCTTCCCTCAACAGATTTTTGGACGATAGTTGTCCTTTATTACTCGGCCAGTTTGTGAATTGCTGTGCCCCTGAGCTCCATTTTTCAACTCGTTTTTGGTGAGCGGCCCGCAAGTCCAAAATTTTGGTTCAGGACCTATACTGGTTCCCGGTGGGTGGCTGAGACTTTGGTTAATTCTTCTTCCTGTCGGGAAGTTAGAGTGATATGTGCCCGTCCAAATGCCTAACAGCTACTCTCTCATTGGTTCTCCCTCTTCCCTTTCATCCTCTGCCAAATTGGCAACCTGTGCGAACCAGGAGGTTAAAGGGGCTGTCTCTCCAAGTTGGGAGATTGATAGTAAAGCAGATGGAAAGTCAAACCAGAGCACCAGGAGAGGGACTATTCGTTGAGTTTTAGAAACCTTTCGTATTCACAGTGTGTCCGTTCTCTACGTTCCCCGTACATGTTATAACTATAGTAATATTCCCTTCAACCTGGAGAGTTGAAACCCATGAAATGGGTGCCATGCATTATTGCTTTAAAGGGTCTGCATTGGCTCACCCAATCTCATCAATCCTCTCAGTCCCTAGTGTCCCTCCTTATGCCACATCCAACTGTCATTGTAGATAGGGTCATTCCAGGTTTCATCACAGACCCTGAAGGAATTGTAATGAATTTCCCAGTTTTTTTGTTTTGTTTTTGAAATTCCTTTTTATAGTGGGTTTGAGCTGATTCTCGCTGCCATGTTTATGCCAGTCTAGACACACTTGATTCCCTTACGGAGACATATCAATACATAAGTTTTAAGATTCTTACTATTAAGATATATTCCTCTGCAGGAAATATGGTGTTTTGAGTCCCGTTCACAGAGGAAGTAGTAGGTCTTGTCTATTCTGTATTTGGATTATGGAACCGTACCTGTGCTAATATCAAACTCTGGTTTTATTCATCACCCCACCTCTGCTTTCCCCTTAAGCATGCATAAGAGTGTTTTCTATATATGAGACTCTGTTCCCTTTCCTAATTCATTCCATGTGTAGCCATGTTTATACACCCTTCATAAGTGATATCTTATGATAAGTTTCTTTTTCTGTGTGATTTTTTCAGTTAGAATCATGGTACATGAATCCCATCATTATGCTGCTACTGGCCTTATGACATTGACTTCATTGCTGACGGATATTCCATCATACGTATGTACCACAATTTCTTTACCATTTTTGTCTTTCCTGGGTTATTTAAGGTGTCCCGAAGTTGAGGTTCTTGTAAGCAGTGCTGCCCTATATTTTGGGTTGGCTGTGTCTTATTGATTTTCAATTTTCCCAAGGTATATTCCCATGACTGGAAGTGCCTTAGGTTGTGAAGCTCTGTTGAGTAATTCTTTTAGGGAACACAATGCACTCCTCCAGAGTGACTGTTGGCAATCTACATCCCACCCATCAGCATAACAAGGCTCCCTGTTCTCCAGAGCCCCTCTTGCCTTTCTGGTTTTTACACATTTTACGGATATCCCTTTTGACTGGTGGGAAGTGATACTTCTTTGTAGTGCAGATTTGCATTGTGCGGTTGCTTGGTTGGCCAAAATGGGTGTATGCGTTTTCTCCTGAATATATTCAGGAGAAAACGCATGCGCCCTTTATGGACAATTCCATAATTGTCGAAGTTGTGATGCTTTTCCTGTGTTTAAAGGCGATTCCAATGTACTTCTGGAAATCTGTTTCGTGCAAATCTCCCTCATTTTCAAGTCCGCCTCATGGCTTCTCCTCAACAGATTTTTGGAAGAGAGTAGTCCTCTATAACTCTGCAAGTTAGTGAATTGCTGTGCCCCTGAGCTCCATTTTTCAACTTGTGTTTTTGTGAGCTGACCGCAAACCCACAATTTTGCTTCAGGACCTATACTAGTTATGGGTGTGGGGCAGGCTCAGAGTTTGGTTAATTCTTCTTCATGACGGGAAATTAGACAGACATGTGGCCGTCCAAATGCCTACAGCTACTCTCTCATTGGTACTCCCTCTTCCCTTATATCCTCTGCACAATGTGCCAACTGTGCGAACCAGGAGGTTATAGGGGCTGACTCTCCAAGTTGGGAGATTGATATTAAAGCAGTTGGAATGTCAAGCTGGAGCACATGGAGAGAAAAAAAATAGTAGAGTTTTAGAAACCTTTCACCATCAGAGGGTGTCCATTCTCTAGGTCTCCCATACATGTTATAACTGTAGTGATATTCCCTTCTACCTGGAGAGTTGGGATCCATGGAATCAGTGGCAGGCATTATTGATTTAAAGCGTCTGCATTTTCTCACCCAATCTCACCAATCCTCTCAGTCCCAAGTGAACAGCCTTATGCCACATCCAGCTGTTGTTGTAGATAGGGTCATTCCAAGTTTCATCAGAACCCCTGAAGGTATTGTGTAAGAATTTCACTGTTTCTTTGTTTTGTTTTGAAATTCCTTTTTATAGTGGGTTTGAGCTGATTCTCACTGCCGTGTTTATGTCATTCTAGACACACTTGGTTCCCTTATGGAGACATATCAATACATAGGTTTTAAGATCCTTACTAGTCAGATATATTTCTCTGTGGGGAATAGGGGTTTTGAGTCCCATTCACTGAGGAACGAGTCGGGCTTGTCTCTTCTGTATTTGGATTATAGAACGGTACCTGTGTTAATATCAAACTCTGGTTTTGTGTGTCTCCCCACCTCTCCTTCCCCCTTAAGCAAGCATAAGAGTGTTTTCTAAATCTGAGACTCTGTTCTCTTTCCTAATTCAGTTCATATGTAGCCAGGTTTACAGTCCCTTCATAAGTGATATCTTATATCAGAATGCACCATGGCCCTTGTCATAATAATGCTCCATAACCCCTGTCATCACAATGCTCCATTCCCTGGTTATCACAATGCTCCATGTCCCTTGTCATAACAATTCTCCACGTACTTGTCATCACAATGCTACATGACACTTCTCATCACAAAGTTACATGCTCGTTTCATAACAATTCTCCATGCACTTGTCATTGCAATGTTCCATGACCCCTGTCATAGCAAGCTCCAAGTGTTTGTCATCACAATGCTTCACGACTTTATCATCAAAATTCTCAATGGCACTTTTCATCACAATGTTCCGTACCCTTGTCATCACAATGCTCCATTCCCTTGTCATCACAATGCTCCATGACCCCTGTCATCACAATGCTCCCTGACACCTGTCATCACAATGCTTCATGCCCCTTGTCATTACAGTACTCCATGATGCTCATCATCACAATTACCCAAGGTCTTCTTATCACAATGCTCCACGGTTTTGCCATCACAATGCTCCATGCACTGGTCATCTCAAAGCTCAATGTCCCTTGTCCTCACAATTCTCCACGTCCTTGTCATCACAATGCTCCATGGCACTTCTCATCACAATGTTATATGCTCTTGTCATAACAATACTCCATGAACTTGTCATCGCAATGCTCCATGACCCCTGTCATAGGAAGCTCCATGCGCTTGTCATCACAATGTTTCAGGACATGGACATTAAAATTATCAATGGCCCTTGTCATCTCAATGCTCCATGCGCTTATCATCACAATGCTCCTTTACCTTTGTCACAACAATCCTCCATGACACTTGGCATCACAATGCTCCGTGCTATTGTCATCACAATGGAACATGACATATGTCATCACAATGCTCCCTGACACCTGTCTTCACAATACTCCATGACCTTGTCATCACAATGCTCCATGCCCTTGTCATCACAATGTGCCATGCCCACTGTCATCAAAATAATCCATGAAACTTGTCAGACCAAAGCTCCATGCCACCTTTCATCACAATGCTCCATGAACCCTGTCATCACAATGCACCATGCCCATCATCATAATGCTTCATGCTCTTGTCATCACAATGAAATCAAAATGTTCCATGACCTCTGTCATCACAATGCTCCAAACCCTTGTGATCACAATGTTCCATAACACTTGTCATCACAATACCCCATGACACTACTCATCACAATTATCCATGGACTTCTCATCACAATGCCCCATGACATTTGTCATCACAATGCGCAATACACATGTCATCACAATGCTCCCTGACTCTTGCCATCAGTATGCTCCCTGAACCCTTTCATGACAAGGCTCCATGCCTTTTTCATCACAATGATCCATGCCATTTTCATCACAATGCTCCAAGACCCCTGTAATCACAATGCTCCATGCCCTTGTCATCACAAAGTTCCATGATGCATGTCATCAGAATGCTCCATGGCCTTGTCATCACAATGCTCCATGCCCTTGTCATCACAATGCTCCAAGACCCCTGTAATCAAAATGGTCCATGCCCCTTTTCATCAGAATGCTCCATGAGACTTGTCATCACAAGGCTCCATGGTCTTCTCATCACAATGCTCCAGGACATTGTCATCAAAATGCCCCATTCCCTTATCATCACAATGCTCCATGACCCCTGTCATCACAATACTCCATGAACATTTTCAGCCCAATGCTCCATGACCTTCTCATCACAATGCTCCATGACCAATATCATCACAATGCTCCATGACCACAGTCATCACAACGCTCAATATCACCTGACAACACAATGATCCGGGACTCTTGTCATCACAATGCTCCATTCCCTAGTCATCACAATGCTCCATGACCCCTGTCATCACAATACTCCATGAACATTTTCAGCCCAATGCTCCATGACACTTGTCATCACAATGATGCATGCCCTTGTCATCCCAATGCTCCATGACCCCTGTAATCACAATGCTCCGTGACGCTTGTCATCACAGTGCTCCATGACACCTGTCATCACAATGCTCCATGCCTTTGTCAGCAAAATGCTACATGACCTTGTCATTACAATGTTCTATGCACCTGTCATCACAATACTCCATTACCATTGCCATCACAATCCTCCATGAACCTTGGGATCACATTGCTCCATGCCCTTGTCATCACAATGCTCCATGCTCCTTGAAATCAAAATGATCCATGACCTCTGTCATCACAATGCTCCAAACCCTTGTGATCACAATGTTCCATAACACTTGTCATCACAATGCTCCATGATGCCTGTCATCACAATACTCCATGCCCTTTTCATCACAATGCTCCATGACCTTTGTCATCACAATTCTCGATACACTTGTCATCACAATGCTCCCTGACACTTGTCGTCAGAATGCTCCTTGAACCCTGTCACAAAAAGGCTCCATGCCTTTTTCATCAAAATGCACCATGCCGTTTTCATCACAATGCTCCATGCCATTGTCATCAAAATACTCCACAAGCTTGTCATCAGAATGCTCCATGTCCCTTGTCATCACAATTTTCCATGCACTTGTCAGCACAATGCTCCCTGACCCTTGTCATCACAATGCTCCAAGCCATTGTCATCACAATGCTCCATTACCTTTGTCATCAGAATCCTCCATGACACTTGGCATCACAATGCTCCATGGCATTGTCATCACAATGGGCCATTACATATGTCATCACAATGCTCCCTGACACCTGTCTTCACAATAATGAATGACCTGGTCATCACAATGCTCCATGCCCTTGTCATCACAATGCACCATTCCAACTGTCATCGCAATAAGCCATGAAACTTATTAGACCAATGCTCCATGCCCTTGTCATCACAATGCCCCAAGCCCTTGTTATCATAATGCTCCATGACCCCTGTCATGACAATGCTCCGTGACTCCAGTCATCACAAGGCTTCATGACCTTTGTCATCACAGTGGTCCATGCCCTTGTCATCAACAGTCTCTGTGACCATTTTAACCACAATGCTTCATGAACTTTTCATCACAATGCTCTTTGACCTTTGTCATCACAATGCTCTATGCCTTTCTCAGCACAATGCTCCATGACCATTGTCATCACAATGCTCCATGCGCTTGTCAGCACAATGCTCCATGACCCATGTCATCACAATGCACCATGCGCTTGCCGTCACAGTGCTCCACAAACTTGTCATCACAATGCTCCATAAACCTTGTCATCACAATGCTCCATGCACTTCAAATCAAAATGCTCTCTCACCACTGATATCACAATGTTACATCACTATTCATCACAATACTCCCTCAACCCTGTCATCACAATGTTCCATGACTCCTGTCATCACAATGCTACATGCACTTATCATCACAATGTTCGATGATCCCTGACATCACAATGTTCCATAACCCCTGTCATCAAAATGCTCCATGACCCTTTTCATCAAAATGCTCCATGACCCGTGACATCACAATGTTACATAACGCCTCTCATCAAAATGTTCCATGACCCTTTTCATCAAATTGGTCCATGACAATGTCATCACAATGCTCCCTGCCCTTCTCATCACAATGCACCACGCCCTTGTCATCAAAATGCTCCATGACCTTTGTCATCACAAAGCTCCATGACCCTTGGCATCACAATGCTCCATGCCATTGTCATCACAATACTCCATGAAACCTCTCATCACATTGTTCCATGCAATTGTCATCAAAAAGCTCCATGGTGCTTGTCATCACACTGCTCGATGCCCTTCTCATCACAATGCTCCATGCCCTTGTCATTACAATCCTCCATGACCCATGGATCACTGTGTTCCGTGCCCTTGTCATCACAATGCTCCATGCCCACTCTCATCACAATAATCCATGAAACTTTTCAGACAAATGTTCCATGCCCTTGTCATCACAATGCTCCATTACCCCTGTCATAACAATGCTCCATGAACACTGCCATCACAACGTTCCACGGGCTTGTCATCACAAGGCTCCATGACCCTTGTCATCACAATGCTCCAAGACACCTGTAATCACAGTGCTACATGCCCTTGTCATCACAGAGCTCCATGATGCATGTCATCAGAATGCTCCATGCCCTTGCCATCACAATGCTCCATTACCCCTGTGATAACAATGCTCCATGATCCCTGCCATCACGATGTTCCATGGCCTTGTCATCACAAGGCTCCATGACCCTTCTCATCACAATGCTCCAAGACCCCTGTAATCACAATGCTCCATGTCCCTTTTTATCTCAATGATCCATGAACCCTGTCATCACAATGCACCATGCCCATCATCATAATGCTTCAGGCTATTGTCATCACAATGAAATCAAAATGCTCCATGACCTCTGTCATAACACTGCTCCAAACCCTTGTGATCACCATATTCCATAACACTTGTCATCACAATGCCCCATGACGCTCGTCATCACAATTATCTATGGTCTTCTCTTCACAATGCTCCATGACCTTTGTCATCACAATGCTCAACACACTTGTCATCAAAATGCTCCCTGACACTTGTTCTCTGTATGCTCCTTGAACCCTGTCATGACAAGGCTCCATGCCTTTTTCATCACAATGATCCATGCCTTTTTCATCACAATGCTCCAAGACGC
Organism: Hyperoodon ampullatus; assembly: GCF_949752795.1. Classification (NCBI taxonomy): domain Eukaryota; kingdom Metazoa; phylum Chordata; class Mammalia; order Artiodactyla; family Ziphiidae; genus Hyperoodon; species Hyperoodon ampullatus. The sequence continues at coordinate 504,960 of NW_027640856.1, forward strand.
CTGTAATTACAATGCTCCATGCCCTTGTCATCACAAAGCTCAATGACGCATGTCATCAGACTGCTCCTTGGCCTTCTCATCACAATGCTCCATGCCCTTGTTATCACAATTTTCCAAGACACTCTAATCAAAATGCTCCATGCCCCTTTTCATCAGTATGCTCCATGAGACTTGTCTCACAAGGCTCCATGGTTTTCTCATCACAATGCTCCAGCACCTTGTCATCACAATGCTTCACGACCTTGTCATGAAAATTTTCAATGGCCCTTGTCATCATAATGCTCCAAGCCCTAGTCATCACAATGCTCCATTATATTTGTCATCACAATCCTCCATTACATTTGGCATCACAATGCTCCATGCCATTGTCATCGCAATGGACCATGACATATCTCATCACAATGCTCCCTGACACCTGTCTTCACAATACTCCATGACCTTCTCATCACAATGCCCCATGCCCTTGTCATCACAATGCCCCATGTCCACTGTCATCACAATAATCTATTAAACTTGTCAGACCAATGCTCCATGCCCCTGTCATCACAATGCTCCATGCCCTTGTCATCACAATGCTCCATGACCCTTGTCATCACAATGCTCTGTGACTCCAGTCATCACAATGCTTCATAACATTTGTCATCACAGTGGTCCATGCCCACATCATCACAAGGCTCTATGACCTTTGTAACCACAATACTCCATGAACGTTTCATCACAATGCTCCGTGACCCTTGTCATCACAATGCTCCATGCCTTTGTCAGAACAATGCTCCATGACCCTTGTCATCACAATGTGCCACGTAATTTTCATCACAACGGTACACAAGCTTGTCATCGTAATGCTCCATAAACCTTGTAATCACAATGCTCCATGCACTTCTCATCAAAATGCTCTCTCAACAGAGATATCACAATGTTCCATCACTAGTCATCACAATACTCCCTCACCCCTGTAATCACAATGTTGCATGACCCCTGTCATCACAATGCTACATCCCCTTATCATCACAATGTTCCATGACCCCTGACATCACAATGTTCCATAACCCCTGTCATCAAAATGCTCCATGACCCTTTTCATCCCAAAGCTCCATGACCCCTGACATCACAATGTTCTATAACCCCTGTCAACAAAATGTTCCATTACACTTTTCATCAAATTGCTGCATGACCCTGTCATCAAAATGCTCCCTGCCCTTCTCATCACAATGCACCACGCCCTTGACATCAAAATGCTCCATGACTTTTGTCATCACAAAGCTCCATAACCCTTGGAATCACAATGTTCCATGAACCGTCTCATCACATTGTTCCATGCCCTTGTCATCACAATGCTCCAAGACCCCTGTAATCACAATGCTCCATGCCCCTTTTCATCAGAATGTTCCATGAGAATTGTCATCACAAGGCTCCATGGACTTCCCATCACAATGCTCCAGGACCTTGTCATCACAGTGCTCAATTCCCTTCTCATTACAATGCTCCATGACCCGTGTCATCACAATACTCCATGAACATTTTCAGCCCAATGCTTCATGACCTTCTCATCACAATGCTCCATGACCCATATCATCACAATCCTCCATGACCACTGTCATCACAACACTCCATGACCCCTGACAACACAATGTTCCGGGACTCTTGTCATCACAATGCTCCATTCCCTTGTCATCACAATGCTCCATGAACATTTTCAGCCCAATGCTCCATGACACTTGTCATCACAATGATCCATGCCCTTGTCATCCCAATGCTCCATGACCCCTGTAATCACAATGCTCCGTGACGCTTATCATCACAGTGCTCCATGACCCTTATCATCACAATTCTCCATGCCTGTGTCATCAAAATCCTACATGACCTTGTCATCACAATGCTCCATGAGCTTGTCATCACAATACTCCATTACCATTTTCATCACAATCCTCCATGAACCTTGGGATCACATTGCTCCATGCCCTTGTCATCACAATGCTCCATGCTCCTTGAAATCAAAATGGTCCATGACCTCTGTCATCACAATGCTCCAACCCCTTGTGATCACAATGTTCCATAACACTTGAAATCACAACACTCCATGATGACTGTCATGACAATACTCCATGCACTTGTCGTCACAATGCTCCATGACCTTTGTCATCACAATTCTCAATACACTTGTCATCACAATGCTCCCTGACACTTGTCATCAGAATACTCCTTGAACACTGTCATGAAAAGGCTCCATGCCTTTTTCATAAGAATGCTCCATGCCCTTTTCATCACAACGCTCCATGTCATTGTCATCACAATACTCCACAAGCTTGTCATCAGAATGCTCCCTGATCATTGTCTTCAGAATGCTCCATGAACCCTGTCATCACAATGCTCCATAACCCTTGTCATTACAGTGTTCCATGACGCTCGTCATCACAATTATCCATGGACTTCTCATCACAATGCTCCATGACCTTTGTAATCACAATTCTCAATACACTTGTCATCACAATGCTCCCTGATACTTGTCATCAGTTTGCTCATTGAAACCTGTCGTGACAAGTCTCCATGCCTTTTTCATCACAATGATCCATGCCCTTTTCATCACAATGCTCCATGCCATTGTCATCACAGTACTCCACAAGCTTGTCATCAGAATGCTCCGTGACACTTTTCATCTCAATGATCCATGACCCCTGTCATCACAATGCTCCATGACACCTGTCATCACAAGGCTCCATGCCCCTTGTCATTACAGTGCTCCATGATGTTCGTCATCACAATTATCCATGGTCTTCTCATCACAGTGCTCCACGGTCTTGCCATCACAATGCTCCATGCCCTGGTCATCACAATGCTCCATGTCCCGAGTCATCACAATGCTCCATGACCCTGTCATCACAATGCTCCATACCGCTTGTCATTACAGTGCTCCATGACACTCGTAATCACAATTGTCCATGGTCTTCTCATCACAATGCTCCACGCCCTTGTCATCAAAATGCTCCATGACACTTGTCATCACAATGCTCCATGACCACTGTCATAACAATGCTCCATGACCCCTGTCATCACAAGGCTCCATACCACTTGTCATTACAGTGCTCCATGACGCTCCTCATCACAATTATCCATGGTCTTCTCATCACAATGCTCCACGGTCTTGCCATCACAGTGCTCCATGCCTTGGGCATCACAATGCTCCATGTCCCCGGTCATCACAATGCTCCATGACCACTGTCATCACAATGCTCTATACCCCTTGTCATTACAGTGCTCCATGACACTCGTCATCACAATTATCAATGATCTTCTCATCACAGTGCTCCACGATCTTGACATCACAAGGCTCCATGCCCTGGTCATCACAATGCTCCATGTCCCAAGTCATCACAATGCTCCATGACCCCTGTCATCACAATGCTCCATACCCCTTGTCATTACAGTGCTCCATGACGCTCGTCATCACAATTATCCATGGTCTTCTCATCACAGTGCTCCACGGTCTTGCCATCACAATGCTCCATGCCCTGGTCATCACAATGCTCCATGTCCCCTGTCATCACTAATTCTCCACGTTCTTGGTATCACTATGCTCTCTGATACTTCTCATCACAGTGTTACATGTTTTGTCATCACAATTCTCTATGCACTTGTCATCGCAATGCTCCATGACCCCTGTCATAGCAAGCTCCATGTGATTGTCATCACAATGCTTCATGAACATGTCATCAAAATTCTCAATGGCCCTTGTTATCACAATGCTCCATGACCCTTGTCATCACAATGCTCCAAGCCCTTGTCATCAAAATGCTCCATTACCTTTGTCATCACAATCCTCCATGACAATTGGCATCACAATGCTACATTCCATTGTCATTGCAATAGACCATGACATATGTCATCACAATGCTCCCTGACACCCTTCTTCACAATACTCCATGACCTTCTCATCACAATGCTCCATGCCCTTGTCATCACAATGCGCCATGCCCACTGTCATCACAATAATCCCTGAAAATTGTCAAACCAATGCAACATGCCCCTGTCATCACAATGCTCCATGCCCTTTCATCACAATGCTCTATGACCCCTGTCATCACAATGCTCCGTGACTCCAGTCATCACAATGCTTCATGACCTTTGTCATCACAATGGTCCATGCCCTCGTCATCACAAGGCTCTGTAACCTTTGTGACCACAACACTCCATGAAGATTTCATCACAATGCTCGGTGACCCTTGTCATCACAATGCTCCATGCCTTTGTCAGCACATTACTCCATGACACATGGCATCAAATGTGCCATGCGCTTGTCATCACAATGCTCCACATCTTTGTCATCACAATGCTCCATAAACCTTGTCATCACAATGCTCCATGCGTTTGTCAGCACAATGTTCCATGACCCATGTCATCACAATGTGCCCTGCGTTTCTCATCACAATGCTCCACAGCCTTGTCATCACAATGCTCCATGCACCTCTCATCAAAATGCTCTCTCACCACTGATATCACAATGTTCCATAACTAGTCAACACAATACTCCCTCCACCCTGTCATCCCAATGTTCCATGACCCTTGTCACAACAATGCTACATGCTCTTATCATCACAATGCTCCATGACCCCTGACATCACAATGCTCCATGACCCTTTACATCACAATGCTCCATGACCCCTAACATCACAATGTTCCATAAACACTGTCATCAAAATGTTCCATGACCCTTTTCATCCAATTGCTCCATGACCCTGTCATCACAATGCTCCCTGCCCTTCTCATCACAATGCACCACGCCCTTGTCATCAAAATGCTCCATGGCCTATGTCATCACAAAGCTCCATGACCCTTGGAATCACAATGCTCCATGCCATTGTCATCACAAAGCTCCATGAAACCTCTCATCACATTGCTCCATGCCGTTGTCATCACAAAGCTCCTTGACGCTTGTCATCACAATGCTCCATGCCCTTGTCATTGCAATCCTCCATGACACATGTATCACTGTGTTCCGTGCCCTTGTCATCACAATGCTCCATGCTCACTCTCATCACAATAATCCATGAAACTTTTCAGACCAATGCTCCATGCCCTTGTCATCACAATGCTCCCTTACACCTGTCATAACAATGCTGCATGACCCCTGCCATCACAATGTTCTACGGCCTTGTCATCACAAGACTCCATGGCCCTTGTCATCACAATGCTCCAAGACCCCTGTAATCACAATGCTCCATGCCCATGTCATCACAAAGCTCCCTGACGCATGTCATCAGAATGCTCCATGGCCTTCTCATCACAATACTCCATGCCCTTGTCATCACAATGCTCCAAGACCCTTGTTATTACAATGATCCATGACTCTTTTCATCTCAATGCTCCATGAATCCTGTCATCACAATGCACCATGCCCATCATCATAATGCTTCATGCTATTGTCATCACAATGAAATCAAAATTCTCCATGACCTCTCTCATCACAATGCTCCAAACCCTTGTGATCACAATGTTCCATAACACTTGTCATCACAACGCCCCATGACGCTGGTCATCACAATTATCCATGGACTTCTCATCACAATGCTCCATGACCTTTGTCATCACAATTCTCAATACACTTGTCATCACAATGCTCCCTGACACTTGTCATCAGTATGCTCATTGAACACTGTCATGACAAGTCTCCATGCCTTTTTCATCACAATGATCCATGCCCTTTTCATCACAATGTTTCATGCCATTGTCATCACAATACTCCACAAGCTTGTCATCAGAATGCTCCGTGACCTTTGTCATCTCAATGATCCATGACCCCTGTCATCACAATGCTCCATGACACCTGTCATCACAATGCTCCATGCCCCTTGTCATTACAGTGCTCCATGATGTTCGTCATCACAATTATCCATGGTTTTCTCATCACAGTGCTCCACGGTCTTGCCATCACAATGCTCCATGCCCTGGTCATCACAATGCTCCATGTCCCCAGTCATCACAATGCTCCATGACCCCTGTCATCACAATGCTCCATACTGCTGTCATTACAGTGCTCCATGACACTCGTAATCACAATTGTCCATGGTCTTCTCATCACAATGCTCCACGCCCTTGTCATCAAAATGCTCCATGACACTTGTCATCACAATGCTCCATGACCACTGTCATAACAATGCTCCATGACCCCTGTCATCACAAGGCTCCATACCTCTTGTCATTACAGTGCTCCATGACGCTCCTCATCACAATTATCCATGGTCTTCTCATCACAATGCTCCACGGTCTTGCTATCACAGTGCTCCATGCCTTGGGCATCACAATGCTCCATGTCCCCGGTCATCACAATGCTCCATGACCACTGTCATCACAATGCTCTATACCCCTTGTCATTACAGTGCTCCATGACCCTCGTCATTACAATTATCCATGGTCTTCTCATCACAGTGCTCCACGATCTTGCCATCGCAATGCTCCATGCCCTGGTCATCACAATGCTCCATGTCCCCTGTCATCACAATTCTCCACGATCTTGGCATCACTATGCTCCATGACACTTCTCATCACAGTGTTACATGCTTTGTCATCACAATTCTCTATGCACTTGTCATCACAATGCTCCATGACCCCGTCATAGCAAGCTCCATGTGCTTGTCATCACAATACTCCATGCCCTTGTCGTCACAATTCTCCATGACCTTTGTCATCACAATGCTCCCTGACACTTGTCGTCAGAATGCTCCCTGAAAACTGTCATGAAAAGGCTCCATGTCTTTTTCATCACAATGCCCCATGCCATTTTCATCAAAATGCTCCATGTCATTGTCATCAAAATACTCCACAAGCTTGTCATCAGAATGCTCCATGAACCTTGTCATCACAATGCTCCATGACCCCTGTCATCACAATGCTCCATACCCCTTGTCATTACAGTGCTCCATGACGCTCATCATCACAATCATCCATGGTCTTCTCATCACAATGCTCCACGGTCTTGCCATCACAATACTCCATGCCCTGGTCATCACAATGCTCCATGTCCCCTGTCATAACAATTCTCCACGTTCTTGGCATCACTGTGCTCCATGATGCTTTTCATCACAGTGTTACATGCTTTGTCATCACAATTCTCTATGCACTTTTCATCGCACTGCTCCATGATCCCTGTCACAGCAAGCTCCATGTGATTGTCATCACAATGCTTCATGAACATGTCATCAAAATTCTCAATGGCCCTTGTTATCACAATGCTCCATGACCCTTGTCATCACAATGCCCCAAGCGCTTGTCATCAAAATGCTCCATTACCTTTGTCATCACAATCCTCCATGACACTTGGCATCACAATGCTCCATTCCATTGTCATCGCAATGGACCACGACATATGTCATCACAATGCTCCCTGACACCCTTCTTCACAATACTCCATGACCTTCTCATCACAATGCTCCATGCCCTTGTCATCACAATGCGCCATGCCCACTGTCATCACAATAATCCCTGAAACTTGTCAAACCAATGCAACATGCCCCTGTCATCACAATGCTCCATGCCCTTTCATCACAATGCTCTATGACCCCTGTCATCACAATGCTCCATGACTCCAGTCATAACAATGCTTCATGACCTTTGTCATTACAATGGTCCATGCCCTTGTCATCACAATGCTCTGTGACCTTTGTCACCACAGAGCTCCATGAACATTTCATCACAATGCTTGGTGACCCTTGTCCTCCCAATGATCAATGCCTTTGTTAGCACAATACTCCATGACCCATGGCATCACAATGTGCCATGCACTTGTCATCACAATGCTCCACATCTTTGTCATCACAATGCTCCATAAACCTTGTCATCACACTGCTCCATGCACTTCTCATCAAAATGCTCTCTCACCACGGATATCACAATGTTCAATCACTAGTCAACACAATACTCCCTCACCCCTGTCATCACAATATTCCATGACCCTTGTCACAACAATGCTACATGCCTTTATCATCACAATGCTCCATTCCCCTGACATCACAATGTTCCATAACCCCTGTCATCACAATGCTCCCTGCCCTTCACAACAGAATGCACCACACCCTTGTCATCAAAATGCTCCATGACCTTTGTCATTACAAAGCTCAATGACCCTTGTCATCACAATGCTGCATGCCATTGTCATCACAATGCTCCATGAACCCTCTCATCACATTGTTCCATGCCCTTGTCATCACAGGCTCCATGATGCTTTTCATCACAATGCTCGATGCCATTCTTATCACAATGCTCCATGCGCTTCTCATTACAATCCTCCATGACCCATGTATCACAGTGTTCCATGCCCTTGTCATCACAATGCTCCTTGCCCCCTCTCATCACAATAATCCATGAAACTTTTCAGACCAATGCTCCATGCCCTTGTCATCACAATGCTCCATTACCCCTGTCATAACAATGCTCCATGACCCCTGCCATCACAATGTTCCACAGCCTTGTCATCACAAGGCTCCATGACCCTTGTCATCACAATGCTCCAAGACCCCTGTAATCACAATGCTCCATGCCCTTGTCATCACAAAGCTCCATGACGCATGTCAACAGAATGCTCCATGGCCTTCTCATTCACGATGTTCCATGCCTTTGTCATCACAATGCTCCAAGACTCCTGTAATCGCAATGCTCCATGCCCCTTTTCATCTCAATGCTCCATGAACCCTGTCATCACAATGCACCATGCCCATCATCATAATGCTTCACGCTATTGTCATCACAATGAAACCAAAATGCTCCATGACCTCTGTCATCAAAATGCTCCAAATCCTTGTGATCAATATGTTCCATAACACTTATCATCACAACGCCCCATGACGCTCGTCATCACAAGTATCCATGGTCTTCTCATCACAGTGCTCCATGACCTTTGTCATCACAATAATCAATACCCTTGTCATCACAATGCTCCCTGACACTTGTTGTCAGTTTGCTCCTTGAACCCTGTCATGACAAGGCTCCATGCCTTTTTCATCACAATGATCCATGCCCTTTTCATCACAGTGCTCCAAGACCGCTGTAATCACAATGCTCCATGCCCTTGTCATCACAAAGCTCCATGATGCATGTCATCAGAACGCTCCATGGCCTTCTCATCCCAATGCTCCATGCCCTTGTCATCACAATGCTCCAAGACCCCTGTAATCACAATGCTCCATGGCACTTTTCATCAGAATGCTCCATGAGACTTGTCATCACAAGGCTCCATGGTCTTCTCATCACAGTGCTCCAGTACCTTGTCATCACAATGCTCCATGACCCCTGTCATCACGGTACTCCATGGACATTTTCAGCCCAATGCTCCATGACCTTCTCATCACAATGCGCCATGACCCCTGTCATCACAATGCTCCATGACCACTGTCATCACAACGCTGCATGAACCCTGACAACACAATGATCCGGGACTCTTGTCATTAAAATGCTCCATGACCATTGTCATCACAATGATCCATGCGCTTGTCATCCCAATGCTCCATGACCCCTGTAATCACTATGCTCCGTGATGCTTGTCATCACAGTGCTCCATGAACCTTGTCATCATAATGCTCCTTGCCTTTGTCAACAAAATGGTACATAATCTTGTCATCACAATTCTCCATGCGCTTGTCATCACAATCCTCCATAACCATTGGGATCACATTGCTTCATGCCCTTGCCATCTCTCTCTTGCCTTTCTGTTTTTTTTTTTTTTTTTTTTTTTTTTTTTTTTTTGCTGTATGCGGGCCTCTCACTGCTGTGGCCTCTCCCATTGCGGGGCACAGGCTCCGGACGCGCAGGCCCAGTTGCCATGGCTCACGGGACCAGCCGCTCCACGGCACGTGGGATCCTCCCAGACCGGGGCACGAACCCGTGTCCCTGCATCGGCAGGCAGACTCGCAACCACTGCGCCACCAGGGAAGCCCAACCTTTCTGGTTTTTACAGATATTCGGATGTCCCTTTTGACCAGTGGTAAGTGACAATTCTTTGTAGCGTGGATTTGTATTGCGCGCTTGCTTGATTGGCCAAAAAGGGTGTATGCGTTTTCTTCTGAATATATTCAGGAGAAAAGGCATACGCCCTTTTTGGCCAAGTGCATCTCTGACCAAGTTGGGATGCTTTTCCTGTGCTTTAAAGGCGATTCCAATTTACCTCTTGAAATATATTTTGTGCAATTCTGCCTCATTTGCAAGGCCGCTTCATTGCCTTCCCTCAACAGATTTTTGGAAGAGAGTAGTACTTTATAAGTCTGCAGGTTTGTGAATTGCTGTGCCCCTGAGCTCCAATTTTCAAATCCCATCTTTGTGAGCTGGCCGCAAATCCACAATTTTGCTTCAGGACCTATACTGGTTCCAGGGTTGGCTATATTGGTTCCCTGTGGGTGGCTGAGTCTTTGGTTAATTCTTCTTCCTGCCGGGAAATTAGAGTGACATGTGCCCGTCCAAATGCCTACATCTACTCTCTGATTGGTTCTCCCTCTTCCCTTTCATCCTCTGCACAATTAGCAAACTGTGCGAACCAGGAGGTTATAGGGGCTGACTCTCCTAAGTTGGGAGATTGATAGTAAAGCAGTTGGAATGCCAAAGTGGAGCACAAGGAGAGGAAAAATTAGGAGAGTTTTAGAAACCTTTCGCCATCACAGGGTGTCCATTTTCTAGGTGTCCCATACATGTTATAATTGTAGTGATATTCCCTTCTACCTGGAGATTTGGGACACATGGAATGGTGGCATGCATTACTACTTTAAAAGGTCTGCATTTTCTCTCCCAATCTCACCAGTCCTCTCAGTCCCAAGTGTCCAGCCTTATGTCTCATCCAGCTGTCTTTGCAGATAGGGTCATTCCAGGTTTCATCAGAACCCCTGAAGGAATTGTGTAAGAATTTCGCTGTTTTTTGGGGTTTTTTTTGAAATTCATTTTTATAATGGGGTTGAGCTGATTTTCACTGACGTGTTTATGCCAGTCTAGACACAATTGATTCCCTTACGGAGACATATCAATACATAAGTTATAAGATTCTTAGTAGTCAGATATATTCCTCTGTGGGGCATAGGGGTGTTGAGTCCCGTTCACTGAGGAAGGTGTAGGTCTTGTCTATTCTGTATTTGGTTTATGGAATGGTACCTGTGCTAATATCAAACTCTGGTTTTATGCATCACCCCACCTCTCCTTTCCCCTGAAGCAGGCATAAGAGATTTTTGCTAAATGTGAGACTCTGTTCTCTTTCCTAATTCAGTTCATGTGTTGTGATATTGACATTCCCTCTATAAGTGATATCTTATGATAAGATTCTTTTTCTGTGTGACTAATTTCCCTTAAAATCATCATACGTAAATCCACTCATTATGCTGCTACTGGCCTTATATACATTGATTTCACGTCTGAGTGATATTCCGTTGTGCAAAATTACCACAAGTTCTTTATGCATTTCTCTTTTTCCTGGGATATTTTAGGTGTACCAAAGTTGAGGTTCTTGTATGCAGAGCAGCCCTAAACTTTGGGGTGCCTGTGTCTTATTGACATTTAGTCTTCCCAAGTTATATGTCCATGAGTTGAAATCCCCTTGCTCTGGGGCTTTGTATTTTAGATGTTTTAAAAACAGCATACACTTCTTCAGAGTGGCTCTTGGATATTTATACCCCACCCATCAGCGTGACTAGGCTCCCTGTTTTCCATGGCCTCTCCTGCATTTCTGGTTTGTACACATTTTTTGGATGGCCTTTCTGAGCAGTGGAAATTGAGACTTCTTTGTTGTGTGGATTTGCATTTCCCTCTTGCTTGGTTGGCCAAAAACTCTGCATGTGTTTTTTTCCTGAAGATATTCACGAAAAAAATGCATACACCCTTTTGCCCAACCGCATCATTTTAGAAATTCTGCTGCTTTTCATATGCTTTAAATGTGAGTACAATCTACCTTTTGAAATATGTTTCCTGCAATTCTGCCTCTCATTCAGATCCTCTTCGTTACCTTACCTGAATATATTTTTGGACGTTGGTTATCATTTATATCTTTGCAGGTCTTTGAATTGTCTGCTCCTGAGCTCCATTTTGCAACTCGCTTTTTTTGTGAGCTGGCCGCCAAACCATTGGATTACTTCTGGCCCTATTCTGGTTCTGGGGAGGCAGGCTGAGCCTTTGGTTAATTCTTCTTCCTAATGGGAAATTAGAGTGACATGTGCCTGTCAAAAGTCCTACAGCTAATCTCTCATTGGTTCCCCCTCTTCCCATTTATCCTCTGCACAAATTGCAAACTGTGTGAAGCAGGAGGTTAAAGGTGCTGATTCTCCAAGTGGGGAGATTGTTAGTAATGTGGCTGGAATGGCGAACCCCAGCACCAGGAGATCAAAAATGAGGTGCATTTTAGACACCTTTCCTGAGCACACGGTGTACATTCATCTCGGTTTCCCAGGCATGTTTTCGCTGTCAGAAGATTCCCTTGAACCTGCAGATTTGGGACCCATGGAATGGGTACCAGGCAGTATTACTTTAAAAGGTCTGCATTTCCTCACCCAGCCTCTCTAACATCTCTTAGCGTGCATAGCTTCCAGCCTAATATAATCATCCTGCTGTGGGTCTACATGTGTTCAATCCATGTTACATCGTAGCCCTTCAACAAAAGTTGTAAGAATTTTTGCCTGTCTCACTGTTTTTATAAATAGTTTTAAATTTATTTTTATATTGGTTACAGCTGATTTTCAAAGCTCTGTTTTTTGCTGCTGTACATCCACTTGATTCATGTACTGTGAGACAACAATAACTTCTTTTTCAGATGCTTACCAGTCATATGTATTATTTTCCAGTGACTTGAGTGGGCTGAGTGCAGTTCTTTGAGGTACCGTGTAGGCCTTGTCAGTTATTCAATTTGGTACTTGGAATGGTATCTTTGCTAATTTCAACCTCCTGGATAATACCTCACCATTCCCCACCTTTCCCATTTAGCAGCCTTATGTCTATTTTCTACATATTTGACTATGTTTCTGTTTTGTAATTTATTTCATGTGTAGCCATTTTTGATTCCACCTTTAAGTGACATCTTATGATATGTGTCTTTTTCTTTCTGACATATGTCACTTAGAATGATCGTATGTAACTCCTCCAGAGTTGTTACAACTGGCCTTATTTCATTGATTTCTGGATGAGTAATATTCCACTCTACATAAGTACCCCATCTCTTTTATCCATTTTATCCTTCCAGGAACATTTAGGTTATATCCAAGTTGAGGCCCTTTTTAACAGAGAGGTGGTAAACGTTCGGGTGCCTGTTTTCTGTCGATTTTTGTTTTTCCCAAGGTACACGCCCATGAGTGCAAGTGCCCTATGCTCTGTAGCTCATTTTTTAGATGTTTTAGCAAACACAATACACTTCTCCAGAGTGGCCGTTGGCAAATTACATTTCCACTATCAGCCTCACAGGGCTCCCTTTTCTCCTCGCCCTGTCCTGCATTTCTGGTGTTTACACTTTATGTGGATGGCCCTTCTGACTGATGTGAAGTGATACATTTTGTGATATTGATTTCCAGTGCCCACCTGTTGGGTTGGATAAAAAGTGTGTATGGCCTTTACTTGAATATATTCAGAAAAAATGCATACACCCTTTTTGGCCAACTGCATCATTGGCGATGTTCAGCCCCTTTTCTTGTGCTTTAATGGGGAGTCCTTTCTACCTCTTCAAATCTGTTTCCTGCCACTCTCCCTTGCTTACAAGTCCTTTTCTGTGACTTACCTCAAGACATTTTTCGACGATAGATATTTTCAACTCTGCAGTTTCATGAATTTTAGTGCCCCTGAGTTCCATTTTTCAACTTGTGTTTTTGGAAACTGGACACAAAACAGCGGGATTTCCTCTAGCCCTATTCTGTTTCCGTGGGCAATTCTAGCCTTTGATGAATTTGTCTTCTGGATTGGAAATTAGAGTGGCATGTGCCTGTCCGAACACCTAAGACTTGTCTCTAAATTTTTCTCATCCTTCCGCTTCATCCTCTGGACAAATTCCAAACTGTGTGCAACAGGATGTTGACGGTGCTGATATCCCCAAGTGAGGAGATTGTTAGGAAAGATGCTGGAGGGTTGAACCCGAGCACCAGGCGATGAGGAGATGAGGTGCCTTTTCCAAACTCTTTCCGATCAAACGGTGTACCATCCTCTAGGTGTGACAGGCATGTTTTAGCTGTAGGAAGGGTCCCGTGCATGTAAGGAGAACACCAGGGATTTTTCCAAATCAGTTCCTCCCCGAACCCCAAACTGGGGAATTTTTAAGCTACGGCTACACGTATGTCCTTTAAGGGCCTTGGGAAATAGGCAGAGCCCAAACTTTAGATGACTGAAATCTTCAGGGTCAGAAGCGCTCACCATCGGCCTTGCTTAGGTTACATTTTATCTGTCATTGATAGATGATGTCAATAAAAATATCTATTCTTTTTCAGATTATTTCCCCTTGTAGGTTATTGCAAAATATTCAGTGTAGTTCCCTGTGCTATACAGTAGTTCCTTGTTGATGATCTATTTTATACATAGCAGTGTGTATGTGTTAATCCCAAACTGTTAATTTATCCCTTCTCCTACCTTTCCCCTTTGGTAATAATAAATTATAAGATTTTATACTTCTCAGAAATGGGGGAGCTGAAAGAGAGGTATCATTTACAGTGGAAAAGCATTCAAAACAAGATTGAAGCTTCAGCCAAGAGTATTCGATGTACATCCATGGAAATAAATCACTTCATTTCTCTAATGTTGACCTGACAAATAAGACAGACGTCTTCACTGAACTTGCTTATAGGAAAGTGATGGAAATATCAAATGTAAGTCTTAGAAACATCTTATTTTACCCGAGCATTATACACTGCTCTATGTTAACTACAGTTTGGCTCACACATCTGTTCATTGAAGTTACAATGTTCTCAATTTCTGTTACTGATCCTCCAGAGTGGACCCCAACAGGAGTCCCCGTGCCCAGTGTCATTGGAGCCAACAGATCAAGACTGAGTTTGGTTCAGAAGCAAAGGAAACATTATTTTGAAAACAGAATGGAGAGGTGAGATCGTGCACTCCCCCATGGGCTGTGGGCTGGGCTGCTGTGTAGGGTCCCCGGCAGCGTCAGTGGGAGGGAGGGGTTGGAGCTCTCGAGGGCTGCGTTGGCTGCAGCTCAGGCTCTATGCCGCGGAGTCTGCATGGGACCCCGCTAGCTGAGGTGTCGACCCAGCCATTCTGCACTAGGAAATCGGGTCTGAAGTGCCGGGTGTGGGACCTCTGCATGCGGAACACTAGGAGCACGTGAAATTAGACAAAGCACAAAGGAAAAACAGGTTAGACTTTATTTAATTGCCCAGATTCTCTTTTTATCTCCCAGGAATTTTTAATGAACGTTGCCGGAGACGAACACCTCCTCTGCTTTTTGTTCCGTTCCTTATTCTTGGGGTGTTGAGGGTGCAGACCCCTCTTTTGTAACTGCTTCATGCTGTGGTGGGAGCCCTGATACATGGGGGGAGGGTCAAAACGTCTCCACACCAGCCTCCTGGTGAGGTTGATTGTCCCAAGGCCTCCTGCCTCACTTCTCGTCCACCTGAGCACCAGCATTGGAAGTGTTACAGATTCTAATGACCTTTAAGGGTCCAGGAAAGAGAGGCGCAGAGATGCTGCGGTGGCAGGTTTCACCCCACCCCACATATGTTCGGCGACCTTAGGCTGACAGTTTTTGCCAGACTAGATGCTCTGACCAGTAGTCTGTGCTTTCTTTAATTAGGTCCCTGAATTAATGTACAAACAGCACCATGTGTCAGAGCCCTGCCCGCGCAACTCCCAGACAGTCCAGGGTCAGTGGTGATCCAGGACCATGACGTCCACTGAGTCAACGGCCTTTAGAAGTAGCCAGCAGTCCAGCCGGTCATATTGGCCACCATCACCGCGGTGTCTGTAGGGTTTTCTATGGTGAAAGCGTGATATACGTTTCCCCCGCCAAGCTTATTAGCTCCCCTCTGGGTGCAGTAAGTCCTGCAAGCAGTAGTCTGCTCTTTCGGGGCACAGTCTTGTCGTTTTCTGAGAGAAACTCCAGGTCAAGTGATGGTCACACGAGTCATCTTGGGGGCCCGTTGCCCCCATTTATCTCTCTGGAGGTTGGAGTTGGAGGGCCTCCTCACTCGAGGTCAGTGTGTCCACAGAGCGACCCCTGCATCTTCAGGGCATGATGGGTGGTTAGGATCACCACGTGGGGTCCTTTTCCCTTAGGAGGGAGCTGGCCTTGTGGGCTGCTGATTTCCAGCTTTTTAGATACCCCAGTATCCTGGCCTGATGAGTCGGTGGGCAAAGCCCTTGTTGACCATAGTTTATCATACCTGAAGGGCATTCTTGTGTTGCTCCATTTCAAGTGGTCCCAGTTTTTGCACTAAGGCTCCAAGGGCGATTAACCTTTGACCGGGTATGTAAAGGTCAAAGGGTTTAGCTAAATTAGGGAGTTCCTGGGCAAGGGTCTGTATTGACTGCTCTTTCCATTCTTGAAAGGCTGCTTCTGGATTCTATTCAAAAGGATCATCATCTTTTCGTGTCAGTGTTTCATGTAGAGGCCCAGCTATGACACTGTAGTTAGGGATCCAGATGCAGAAAACCTTGGCCTCCCCAAGAACCCCTAAGCTGTCTTCTAGTTTTAGAAGACGTAAGGCTGCAAATGGCTTCTTCCCTATCCTGGGATGCGTTTCTCCGAATATCTGTGAGAATGAAGCCCAGGCATGTCACCTTAGCCTGGGATATTTGAGCGTTTTTCTTGGACACCTTCTATCCTTTCTTGGCTAGGTAGTTCAGAGGCGTCTTTAGTAGGCCTGGCGATCAGAATGTCATCTGCATATTGAAGGAGGGTTCCCTTTTACAGAGGTTGAACTTTTAGGTCTTTAGAGGACATTTCCCCAATGATGGTGTGGGGATTTTTGAACCATTGGGGCAGGACGGCCCAGCATTATTGCTTTTGTTGCATGTTGTGTCCTGCCACTCACAAGCCAAAAATTCTTGTGACTCTGAGATGAATGGAATACAGAAGAAGGCATCATTGAAGTGTAATACAGAATGCCATGGCCTGGTGGAAGGTAGAATGACCAGCAGGGAGTAGGAAATAGGAGCTACTGGATGCATATCCTCGGTGGCTTCACTGACTGTCCTGATATACTTTATCAGGTCTCCAGCAGCCCATGGGGCTCTCGTGGTAAGGCCAATCTCAGGATATGGAGCTCACCTGGGCTGCACCCCTACCCCACAGCCCACGGGGCTCTCGTGGTCAAGTCCCTCCCAGGGTATGGAGCTCACCTCTGCAGCTACCCAGCAGCCCATTGGGCTCTCCTACTCAGGCCCTTCCCAGGATACAGAGCTCCGCTGGGCAGGTACCCCAGCAGGGCTGGACACACAGGAACTGTGCACATAGCCCACCTTGCAGAGAACCCCCTGCTCACCTGTCGCTCACAGCTGACACAGAATACCTCAGAGCAGGACTTGAACTAACAAAGAGCAGTTCTGACAGGTCTGTGACCATGGCTATCACTCTCTGCAGGCTCTTTCTGCCTGGTCTTCCAGACACTTCCACTGCAGCCAGGGCACCAGGCCTCTGTCTCCACCCACCATCACTCCTCTCCCTGACTCCTGGGTTCCTCTCATTAGGATAGGGTCTTCTTGAAGTTGTTATCCACTCATGGACCAGATAAAATGATAAGAAAACAAGCCGCAGCTGCAGCCCCTTGTCTATCCTGACTCTCAAGAGCCCACACCTGTTCCTAGGGCCTGGCCCGTTTAGCAAGTTTCATTTTCTGCAACTGTGAGCCCCTGAGGGGTGAGGATTGGCTGATTTTTGCAGCCTGAAACTGCCTGCCAGCCCTCCACAGGTGTGCCTGAGTTGAGGGCAATATAAACAGCTCTCCAGTGAGCGACAGCCCTTGTAGCTGTGACTGACGCCATATTCTCTGCCCCGTAGGCAGTGCCGGGGCTGTGCTGGTGGGAGGGAGTGAGGGGCCACGGCTTTGTGGGTGGCCCAGTGTGAGTGGGGCTCTGCTGGACTTTCTGCAGGAGATGCCAGGCTGCCACCTGCTAAAGAAGAGGATGTGTCACCGATACCTGCCGCTGGAATTTCTCCCCAGGCAGAGGTGAGGAAGTAAAAAAGCAGTGGGTGCCGTGGCAGGAGGGGTATCTCAGGCAGGGAAATGGAAAGCTTCCAGAAGAGCATCTGGGGCCAGGACCATCCTGACTGGCCTGCAGGCACCAAGTCGGCCTGTGTGCTGTCGCTGGTGTGGCTCCACAGCCCTTCTTCTAAGCTTGCAAGTTCTTGTACATATTCAGGTGTTTTAACTGGAAAGGGTGGGAAGAGTTCAGCTGCAGCAGGACTGGGGTTTAGCTCACGTTTACTCACAGATGCCTTGGCTTGGTACCCCAGCTTTGCAATGAGGACCCTCCTTGCTTGGGGGGTGGGCTGCTGGCTGTATGGGAGATGATTCCCCACCTCTGACCAATTTCAGAATTGTTTACCGATGGAGCAAGTGCCCTGATTGTGTTTTCCTCTGTCTAACTCGTGGGTTCAGGTTTTTTTTTTCTTTTTTGGTTCAAGTTAGATTTTATTCCTCTTTTATGTATTTATAGATATAAGCATGGAAATAATTCATTCATATAAATACATCTGTGTGAAGGGAAGAACTTTTTTCTGTTTTATTTTTAAATTTTATTTTTTTAAATTTTGAAATTTAATTTTATTTATTTTTTTATACAGCAGGTTATTATTAGTTATGTATTTTATGCATATACATGTATACAAGTCAATCCCAATCTCCCAACTCATCCCAACACCACCTCCCCATGGCTTCCCACACTTGGTGTCCATACGTGTGTTCTCTACCTCTGTGTCTCTATTTCTTCCCTGCAAACCAGTTCATCTGTACCATTTTTCTAGGTTCCACATATATGCATTAATATACAATATTTGTTTTTCTCTTTCTGACTTACTTCATTCTGTATGACAGTCTCTAGATCCATCGACGTCTCTACAAATGACCCAGTTTCATTCCTTCTTATGGCTGAGTAATATTCCATTTTATATATGTACCACATCTTTATCCATTCGTCTGTCTGTGGGTATTTAGGTTGCTTCCATTACCTGGCTATCGTAAATAGTGCTGAAATGAGCATTGTGGTGAATGTGCCTTTTTGATTTATGGTTTTCTCTGGGTATATGCCCAGAAGTGGGATTGCTGGATCATATGGTAATTCTATTTCTAGTTTTTTTAAGGAAACTCCATACTGTTCTCCATCGTGACTGTATCAATTTACATTTCCACCACTAGTGGAAGAGGGATCCTTTTGTCCACACCCTCCCAAGAATTCGTTGTTTGTAGATTTTCTGATGATGCCAATTGTAACAGGTGTGAGGTGATACCTCATTGTAGTTTTGATTTGCATTTCTCTAATAATTAGTGATGTTGAGCAGCTTTTCATGTGCGTCTTGGCCATCTCTGTGTCTTCTTTGAAGAAACGTCTCTTTAGATCTTCTGCCCATTTTTGTATTGGGTTGTTTGTTTTTTTAATATTAAGCTGCATGAGCTCTTTATATATATTGGAGATTAAACTTTTGTCCATTGATTCGT
The DNA here is from genome assembly GCF_949752795.1 of Hyperoodon ampullatus. NCBI lineage: Eukaryota > Metazoa > Chordata > Mammalia > Artiodactyla > Ziphiidae > Hyperoodon > Hyperoodon ampullatus. The sequence goes on from NW_027640856.1 coordinate 524,558, forward strand.
TTGCAAATATTTTCGCCCATTCTGAGGGATGCTTTTTGCCATACCCGTTTTATTAACAAAAAAAGAAACAAAGAAAAAGAAGCAGAACACTAATGTGTGTAAAATATGCCTCTTGAAACTGTCGCTTTGAAATATGGACGTCCTTTGAATTTTTTGGTCGATATATGAACCCAGGATTTGTTTTCAGGGCAGGTGTCATTTACAGGCCTGCAATGATTTTGAATATCAACTGACCATTAGCGCTGGGATTAAAGCTGCTGTTGTGTGAAACGGCCACAAGGTGGCAGCAGGTCTCCCTTACCAAATCTGGTTACTGGGGCAACAGAGCCTCAATGGAAGTCGTGTTCTAGATTGGAATTTAGAATGGAATGTGCCAGGAGAAAGCCCCTCAAGTTTGCCTCACTACTTCTTGTTCGTGTTTTTAATTTAATTTTTTATTTTTTATTACAGCAAATTTGATTACAATGTTTGGCTTGTTGTAGGTGTGGAAGATGTGGTTCTTTTACACATACACATATGTCTGTTCTTCCTGGGATCCTTTTCCAATGTACCTTATGACAGAATGTTGAGTAGTCTTCTCTTGGTATTCTGTAGGACTTTGGTGATTATATATGTCACCTGTGTTTGTATATGTCTGTTAACCCCAATATCATAATGAAACCAATCCTCACACCTTTCCATTGGTGAACCATAAGTTTGTTGAATGAATCTGTGATTGCCCTTCTCCGTGGAAATATCTGCCCTGGTATCCATTTTTCGGTCACACCTATAAGAGATATGATATGATATGTGTCTTTCACTTTCTGACTTACAACAACTCACGTGCTTACCTCTAGACACACCTACGGTGCTACAAATGGCATTGTGTCCTTTTATTCCTTGGCTTCTATTCTGCCTTAGCGAGGTCCATTTTCAACAATGTGATTCCCTGAGGGCTGAGGATTAGCTGACCTGGGTAGCCTGACCCTGCCGGCCGGCCCTCCCCAGGTGTGCCTGGGTTGAGGTCAATATAAACAGCGCTGCAGGCAGCAATAGCCCCTGAAGCTGTGCCTGACTCCATATTCTCTGCCCCGTCAACAGTGTCGGGGCTGTGCTGGTGGGAGGGAGTGAGGGGCCACGGCTTTGTGGGTGGCCCGGTGTGAGTGGGTCTCTGCTGGACTTTCTGCAGGAGTTGCCAGGCTGCCACCTGTAATGAAGAGGATGTGTCACCCATACCTTCCGCTGGAATTTCTCTCCGGACAGAGGTGAGGAAGGAAAAAAGCAGTGGGGGCCGGGACAGGAGGGGTATCTCAGGCAGGACAATGGAAAGCTTCCAGAAGAGCGCCCAGGGCCAGGAGCATCCTGACTGGCCTGCAGGCACCAAGTTGGCCTGCGTGCTGTCACTGGTGTGGCTCCACGGCCCTTCCTCTAGGCTTTCAAGCCCTTGTACATATTCAGGTGTTTTACCTGGGAAGGTTGGGAAAAGTTCAACAGCAGCTGGCCTGGGGCTCAGCTCACGGTTACTCACAGATGCCTCGGCATGGCCCCCCACTTTGCAATGAGGACGATCCTTGCGTAGGAGTGGGCTGCTGGCTCTATGGGAGATGATTCCCCACCTCTGACCAATTTCAGAATTGTTTACCGATGGAGCAAGTGCCCTGATTGTGTTTTCCTCTGTCTAACTCGTGGGTTCAGGTTTTTTTTTTTTCTTTTTTGGTTCAAGTTAGATTTTATTCCTCTTTTATGTATTTATAGATATAAGCATGGAAATCATTCATTCATATAAATACATCTGTGTGAAGGGAAGAACTTTTTTCTGTTTTATTTTTAAATTTTATTTTTAAAAATTTTGAAATTTAATTTTATTTATTTTTTTATAGAGCAGGTTATTATTATTTATGTATTTTATGCATATACATGTATACAGGTCAATCTCAGTCTCCCAACTCATCCCAACACCACCTCCCCATGGCTTCCCACACTTGGTGTCCATACGTGTGTTCTCTACCTCTGTGTCTCTATTTATTCCCTGCAAAGCAGTTCAACTGTACCATTTTTCTAGGTTCCGCATATATGCATTAATATACAATATTTGTTTTTCTCTTTCTGACTTACTTCATTCTGTATGACAGTCTCTAGATCCATCGACGTCTCTACAAATGACCCAGTTTCATTCCTTCTTATGGCTGAGTAATATTCCATTTTATATATGTACCACATCTTTATACTTTCATCTGTCTGTGGGTATTTAGGTTGCTTCCATTACCTGACTATCGTAAATAGTGCTGAAATGAGCATTGTGGTGAATGTGGCTTTTTGATTTATGGTTTTCTCTGGGTATATGCCCAGAAGTGGGATTGCTGGATCATATGGTAATTCTATTTCTAGTTTTTTTAAGGAAACTCCATACTGTTCTCCATCGTGACTGTATCAATTTACATTTCCACCACTAGTGGAAGAGGGATCCTTTTGACCACACCCTCCCCAGAATTCGTTGTTTGTAGATTTTCTGTTGATGCCGATTCTAACAGGTGTGAGGTGATACCTCATTGTAGTTTTGATTTGCATTTCTCTAATAATTAGTGATGTTGAGCAGCTTTTCATGTGCGTCTTGGCCATCTCTGTGTCTTCTTTGAAGAAACGTCTCTTTAGATCTTCTGCCCATTTTTGTATTGGGTTGTTTGTTTTTTTAATATTAAGCTTCATGAGCTCTTTATATATATTGGAGATTAAACATTTGTCCATTGATTCGTTTGCAAATATTTTCACCCATTCTGAGGGATGCTTTTTGACATTCCCGTTTTTTTAACAAAAAAAGAAAGAAAGAAAAAGAAGCAGAACACTAATGTGTGTAAAATATGCCTTTTGAAACTGTCCTTTTGAAATATGGATATCCTTTGAATTTTTTGGTCGATATATGAACCCAGGATTTGTTTTCAGGGCAGGTGTCATTTACAGGCCTGCAATGATTTTGAATATCAACTGACCATTAGCGCTGGGATTAAAGCTGCTGTTGTGTGAAACGGCCACAAGCTGGCAGCAGTTCTCCCTTACCAAATCTGGTTACTGGGGCAACAGAGCCTCAATGGAAGCCGTGTTCTAGATTGGAATTTAGAATGGAATGTGCCAGGAGAAAGCCCCTCAAGTTTGTCTCACTACTTCTTGTTCGTGTTTTTAATTTAATTTTTTATTTTTTATTACAGTTAATTTGATTACAATGTTTGGCTTGTTGTAGGTGTGGAAGATGTGGCTCTTTTACACATATACATATGTCTCTTATTCCTGAAATCCTTTTCCCATGTACCTTATGACAGAATGTTGAGTAGTCTTCTCTTGGTATTCTGTAGGTCTTTGGTGATTCTATATGTCACCTGTGTTTGTATATGTCTGTTAACCTCAATATCATAATGAAACCAATCCTCACACCTTTCCATTGGTGAACCATAAGTTTGTTGAACGAATCTGTGATTGCCCTTCTCCGTGGAAATATCTGCCCTGGTATCCATTTTTCGGTCACACCTATAAGAGATATGATATGATATGTGTCTTTCACTTTCTGACTTACAACAACTCACGTGCTTACCTCTAGACACACCTACGGTGCTACAAATGGCATTGTGTCCTTTTATTCCTTGGCTTCTATTCTGCCTTAGCGAGGTCCATTTTCAACAATGTGATTCCCTGAGGGCTGAGGATTAGCTGACCTGGGTAGCCTGACCCTGCCGGCCGGCCCTCCCCAGGTGTGCCTGGGTTGAGGTCAATATAAACAGCGCTGCAGGCAGCAATAGCCCCTGAAGCTGTGCCTGACTCCATATTCTCTGCCCCGTCAGCAGTGTCGGGGCTGTGCTGGTGGGAGGGAGTGAGGGGCCACGGCTTTGTGGGTGGCCCGGTGTGAGTGGGTCTCTGCTGGACTTTCTGCAGGAGTTGCCAGGCTTCCACCTGTAATGAAGAGGATGTGTCACCCATACCTTCCGCTGGAATTTCTCTCCGGACAGAGGTGAGGAAGGAAAAAGGCAGTGGGGGCCGGGACAGGAGGGGTATCTCAGGCAGGGCAATGGAAAGCTTCCAGAAGAGCGCCCAGGGCCAGGACCATCCTGGCTGGCCTGCAGGCACCAAGTTGGCCTGCGTGCTGTCGCTGGTGTGGCTCCACGGCCCTTCCTCTAGGCTTTCAAGCCCTTGTACATATTCAGGTGTTTTACCTGGGAAGGGTGGGAAAAGTTCAACAGCAGCTGGCCTGGGGCTCAGCTCACGGTTACTCACAGATGCCTCGGCATGGCCCCCCGCTTTGCAATGAGGACGCTCCTTGTGTAGGAGTGGGCTGCTGGCTCTATGGGAGATGATTCCCCACCTCTGACCAATTTCAGAATTGTTTACCGATGGAGCAAGTGCCCTGATTGTGTTTTCCTCTAACTCGTGGGTTCAGGTTTTTTTTTTCTTTTTTGGTTCAAGTTAGATTTTATTCCTCTTTTATGTATTTATAGATATAAGCATGGAAATAATTCATTCATATAAATACATCTGTGTGAAGGGAAGAACTTTTTTCTGTTTTATTTTTAAATTTTATTTTTTTAAATTTTGAAATTTAATTTTATTTATTTTTTTATACAGCAGGTTATTATTAGTTATGTATTTTATGCATATACATGTATACAGGTCAATCCCAATCTCCCAACTCATCCCAACACCACCTCCCCATGGCTTCCCACACTTGGTGTCCATACGTGTGTTCTCTACCTCTGTGTCTCTATTTCTTCCCTGCAAACCAGTTCATCTGTACCATTTTTCTAGGTTCCACATATATGCATTAATATACAATATTTGTTTTTCTCTTTCTGACTTACTTCATTCTGTATGACAGTCTCTAGATCCATCGACGTCTCTACAAATGACCCAGTTTCATTCCTTCTTATGGCTGAGTAATATTCCATTTTATATATGTACCACATCTTTATCCATTCGTCTGTCTGTGGGTATTTAGGTTGCTTCCATTACCTGGCTATCGTAAATAGTGCTGAAATGAGCATTGTGGTGAATGTGCCTTTTTGATTTATGGTTTTCTCTGGGTATATGCCCAGAAGTGGGATTGCTGGATCATATGGTAATTCTATTTCTAGTTTTTTTAAGGAAACTCCATACTGTTCTCCATCGTGACTGTATCAATTTACATTTCCACCACTAGTGGAAGAGGGATCCTTTTGTCCACACCCTCCCAAGAATTCGTTGTTTGTAGATTTTCTGATGATGCCAATTGTAACAGGTGTGAGGTGATACCTCATTGTAGTTTTGATTTGCATTTCTCTAATAATTAGTGATGTTGAGCAGCTTTTCATGTGCGTCTTGGCCATCTCTGTGTCTTCTTTGAAGAAACGTCTCTTTAGATCTTCTGCCCATTTTTGTATTGGGTTGTTTGTTTTTTTAATATTAAGCTGCATGAGCTCTTTATATATATTGGAGATTAAACTTTTGTCCATTGATTCGTTTGCAAATATTTTCGCCCATTCTGAGGGATGCTTTTTGCCATACCCGTTTTATTAACAAAAAAAGAAACAAAGAAAAAGAAGCAGAACACTAATGTGTGTAAAATATGCCTCTTGAAACTGTCGCTTTGAAATATGGACGTCCTTTGAATTTTTTGGTCGATATATGAACCCAGGATTTGTTTTCAGGGCAGGTGTCATTTACAGGCCTGCAATGATTTTGAATATCAACTGACCATTAGCGCTGGGATTAAAGCTGCTGTTGTGTGAAACGGCCACAAGGTGGCAGCAGGTCTCCCTTACCAAATCTGGTTACTGGGGCAACAGAGCCTCAATGGAAGTCGTGTTCTAGATTGGAATTTAGAATGGAATGTGCCAGGAGAAAGCCCCTCAAGTTTGCCTCACTACTTCTTGTTCGTGTTTTTAATTTAATTTTTTATTTTTTATTACAGCAAATTTGATTACAATGTTTGGCTTGTTGTAGGTGTGGAAGATGTGGTTCTTTTACACATACACATATGTCTGTTCTTCCTGGGATCCTTTTCCAATGTACCTTATGACAGAATGTTGAGTAGTCTTCTCTTGGTATTCTGTAGGACTTTGGTGATTATATATGTCACCTGTGTTTGTATATGTCTGTTAACCCCAATATCATAATGAAACCAATCCTCACACCTTTCCATTGGTGAACCATAAGTTTGTTGAATGAATCTGTGATTGCCCTTCTCCGTGGAAATATCTGCCCTGGTATCCATTTTTCGGTCACACCTATAAGAGATATGATATGATATGTGTCTTTCACTTTCTGACTTACAACAACTCACGTGCTTACCTCTAGACACACCTACGGTGCTACAAATGGCATTGTGTCCTTTTATTCCTTGGCTTCTATTCTGCCTTAGCGAGGTCCATTTTCAACAATGTGATTCCCTGAGGGCTGAGGATTAGCTGACCTGGGTAGCCTGACCATGCCGGCCGGCCCTCCCCAGGTGTGCCTGGGTTGAGGTCAATATAAACAGCGCTGCAGGCAGCAATAGCCCCTGAAGCTGTGCCTGACTCCATATTCTCTGCCCCGTCAGCAGTGTCGGGGCTGTGCTGGTGGGAGGGAGTGAAGGGCCACGGCTTTGTGGGTGGCCCGGTGTGAGTGTGTTTCTGCTGGACTTTCTGCAGGAGTTGCCAGGCTTCCACCTGTAATGAAGAGGATGTGTCACCCATACATTCCACTGGAATTTCTCTCCGGACAGAGGTGAGGAAGGAAAAAAGCAGTGGGGGCCGGGACAGGAGGGGTATCTCAGGCAGGGCAATGGAAAGCTTCCAGAAGAGCGCCCAGGGCCAGGAACATCCTGACTGGCCTGCAGGCACCAAGTTGGCCTGCGTGCTGTCGCTGGTGTGGCTCCACGGCCCTTCCTCTAGGCTTTCAAGCCCTTGTACATATTCAGGTGTTTTACCTGGGAAGGGTGGGAAAAGTTCAACAGCAGCTGGCCTGGGGCTCAGCTCACGGTTACTCACAGATGCCTCGGCATGGCCCCCCGCTTTGCAATGAGGACGCTCCTTGCGTAGGAGTGGGCTGCTGGCTGTATGGGAGATGATTCCCCACCTCTGACCAATTTCAGAATTGTTTACCGATGGAGCAAGTGCCCTGATTGTGTTTTCCTCTGTCTAACTCGTGGGTTCAGGTCTTTTTTTCTCTTTTCTGGTTCAAGTTAGATTTTATTCCTCTTTTATGTATTTATAGATATAAGCATGGAAATAATTCATTCATATAAATACATCTGTGTGAAGGGAAGAACTTTTTTCTGTTTTATTTTTAAATTTTATTGCTTAAAATTTTGAAATTTAATTTTATTTATTTTTTATACAGCAGGTTATTATTAGTTATGTATTTTATGCATATACATGTATACAGGTCAATCCCAATCTCCCAACTCACCCCAACACCACCTCCCCATGGCTTCCCACACTTGGTGTCCATACGTGGGTTCTCTACCTCTGTGTCTCTATTTCTTCCCTGCAAACCAGTTCATCTGTACCATTTTTCTAGGTTCCACATATATGCATTAATATACAATATTTGTTTGTCTCTTTCTGACTTACTTCATTCTGTATGACAGTCTCTAGATCCATCGACGTCTCTACAAATGACCCAGTTTCATTCCTTCTTATGGCTGAGTAATATTCCATTTTATATATGTACCACATCTTTATCCATTCGTCTGTCTGTGGGTATTTAGGTTGCTTCCATTACCTGGCTATCGTAAATAGTGCTGAAATGAGCATTGTGGTGAATGTGCCTTTTTGATTTATGGTTTTCTCTGGGTATATGCCCAGAAGTGGGATTGCTGAATCATATGGTAATTCTATTTCTAGTTTTTTTAAGGAAACTCCATACTGTTCTCCATCGTGACTGTATCAATTTACATTTCCACCACTAGTGGAAGAGGGATCCTTTTGTCCACACCCTCCCCAGAATTCGTTGTTTGTAGATTTTCTGATGATGCCAATTGTAACAGGTGTGAGGTGATACCTCATTGTAGTTTTGATTTGCATTTCTCTAATAATTAGTGATGTTGAGCAGCTTTTCATGTGCGTCTTGGGCATCTCTGTGTCTTCTTTGAAGAAACGTCTCTTTAGATCTTCTGCCCATTTTTGTATTGGGTTGTTTGTTTTTTTAATATTAAGCTGCATGAGCTCTTTATATATATTGGAGATTAAACTTTTGTCCATTGATTCGTTTGCAAATATTTTCGCCCATTCTGAGGGATGCTTTTTGCCATTCCTGTTTTTTTAAAAAAAAAAATAAAGAAAGAAAAAGAAGCAGAACACTAATGTGAGTAAAATATGCCTTTTGAAACTGTCGTTTTGAAATATGGACGTCCTTTGAATTTTTTGGTCGATATATGAACCCAGGATTTGTTTTCAGGGCAGGTGTCATTTACAGGCCTGCAATGCTTTTGAATATCAACAGACCATTAGCGCTGGGATTAAAGCTGCTGTTGTGCGAAACGGCCACAAGGTGGCAGCAGGTCTCCCTTACCAAATCTGGTTACTGGGGCAACAGAGCCTCAATGGAAGTCGTGTTCTAGATTGGAATTTAGAATGGAATGTGCCAGGAGAAAGCCCCTCAAGTTTGTCTCACTACTTCTTGTTCGTGTTTTTAATTTAATTTTTTATTTTTTATTACAGCAAATTTGATTACAATGTTTGGCTTGTTGTAGGTGTGGAAGATGTGGTTCTTTTACACATACACATATGTCTGTTCTTCCTGGGATCCTTTTCCCATGTACCTTATGACAGAATGTTGAGTAGTCTTCTCTTGGTATTCTGTAGGTCTTTGGTGATTCTATATGTCACCTGTGTTTGTATATGTCTGTTAACCCCAATATCATAATGAAACCAATCCTCACACCTTTCCATTGGTGAACCATAAGTTTGTTGAATGAATCTCTGATTGCCCTTCTCCGTGGAAATATCTGCCCTGGTATCCATTTTTCGGTCACACCTATAAGAGATATGATATGATATGTGTCTTTCACTTTCTGACTTACAACAACTCACGTGCTTACCTCTAGACACACCTACGGTGCTACAAATGGCATTGTGTCCTTTTATTCCTTGGCTTCTATTCTGCCTTAGCGAGGTCCATTTTCAACAATGTGATTCCCTGAGGGCTGAGGATTAGCTGACCTGGGTAGCCTGACCCTGCCGGCCGGCCCTCCCCAGGTGTGCCTTGGTTGAGGTCAATATAAACAGCGCTGCAGGCAGCAATAGCCCCTGAAGCTGTGCCTAACTCCATATTCTCTGCCCCGTCAGCAGTGTCGGGGCTGTGCTGGTGGGAGGGAGTGAGGGGCCACGGCTTTGTGGGTGGCCCGGTGTGAGTGGGTCTCTGCTGGACTTTCTGCAGGAGTTGCCAGGCTTCCACCTGTAATGAAGAGGATGTGTCACCCATACCTTCCGCTGGAATTTCTCTCCGGACAGAGGTGAGGAAGGAAAAAAGCAGTGGGGGCCGGGACAGGAGGGGTATCTCAGGCAGGGCAATGGAAAGCTTCCAGAAGAGCGCCCAGGGCCAGGACCATCCTGACTGGCCTGCAGGCACCAAGTTGGCCTGCGTGCTGTCGCTGGTGTGGCTCCACGGCCCTTCCTCTAGGCTTTCAAGCCCTTGTACATATTCAGGTGTTTTACCTGGGAAGGGTGGGAAAAGTTCAACAGCAGCTGGCCTGGGGCTCAGCTCACGGTTACTCACAGATGCCTCGGCATGGCCCCCCGCTTTGCAATGAGGACGCTCCTTGCGTAGGAGTGGGCTGCTGGCTCTATGGGAGATGATTCCCCACCTCTGACCAATTTCAGAATTGTTTACCGATGGAGCAAGTGCCCTGATTGTGTTTTCCTCTGTCTACCTCGTGGGTTCAGGTTTTTTTTTTTTTCTTTTTTGGTTCAAGTTAGATTTTATTCCTCTTTTATGTATTTATAGATATAAGCATGGGAATAATTCATTCATATAAATACATCTGTGTGAAGGGAAGAACTTTTTTCTGTTTTATTTTTAAATTTTATTGTTTAAAATTTTGAAATTTAATTTTATTTATTTTTTATACAGCAGGTTATTATTAGTTATGTATTTTATGCATATACATGTATACAGGTCAATCCCAATCTCCCAACTCACCCCAACACCACCTCCCCATGGCTTCCCACACTTGGTGTCCATACGTGTGTTCTCTACCTCTGTGTCTCTATTTCTTCCCTGCAAACCAGTTCATCTGTACCATTTTTCTAGGTTCCACATATATGCATTAATATACAATATTTGTTTTTCTCTTTCTGACTTACTTCATTCTGTATGACAGTCTCTAGATCCATCGACGTCTCTACAAATGACCCAGTTTCATTCCTTCTTATGGCTGAGTAATATTCCATTTTATATATGTACCACATCTTTATCCATTCGTCTGTCTGTGGGTATTTAGGTTGCTTCCATTACCTGGCTATCGTAAATAGTGCTGAAATGAGCATTGTGGTGAATGTGCCTTTTTGATTTATGGTTTTATCTGGGTATATGCCCAGAAGTGGGATTGCTGGATCATATGGTAAGTCTATTTCTAGTTTTTTTAAGGAAACTCCATACTGTTCTCCATCGTGACTGTATCAATTTACATTTCCACCACTAGTGGAAGAGGGATCCTTTTGTCCACACCCTCCCCAGAATTCGTTGTTTGTAGATTTTCTGATGATGTCAGTTGTAACAGGTGTGAGGTGATACCTCAGTGGAGTTTTGATTTGCATTTCTCTAATAATTAGTGATGTTGAGCAGCTTTTCATGTGCGTCTTGGCCATCTCTGTGTCTTCTTTGAAGAAACGTCTCTTTAGATCTTCTGCCCATTTTTGTATTGGGTTGTTTGTTTTTTTAAATATTAAGCTGCATGAGCTCTTTATATATATTGGAGATTAAACCTTTGTCCATTGATTCATTTGCAAATATTTTCGCCCATTCTGAGGGATGCTTTTTGCCATTCCCGTTTTTTTAACAAAAAAAGAAAGAAAGAAAAAGAAGCAGAACACTAATGTGTGTAAAATATGCCTTTTGAAACTGTCGTTTTGAAATATGGACGTCCTTTGAATTTTTTGGTCGATATATGAACCCAGGATTTGTTTTCAGGGCAGGTGTCATTTACAGACCTGCAATGATTTTGAATATCAACTGACCATTAGCGCTGGGATTAAAGCTGCTGTTGTGTGAAACGGCCACAAGGTGGCAGCAGGTCTCCCTTACCAAATCTGGTTACTGGGGCAACAGAGCCTCAATGGAAGTCGTGTTCTAGATTGGAATTTAGAATGGAATGTGCCAGGAGAAAGCCCCTCAAGTTTGTCTCACTACTTCTTGTTCGTGTTTTTAATTTAATTTTTTATTTTTTATTACAGCAAATTTGATTACAATGTTTGGCTTGTTGTAGGTGTGGAAGATGTGGTTCTTTTACACATACACATATGTCTGTTCTTCCTGGGATCCTTTTCCCATGTACCTTATGACAGAATGTTGAGTAGTCTTCTCTTGGTATTCTGTAGGTCTTTGGTGATTATATATGTCACCTGTGTTTGTATATGTCTGTTAACCCCAATATCATAATGAAACCAATCCTCACACCTTTCCATTGATGAACCATAAGTTTGTTGAATGAATCTCTGATTGCCCTTCTCCGTGGAAATATCTGCCCTGGTATCCATTTTTCGGTCACACCTATAAGAGATATGATATGATATGTGTCTTTCACTTTCTGACTTACAACAACTCACGTGCTTACCTCTAGACACACCTACGGTGCTACAAATGGCATTTTGTCCTTTTATTCCTTGGCTTCTATTCTGCCTTAGCGAGGTCCATTTTCAACAATGTGATTCCCTGAGGGCTGAGGATTAGCTGACCTGGGTAGCCTGACCCTGCCGGCCGGCCCTCCCCAGGTGTGCCTGGGTTGAGGTCAATATAAACAGTGCTGCAGGCAGCAATAGCTCCTGAAGCTGTGCCTGACTCCATATTCTCTGCCCCGTCAGCAGTGTCGGGGCTGTGCTGGTGGGAGGGAGTGAGCGGCCACGGCTCTGTGGGTGGCCCGGTGTGAGTGGGTCTCTGCTGGACTTTCTGCAGGAGTTGCCAGGCTTCCACCTGTAAAGAAGAGGATGTGTCACCTCTACCATCCACTGGAATTTCTCTCCGGACAGAGGTGAGGAAGGAAAAAAGCAGTGGGGGCCGGGACAGGAGGGGTATCTCAGACCGGGCAATGGAAAGCTTCTAGAAGAGCGCCCAAGGCCAGGACCATCCTGGCTGGCCTGCAGGCACCAAGTTGGCCTGCGTGCTGTCGCTGGTGTGGCTCCACGGCCCTTCCTCTAGGCTTTCAAGCCCTTGTACATATTCAGGTGTTTTACCTGGGAAGGGTGGGAAAAGTTCAACAGCAGCTGGCCTGGGGCTCAGCTCACGGTTACTCACAGATGCCTCGGCATGGCCCCCCGCTTTGCAATGAGGACGCTCCTTGCGTAGGAGTGGGCTGCTGGCTCTATGGGAGATGATTCCCCACCTCTGACCAATTTCAGAATTGTTTACCGATGGAGCAAGTGCCCTGATTGTTTTTTCCTCTGTCTAACTCGTGGGTTCAGGTTTCTTTTTTTTTCTTTTTTGGTTCAAGTTAGATTTTATTCCTCTTTTATGTATTTATAGATATAAGCATGGGAATAATTCATTCATATAAATACATCTGTGTGAAGGGAAGAACTTTTTTCTGTTTTATTTTTAAATTTTATTTTTTAAAATTTTGAAATTTAATTTTATTTATTTTTTATACAGCAGGTTATTATTAGTTATGTATTTTATGCATATACATGTATACAGGTCAATCCCAATCTCCCAACTCACCCCAACACCACCTCCCCATGGCTTCCCACACTTGGTGTCCATACGTGTGTTCTCTACCTCTGTGTCTCTATTTCTACTCTGCAAACCAGTTCATCTGTACCATTTTTCTAGGTTCCACATATATGCATTAATATACAATATTTGTTTGTCTCTTTCTGACTTACTTCATTCTGTATGACAGTCTCTAGATCCATCGATGTCTCTACAAATGACCCAGTTTCATTCCTTCTTATGGCTGAGTAATATTCCATTTTATATATGTACCACATCTTTATCCATTCGTCTGTCTGTGGGTATTTAGGTTGCTTCCATTACCTGGCTATCGTAAATAGTGCTGAAATGAACATTGTGGTGAATGTGCCTTTTTGATTTATGGTTTTATCTGGGTATATGCCCAGAAGTGGGATTGCTGGATCATATGTTAATTCTATTTCTAGTTTTTTTTAAGGAAACTCCATACTGTTCTCCATCGTGACTGTATCAATTTACATTTCCACCACTAGTGGAAGAGGGATCCTTTTGTCCACACCCTCCCTGGAATTCGTTGTTTGTAGATTTTCTGATGATGTCAGTTGTAACAGGTGTGAGGTGATACCTCATTGTAGTTTTGATTTGCATTTCTCTAATAATTAGTGATGTTGAGCAGCTTTTCATGTGCGTCTTGGCCATCTCTGTGTCTTCTTTGAAGAAACGTCTCTTTAGATCTTCTGCCCATTTTTGTATTGCGTTGTTTGTTTTTTTAATATTAAGCTGCATGAGCTCTTTATATATATTTTAGATTAAACCTTTGTCCATTGATTCGTTTGCAAATATTTTCGCCCATTCTGAGGGATGCTTTTTGCCATTCCCGTTTTTTTAACAAAAAAAGAAAGAAAGAAAAAGAAGCAGAACACTAATGTGTGTAAAATATGCCTTTTGAAACTGTCGTTTTGAAATATGGACGTCCTTTGAATTTTTTGGTCGATATATGAACCCAGGATTTGTTTTCAGGGCAGGTGTCATTTACAGGCCTGCAATGATTTTGAATATCAACTGACCATTAGCGCTGGGATTAAAGCTGCTGTTGTGTGAAACGGCCACAAGGTGGCAGCAGGTCTCCCTTACCAAATCTGGTTACTGGGGCAACAGAGCCTCAATGGAAGTCGTGTTCTAGATTGGAATTTAGAATGGAATGTGCCAGGAGAAAGCCCCTCAAGTTTGTCTCACTACTTCTTGTTCGTGTTTTTAATTTAATTTTTTTATTTTTTATTACAGCAAATTTGATTACAATGTTTGGCTTGTTGTAGGTGTGGAAGATGTGGTTCTTTTACACATACACATATGTCTGCTCTTCCTGGGATCCTTTTCCCATGTACCTTATGACAGAATGTTGAGTAATCTTCTCTTGGTATTCTGTAGGTCTTTGGTGATTATATATGTCACCTGTGTTTGTATATGTCTGTTAACCCCAATATCATAATGAAACCAATCCTCACACCTTTCCATTGGTGAACCATAAGTTTGTTGAATGAATCTGTGATTGCCCTTCTCCGTGGAAATATCTGCCCTGGTATCCATTTTTCGGTCACACCTATAAGAGATATGATATGATATGTGTCTTTCACTTTCTGACTTACAACAACTCACGTGCTTACCTCTAGACACACCTACGGTGCTACAAATGGCATTGTGTCCTTTTATTCCTTGGCTTCTATTCTGCCTTAGCGAGGTCCATTTTCAACAATGTGATTCCCTAAGGCCTGAGGTTTAGCTGACCTGGGTAGCCTGACCCTGCCGGCCGGCCCTCCGCAGGTGAGCCTGGGTTGAGGTCAATATAAACAGCGCTGCAGGCAGCAATAGCCCCTGAAGCTGTGCCTGACTCCATATTCTCTGCCCGGTCAGCAGTGTCGGGGCTGTGCTGGTGGGAGGGAGTGAGGGGCCACGGCTTTGTGGGTGGCCTGGTGTGAGTGGGTCTCTGCTGGACTTTCTGCAGGAGTTGCCAGGCTTCCACCTGTAATGAAGAGGATGTGTCACCCATACCTTCCGCTGGAATTTCTCTCCGGACAGAGGTGAGGAAGGAAAAAAGCAGTGGGGGCCGGGACAGGAGGGGTATCTCAGGCAGGACAATGGAAAGCTTCCAGAAGAGCGCCCAGGGCCAGGACCATCCTGACTGGCCTGCAGGCACCAAGTTGGCCTGCGTGCTGTCGCTGGTGTGGCTCCACGGCCCTTCCTCTAGGCTTTCAAGCCCTTGTACATATTCAGGTGTTTTACCTGGGAAGGGTGGGAAAAGTTCAACAGCAGCTGGCCTGGGGCTCAGCTCACGGTTACTCACAGATGCCTCGGCATGGCCCCCTGCTTTGCAATGAGGACGATCCTTGCGTAGGAGTGGGCTGCTGGCTCTATGGGAGATGATTCCCCACCTCTGACCAATTTCAGAATTGTTTACCGATGGAGCAAGTGCCCTGATTGTGTTTTCCTCTGTCTAACTCGTGTGTTCAGGTTTTTTTTTTCTTTTCTGGTTCAAGTTAGATTTTATTCCTCTTTTATGTATTTATAGATATAAGCATGGAAATAATTCATTCATATAAATACATCTGTGTGAAGGGAAGAACATTTTTCTGTTTTATTTTTAAATTTTATTGTTTAAAATTTTGAAATTTAATTTTATTTATTTTTTATACAGCAGGTTATTATTAGTTATGTATTTTATGCATATACATGTATACAGGTCAAACCCAATCTCCCAACTCACCCCAACACCACCTCCCCGTGGCTTCCCACACTTGGTGTCCATACGTGGGTTCTCTACCTCTGTGTCTCTATTTCTTCCCTGCAAACCAGTTCATCTGTACCATTTTTCTAGGTTCCACATATATGCATTAATATACAATATTTGTTTGTCTCTTTCTGACTTACTTCATTCTGTATGACAGTCTCTAGATCCATCGACGTCTCTACAAATGACCCAGTTTCATTCCTTCTTATGGCTGAGTAATATTCCATTTTATATATGTACCACATCTTTATCCATTCGTCTGTCTGTGGGTATTTAGGTTGCTTCCATTACCTGGCTATCGTAAATAGTGCTGAAATGAGCATTGTGGTGAATGTGCCTTTTTGATTTATGGTTTTCTCTGGGTATATGCCCAGAAGTGGGATTGCTGAATCATATGGTAATTCTATTTCTAATTTTTTTAAGGAAACTCCATACTGTTCTCCATCGTGACTGTATCAATGTACATTTCCACCACTAGTGGAAGAGGGATCCTTTTGTCCACACCCTCCCCAGAATTCTTTGTTTGTAGATTTTCTGATGATGCCAATTTTAACAGGTGTGAGGTGATACCTCATTGTACTTTTGATTTGCATTTCTCTAATAATTAGTGATGTTTAGCAGCTTTTCATGTGCGTCTTGGCCATCTCTGTGTCTTCTTTGAAGAAACGTCTCTTTAGATCTTCTGCCCATTTTTGTATTGGGTTGTTTGTTTTTTTAATATTAAGCTGCATGAGCTCTTTATATATATTGGAGATTAAACTTTTGTCCATTGATTCGTTTGAAAATATTTTCGCCCATTCTGAGGGATGCTTTTTGCCATTCCCGTTTTTTTAACAAAAAAAGAAAGAAAGAAAAAGAAGCAGAACACTAATGTGAGTAAAATATGCCTTTTGAAACTGTCGTTTTGAAATATGGACGTCCTTTGAATTTTTTGGTCGATATATGAACCCAGGATTTGTTTTCAGGGCAGGTGTCATTTACAGGCCTGCAATGATTTTGAATATCAACTGACCATTAGCGCTGGGATTAAAGCTGCTGTTGTGTGAAACGGCCACAAGGTGGCAGCAGGTCTCCCTTACCAAATCTGGTTACTGGGGCAACAGAGCCTCAATGGAAGTCGTGTTCTAGATTGGAATTTAGAATGGAATGTGCCAGGAGAAAGCCCCTCAAGTTTGCCTCACTACTTCTTGTTCGTGTTTTTAATTTAATTTTTTATTTTTTATTACAGCAAATTTGATTACAATGTTTGGCTTGTTGTAGGTGTGGAAGATGTGGTTCTTTTACACATACACATATGTCTGTTCTTCCTGGGATCCTTTTCCCATGTACCTTATGACAGAATGTTGAGTAGTCTTCTCTTGGTATTCTGTAGGTCTTTGGTGATTATATATGTCACCTGTGTTTGTATATGTCTGTTAACCCCAATATCATAATGAAACCAATCCTCACACCTTTCCATTGGTGAACCATAAGTTTGTTGAATGAATCTGTGATTGCCCTTCTCCGTGGAAATATCTGCCCTGGTATCCATTTTTCGGTCACACCTATAAGAGATATGATATGATATGTGTCTCACTTTCTGACTTACAACAACTCACGTGCTTACCTCTAGACACACCTACGGTGCTACAAATGGCATTGTGTCCATTTATTCCTTGGCTTCTATTCTGCCTTAGCGAGGTCCATTTTCAACAATGTGATTCCCTGAGGGCTGAGGATTAGCTGACCTGGGTAGCCTGACCCTGCCGGCCGGCCCTCCCCAGGTGTGCCTGGGTTGAGGTCAATATAAACAGCGCTGCAGGCAGCAATAGCCCCTGAAGCTGTGCCTGACTCCATATTCTCTGCCCGGTCAGCAGTGTCGGGGCTGTGCTGGTGGGAGGGAGTGAGGGGCCACGGCTTTGTGGGTGGCCCGGTGTGAGTGGGTCTCTGCTGGACTTTCTGCAGGAGTTGCCAGGCTTCCACCTGTAATGAAGAGGATGTGTCACCCATACCTTCCGCTGGAATTTCTCTCCGGACAGAGGTGAGGAAGGAAAAAAGCAGTGGGGGCCGGGACAGGAGGGGTATCTCAGGCAGGGCAATGGAAAGCTTCCAGAAGAGCGCCCAGGGCCAGGACCATCCTGACTGGCCTGCAGGCACCAAGTTGGCCTGCGTGCTGTCGCTGGTGCGGCTCCACGGCCCTTCCTCTAGGCTTTCAAGCCCTTGTACATATTCAGGTGTTTTACCTGGGAAGGGTGGGAAAAGTTCAACAGCAGCTGGCCTGGGGCTCAGCTCACGGTTACTCACAGATGCCTCGGCATGGCCCCCCGCTTTGCAATGAGGACGCTCCTTGCGTAGGAGTGGGCTGCTGGCTGTATGGGAGATGATTCCCCACCTCTGAAGAATTTCAGAAGTGTTTACCGATGGAGCAGGTGCCCTGATTGTGTTTTCCTCTGTCTAACTCGTGGGTTCAGGTTTTTTTTTTCTTTTTTGGTTCAAGTTAGATTTTATTCCTCTTTTATGTATTTATAGATATAAGCATGGGAATAATTCATTCATATAAATACATCTGTGTGAAGGGAAGAACTTTTTTCTGTTTTATTTTTAAATTTTATTTTTTTAAATTTTGAAATTTAATTTTATTTATTTTTTATACAGCAGGTTATTATTAGTTATGTATTTTATGCATATACATGTATACAGGTCAATCCCAATCTCCCAACTCACCCCAACACCACCTCCCCGTGGCTTCCCACACTTGGTGTCCATACGTGGGTTCTCTACCTCTGTGTCTCTATTTCTTCCCTGCAAACCAGTTCATCTGTACCATTTTTCTAGGTTCCACATATATGCATTAATATACAATATTTGTTTGTCTCTTTCTGACTTACTTCATTCTGTATGACAGTCTCTAGATCCATCGACGTCTCTACAAATGACCCAGTTTCATTCCTTCTTATGGCTGAGTAATATTCCATTTTATATATGTACCACATCTTTAGCCATTCGTCTGTCTGTGGGTATTTAGGTTGCTTCCATTACCTGGCTATCGTAAATAGTGCTGAAATGAGCATTGTGGTGAATGTGCCTTTTTGATTTATGGTTTTATCTGGGTATATGCCCAGAAGTGGGATTGCTGGATCATATGGTAATTCTATTTCTAGTTTTTTTAAGGAAACTCCATACTGTTCTCCATCGTGACTGTATCAATTTACATTTCCACCACTAGTGGAAGAGGGATCCTTTTGTCCACACCCTCCCCAGAATTCGTTGTTTGTAGATTTTCTGATGATGCCAATTGTAACAGGTGTGAGGTGATACCTCATTGTAGTTTTGATTTGCATTTCTCTAATAATTAGTGATGTTGAGCAGCTTTCCATGTGCGTCTTGGCCATCTCTGTGTCTTCTTTAAAGAAACGTCTCTTTAGATCTTCTGCCCATTTTTGTATTGGGTTGTTTGTTTTTTTAATATTAAGCTGCATGAGCTCTTTATATATATTGGAGATTAAACTTTTGTCCATTGATTCGTTTGCAAATATTTTCGCCCATTCTGAGGGATGCTTTTTGCCATTCCCGTTTTTTTAACAAAGAAAGAAAGGAAAAGAAGCAGAACACTAATGTGTGTAAAATATGCCTTTTGAAACTGTCGTTTTGAAATATGGACGTCCTTTGAATTTTTTGGTCGATATATGAACCCAGGATTTGTTTTCAGGGCAGGTGTCATTTACAGGCCTGCAATGATTTTGAATATCAACTGACCATTAGCGCTGGGATTAAAGCTGCTGTTGTGTGAAACGGCCACAAGGTGGCAGCAGGTCTCCCTTACCAAATCTGGTTACTGGGGCAACAGAGCCTCAATGGAAGTCGTGTTCTAGATTGGAATTTAGAATGGAATGTGCCAGGAGAAAGCCCCTCAAGTTTGTCTCACTACTTCTTGTTCGTGTTTTTAATTTAATTTTTTTATTTTTTATTACAGCAAATTTGATTACAATGTTTGGCTTGTTGTAGGTGTGGAAGATGTGGTTCTTTTACACATACACATATGTCTGTTCTTCCTGGGATCCTTTTCCCATGTACCTTATGACAGAATGTTGAGTAGTCTTCTCTTGGTATTCTGTAGGTCTTTGGTGATTATATATGTCACCTGTGTTTGTATATGTCTGTTAACCCCAATATCATAATGAAACCAATCCTCACACCTTTCCATTGGTGAGCCATAAGTTTGTTGAATGAATCTCTGATTGCCCTTCTCCGTGGAAATATCTGCCCTGGTATCCATTTTTCGGTCACACCTATAAGAGATATGATATGATATGTGTCTTTCACTTTCTGACTTACAACAACTCACGTGCTTACCTCTAGACACACCTACGGTGCTACAAATGGCATTGTGTCCTTTTATTCCTTGGCTTCTATTCTGCCTTAGCGAGGTCCATTTTCAACAACGTGATTCCCTAAGGCCTGAGGTTTAGCTGACCTGGGTAGCCTGACCCTGCCGGCCGGCCCTCCCAAGGTGTGCCTGGGTTGAGGTCAATATAAACAGCGCTGCAGGCAGCAATAGCCCCTGAAGCTGTGCCTGACTCCATATTCTCTGCCCCGTCAGCAGTGTCGGGGCTGTGCTCGTGGGAGGGAGTGAGGGGCCACGGCTTTGTGGGTGGCCCGGTGTGAGTGGGTCTCTGCTGGACTTTCTGCAGGAGTTGCCAGGCTTCCACCTGTAATGAAGAGGATGTGTCACCCATACCTTCCGCTGGAATTTCTCTCCGGACAGAGGTGAGGAAGGAAAAAAGCAGTGGGGGCCGGGACAGGAGGGGTATCTCAGGCAGGGCAATGGAAAGCTTCCAGAAGAGCACCCAGGGCCAGGATCATCCTGACAGGCCTGCAGGCACCAAGTTGGCCTGCATACTGTCGCTGTTGTGGCTCCACGGCCCTTCCTCTAGGCTTTCAAGCCCTTGTACATATTTAGGTGTTTTACCTGGGAAGGGTGGGAAAAGTTCAACAGCAGCTGGCCTGGGGCTCAGCTCACGGTTACTCACAGATGCCTCGGCATGGCCCCCCGCTTTGCAATGAGGACGCTCCTTGCATAGGAGTGAGCTGCTGGCTCTATGGGAGATGATTCCCCACCTCTGACCAATTTCAGAATTGTTTACCGATGGAGCAAGTGCCCTGATTGTGTTTTCCTCTGTCTAACTCGTGGGTTCAGGTTTTTTTTTTTCTTTTTTGGTTCAAGTTAGATTTTATTCCTCTTTTATGTATTTATAGATATAAGCATGGAAATAATTCATTCTTATAAATACATCTGTGTGAAAGGAAGAACTTTTTTCTGTTTTATTTTTAAATTTTATTTTTTAAAATTTTGAAATTTAATTTTATTTATTTTTTATACAGCAGGTTATTATTAGTTATGTATTTTATGCATATACATGTATACAGGTCAATCCCAATCTCCCAACTCACCCCAACACCACCTCCCCGTGGCTTCCCACACTTGGTGTCCATACGTGGGTTCTCTACCTCTGTGTCTCTATTTCTTCCCTGCAAACCAGATCATCTGTACCATTTTTCTAGGTTCCACATATATGCATTAATATACAATATTTGTTTGTCTCTTTCTGACTTACTTCATTCTGTATGACAGTCTCTAGATCCATCGACGTCTCTACAAATGACCCAGTTTCATTCCTTCTTATGGCTGAGTAATATTCCATTTTATATATGTACCACATCTTTATCCATTCGTCTGTCTGTGGGTATTTAGGTTGCTTCCATTACCTGGCTATCGTAAATAGTGCTGAAATGAGCATTGTGGTGAATGTGCCTTTTTGATTTATGGTTTTATCTGGGTATATGCCCAGAAGTGGGATTGCTGGATCATATGGTAATTCTATTTCTAGTTTTTTTAAGGAAACTCCATACTGTTCTCCATCGTGACTGTATCAGTTTACATTTCCACCACTAGTGGAAGAGGGATCCTTTTGTCCACACCCTCCCCAGAATTCGTTGTTTGTAGATTTTCTGATGATGCCAATTGTAACAGGTGTGAGGTGATACCTCATTGTAGTTTTGATTTGCATTTCTCTAATAATTAGTGATGTTGAGCAGCTTTCCATGTGCGTCTTGGCCATCTCTGTGTCTTCTTTGAAGAAACGTCTCTTTAGATCTTCTGCCCATTTTTGTATTGGGTTGTTTGTTTTTTTAATATTAAGCTGCATGAGCTCTTTATATATATTGGAGATTAAACTTTTGTCCATTGATTCGTTTGAAAATATTTTCGCCCATTCTGAGGGATGCTTTTTGCCATTCCCGTTTTTTTAACAAAAAAAGAAAGAAAGAAAAAGAAGCAGAACACTAATGTGAGTAAAATATGCCTTTTGAAACTGTCGTTTTGAAATATGGACGTCCTTTGAATTTTTTGGTCGATATATGAACCCAGGATTTGTTTTCAGGGCAGGTGTCATTTACAGGCCTGCAATGATTTTGAATATCAACTGACCATTAGCGCTGGGATTAAAGCTGCTGTTGTGTGAAACGGCCACAAGGTGGCAGCAGGTCTCCCTTACCAAATCTGGTTACTGGGGCAACAGAGCCTCAATGGAAGTCGTGTTCTAGATTGGAATTTAGAATGGAATGTGCCAGGAGAAAGCCCCTCAAGTTTGTCTCACTACTTCTTGTTCGTGTTTTTAATTTAATTTTTTATTTTTTATTACAGCAAATTTGATTACAATGTTTGGCTTGTTGTAGGTGTGGAAGATGTGGTTCTTTTACACATACACATATGTCTGTTCTTCCTGGGATCCTTTTCCCATGTACCTTATGACAGAATGTTGAGTAGTCTTCTCTTGGTATTCTGTAGGTCTTTGGTGATTATATATGTCACCTGTGTTTGTATATGTCTGTTAACCCCAATATCATAATGAAACCAATCCTCACACCTTTCCATTGGTGAGCCATAAGTTTGTTGAATGAATCTGTGATTGCCCTTCTCCGTGGAAATATCTGCCCTGGTATCCATTTTTCGGTCACACCTATAAGAGATATGATATGATATGTGTCTTTCACTTTCTGACTTACAACAACTCACGTGCTTACCTCTAGACACACCTACGGTGCTACAAATGGCATTGTGTCCTTTTATTCCTTGGCTTCTATTCTGCCTTAGCGAGGTCCATTTTCAACAATGTGATTCCCTGAGGGCTGAGGATTAGCTGACCTGGGTAGCCTGACCCTGCCGGCCGGCCCTCCCCAGGTGTGCCTGGGTTGAGGTCAATATAAACAGCGCTGCAGGCAGCAATAGCCCCTGAAGCTGTGCCTGACTCCATATTCTCTGCCCGGTCAGCAGTGTCGGGGCTGTGCTGGTGGGAGGGAGTGAGGGGCCACGGCTTTGTGGGTGGCCCGGTGTGAGTGGGTCTCTGCTGGACTTTCTGCAGGAGTTGCCAGGCTTCCACCTGTAATGAAGAGGATGTGTCACCCATACCTTCCGCTGGAATTTCTCTCCGGACAGAGGTGAGGAAGGAAAAAAGCAGTGGGGGCCGGGACAGGAGGGGTATCTCAGGCAGGGCAATGGAAAGCTTCCAGAAGAGCGCCCAGGGCCAGGACCATCCTGACTGGCCTGCAGGCACCAAGTTGGCCTGCGTGCTGTCGCTGGTGTGGCTCCACGGCCCTTCCTCTAGGCTTTCAAGCCCTTGTACATATTCAGGTGTTTTACCTGGGAAGGGTGGGAAAAGTTCAACAGCAGCTGGCCTGGGGCTCAGCTCACGGTTACTCTCAGATGCCTCGGCATGGCCCCCCGCTTTGCAATGAGGACGCTCCTTTCGTAGGAGTGGGCTGCTGGCTGTATGGGAGATGATTCCCCACCTCTGAAGAATTTCAGAAGTGTTTACCGATGGAGCAAGTGCCCTGATTGTGTTTTCCTCTGTCTAACTCGTGGGTTCAGGTTTTTTTTTTCTTTTTTGGTTCAAGTTAGATTTTATTCCTCTTTTATGTATTTATAGATATAAGCATGGGAATAATTCATTCATATAAATACATCTGTGTGAAGGGAAGAACTTTTTTCTGTTTTATTTTTAAATTTTATTGTTTAAAATTTTGAAATTTAATTTTATTTATTTTTTATACAGCAGGTTATTATTAGTTATGTATTTTATGCATATACATGTATACAGGTCAATCCCAATCTCCCAACTCACCCCAACACCACCTCCCCATGGCTTCCCACACTTGGTGTCCATACGTGGGTTCTCTACCTCTGTGTCTCTATTTCTTCCCTGCAAACCAGTTCATCTGTACCATTTTTCTAGGTTCCACATATATGCATTAATATACAATATTTGTTTGTCTCTTTCTGACTTACTTCATTCTGTATGACAGTCTCTAGATCCATCGACGTCTCTACAAATGACCCAGTTTCATTCCTTCTTATGGCTGAGTAATATTCCATTTTATATATGTACCACATCTTTATCCATTCGTCTGTCTGTGGGTATTTAGGTTGCTTCCATTACCTGGCTATCGTAAATAGTGCTGAAATGAGCATTGTGCTGAAGGTGCCTTTTTGATTTATGGTTTTATCTGGGTATATGCCCAGAAGTGGGATTGCTGGATCATATGTTAATTCTATTTCTAGAATTTTTAACGAAACTCCATACTGTTCTCCATCGTGACTGTATCAATTTACATTTCCACCACTAGTGGAAGAGGGATCCTTTTGTCCACACCCTCCCCAGAATTCGTTGTTTGTAGATTTTCTGATGATGCCAGTTGTAACAGGTGTGAGGTGATACCTCATTGTAGATTTGATTTGCATTTCTCTAATAATTAGTGATGTTGAGCAGCTTTTCATGTGTGTCTTGGCCATCTCTGTGTCTTCTTTGAAGAAACGTCTCTTTAGATCTTCTGCCCATTTTTGTATTGGGTTGTTTGTTTTTTTAATATTAAGCTGCATGAGCTCTTTATATATATTGGAGATTAAACCTTTGTCCATTGATTCGTTTGCAAATATTTTCGCCCATTCTGAGGGATGCTTTTTGCCATTCCCGTTTTTTTAACAAAAAAAGAAAGAAAGAAAAAGAAGCAGAACACTAATGTGTGTAAAATATGCCTTTTGAAACTGTCGTTTTGAAATATGGACGTCCTTTGAATTTTTTGGTCGATATATGAACCCAGGATTTGTTTTCAGGGCAGGTGTCATTTACAGGCCTGCAATGATTTTGAATATCAACTGACCATTAGCGCTGGGATTAAAGCTGCTGTTGTGTGAAACGGCCACAAGGTGGCAGCAGGTCTCCCTTACCAAATCTGGTTACTGGGGCAACAGAGCCTCAATGGAAGTCGTGTTCTAGATTGGAATTTAGAATGGAATGTGCCAGGAGAAAGCCCCTCAAGTTTGTCTCACTACTTCTTGTTCGTGTTTTTAATTTAATTTTTTATTTTTTATTACAGCAAATTTGATTACAATGTTTGGCTTGTTGTAGGTGTGGAAGATGTGGTTCTTTTACACATACACATATGTCTGTTCTTCCTGGGATCCTTTTCCCATGTACCTTATGACAGAATGTTGAGTAGTCTTCTCTTGGTATTCTGTAGGTCTTTGGTGATTATATATGTCACCTGTGTTTGTATATGTCTGTTAACCCCAATATCATAATGAAACCAATCCTCACACCTTTCCATTGGGGAGCCATAAGTTTGTTGAATGAATCTGTGATTGCCCTTCTCCGTGGAAATATCTGCCCTGGTGTCCATTTTTCGGTCACACCTATAAGAGATATGATATGATATGTGTCTTTCACTTTCTGACTTACAACAACTCACGTGCTTACCTCTAGACACACCTACGGTGCTACAAATGGCATTGTGTCCTTTTATTCCTTGGCTTCTATTCTGCCTTAGCGAGGTCCATTTTCAACAATGTGATTCCCTGAGGGCTGAGGATTAGCTGACCTGGGTAGCCTGACCCTGCCGGCCGGCCCTCCCCAGGTGTGCCTGGGTTGAGGTCAATATAAACAGCGCTGCAGGCAGCAATAGCCCCTGAAGCTGTGCCTGACTCCATATTCTCTGCCCCGTCAGCAGTGTCGGGGCTGTGCTGGTGGGAGGGAGTGAGGGGCCACGGCTTTGTGGGTGGCCCAGTGTGAGTGGGTCTCTGCTGGACTTTCTGCAGGAGTTGCCAGGCTTCCACCTGTAATGAAGAGGATGTGTCACCCATACCTTCCGCTGGAATTTCTCTCCGGACAGAGGTGAGGAAGGAAAAAGGCAGTGGGGGCCGGGACAGGAGGGGTATCTCAGGCAGGGCAATGGAAAGCTTCCAGAAGAGCGCCCAGGGCCAGGACCATCCTGGCTGGCCTGCAGGCACCAAGTTGGCCTGCGTGCTGTCGCTGGTGTGGCTCCACGGCCCTTCCTCTAGGCTTTCAAGCCCTTGTACATATTCAGGTGTTTTACCTGGGAAGGGTGGGAAAAGTTCAACAGCAGCTGGCCTGGGGCTCAGCTCACGGTTACTCACAGATGCCTCGGCATGGCCCCCCGCTTTGCAATGAGGACGCTCCTTGCGTAGGAGTGGGCTGCTGGCTCTATGGGAGATGATTCCCCACCTCTGAAGAATTTCAGAAGTGTTTACCGATGGAGCAAGTGCCCTGATTGTGTTTTCCTCTGTCTAACTCGTGGGTTCAGGTTTTTTTTTTCTTTTTTGGTTCAAGTTAGATTTTATTCCTCTTTTATGTATTTATAGATATAAGCATGGGAATAATTCATTCATATAAATACATCTGTGTGAAGGGAAGAACTTTTTTCTGTTTTATTTTTAAATTTTATTGTTTAAAATTTTGAAATTTAATTTTATTTATTTTTTATACAGCAGGTTATTATTAGTTATGTATTTTATGCATATACATGTATACAGGTCAATCCCAATCTCCCAACTCACCCCAACACCACCTCCCCATGGCTTCCCACACTTGGTGTCCATACGTGGGTTCTCTACCTCTGTGTCTCTATTTCTTCCCTGCAAACCAGTTCATCTGTACCATTTTTCTAGGTTCCACATATATGCATTAATATACAATATTTGTTTGTCTCTTTCTGACTTACTTCATTCTGTATGACAGTCTCTAGATCCATCGACGTCTCTACAAATGACCCAGTTTCATTCCTTCTTATGGCTGAGTAATATTCCATTTTATATATGTACCACATCTTTATCCATTCGTCTGTCTGTGGGTATTTAGGTTGCTTCCATTACCTGGCTATCGTAAATAGTGCTGAAATGAGCATTGTGCTGAATGTGCTTTTTGATTTATGGTTTTATCTGGGTATATGCCCAGAAGTGGGATTGCTGGATCATATGGTAATTCTATTTCTAGTTTTTTTAAGGAAACTCCATACTGTTCTCCATCGTGACTGTATCAATTTACATTTCCACCACTAGTGGAAGAGGGATCCTTTTGTCCACACCCTCCCCAGAATTCGTTGTTTGTAGATTTTCTGATGATGCCAATTGTATCAGGTGTGAGGTCATACCTCATTGTAGTTTTGATTTGCATTTCTCTAATAATTAGTGATATTGAGCAGCTTTTCATGGGCGTCTTGGCCATCTCTGTGTCTTCTTTGAAGAAACGTCTCTTTAGATCTTCTGCCCATTTTTGTATTGGGTTGTTTGTTTTTTTAATATTAAGCTGCATGTGCTCTTTATATATATTGGAGATTAAACTTTTGTCCATTGATTCGTTTGCAAATATTTTCGCCCATTCTGAGGGATGCTTTTTGCCATTCCCGTTTTTTTAACAAAAAAAGAAAGAAAGGAAAAGAAGCAGGACACTAATGTGTGTAAAATATGCCTTTTGAAACTGTCGTTTTGAAATATGGACGTCCTTTGAATTTTTTGGTCGATATATGAACCCAGGATTTGTTTTCAGGGCAGGTGTCATTTACAGGCCTGCAATGATTTTGAATATCAACTGACCATTAGCGCTGGGATTAAAGCTGCTGTTGTGTGAAACGGCCACAAGGTGGCAGCAGGTCTCCCTTACCAAATCTGGTTACTGGGGCAACAGAGCCTCAATGGAAGTCGTGTTCTAGATTGGAATTTAGAATGGAATGTGCCAGGAGAAAGCCCCTCAAGTTTGTCTCACTACTTCTTGTTCGTGTTTTTAATTTAATTTTTTATTTTTTATTACAGCAAATTTGATTACAATGTTTGGCTTGTTGTAGGTGTGGAAGATGTGGTTCTTTTACACATACACATATGTCTGTTCTTCCTGGGATCCTTTTCCCATGTACCTTATGACAGAATGTTGAGTAGTCTTCTCTTGGTATTCTGTAGGTCTTTGGTGATTATATATGTCACCTGTGTTTGTATATGTCTGTTAACCCCAATATCATAATGAAACCAATCCTCACACCTTTCCATTGGTGAACCATAAGTTTGTTGAATGAATCTGTGATTGCCCTTCTCCGTGGAAATATCTGCCCTGGTATCCATTTTTCGGTCACACCTATAAGAGATATGATATGATATGTGTCTTTCACTTTCTGACTTACAACAACTCACGTGCTTATCTCTAGAGACACCTACGGTGCTACAAATGGCATTGTGTCCTTTTATTCCTTGGCTTCTATTCTGCCTTAGCGAGGTCCATTTTCAACAATGTGATTCCCTGAGGGTTGAGGATTAGCTGACCTGGGTAACCTGACCCTGCCGGCCGGCCCTCCCCAGGTGTGCCTGGGTTGAGGTCAATATAAACAGCGCTGCAGGCAGCAATAGCCCCTGAAGCTGTGCCTGACTCCATATTCTCTGCCCGGTCAGCAGTGTCGGGGCTGTGCTGGTGGGAGGGAGTGAGGGGCCACGGCTTTGTGGGTGGCCCGGTGTGAGTGGGTCTCTGCTGGACTTTCTGCAGGAGTTGCCAGGCTTCCACCTGTAATGAAGAGGATGTGTCACCCATACCTTCCGCTGGAATTTCTCTCCGGACAGAGGTGAGGAAGGAAAAAAGCAGTGGGGGCCGGGACAAGAGGGGTATCTCAGGCAGGGCAATGGAAAGCTTCCAGAAGAGCGCCCAGGGCCAGGACCATCCTGACTGGCCTGCAGGCACCAAGTTGGCCTGCGTGCTGTCGCTGGTGTGGCTCCACGGCCCTTCCTCTAGGCTTTCAAGCCCTTGTACATATTCAGGTGTTTTACCTGGGAAGGGTGGGAAAAGTTCAACAGCAGCTGGCCTGGGGCTCAGCTCACGGTTACTCACAGATGCCTCGGCATGGCCCCCCGCTTTGCAATGAGGACGCTCCTTGCGTAGGAGTGGGCTGCTGGCTCTATGGGAGATGATTCCCCACCTCTGAAGAATTTCAGAAGTGTTTACCGATGGAGCAAGTGCCCTGATTGTGTTTTCCTCTGTCTAACTCGTGGGTTCAGGTTTTTTTTTTCTTTTTTGGTTCAAGTTAGATTTTATTCCTCTTTTATGTATTTATAGATATAAGCATGGGAATAATTCATTCATATAAATACATCTGTGTGAAGGGAAGAACTTTTTTCTGTTTTATTTTTAAATTTTATTGTTTAAAATTTTGAAATTTAATTTTATTTATTTTTTATACAGCAGGTTATTATTAGTTATGTATTTTATGCATATACATGTATACAGGTCAATCCCAATCTCCCAACTCACCCCAACACCACCTCCCCATGGCTTCCCACACTTGGTGTCCATACGTGTGTTCTCTACCTCTGTGTCTCTATTTCTTCCCTGCAAACCATTTCATCTGTACCATTTTTCTAGGTTCCACATATATGCATTAATATACAATATTTGTTTGTCTCTTTCTGACTTACTTCATTCTGTATGACAGTCTCTAGATCCATCGACGTCTCTACAAATGACCCAGTTTCATTCCTTCTTATGGCTGAGTAATATTACATTTTATATATGTACCACATCTTTATCCATTCGTCTGTCTGTGGGTATTTAGGTTGTTTGCATTACCTGGCTATCGTAAATAGTGCTGAAATGAGCATTGTGGTGAATGTGCCTTTTTGATTTATGGTTTTCTCTGGGTATATGCCCAGAAGTGGGATTGCTGGATCATATGGTAATTATTACTAGATTTTTTAAGGAAACTCCATACTGTTCTCCATCGTGACTGTATCAATTTACATTTCCACCACTAGTGGAAGAGGGATCCTTTTGTCCACACCCTCCCCAGAATTCGTTGTTTGTAGATTTTCTGATGATGCCAGTTGTAACAGGTGTGAGGTGATACCTCATTGTAGATTTGATTTGCATTTCTCTAATAATTAGTGATGTTGAGCAGCTTTTCATGTGTGTCTTGGCCATCTCTGTGTCTTCTTTGAAGAAACGTCTCTTTTGATCTTCTGCCCATTTTTGTATTGGGTTGTTTGTTTTTTTTAATATTAAGCTGCATGAGCTCTTTATATATATTGGAGATTAAACCTTTGTCCATTGATTCGTTTGCAAATATTTTCGCCCATTCTGAGGGATGCTTTTTGCCATTCCCGTTTTTTTAACAAAAAAAGAAAGAAAGAAAAAGAAGCAGAACACTAATGTGTGTAAAATATGCCTTTTGAAACTGTCGTTTTGAAATATGGACGTCCTTTGAATTTTTTGGTCGATATATGAACCCAGGATTTGTTTTCAGGGCAGGTGTCATTTACAGGCCTGCAATGATTTTGAATATCAACTGACCATTAGCGCTGGGATTAAAGCTGCTGTTGTGTGAAACGGCCACAAGGTGGCAGCAGGTCTCCCTTACCAAATCTGGTTACTGGGGCAACAGAGCCTCAATGGAAGTCGTGTTCTAGATTGGAATTTAGAATGGAATGTGCCAGGAGAAAGCCCCTCAAGTTTGTCTCACTACTTCTTGTTCGTGTTTTTAATTTAATTTTTTATTTTTTATTACAGCAAATTTGATTACAATGTTTGGCTTGTTGTAGGTGTGGAAGATGTGGTTCTTTTACACATACACATATGTCTGTTCTTCCTGGGATCCTTTTCCCATGTACCTTATGACAGAATGTTGAGTAGTCTTCTCTTGGTATTCTGTAGGTCTTTGGTGATTATATATGTCACCTGTGTTTGTATATGTCTGTTAACCCCAATATCATAATGAAACCAATCCTCACACCTTTCCATTGGTGAACCATAAGTTTGTTGAATGAATCTGTGATTGCCCTTCTCCGTGGAAATATCTGCCCTGGTATCCATTTTTCGGTCACACCTATAAGAGATATGATATGATATGTGTCTTTCACTTTCTGACTTACAACAACTCACGTGCTTACCTCTAGACACACCTACGGTGCTACAAATGGCATTGTGTCCTTTTATTCCTTGGCTTCTATTCTGCCTTAGCGAGGTCCATTTTCAACAATGTGATTCCCTGAGGGCTGAGGATTAGCTGACCTGGGTAGCCTGACCCTGCCGGCCGGCCCTCCCCAGGTGTGCCTGGGTTGAGGTCAATATAAACAGCGCTGCAGGCAGCAATAGCCCCTGAAGCTGTGCCTGACTCCATATTCTCTGCCCCGTCAGCAGTGTCGGGGCTGTGCTGGTGGGAGGGAGTGAGGGGCCACGGCTTTGTGGGTGGCCCGGTGTGAGTGGGTCTCTGCTGGACTTTCTGCAGGAGTTGCCAGGCTTCCACCTGTAATGAAGAGGATGTGTCACCCATACCTTCCGCTGGAATTTCTCTCCGGACAGAGGTGAGGGAGGAAAAAAGCAGTGGGGGCCGGGACAGGAGGGGTATCTCAGGCAGGGCAATGGAAAGCTTCCAGAAGAGCGCCCAGGGCCAGGACCATCCTGACTGGCCTGCAGGCACCAAGTTGGCCTGCGTGCTGTCGCTGGTGTGGCTCCACGGCCCTTCCTCTAGGCTTTCAAGCCCTTGTACATATTCAGGTGTTTTACCTGGGAAGGGTGGGAAAAGTTCAACAGCAGCTGGCCTGGGGCTCAGCTCACGGTTACTCACAGATGCCTCGGCATGGCCCCCCGCTTTGCAATGAGGACGCTCCTTGCGTAGGAGAGGGCTGCTGGCTCTATGGGAGATGATTCCCCACCTCTGACCAATTTCAGAATTGTTTACCGATGGAGCAAGTGCCCTGATTGTGTTTTCCTCTGTCTAACTCGTGGGTTCAGGTTTTTTTTTTTCTTTTTTGGTTCAAGTTAGATTTTATTCCTCTTTTATGTATTTATAGATATAAGCATGGAAATAATTCATTCATATAAATACATCTGTGTGAAGGGAAGAACTTTTTTCTGTTTTATTTTTAAATTTTATTTTTTAAAATTTTGAAATTTAATTTTATTTATTTTTTATACAGCAGGTTATTATTAGTTATGTATTTTATGCATATACATATATACAGGTCAATCCCAATCTCCCAACTCACCCCAACACCACCTCCCCGTGGCTTCCCACACTTGGTGTCCATACGTGGGTTCTCTACCTCTGTGTCTGTATTTCTTCCCTGCAAACCAGTTCATCTGTACCATTTTTCTAGGTTCCACATATATGCATTAATATACAATATTTGTTTGTCTCTTTCTGACTTACTTCATTCTGTATGACAGTCTCTAGATCCATCGACGTCTCTACAAATGACCCAGTTTCATTCCTTCTTATGGTTGAGTAATATTCCATTTTATATATGTACCACATCTTTATCCATTCGTCTGTCTGTGGGTATTTAGGTTGCTTCCATTACCTGGCTATCGTAAATAGTGCTGAAATGAGCATTGTGCTGAATGTGCCTTTTTGATTTATGGTTTTATCTGGGTATATGCCCAGAAGTGGGATTGCTGGATCATATGGTAATTCTATTTCTAGTTTTTTTAACGAAACTCCATACTGTTCTCCATCGTGACTGTATCAATTTACATTTCCACCACTAGTGGAAGAGGGATCCTTTTGTCCACACCCTCCCCAGAATTCGTTGTTTGTAGATTTTCTGATGATGCCAATTGTATCAGGTGTGAGGTCATACCTCATTGTAGTTTTGATTTGCATTTCTCTAATAATTAGTGATATTGAGCAGCTTTTCATGGGCGTCTTGGCCATCTCTGTGTCTTCTTTGAAGAAACGTCTCTTTAGATCTTCTGCCCATTTTTGTATTGGGTTGTTTGTTTTTTTAATATTAAGCTGCATGTGCTCTTTATATATATTGGAGATTAAACTTTTGTCCATTGATTCGTTTGCAAATATTTTCGCCCATTCTGAGGGATGCTTTTTGCCATTCCCGTTTTTTTAACAAAAAAAGAAAGAAAGGAAAAGAAGCAGGACACTAATGTGTGTAAAATATGCCTTTTGAAACTGTCGTTTTGAAATATGGACGTCCTTTGAATTTTTTGGTCGATATATGAACCCAGGATTTGTTTTCAGGGCAGGTGTCATTTACAGGCCTGCAATGATTTTGAATATCAACTGACCATTAGCGCTGGGATTAAAGCTGCTGTTGTGTGAAACGGCCACAAGGTGGCAGCAGGTCTCCCTTACCAAATCTGGTTACTGGGGCAACAGAGCCTCAATGGAAGTCGTGTTCTAGATTGGAATTTAGAATGGAATGTGCCAGGAGAAAGCCCCTCAAGTTTGTCTCACTACTTCTTGTTCGTGTTTTTAATTTAATTTTTTATTTTTTATTACAGCAAATTTGATTACAATGTTTGGCTTGTTGTAGGTGTGGAAGATGTGGTTCTTTTACACATACACATATGTCTGTTCTTCCTGGGATCCTTTTCCCATGTACCTTATGACAGAATGTTGAGTAGTCTTCTCTTGGTATTCTGTAGGTCTTTGGTGATTATATATGTCACCTGTGTTTGTATATGTCTGTTAACCCCAATATCATAATGAAACCAATCCTCACACCTTTCCATTGGTGAACCATAAGTTTGTTGAATGAATCTGTGATTGCCCTTCTCCGTGGAAATATCTGCCCTGGTATCCATTTTTCGGTCACACCTATAAGAGATATGATATGATATGTGTCTTTCACTTTCTGACTTACAACAACTCACGTGCTTATCTCTAGAGACACCTACGGTGCTACAAATGGCATTGTGTCCTTTTATTCCTTGGCTTCTATTCTGCCTTAGCGAGGTCCATTTTCAACAATGTGATTCCCTGAGGGCTGAGGATTAGCTGACCTGGGTAGCCTGACCCTGCCGGCCGGCCCTCCCCAGGTGTGCCTGGGTTGAGGTCAATATAAACAGCGCTGCAGGCAGCAATAGCCCCTGAAGCTGTGCCTGACTCCATATTCTCTGCCCGGTCAGCAGTGTCGGGGCTGTGCTGGTGGGAGGGAGTGAGGGGCCACGGCTTTGTGGGTGGCCCGGTGTGAGTGGGTCTCTGCTGGACTTTCTGCAGGAGTTGCCAGGCTTCCACCTGTAATGAAGAGGATGTGTCACCCATACCTTCCGCTGGAATTTCTCTCCGGACAGAGGTGAGGAAGGAAAAAAGCAGTGGGGGCCGGGACAAGAGGGGTATCTCAGGCAGGGCAATGGAAAGCTTCCAGAAGAGCGCCCAGGGCCAGGACCATCCTGACTGGCCTGCAGGCACCAAGTTGGCCTGCGTGCTGTCGCTGGTGTGGCTCCACGGCCCTTCCTCTAGGCTTTCAAGCCCTTGTACATATTCAGGTGTTTTACCTGGGAAGGGTGGGAAAAGTTCAACAGCAGCTGGCCTGGGGCTCAGCTCACGGTTACTCACAGATGCCTCGGCATGGCCCCCTGCTTTGCAATGAGGACGCTCCTTGCGTAGGAGTGGGCTGCTGGCTCTATGGGAGATGATTCCCCACCTCTGAAGAATTTCAGAAGTGTTTACCGATGGAGCAAGTGCCCTGATTGTGTTTTCCTCTGTCTAACTCGTGGGTTCAGGTTTTTTTTTTCTTTTTTGGTTCAAGTTAGATTTTATTCCTCTTTTATGTATTTATAGATATAAGCATGGGAATAATTCATTCATATAAATACATCTGTGTGAAGGGAAGAACTTTTTTCTGTTTTATTTTTAAATTTTATTGTTTAAAATTTTGAAATTTAATTTTATTTATTTTTTATACAGCAGGTTATTATTAGTTATGTATTTTATGCATATACATGTATACAGGTCAATCCCAATCTCCCAACTCACCCCAACACCACCTCCCCATGGCTTCCCACACTTGGTGTCCATACGTGTGTTCTCTACCTCTGTGTCTCTATTTCTTCCCTGCAAACCATTTCATCTGTACCATTTTTCTAGGTTCCACATATATGCATTAATATACAATATTTGTTTGTCTCTTTCTGACTTACTTCATTCTGTATGACAGTCTCTAGATCCATCGACGTCTCTACAAATGACCCAGTTTCATTCCTTCTTATGGCTGAGTAATATTACATTTTATATATGTACCACATCTTTATCCATTCGTCTGTCTGTGGGTATTTAGGTTGTTTGCATTACCTGGCTATCGTAAATAGTGCTGAAATGAGCATTGTGGTGAATGTGCCTTTTTGATTTATGGTTTTCTCTGGGTATATGCCCAGAAGTGGGATTGCTGGATCATATGGTAATTATTACTAGATTTTTTAAGGAAACTCCATACTGTTCTCCATCGTGACTGTATCAATTTACATTTCCACCACTAGTGGAAGAGGGATCCTTTTGTCCACACCCTCCCCAGAATTCGTTGTTTGTAGATTTTCTGATGATGCCAGTTGTAACAGGTGTGAGGTGATACCTCATTGTAGATTTGATTTGCATTTCTCTAATAATTAGTGATGTTGAGCAGCTTTTCATGTGTGTCTTGGCCATCTCTGTGTCTTCTTTGAAGAAACGTCTCTTTTGATCTTCTGCCCATTTTTGTATTGGGTTGTTTGTTTTTTTTAATATTAAGCTGCATGAGCTCTTTATATATATTGGAGATTAAACCTTTGTCCATTGATTCGTTTGCAAATATTTTCGCCCATTCTGAGGGATGCTTTTTGCCATTCCCGTTTTTTTAACAAAAAAAGAAAGAAAGAAAAAGAAGCAGAACACTAATGTGTGTAAAATATGCCTTTTGAAACTGTCGTTTTGAAATATGGACGTCCTTTGAATTTTTTGGTCGATATATGAACCCAGGATTTGTTTTCAGGGCAGGTGTCATTTACAGGCCTGCAATGATTTTGAATATCAACTGACCATTAGCGCTGGGATTAAAGCTGCTGTTGTGTGAAACGGCCACAAGGTGGCAGCAGGTCTCCCTTACCAAATCTGGTTACTGGGGCAACAGAGCCTCAATGGAAGTCGTGTTCTAGATTGGAATTTAGAATGGAATGTGCCAGGAGAAAGCCCCTCAAGTTTGTCTCACTACTTCTTGTTCGTGTTTTTAATTTAATTTTTTATTTTTTATTACAGCAAATTTGATTACAATGTTTGGCTTGTTGTAGGTGTGGAAGATGTGGTTCTTTTACACATACACATATGTCTGTTCTTCCTGGGATCCTTTTCCCATGTACCTTATGACAGAATGTTGAGTAGTCTTCTCTTGGTATTCTGTAGGTCTTTGGTGATTATATATGTCACCTGTGTTTGTATATGTCTGTTAACCCCAATATCATAATGAAACCAATCCTCACACCTTTCCATTGGTGAACCATAAGTTTGTTGAATGAATCTGTGTTTGCCCTTCTCCTTGGAAATATCTGCCCTGGTATCCATTTTTTGGTCACACCTATAAGAGATATGATATGATATGTGTCTTTCACTTTCTGACTTACAACAACTCACGTGCTTACCTCTAGACACACCTACGGTGCTACAAATGGCATTGTGTCCTTTTATTCCTTGGCTTCTATTCTGCCTTAGCGAGGTCCATTTTCAACAATGTGATTCCCTGAGGGCTGAGGATTAGCTGACCTGGGTAGCCTGACCCTGCCGGCCGGCCCTCCCCAGGTGTGCCTGGGTTGAGGTCAATATAAACAACGCTGCAGGCAGCAATAGCCCCTGAAGCTGTGCCTGACTCCATATTCTCTGCCCCGTCAGCAGTGTCGGGGCTGTGCTGGTGGGAGGGAGTGAGGGGCCACGGCTTTGTGGGTGGCCCGGTGTGAGTGGGTCTCTGCTGGACTTTCTGCAGGAGTTGCCAGGCTTCCACCTGTAATGAAGAGGATGTGTCACCCATACCTTCCGCTGGAATTTCTCTCCGGACAGAGGTGAGGAAGGAAAAAAGCAGTGGGGGCCGGGACAGGAGGGGTATCTCAGGCAGGGCAATGGAAAGCTTCCAGAAGAGCACCCAGGGCCAGGACCATCCTGACTGGCCTGCAGGCACCAAGTTGGCCTGCGTGCTGTCGCTGGTGTGGCTCCACGGCCCTTCCTCTAGGCTTTCAAGCCCTTGTACATATTCAGGTGTTTTACCTGGGAAGGGTGGGAAAAGTTCAACAGCAGCTGGCCTGGGGCTCAGCTCACGGTTACTCACAGATGCCTCGGCATGGCCCCCCGCTTTGCAATGAGGACGCTCCTTGCGTAGGAGAGGGCTGCTGGCTCTATGGGAGATGATTCCCCACCTCTGACCAATTTCAGAATTGTTTACCGATGGAGCAAGTGCCCTGATTGTGTTTTCCTCTGTCTAACTCGTGGGTTCAGGTTTTTTTTTTTCTTTTTTGGTTCAAGTTAGATTTTATTCCTCTTTTATGTATTTATAGATATAAGCATGGAAATAATTCATTCATATAAATACATCTGTGTGAAGGGAAGAACTTTTTTCTGTTTTATTTTTAAATTTTATTTTTTAAAATTTTGAAATTTAATTTTATTTATTTTTTATACAGCAGGTTATTATTAGTTATGTATTTTATGCATATACATATATACAGGTCAATCCCAATCTCCCAACTCACCCCAACACCACCTCCCCGTGGCTTCCCACACTTGGTGTCCATACGTGGGTTCTCTACCTCTGTGTCTGTATTTCTTCCCTGCAAACCAGTTCATCTGTACCATTTTTCTAGGTTCCACATATATGCATTAATATACAATATTTGTTTGTCTCTTTCTGACTTACTTCATTCTGTATGACAGTCTCTAGATCCATCGACGTCTCTACAAATGACCCAGTTTCATTCCTTCTTATGGTTGAGTAATATTCCATTTTATATATGTACCACATCTTTATCCATTCGTCTGTCTGTGGGTATTTAGGTTGCTTCCATTACCTGGCTATCGTAAATAGTGCTGAAATGAGCATTGTGCTGAATGTGCCTTTTTGATTTATGGTTTTATCTGGGTATATGCCCAGAAGTGGGATTGCTGGATCATATGGTAATTCTATTTCTAGTTTTTTTAAGGAAACTCCATACTGTTCTCCATCGTGACTGTATCAATTTACATTTCCACCACTAGTGGAAGAGGGATCCTTTTGTCCACACCCTCCCCAGAATTCGTTGTTTGTAGATTTTCTGATGATGCCAATTGTAACAGGTGTGAGGTGATACCTCATTGTAGTTTTGATTTGCATTTCTCTAATAATTAGTGATGTTGAGCAGCTTTTCATGTGCGTCTTGGCCATCTCTGTGTCTTCTTTGAAGAAACGTCTCTTTAGATCTTCTGCCCATTTTTGTATTGGGTTGTTTGTTTTTTTAATATTAAGCTGCATGAGCTCTTTATATATATTGGAGATTAAACTTTTGTCCATTGATTCGTTTGAAAATATTTTCGCCCATTCTGAGGGATGCTTTTTGCCATTCCCGTTTTTTTAACAAAAAAAGAAAGAAAGAAAAAGAAGCAGAACACTAATGTGAGTAAAATATGCCTTTTGAAACTGTCGTTTTGAAATATGGACATCCTTTGAATTTTTTGGTCGATATATGAACCCAGGATTTGTTTTCAGGGCAGGTGTCATTTACAGGCCTGCAATGATTTTGAATATCAACTGACCATTAGCGCTGGGATTAAAGCTGCTGTTGTGTGAAACGGCCACAAGGTGGCAGCAAGTCTCCCTTACCAAATCTGGTTACTGGGGCAACAGAGCCTCAATGGAAGTCGTGTTCTAGATTGGAATTTAGAATGGAATGTGCCAGGAGAAAGCCCCTCAAGTTTGTCTCACTACTTCTTGTTCGTGTTTTTAATTTAATTTTTTATTTTTTATTACAGCAAATTTGATTACAATGTTTGGCTTGTTGTAGGTGTGGAAGATGTGGTTCTTTTACACATACACATATGTCTGCTCTTCCTGGGATCCTTTTCCCATGTACCTTATGACAGAATGTTGAGTAGTCTTCTCTTGGTATTCTGTAGGTCTTTGGTGATTATATATGTCACCTGTGTTTGTATATGTCTGTTAACCCCAATATCATAATGAAACCAATCCTCACACCTTTCCATTGGTGAGCCATAAGTTTGTTGAATGAATCTGTGATTGCCCTTCTCCGTGGAAATATCTGCCCTGGTATCCATTTTTCGGTCACACCTATAAGAGATATGATATGATATGTGTCTTTCACTTTCTGACTTACAACAACTCACGTGCTTACCTCTAGACACACCTACGGTGCTACAAATGGCATTGTGTCCTTTTATTCCTTGGCTTCTATTCTGCCTTAGCGAGGTCCATTTTCAACAATGTGATTCCCTGAGGGCTGAGGATTAGCTGACCTGGGTAGCCTGACCCTGCCGGCCGGCCCTCCCCAGGTGTGCCTGGGTTGAGGTCAATATAAACAGCGCTGCAGGCAGCAATAGCCCCTGAAGCTGTTCCTGACTCCATATTCTCTGCCCCGTCAGCAGTGTCGGGGCTGTGCTGGTGGGAGGGAGTGAGGGGCCACGGCTTTGTGGGTGGCCCGGTGTGAGTGGGTCTCTGCTGGACTTTCTGCAGGAGTTGCCAGGCTTCTACCTGTAATGAAGAGGATGTGTCACCCATACCTTCCGCTGGAATTTCTCTCCGGACAGAGGTGAGGAAGGAAAAAAGCAGTGGGGGCCGGGACAGGAGGGGTATCTCAGGCAGGGCAATGGAAAGCTTCCAGAAGAGCGCCCAGGGCCAGGACCATCCTGACTGGCCTGCAGGCACCAAGTTGGCCTGCGTGCTGTCGCTGGTGTGGCTCCACGGCCCTTCCTCTAGGCTTTCAAGCCCTTGTACATATTCAGGTGTTTTACCTGGGAAGGGTGGGAAAAGTTCAACAGCAGCTGGCCTGGGGCTCAGCTCACGGTTACTCACAGATGCCTCGGCATGGCCCCCCGCTTTGCAATGAGGACGCTCCTTGCGTAGGAGAGGGCTGCTGGCTCTATGGGAGATGATTCCCCACCTCTGACCAATTTCAGAATTGTTTACCGATGGAGCAAGTGCCCTGATTGTGTTTTCCTCTGTCTAACTCGTGGGTTCAGGTTTTTTTTTTTCTTTTTTGGTTCAAGTTAGATTTTATTCCTCTTTTATGTATTTATAGATATAAGCATGGAAATAATTCATTCATATAAATACATCTGTGTGAAGGGAAGAACTTTTTTCTGTTTTATTTTTAAATTTTATTTTTTAAAATTTTGAAATTTAATTTTATTTATTTTTTATACAGCAGGTTATTATTAGTTATGTATTTTATGCATATACATATATACAGGTCAATCCCAATCTCCCAACTCACCCCAACACCACCTCCCCGTGGCTTCCCACACTTGGTGTCCATACGTGGGTTCTGTACCTCTGTGTCTCTATTTCTTCCCTGCAAACCAGTTCATCTGTACCATTTTTCTAGGTTCCACATATATGCATTAATATACAATATTTGTTTGTCTCTTTCTGACTTACTTCATTCTGTATGACAGTCTCTAGATCCATCGACGTCTCTACAAATGACCCAGTTTCATTCCTTCTTATGGCTGAGTAATATTCCATTTTATATATGTACCACATCTTTATCCATTCGTCTGTCTGTGGGTATTTAGGTTGCTTCCATTACCTGGCTATCGTAAATAGTGCTGAAATGAGCATTGTGGTGAATGTGCCTTTTTGATTTATGGTTTTCTCTGGGTATATGCCCAGAAGTGGGATTGCTGGATCATATGGTCATTCTATTTCTAGTTTTTTTAAGGAAACTCCATACTGTTCTCCATCGTGACTGTATCAATTTACATTTCCACCACTAGTGGAAGAGGGATCCTTTTGTCCACACCCTCCCCAGAATTCGTTGTTTGTAGATTTTCTGATGATGCCAATTGTGACAGGTGTGAGGTGATACCTCATTGTAGTTTTGATTTGCATTTCTCTAATAATTAGTGATGTTGAGCAGCTTTTCATGTGCGTCTTGGCCATCTCTGTGTCTTCTTTGAAGAAACGTCTCTTTAGATCTTCTGCCCATTTTTGTATTGGGTTGTTTGTTTTTTTAATATTAAGCTGCATGAGCTCTTTATATATATTGGAGATTAAACTTTTGTCCATTGATTCGTTTGAAAATATTTTCGCCCATTCTGAGGGATGCTTTTTGCCATTCCCGTTTTTTTAACAAAAAAAGAAAGAAAGAAAAAGAAGCAGAACACTAATGTGAGTAAAATATGCCTTTTGAAACTGTCGTTTTGAAATATGGACGTCCTTTGAATTTTTTGGTCGATATATGAACCCAGGATTTGTTTTCAGGGCAGGTGTCATTTACAGGCCTGCAATGATTTTGAATATCAACTGACCATTAGCGCTGGGATTAAAGCTGCTGTTGTGTGAAACGGCCACAAGGTGGCAGCAGGTCTCCCTTACCAAATCTGGTTCCTGGGGCAACAGAGCCTCAATGGAAGTCGTGTTCTAGATTGGAATTTTGAATGGAATGTGCCAGGAGAAAGCCCCTCAAGTTTGTCTCACTACTTCTTGTTCGTGTTTTTAATTTAATTTTTTATTTTTTATTACAGCAAATTTGATTACAATGTTTGGCTTGTTGTAGGTGTGGAAGATGTGGTTCTTTTACACATACACATATGTCTGCTCTTCCTGGGATCCTTTTCCCATGTACCTTATGACAGAATGTTGAGTAGTCTTCTCTTGGTATTCTGTAGGTCTTTGGTGATTATATATGTCACCTGTGTTTGTATATGTCTGTTAACCCCAATATCATAATGAAACCAATCCTCACACCTTTCCATTGGTGAGCCATAAGTTTGTTGAATGAATCTGTGATTGCCCTTCTCCGTGGAAATATCTGCCCTGGTATCCATTTTTCGGTCACACCTATAAGAGATATGATATGATATGTGTCTTTCACTTTCTGACTTACAACAACTCACGTGCTTACCTCTAGACACACCTACGGTGCTACAAATGGCATTGTGTCCTTTTATTCCTTGGCTTCTATTCTGCCTTAGCGAGGTCCATTTTCAACAATGTGATTCCCTGAGGGCTGAGGATTAGTTGACCTGGGTAGCCTGACCCTGCCGGCCGGCACTCCCCAGGTGTGCCTGGGTTGAGGTCAATATAAACAGCGCTGCAGGCAGCAATAGCCCCTGAAGCTGTGCCTGACTCCATATTCTCTGCCCCGTCAGCAGTGTCGGGGCTGTGCTGGTGGGAGGGAGTGAGGGGCCACGGCTTTGTGGGTGGCCCGGTGTGAGTGGGTCTCTGCTGGACTTTCTGCAGGAGTTGCCAGGCTTCCACCTGTAATGAAGAGGATGTGTCACCCATACCTTCCGCTGGAATTTCTCTCCGGACAGAGGTGAGGAAGGAAAAAAGCAGTGGGGGCCGGGACAGGAGGGGTATCTCAGGCAGGGCAATGGAAAGCTTCCAGAAGAGCGCCCAGGGCCAGGACCATCCTGACTGGCCTGCAGGCACCAAGTTGGCCTGCGTGCTGTCGCTGGTGTGGCTCCACGGCCCTTCCTCTAGGCTTTCAAGCCCTTGTACATATTCAGGTGTTTTACCTGGGAAGGGTGGGAAAAGTTCAACAGCAGCTGGCCTGGGGCTCAGCTCACGGTTACTCACAGATGCCTCGGCATGGCCCCCCGCTTTGCAATGAGGACGCTCCTTGCGTAGGAGTGGGCTGCTGGCTGTATGGGAGATGATTCCCCACCTCTGAAGAATTTCAGAAGTGTTTACCGATGGAGCAAGTGCCCTGATTGTGTTTTCCTCTGTCTAACTCGTGGGTTCAGGTTTTTTTTTTCTTTTTTGGTTCAAGTTAGATTTTATTCCTCTTTTATGTATTTATAGATATAAGCATGGGAATAATTCATTCATATAAATACATCTGTGTGAAGGGA
Organism: Hyperoodon ampullatus; assembly: GCF_949752795.1. Taxonomy (NCBI): domain Eukaryota; kingdom Metazoa; phylum Chordata; class Mammalia; order Artiodactyla; family Ziphiidae; genus Hyperoodon; species Hyperoodon ampullatus. The sequence goes on from NW_027640856.1 coordinate 567,282, forward strand.
AGAACTTTTTTCTGTTTTATTTTTAAATTTTATTGTTTAAAATTTTGAAATTTAATTTTATTTATTTTTTATACAGCAGGTTATTATTAGTTATGTATTTTATGCATATACATGTATACAGGTCAATCCCAATCTCCCAACTCACCCCAACACCACCTCCCCGTGGCTTCCCACACTTGGTGTCCATACGTGGGTTCTCTACCTCTGTGTCTCTATTTCTTCCCTGCAAACCAGTTCATCTGTACCATTTTTCTAGGTTCCACATATATGCATTAATATACAATATTTGTTTGTCTCTTTCTGACTTACTTCATTCTGTATGACAGTCTCTAGATCCATCGACGTCTCTACAAATGACCCAGTTTCATTCCTTCTTATGGCTGAGTAATATTCCATTTTATATATGTACCACATCTTTATCCATTCGTCTGTCTGTGGGTATTTAGGTTGCTTCCATTACCTGGCTATCGTAAATAGTGCTGAAATGAGCATTGTGGTGAATGTGCCTTTTTGATTTATGGTTTTATCTGGGTATATGCCCAGAAGTGGGATTGCTGGATCATATGGTAATTCTATTTCTAGTTTTTTTAAGGAAACTCCATACTGTTCTCCATCGTGACTGTATCAATTTACATTTCCACCACTAGTGGAAGAGGGATCCTTTTGTCCACACCCTCCCCAGAATTCGTTGTTTGTAGATTTTCTGATGATGCCAATTGTAACAGGTGTGAGGTGATACCTCATTGTAGTTTTGATTTGCATTTCTCTAATAATTAGTGATATTGAGCAGCTTTTCATGGGCGTCTTGGCCATCTCTGTGTCTTCTTTGAAGAAACGTCTCTTTAGATCTTCTGCCCATTTTTGTATTGGGTTGTTTGTTTTTTTAATATTAAGCTGCATGTGCTCTTTATATATATTGGAGATTAAACTTTTGTCCATTGATTCGTTTGCAAATATTTTCGCCCATTCTGAGGGATGCTTTTTGCCATTCCCGTTTTTTTAACAAAAAAAGAAAGAAAGGAAAAGAAGCAGAACACTAATGTGTGTAAAATATGCCTTTTGAAACTGTCGTTTTGAAATATGGACGTCCTTTGAATTTTTTGGTCGATATATGAACCCAGGATTTGTTTTCAGGGCAGGTGTCATTTACAGACCTGCAATGATTTTGAATATCAACTGACCATTAGCGCTGGGATTAAAGCTGCTGTTGTGTGAAACGGCCACAAGGTGGCAGCAGGTCTCCCTTACCAAATCTGGTTACTGGGGCAACAGAGCCTCAATGGAAGTCGTGTTCTAGATTGGAATTTAGAATGGAATGTGCCAGGAGAAAGCCCCTCAAGTTTGTCTCACTACTTCTTGTTCGTGTTTTTAATTTAATTTTTAATTTTTTATTACAGCAAATTTGATTACAATGTTTGGCTTGTTGTAGGTGTGGAAGATGTGGTTCTTTTACACATACACATATGTCTGTTCTTCCTGGGATCCTTTTCCCATGTACCTTATGACAGAATGTTGAGTAGTCTTCTCTTGGTATTCTGTAGGTCTTTGGTGATTATATATGTCACCTGTGTTTGTATATGTCTGTTAACCCCAATATCATAATGAAACCAATCCTCACACCTTTCCATTGGTGAACCATAAGTTTGTTGAATGAATCTGTGATTGACCTTCTCCGTGGAAATATCTGCCCTGGTATCCATTTTTCGGTCACACCTATAAGAGATATGATATGATATGTGTCTTTCACTTTCTGACTTACAACAACTCACGTGCTTACCTCTAGACACACCTACGGTGCTACAAATGGCATTGTGTCCTTTTATTCCTTGGCTTCTATTCTGCCTTAGCGAGGTCCATTTTCAACAATGTGATTCCCTGAGGGCTGAGGATTAGCTGACCTGGGTAGCCTGACCCTGCCGGCCGGCCCTCCCCAGGTGTGCCTGGGTTGAGGTCAATATAAACAGCGCTGCAGGCAGCAATAGCCCCTGAAGCTGTGCCTGACTCCATATTCTCTGCCCGGTCAGCAGTGTCGGGGCTGTGCTGGTGGGAGGGAGTGAGGGGCCACGGCTTTGTGGGTGGCCCGGTGTGAGTGGGTCTCTGCTGGACTTTCTGCAGGAGTTGCCAGGCTTCCACCTGTAATGAAGAGGATGTGTCACCCATACCTTCCGCTGGAATTTCTCTCCGGACAGAGGTGAGGAAGGAAAAAAGCAGTGGGGGCCGGGACAGGAGGGGTATCTCAGGCAGGGCAATGGAAAGCTTCCAGAAGAGCGCCCAGGGCCAGGACCATCCTGACTGGCCTGCAGGCACCAAGTTGGCCTGCGTGCTGTCGCTGGTGTGGCTCCACGGCCCTTCCTCTAGGCTTTCAAGCCCTTGTACATATTCAGGTGTTTTACCTGGGAAGGGTGGGAAAAGTTCAACAGCAGCTGGCCTGGGGCTCAGCTCACGGTTACTCACAGATGCCTCGGCATGGCCCCCCGCTTTGCAATGAGGACGCTCCTTGCGTAGAAGTGGGCTGCTGGCTGTATGGGAGATGATTCCCCACCTCTGACCAATTTCAGAATTGTTTACCGATGGAGCAAGTGCCCTGATTGTGTTTTCCTCTGTCTAACTCGTGGGTTCAGGTTTTTTTTTTTTCTTTTTTGGTTCAAGTTAGATTTTATTCCTCTTTTATGTATTTATAGATATAAGCATGGGAATAATTCATTCATATAAATACATCTGTGTGAAGGGAAGAACTTTTTTCTGTTTTATTTTTAAATTTTATTGTTTAAAATTTTGAAATTTAATTTTATTTATTTTTTATACAGCAGGTTATTATTAGTTATGTATTTTATGCATATACATGTATACAGGTCAATCCCAATCTCCCAACTCACCCCAAAACCACCTCCCCGTGGCTTCCCACACTTGGTGTCCATACGTGGGTTCTCTACCTCTGTGTCTCTATTTCTTCCCTGCAAACCAGTTCATCTGTACCATTTTTCTAGGTTCCACATATATGCATTAATATACAATATTTGTTTGTCTCTTTCTGACTTACTTCATTCTGTATGACAGTCTCTAGATCCATCGACGTCTCTACAAATGACCCAGTTTCATTCCTTCTTATGGCTGAGTAATATTCCATTTTATATATGTACCACATCTTTATCCATTCGTCTGTCTGTGGGTATTTAGGTTGCTTCCATTACCTGGCTATCGTAAATAGTGCTGAAATGAGCATTGTGGTGAATGTGCCTTTTTGATTTATGGTTTTATCTGGGTATATGCCCAGAAGTGGGATTGCTGGATCATATGGTAATTCTATTTCTAGTTTTTTTAAGGAAACTCCATACTGTTCTCCATCGTGACTGTATCAATTTACATTTCCACCACTAGTGGAAGAGGGATCCTTTTGTCCACACCCTCCCCAGAATTCGTTGTTTGTAGATTTTCTGATGATGCCAATTGTAACAGGTGTGAGGTGATACCTCATTGTAGTTTTGATTTGCATTTCTCTAATAATTAGTGATATTGAGCAGCTTTTCATGGGCGTCTTGGCCATCTCTGTGTCTTCTTTGAAGAAACGTCTCTTTAGATCTTCTGCCCATTTTTGTATTGGGTTGTTTGTTTTTTTAATATTAAGCTGCATGTGCTCTTTATATATATTGGAGATTAAACTTTTGTCCATTGATTCGTTTGCAAATATTTTCGCCCATTCTGAGGGATGCTTTTTGCCATTCCCGTTTTTTTAACAAAAAAAGAAAGAAAGGAAAAGAAGCAGAACACTAATGTGTGTAAAATATGCCTTTTGAAACTGTCGTTTTGAAATATGGACGTCCTTTGAATTTTTTGGTCGATATATGAACCCAGGATTTGTTTTCAGGGCAGGTGTCATTTACAGGCCTGCAATGATTTTGAATATCAACTGACCATTAGCGCTGGGATTAAAGCTGCTGTTGTGTGAAACGGCCACAAGGTGGCAGCAGGTCTCCCTTACCAAATCTGGTTACTGGGGCAACAGAGCCTCAATGGAAGTCGTGTTCTAGATTGGAATTTAGAATGGAATGTGCCAGGAGAAAGCCCCTCAAGTTTGTCTCACTACTTCTTGTTCGTGTTTTTAATTTAATTTTTTATTTTTTATTACAGCAAATTTGATTACAATGTTTGGCTTGTTGTAGGTGTGGAAGATGTGGTTCTTTTACACATACACATATGTCTGTTCTTCCTGGGATCCTTTTCCCATGTACCTTATGACAGAATGTTGAGTAGTCTTCTCTTGGTATTCTGTAGGTCTTTGGTGATTATATATGTCACCTGTGTTTGTATATGTCTGTTAACCCCAATATCATAATGAAACCAATCCTCACACCTTTCCATTGGTGAACCATAAGTTTGTTGAATGAATCTGTGATTGACCTTCTCCGTGGAAATATCTGCCCTGGTATCCATTTTTCGGTCACACCTATAAGAGATATGATATGATATGTGTCTTTCACTTTCTGACTTACAACAACTCACGTGCTTACCTCTAGACACACCTACGGTGCTACAAATGGCATTGTGTCCTTTTATTCCTTGGCTTCTATTCTGCCTTAGCGAGGTCCATTTTCAACAATGTGATTCCCTGAGGGCTGAGGATTAGCTGACCTGGGTAGCCTGACCCTGCCGGCCGGCCCTCCCCAGGTGTGCCTGGGTTGAGGTCAATATAAACAGCGCTGCAGGCAGCAATAGCCCCTGAAGCTGTGCCTGACTCCATATTCTCTGCCCGGTCAGCAGTGTCGGGGCTGTGCTGGTGGGAGGGAGTGAGGGGCCACGGCTTTGTGGGTGGCCCAGTGTGAGTGGGTCTCTGCTGGACTTTCTGCAGGAGATGCCAGGCTTCCACCTGTAATGAAGAGGATGTGTCACCCATACCTTCCGCTGGAATTTCTCTCCGGACAGAGGTGAGGAAGGAAAAAAGCAGTGGGGGCCGGGACAGGAGGGGTATCTCAGGCAGGGCAATGGAAAGCTTCCAGAAGAGCGCCCAGGGCCAGGACCATCCTGACTGGCCTGCAGGCACCAAGTTGGCCTGCGTGCTGTCGCTGGTGTGGCTCCACGGCCCTTCCTCTAGGCTTTCAAGCCCTTGTACATATTCAGGTGTTTTACCTGGGAAGGGTGGGAAAAGTTCAACAGCAGCTGGCCTGGGGCTCAGCTCACGGTTACTCACAGATGCCTCGGCATTGCCCCCCGCTTTGCAATGAGGACGCTCCTTGCGTAGGAGTGGGCTGCTGGCTCTATGGGAGATGATTCCCCACCTCTGACCAATTTCAGAATTGTTTACCGATGGAGCAAGTGCCCTGATTGTGTTTTCCTCTGTCTAACTCGTGGGTTCAGGTTTTTTTTTTTTTCTTTTTTGGTTCAAGTTAGATTTTATTCCTCTTTTATGTATTTATAGATATAAGCATGGGAATAATTCATTCATATAAATACATCTGTGTGAAGGGAAGAACTTTTTTCTGTTTTATTTTTAAATTTTATTTTTTTAAATTTTGAAATTTAATTTTATTTATTTTTTATACAGCAGGTTATTATTAGTTACGTATTTTATGCATATACATGTATACAGGTCAATCCCAATCTCCCAACTCACCCCAACACCACCTCCCCATGGCTTCCCACACTTGGTGTCCATACGTGTGTTCTCTACCTCTGTGTCTCTATTTCTTCCCTGCAAACCATTTCATCTGTACCATTTTTCTAGGTTCCACATATATGCATTAATATACAATATTTGTTTGTCTCTTTCTGACTTACTTCATTCTGTATGACAGTCTCTAGATCCATCGACGTCTCTACAAATGACCCAGTTTCATTCCTTCTTATGGCTGAGTAATATTCCATTTTATATATGTACCACATCTTTATCCATTCGTCTGTGTGTGTGTATTTAGGTTGTTTGCATTACCTGGCTATCGTAAATAGTGCTGAAATGAGCATTGTGGTGAATGTGCCTTTTTGATTTATGGTTTTCTCTGGGTATATGCCCAGAAGTGGGATTGCTGGATTATATGGTAATTATTACTAGATTTTTAAAGGAAACTCCATACTGTTCTCCATCGTGACTGTATCAATTTACATTTCCACCACTAGTGGAAGAGGGAACCTTTTGTCCACACCCTCCCCAGAATTCGTTGTTTGTAGATTTTCTGATGATGCCAGTTGTAACAGGTGTGAGGTGATACCTCATTGTAGATTTGATTTGCATTTCTCTAATAATTACTGATGTTGAGCAGCTTTTCATGTGTGTCTTGGCCATCTCTGTGTCTTCTTTGAAGAAACGTCTCTTTAGATCTTCTGCCCATTTTTGTATTGGGTTGTTTGTTTTTTTAATATTAAGCTGCATGAGCTCTTTATATATATTGGAGATTAAACCTTTGTCCATTGATTCGTTTGCAAATATTTTCGTCCATTCTGAGGGATGCTTTTTGCCATTCCCGTTTTTTTAACAAAAAAAGAAAGAAAGAAAAAGAAGCAGAACACTAATGTGTGTAAAATATGCCTTTTGAAACTGTCGTTTTGAAATATGGACGTCCTTTGAATTTTTTGGTCGATATATGAACCCAGGATTTGTTTTCAGGGCAGGTGTCATTTACAGGCCTGCAATGATTTTGAATATCAACTGACCATTAGCGCTGGGATTAAAGCTGCTGTTGTGTGAAACGGCCACAAGGTGGCAGCAGGTCTCCCTTACCAAATCTGGTTACTGGGGCAACAGAGCCTCAATGGAAGTCGTGTTCTAGATTGGAATTTAGAATGGAATGTGCCAGGAGAAAGCCCCTCAAGTTTGTCTCACTACTTCTTGTTCGTGTTTTTAATTTAATTTTTTATTTTTTATTACAGCAAATTTGATTACAATGTTTGGCTTGTTGTAGGTGTGGAAGATGTGGTTCTTTTACACATACACATATGTCTGTTCTTCCTGGGATCCTTTTCCCATGTACCTTATGACAGAATGTTGAGTAGTCTTCTCTTGGTATTCTGTAGGTCTTTGGTGATTATATATGTCACCTGTGTTTGTATATGTCTGTTAACCCCAATATCATAATGAAACCAATCCTCACACCTTTCCATTGGTGAACCATAAGTTTGTTGAATGAATCTGTGATTGCCCTTCTCCGTGGAAATATCTGCCCTGGTATCCATTTTTTGGTCACACCTATAAGAGATATGATATGATATGTGTCTTTCACTTTCTGACTTACAACAACTCACGTGCTTACCTCTAGACACACCTACGGTGCTACAAATGGCATTGTGTCCTTTTATTCCTTGGCTTCTATTCTGCCTTAGCGAGGTCCATTTTCAACAATGTGATTCCCTGAGGGCTGAGGATTAGCTGACCTGGGTAGCCTGACCCTGCCGGCCGGCCCTCCCCAGGTGTGCCTGGGTTGAGGTCAATATAAACAGCGCTGCAGGCAGCAATAGCCCCTGAAGCTGTGCCTGACTCCATATTCTCTGCCCCGTCAGCAGTGTCGGGGCTGTGCTGGTGGGAGGGAGTGAGGGGCCACGGCTTTGTGGGTGGCCCGGTGTGAGTGGGTCTGTGCTGGACTTTCTGCAGGAGTTGCCAGGCTTCCACCTGTAATGAAGAGGATGTGTCACCCATACCTTCCGCTGGAATTTCTCTCCGGACAGAGGTGAGGAAGGAAAAAAGCAGTGGGGGCCGGGACAGGAGGGGTATCTCAGGCAGGGCAATGGAAAGCTTCCAGAAGAGCGCCCAGGGCCAGGACCATCCTGACTGGCCTGCAGGCACCAAGTTGGCCTGCGTGCTGTCGCTGGTGTGGCTCCACGGCCCTTCCTCTAGGCTTTCAAGCCCTTGTACATATTCAGGTGTTTTACCTGGGAAGGGTGGGAAAAGTTCAACAGCAGCTGGCCTGGGGCTCAGCTCACGGTTACTCAAAGATGCCTCGGCATGGCCCCCCGCTTTGCAATGAGGACGCTCCTTGCGTAGGAGTGGGCTGCTGGCTCTATGGGAGATGATTCCCCACCTCTGACCAATTTCAGAATTGTTTACCGATGGAGCAAGTGCCCTGATTGTGTTTTCCTCTGTCTAACTCGTGGGTTCAGGTTTTTTTTTTTTCTTTTTTGGTTCAAGTTAGATTTTATTCCTCTTTTATGTATTTATAGATATAAGCATGGAAATAATTCATTCATATAAATACATCTGTGTGAAGGGAAGAACTTTTTTCTGTTTTTTTTTTAAATTTTATTTTTTAAAATTTTGAAATTTAATTTTATTTATTTTTTATACAGCAGGTTATTATTAGTTATGTATTTTATGCATATACATGTATACAGGTCAATCCCAATCTCCCAACTCACCCCAACACCACCTCCCCGTGGCTTCCCACACTTGGTGTCCATACGTGGGTTCTCTACCTCTGTGTCTCTATTTCTTCCCTGCAAACCAGTTCATCTGTACCATTTTTCTAGGTTCCACATATATGCATTAATATACAATATTTGTTTGTCTCTTTCTGACTTACTTCATTCTGTATGACAGTCTCTAGATCCATCGACGTCTCTACAAATGACCCAGTTTCATTCCTTCTTATGGTTGAGTAATATTCCATTTTATATATGTACCACATCTTTATCCATTCGTCTGTCTGTGGGTATTTAGGTTGCTTCCATTACCTGGCTATCGTAAATAGTGCTGAAATGAGCATTGTGGTGAATGTGCCTTTTTGATTTATGGTTTTATCTGGGTATATGCCCAGAAGTGGGATTGCTGGATCATATGGTAATTCTATTTCTAGTTTTTTTAAGGAAACTCCATACTGTTCTCCATCGTGACTGTATCAATTTACATTTCCACCACTAGTGGAAGAGGGATCCTTTTGTCCACACCCTCCCCAGAATTCGTTGTTTGTAGATTTTCTGATGATGCCAATTGTAACAGGTGTGAGGTGATACCTCATTGTAGTTTTGATTTGCATTTCTCTAATAATTAGTGATGTTGAGCAGCTTTTCATGTGCGTCTTGGCCATCTCTGTGTCTTCTTTGAAGAAACGTCTCTTTAGATCTTCTGCCCATTTTTGTATTGGGTTGTTTGTTTTTTTAATATTAAGCTGCATGAGCTCTTTATATATATTGGAGATTAAACTTTTGTCCATTGATTCGTTTGAAAATATTTTCGCCCATTCTGAGGGATGCTTTTTGCCATTCCCGTTTTTTTAACAAAAAAAGAAAGAAAGAAAAAGAAGCAGAACACTAATGTGAGTAAAATATGCCTTTTGAAACTGTCGTTTTGAAATATGGACGTCCTTTGAATTTTTTGGTCGATATATGAACCCAGGATTTGTTTTCAGGGCAGGTGTCATTTACAGGCCTGCAATGATTTTGAATATCAACTGACCATTAGCGCTGGGATTAAAGCTGCTGTTGTGTGAAACGGCCACAAGGTGGCAGCAGGTCTCCCTTACCAAATCTGGTTACTGGGGCAACAGAGCCTCAATGGAAGTCGTGTTCTAGATTGGAATTTTGAATGGAATGTGCCAGGAGAAAGCCCCTCAAGTTTGTCTCACTACTTCTTGTTCGTGTTTTTAATTTAATTTTTTATTTTTTATTACAGCAAATTTGATTACAATGTTTGGCTTGTTGTAGGTGTGGAAGATGTGGTTCTTTTACACATACACATATGTCTGCTCTTCCTGGGATCCTTTTCCCATGTACCTTATGACAGAATGTTGAGTAGTCTTCTCTTGGTATTCTGTAGGTCTTTGGTGATTATATATGTCACCTGTGTTTGTATATGTCTGTTAACCCCAATATCATAATGAAACCAATCCTCACACCTTTCCATAGGTGAACCATACGTTTGTTGAATGAATCTCTGATTGCCCTTCTCCGTGGAAATATCTGCCCTGGTATCCATTTTTCGGTCACACCTATAAGAGATATGATATGATATGTGTCTTTCACTTTCTGACTTACTAAAAGTCACGTGATTACCTCTAGACACACCTACGGTGCTGCAAATGGCATTGTGTCCTTTTATTCCTTGGCTTCTATTCTGACTTAGCGAGGTCCATTTTCAACAATGTGATTCCCTGAGGGCTGAAGATTAGCTGACCTGGGTAGCCTGACCCTGACGGCCGGCCCTCCCTAGGTGTGCCTGTGTTGAGGTCAATATAAACAGCGCTGCAGGCAGCAATAGCCCCTGAATCTGTGCCTGACTCCATATTCTCTGCCCCGTCAGCAGTCTCGGGGCTGTGCTGGTGGGAGGGAGTGAGGGGCCATGGCTTTGTGGGTGGCCCGGTGTGAGTGGGTCTCTGCTGGACTTTCTGCAGGAGTTGCCAGGCTTCCACCTGTAAAGAAGAGGATGTGGAACACATACGTTCCACTGGAAATTCTCTCCGGACAGAGGTGAGGAAGGAAAAAAGCAGTGGGTGCCGGGACAGGAGGGGTATCTCAGGCAGGGCAATGGAAAGCTTCCAGAAGAGCGACCAGGTCCAGGACCATACTCGCTGGCCTGCAGGCACCAAGTTGGCCTGTGTGCTGTCGCTGGTGTGGCTCCACGCCCCTTCCTCTAGGCTTTCAAGCCCTTGTACATATTCAGGTGTTTTACCTGGGAAGGGTAGGAAAAGTTCAACAGCAGCTGGCCTGGGGCTCAGCTCACGGTTATTCACAGATGGCTCGGGTCCCTTTCATTGACGAAGGAGTAGGTCTTGTCTATTCCATAGTTTGTGTTTGGAACGGTACCTGTGCTTATATCAAACTCTGGTTTTATGCATCACCCCACCTCTCATTCCCCCTTAAGCAGGCATCAGATTGTTTTCCAAAGGTGAGACTCTGTTCTCTTTCTTAACTGAGTTCAAGTGTAGCCATGTTTATAGGATCTTCATAAGTGATATCTTAATATAAGTTTCTTTTTCTGTGTGACTTATTTCACTTAGAAGCATCATACCTCAATCCACTCATTTTGCTGCTACTGGTCTTATGCCATTGATTGCATGGCTGAGGGATATTCCATCGTATGGAAGTACCACAAATTTTTGAACCATTTTTATATTTCCTGGGATATTTAAGGTGTACCCAAGTTTAGGTTCTTCTAAGCAGTGCACCCCTAAATTTTGGGGTGGATCTGTCTTATTGATTTTCAGGTTTCCCAAGGTATATTCCCTAGACTGGAAGTGCCCTTGGCTCTGTAGCTCTGTTGTTTTCTTGTTTTAGGGAACACAATGCACTCCTCCAGAGATGCAGTTGGCAGTTTACAACCCGCCCATCAGCAAAACAAGCCTCCCTGTTCTCCGGGGCCTGTCTTGCCTTTCTGGATTTTACACATTTTGTGGATGTCCCTTTTGAACAGTCGGAAGTGATACTTCTTTGTAGTGCAGATTTGCATTTCCCGCTTGATTGCTTGGCTAAAAAGGGCGTATGCATTTTCTCCTGAATATATTCAGGAGAAAACGCATATGCCCTTTTTGCTCAAGTGCAACATTGTTGAAGTTGTGCCCCTCATCCTGTGCTTTAAAGTCAATTCCAATGTACCACTTGAAATCTGTTTCCTGCTATTCTGCCTAGCTTTCAAGTCCACCTCGTTGCCTTCCCTCAACAGATTTTTGGACAATAGTTGTCTTTATTACTCTGCCAGTTTGTGAATTGCTGTGCCCCTTAGCTCCATTTTTCAACTTGTTTTTTGTGAGCTGACCGAAAGTCCAAAATTGTGGTTCAGGACCTATACTGGTTCCCGGTGGGTGGCTGAGACTTTGGTTAATTCTTCTTGCTGCTGGGAAACTAGAGTGACATGTGCCCGTCCAAATGCCTTAGAGCTACTCTCTCACTGGTTCTCCTTCTTCCCTTTCATCCTCTGCCAAATTGGCAAGCTGTGCGAACCAGGAGGTTAAAGGGGCTGTTTCTCCAAGTTGGGAGATTGATAGAAAAGCAGTTGGAAAATCAAACCGGAGCAACAGGAGAGGGACTATTCGTTGAGTTTTAGAAAACTTTCATATTCACAGTTTGTCCATTCTCTATTTTTACCTTACATGTTATATCTGTAGTAATATTCCCTTCAACCTGGAGAGTTGGGACCCATGGAATGTCTGCCAGGCATTTGTGACTCAAAGGGTCTGAATTTTCTCACCCAATCTCACCAATCGTCTCAGACCCAAGTGTCCAGCCTTATGCCACATCCAGCTGTCGTTGTACATAGGGTCATTCCAGGTTTCATCAGAGACCCTGAAGGAATTGTAAAGAATTTCCCAGTTTTTTGTTTTGTTTTTGAAATTACTTTTATAGTGGGTTTGAGCTGATTCTCGCTGCCATGTTTATGCCAGTCTAGACACACTTGATTCCCTTACGGAGACATATCAATACATAGGTTTTAAGATTCTTACTAGTCAGATATATTCCTCTGCGGGAAATATGGGGTTTTGAGTCCCTTTCACTGAGGAAGGTATAGGTCTTGTCTATTCCATAGTTGGTTTTTGGAACGGTACCTGTGCTTATATCAAACTCTGGTTTTATGCATCACCCCACCTCTCCTTCCCCCTTAAGCAGGCATAAGTGTGTTTTCTAAATGTGAGACACTGTTCTCTTTCCTAACTCAGTTCACGAGTAGCCATGTTTACAGGATCATCATAAGTGATATCTTATGATAAGATTCTTTTTCTCTGTGACTTATTTCACTTAGAATCATCGCACCTGAATCCACCCATTTTGCTGCTACTGGTCTTATGACATTGATTTCATGGCTGAGGGATATTCCATCGTACGTAAGTACCACAATTTTTTGAAGCATTTTTATATTTCCTGGGATATTTAAGGTGTACCCAAGTTGAGGTCCTTGTAAGCAGTTCAGCCTTAAATTTTGGGGTGGCTCTGTCTTACTGATTTTCAGTTTTCCCAAGGTATATTCCCTAGACTGGAAGTGCCCATGGCTCTGTAGCTCTGTTGTTTATTTGTTTTAGGGAACACAATGCACTCCTCCAGAGAGGCAGTTGTCAAGTTACATCCCGCCCATCAGCATAACAAGGCTCCCTGTTCTCCAGGGCCTGTCTTGCCTTTCTGGTTTTTACACATTTTGTGGATGTCCCTTTTGACCGGTGGGAAGTGATACTTCTTTGTAGTGCAGATTTGCATTGCCCACTTGCTTGCTTGGCCAAAAAGGGCGTATGCGTTTTCTCTTGAATATATTCAGGAGAAAACGCATACGCCCTTTTTGGCCAAGTGCATCATTGTCGAAGTTGTGCCCCTCTTCCTGTGCTTTAAAGGCGATTCCAACGTACCTCTTGAAATCTGTTTCCTGCTATTCTGCCTCGCTTTCAAGTCTGCCTCGTTGCCTTCCCTCAACAGATTTTTGGACGATAGTTGTCCTTTATTACTCGGCCAGTTTGTGAATTGCTGTGCCCCTGAGCTCCATTTATCAACTCGTTTTTGTGAGCTGACCGCATGTTTAAAAATTTGGTTCAGGACCTATGCTGGTTCCCGGTGGGTGGCTAAGACTTTGGTTAATTCTTCTTCCTGCCGGGAAATTAAAGTGATATGTGACCGTCCAAATGCCTAACAGCTACTCTCTCATTGGTTCTCCCGCTTCCCTTTCATCCTCTGCCAAAATGGAAACCTGTGTGAACCAGTAGGTTAAAGGGGCTGTATCTCCAAGTTGGGAGGTGGATAGTAAAGCAGATGGAAAGTCAAACAGGAGCACCAGGAGAGGGACTATTCGTTGAGTTTTAGAAACCTTTCGTATTCACATTGTGTCTGTTTTCTAGGTTTCCCGTACATGTTATAGCTGTAGTAATATTCCCTTAAACCTGGAGAGTTGGGTCCCATGGAATGGGTGCCAGGCATTTCTGCTTTAAAGGGTCTGCATTTGCTCACCCAATCTCACCAATCCTCTCAGCCCCAAGTGTCCAGCATTATGCCTCATCCATCTGTCATTGTAGATAGGGTCATTCCAGGTTTCATCAGTGACCCTGAAGTAAATGTAAAGAATTTCCCAGTTTTTTTGTTTTGTTTTTGAAATTCTTTTTATAGTGGGTTTGAGCTGATTCTCGCTGCCATGTTTATGCCAGTCTAGACACACTTGATTCCCTTATGGAGACATATCAATACATAGGTTTTAAGATTCTTACTAGTCAGATATATTCCTCTGTGGGAAATATGGGGTTTTGATTCCCTTTCACTGAGGAAGGTGTAGGTCTTGTCTATTCCATAGTTGGTTTTTGGAACGGTACCTGTGCTTATATCAAACTCTGGTTTTATGCATCACCCCACCTCACCTTCCCCCTTAAGCGGGCATAAGAGTGTTTTCTAAATGTGAGACTCTGTGCTCTTTCCTAACTCAGTTCAAGTGTAGCCATGTTTACAGGATCTTCATAAGTGATATCTTATGATAAGTTTCTTTTTCTGTGTGACTTATTTCACTTAGAATCATCGCACCTGAATCCACCCATTTTGCTGCTACTGGACTTATGACATTGATTTCATGTCTGAGGGATATTCCATCATACGTAAGTACCACAATTTTTTGAACCATTTTTATATTTCATGGTATATTTAAGGTGTACCCAAGTTGAGGTCCTTGTAAGCAGTGCAGCCCTATATTTTGGGGTGGCTCTGTCTTATTGATTTTCAGTTTTCCCAAGGTATATTCCCTAGACTGGAAGTGCCCTTGGCTCTGTAGCTCTGTTGTTTACTTGTTTTAGGGAACACAATGCACTCCTCCAGAGAGGCAGTTGGCAATTTGCATCCCGCCCATCAGCATAACAAGGCTCCCTGTTCTCCAGGGCCTGTCTTGCCTTTCTGGTTTTTACACATTTTGTGGATGTCCCTTTTGACCCGTGGGAAGTGATACTTCTTTGTAGTGCAGATTTGCATTGCCCGCTTGCTTGCTTGGCCAAAAAGGGCGTATGCGTTTTCTCCTGAATATATTCAGGAGAAAACGCATACGCCCATTTTGGCCAAGTGCATCATTGTCGAAGTTGTGCCCCTCTTCCTGTGCTTTAAAGGCGATTCCAACGTACCTCTTGAAATCTGTTTCTTGTTATTCTGCCTCGCTTTCAAGTCCGCCTCGTTGCCTTCCCTCAACAGATTTTTGGACGATAGTTGTCCTTTATTACTCGGCCAGTTTGTGAATTGTTGTGCCCCTGAGCTCCATTTTTCAACTCGTTTTTGGTGAGCTGACCGCATGACCAAAATTTTGGTTCAGGACCTATACTGGTTCCCGGTGGGTGGCTAAGACGTTGGTTAATTATTCTTCCTGCCGGGAAATTAGAGTGATATGTGCACATCCAAATGCCTAACAGCTACTCTCTCATTGGTTCTCCCGCTTCCCTTTCATCCTCTGCCAAATTGGAAACCTGTGCGAACCAGGAGGTTAAAGGGTCTGTCTCTCCAAGTTGGGAGGTTGATAGTAAAGAAGATGGAAAGTCAAACCAGAGCACCAGGAGAGGGACTATTCGTTGAGTTTTAGAAACCTTTCGTATTCACAGTGTGTCCGTTCTCTAGGTTTACCGTACATGTTATAGCTGTAGTAATATTCCCTTTAACCTGGAGAGTTGGGACCCAAGGAATGGGTGCCAGGGATTTATGCTTTAAATGGTATGCATTTGCTCACCCAATCTCACCAATCCTCTCAGTCCCAAGTGTCCCACCTTATGCCACATCCAACTGTCATTGTAGATAGGGTCATTCCAGGTTTCATCAGAGACCCTGAAAGAATTGTAAAGAATTTCCAGTTTTTTTGTTTTGTTTTTGAAATTCCTTTTTATAGTGGGTTTGAGCTGATTCTCGCTGCCATGTTTATGCCAGTCTAGACACACTTGATTCCCTTACGGAGACATATCAATACATAGGTTTTAAGATTCTTACTAGTCATATATTTTCCTCTGCGGGAAATATGGGGTTTTGAGTCCCTTTCACTGAGGAAGGTGTAGGTCTTGTCTATTCCATAGTTGGTTTTTGGAACGGTACCTGTGCTTATATCAAACTCTGGTTTTATGCATCACCCCACCTCTCCTTCCCCCTTAAGCAGGCATAAGAGTGTTTTCTAAATGTGAGACACTCTTCTCTTTCCTAACTCAGTTCAAGTGTAGCCATGTTTACAGGATCTTCATAAGTGATATCTTATGATAAGTTTCTTTTTCTGTGTGACTTATTTCACTTAGAATCATCGTACCTGAATCCACCCATTTTGCTGCTACTGGTCTTATGACATTGATTTCATGGCTGAGGGGTATTCCATCGTACGTAAGTACCACAATTTTTTGAACCAATTTTATATTTCCTGGGATATTTAAGGTGTACCCAAGTTGAGGTCCTTGTAAGCAGTGCAGCCCTAAATTTTGGGGTGGCTCTGTCTTATTGATTTTCAGTTTTTCCCAGGTATATTCCCTAGACTGGAAGTGCCCTTGGCTCTGTAGCTCTGTTGTTTACTTGTTTTAGGGAACACAATGCACTCCTCCAGAGAGGCAGTTGGCAATTTACATCCCGCCCATCAGCATAACAAGGCTCCCAGTTCTCCAGGGCCTGTCTTGCCTTTCTGGTTTTTACACATTTTGTGGATGTCCCTTTTGACCGGTGGGAAGTGAAACTTCTTTGTAGTGCAGATTTGCATTGCCCGCTTGCTTGCTTGGCCTAAAAGGGCGTATGCGTTTTCTCCTGAATATATTCAGGAGAAAACGCATACGCCCTTTTGGGCCAAGTGCATCATTGTCGAAGTTGTGCCCCTCTTCCTGTGCTTTAAAGGTGATTCCAACGTACCTCTTGAAATCTGTTTCCTGCTATTCTGCCTCGCTTTCAAGTCCGCCTCGTTGCCTTCCCTCAACAGATTTTTGGACGATAGTTGTCCTTTATTACTCGGCCAGTTTGTGAATTGCTGTGCCCCTGAGCTCCATTTTTCAACTCGTTTTTGGTGAGCTGACCGCAAGTCCAAAATTTTGGTTCAGTATCTATACTGATTCCCGGTGGGTGGCTGAGTCTTTGGTTAATACTTCTTCCTGCCGGGAAATTACAGTGATATGTGCCCGTCCAAATGCCTAACAGCTACTCTCTCATTGGTTCTCCCTCTTCCCTTTCATCCTCTGCCAAATTGGCAACCTGTGCGAACCAGGAGGTTAAAGGGGCTGTCTCTCCAAGTTGGGAGGTTGATAATAAAGCAGATGGAAAGTCAAACCGGAGCACCAGGAGAGGGACTATTCGTTGAGTTTTAGAAACCTATCGTATTCACAGTGTGTCCGTTCTCTAGGATTCCCGTACATGTTATATCTGTGGTAATATTCCCTTCAACCTGGAGAGTTGGGACCCATGGAATGTGTGCCATGCATTATTGCTTTAAAGGGTCTGCATTTGCTCACCCAGTCTCACCAATCCTCTCAGTCCCAAGTGTCCAGCCTTATGCCACATCCAGCTGTCATTGTAGATAGGGTCATTTCAGGTTTCATCAGAGACCCTGAAGGAATTGTAAAGAATTTCCCAGTTTTTTTTGTTTTATTTTTGAAATTCCTTTTTATAGTGGGTTTGAGCTGATTCTCGCTGCCATATTTATCCCAGTCCAGACACACTTGATTCCCTTACGGAGACATATCAATACATAGGTTTTAAGATTCTTACTAGTCAGATATATTCCTCTGCGGGAAATATGGGGTTTTGAGTCCCTTTCACTGAGGAAGGTGTAGGTCTTGTCTATTCCATAGTTGGTTTTTGGAACGGTACCTGTGCTTATATCAAACTCTGGTTTTATGCATCACCCCACCTCTCCTTCCCCCTTAAGCAGGCATAAGAGTGTTTTCTAAATGTGAGACACTGTGCTCTTTCCTAACTCAGTTCAAGTGTAGCCATGTTTACAGGATCTTCATAAGTGATATCTTATGATAAGTTTCTTTTTCTGTGTGACTTATTTCACTTAGAATCATCGTACCTGAATCCACCCATTTTGCTGCTACTGGTCTTATGACATTGATTTCATGGCTGAGGGATATTCCATCGTACGTAAGTACCACAATTTTTTGAACGATTTTTATATTTCCTGGGATATTTAAGGTGTACCCAAGTTGAGGTCCTTGTAAGCAGTGCAGCCCTAAATTTTGGGGTGGCTCTGTCTTATTGATTTTCAGTTTTCCCAAGGTATATTCCCTAGACTGGAAGTGCCCTTGGCTCTGTAGCTCTGTTGTTTACTTGTTTTAGGGAACACAATGCACTCCTCCAGAGAGGCAGTTGGCAATTTACATCCCGCCCATCAGCATAACAAGGCTCCCTGTTCTCCAGGGCCTGTCTTGCCTTTCTGGTTTTTACACATTTTGTGGATGTCCCTTTTGACCGGTGGGAAGTGATACTTCTTTGTAGTGCAGATTTGCATTGCCCGCTTGCTTGCTTGGGCAAAAAGGGTGTATGCGTTTTCTCCTGAATATATTCAGGAGAAAACGCATACGCCCTTTTGTGCCAAGTGCATCATTGTCGAAGTTGTGCCCCTCTTCCTGTGCTTTAAAGGCGATTCCAACGTACCTCTGGAAATCTGTTTCCTGCTATTCTGCCTCGCTTTCAAGTCCGCCTCGTTGCCTTCCCTCAACAGATTTTTGGACGATAGTTGTCCTTTATTACTCGGCCAGTTTGTGAATTGCTGTGCCCCTGAGCTCCATTTTTCAACTCGTTTTTGGTGAGCTGACCGCAAGTCCAAAATTTTGGTTCAGGATCTATACTGATTCCCGGTGGGTGGCTGAGACTTTGGTTAATTCTTCTTCCTGCCGGGAAATTACAGTGATATGTGCCCGTCCAAATGCCTAACAGCTACTCTCTCATTGGTTCTCCCTCTTCCCTTTCATCCTCCGCCAAATTGGCAACCTGTGCGAACCAGGAGGTTAAAGGGGCTGTCTCTCCAAGTTGGGAGGTTGATAATAAAGCAGATGGAAAGTCAAACCGGAGCACCAGGAGAGGGACTATTCGTTGAGTTTTAGAAACCTTTCGTATTCACAGTGTGTCCGTTCTCTAGGATTCCCGTACATGTTATATCTGTAGTAATATTCCCTTCAACCTGGAGAGTTGGGACCCATGGAATGTGTGCCATGCATTATTGCTTTAAAGGGTCTGCATTTGCTCACCCAATCTCACCAATCCTCTCAGTCCCAAGTGTCCAGCCTTATGCCACATCCAGCTGTCATTGTAGATAGGGTCATTTCAGGTTTCATCAGAGACCCTGAAGGAATTGTAAAGAATTTCCCAGTTTTTTTGTTTTATTTTTGAAATTCCTTTTTATAGTGGGTTTGAGCTGATTCTCGCTGCCATATTTATCCCAGTCTAGACACACTTGATTCCCTTACGGAGACATATCAATAAATAGGTTTTAAGATTCTTACTAGTCAGATATATTCCTCTGCGGGAAATATGGGGTTTTGAGTCCCTTTCACTGAGGAAGGTGTAGGTCTTGTCTATTCCATAGTTGGTTTTTGGAACGGTACCTGTGCTTATATCAAACTCTGGTTTTATGCATCACCCCACCTCTCCTTCCCCCTTAAGCAGGCATAAGAGTGTTTTCTAAATGTGAGACACTGTTCTCTTTCCTAACTCAGTTCAAGTGTAGCCATGTTTACAGGATCTTCATAAGTGATATCTTATGATAAGTTTCTTTTTCTGTGTGACTTATTTCACTTAGAATCATCGTACCTGAATCCACCCATTTTGCTGCTACTGGTCTTATGACATTGATTTCATGGCTGAGGGATATTCCATCGTACGTAAGTACCACAATTTTTTGAACCATTTTTATATTTCCTGGGATATTTAAGGTGTACCCAAGTTGAGGTCCTTGAAAGCAGTGCAGCCCTAAATTTTGGGGTGGCTGTGTCTTTTTGATTTTCAGTTTTCCCAAGGTATATTCCCTAGACTGGAAGTGCCCTTGGCTCTGTAGCTCTGTTGTTTACTTGTTTTAGGGAACACAATGCACTCCTCCAGCGACGCAGTTGGCAATTTACATCCCGCCAATCAGCATAACAAGGCTCCCTGTTCTCCAGGGCCTGTCTTGCCTTTCTGGTTTTTACACATTTTGTGGATGTCCCTTTTGACCGGTGGGAAGTGATACTTCTTTGTAGTGCAGATTTGCATTGCCCGCTTGCTTGCTTGGCCAAAAAGGGCGTATGCGTTTTCTCCTGAATATATTCAGGAGAAAACGCATATGCCCTTTTTGGCCAAGTGCATCATTGTCGAAGTTTTGCCCCTCTTCCTGTGCTTTAAAGGCGATTCCAACGTACCTCTGGAAATCTGTTTCCTGCTATTCTGCCTCGCTTTCAAGTCCGCCTCGTTGCCTTCCCTCAACAGATTTTTGGACGATAGTTGTCCTTTATTACTCGGCCAGTTTGTGAATTGCTGTGCCCCTGAGCTCCATTTTTCAACTCGTTTTTGGTGAGCTGACCGCAAGTCCAAAATTTTGGTTCAGGATCTATACTGATTCCCGGTGGGTGGCTGAGACTTTGGTTAATTCTTCTTCCTGCCGGGAAATTACAGTGATATGTGCCCGTCCAAATGCCTAACAGCTACTCTCTCATTGGTTCTCCCTCTTCCCTTTCATCCTCTGCCAAATTGGCAACCTGTGCGAACCAGGAGGTTAAAGGGGCTGTCTCTCCAAGTTGGGAGGTTGATAATAAAGCAGATGGAAAGTCAAACCGGAGCACCAGGAGAGGGACTATTCGTTGAGTTTTAGAAACCTTTCGTATTCACAGTGTGTCCGTTCTCTAGGATTCCCGTACATGTTATATCTGTAGTAATATTCCCTTCAACCTGGAGAGTTGGGACCCATGGATTGTGTGCCATGCATTATTGCTTTAAAGGGTCTGCATTTGCTCACCCAATCTCACCAATCCTCTCAGTCCCAAGTGTCCAGCCTTATGCCACATCCAGCTGTCATTGTAGATAGGGTCATTTCAGGTTTCATCAGAGACCCTGAAGGAATTGTAAAGAATTTCCCAGTTTTTTTGTTTTATTTTTGAAATTCCTTTTTATAGTGGGTTTGAGCTGATTCTCGCTGCCATATTTATCCCAGTCTAGACACACTTGATTCCCTTACGGAGACATATCAATACATAGGTTTTAAGATTCTTACTAATCAGATATGTTCCTCTGCGGGAAATATGGGGTTTTGAGTCCCTTTCACTGAGGAAGGTGTAGGTCTTGTCTATTCCATAGTTGGTTTTTGGAACGGTACCTGTGCTTATATCAAACTCTGGTTTTATGCATCACCCCACCTCTCCTTCCCCCTTAAGCAGGCATAAGAGTGTTTTCTAAATGTGAGACACTGTTCTCTTTCCCAACTCAGTTCAAGTGTAGCCATGTTTACAGGATCTTCATAAGTGATATCTTATGATAAGTTTCTTTTTCTGTGTGACTTATTTCACTTAGAATCATCGTACCTGAATCCACCCATTTTGCTGCTACTGGTCTTATGACATTGATTTCATGGCTGAGGGATATTCCATCGTACGTAAGTACCACAATTTTTTGAACCATTTTTATATTTCCTGGGATATTTAAGGTGTACCCAAGTTGAGGTCCTTGTAAGCAGTGCAGCCCTAAATTTTGGGGTGGCTGTGTCTTTTTGATTTTCAGTTTTCCCAAGGTATATTCCCTAGACTGGAAGTGCCCTTGGCTCTGTAGCTCTGTTGTTTACTTGTTTTAGGGAACACAATGCACTCCTCCAGAGAGGCAGTTGGCAATTTACATCCCGCCCATCAGCATAACAAGGCTCCCTGTTCTCCAGGGCCTGTCTTGCCTTTCTGGTTTTTACACATTTTGTGGATGTCCCTTTTGACCGGTGGGAAGTGATACTTCTTTGTAGTGCAGATTTGCATTGCCCGCTTGCTTGCTTGGCCAAAAAGGGCGTATGCGTTTTCTCCTGAATATATTCAGGAGAAAACGCATACGCCCTTTTTGGCCAAGTGCATCATTGTCGAAGTTGTGCCCCTCTTCCTGTGCTTTAAAGGCGATTCCAACGTACCTCTGGAAATCTGTTTCCTGCTATTCTGCCTCGCTTTCAAGTCCGCCTCGTTGCCTTCCCCCAACAGATTTTTGGACGATAGTTGTCCTTTATTACTCGGCCAGTTTGTGAATTGCTGTGCCCCTGAGCTCCATTTTTCAACTCGTTTTTGGTGAGCTGACCGCAAGTCCAAAATTTTGGTTCAGGATCTATACTGATTCCCGGTGGGTGGCTGAGACTTTGGTTAATTCTTCTTCCTGCCGGGAAATTACAGTGATATGTGCCCGTCCAAATGCCTAACAGCTACTCTCTCATTGGTTCTCCCTCTTCCCTTTCATCCTCTGCCAAATTGGCAACCTGTGCGAACCAGGAGGTTAAAGGGGCTGTCTCTCCAAGTTGGGAGGTTGATAATAAAGCAGATGGAAAGTCAAACCGGAGCACCAGGAGAGGGACTATTCATTGAGTTTTAGAAACCTTTCGTATTCACAGTGTGTCCGTTCTCTAGGATTCCCGTACATGTTATATCTGTAGTAATATTCCCTTCAACCTGGAGAGTTGGGACCCATGGAATGTGTGCCATGCATTATTGCTTTAAAGGGTCTGCATTTGCTCACCCAATCTCACCAATCCTCTCAGTCCCAAGTGTCCAGCCTTATGCCACATCCAGCTGTCATTGTAGATAGGGTCATTTCAGGTTTCATCAGAGACCCTGAAGGTATTGTAAAGAATTTCCCAGTTTTTTTGTTTTATTTTTGAAATTCCTTTTTATAGTGGGTTTGAGCTGATTCTCGCTGCCATATTTATCCCAGTCTAGACACACTTGATTCCCTTACGGAGACATATCAATACATAGGTTTTAAGATTCTTACTTTACTAGTCAGATATATTCCTCTGCGGGAAATATGGGGTTTTGAGTCCCTTTCACTGAGGAAGGTGTAGGTCTTGTCTATTCCATAGTTGGTTTTTGGAACGGTACCTGTGCTTATATCAAACTCTGGTTTTATGCATCACCCCACCTCTCCTTCCCCCTTAAGCAGGCATAAGAGTGTTTTCTAAATGTGAGACACTGTTCTCTTTCCTAACTCAGTTCAAGTGTAGCCATGTTTACAGGATCTTCATAAGTGATATCTTATGATAAGTTTCTTTTTCTGTGTGACTTATTTCACTTAGAATCATCGTACCTGAATCCACCCATTTTGCTGCTACTGGTCTTATGACATTGATTTCATGGCTGAGGGATATTCCATCGTACGTAAGTACCACAATTTTTTGAACCATTTTTATATTTCCTGGGATATTTAAGGTGTACCCAAGTTGAGGTCCTTGTAAGCAGTGCAGCCCTAAATTTTGGGGTGGCTGTGTCTTTTTGATTTTCAGTTTTCCCAAGGTATATTCCCTAGACTGGAAGTGCCCTTGGCTCTGTAGCTCTGTTGTTTACTTGTTTTAGGGAACACAATGAACTCCTCCAGAGAGGCAGTTGGCAATTTACATCCCGCCCATCAGCATAACAAGTCTCCCTGTTCTCCAGGGCCTGTCTTGCCTTTCTGGTTTTTACACATTTTGTGGATGTCCCTTTTGACCGGTGGGAAGTGATACTTCTTTGTAGTGCAGATTTGCATTGCCCGCTTGCTTGCTTGGCCAAAAAGGGCGTATGCGTTTTCTCCTGAATATATTCAGGAGAAAACGCATACGCCCTTTTTGGCCAAGTGCATCATTGTCGAAATTGTGCCCCTCTTCCTGTGCTTTAAAGGCGATTCCAACGTACCTCTTGAAATCTGTTTCCTGCTATTCTGCCTCGCTTTCAAGTCCGCCTCGTTGCCTTCCCTCAACAGATTTTTGGACGATAGTTGTCCTTTATTACTCGGCCAGTTTGTGAATTGCTGTGCCCCTGAGCTCCATTTTTCAACTCGTTTTTGGTGAGCTGACCGCAAGTCCAAAATTTTGGTTCAGGATCTATACTGATTCCCAGTGGGTGGCTGAGACTTTGGTTAATTCTTCTTCCTGCCTGGAAATTACAGTGATATGTGCCCGTCCAAATGCCTAACAGCTACTCTCTCATTGGTTCTCCCTCTTCCCTTTCATCCTCTGCCAAATTGGCAACCTGTGCGAACCAGGAGGTTAAAGGGGCTGTCTCTCCAAGTTGGGAGGTTGATAATAAAGCAGATGGAAAGTCAAACCGGAGCACCAGGAGAGGGACTATTCGTTGAGTTTTAGAAACCTTTCGTATTCACAGTGTGTCCGTTCTCTAGGATTCCCGTACATGTTATATCTGTAGTAATATTCCCTTCAACCTGGAGAGTTGGGACCCATGGAATGTGTGCCATGCATTATTGCTTTAAAGGGTCTGCATTTGCTCACCCAATCTCACCAATCCTCTCAGTCCCAAGTGTCCAGCCTTATGCCACATCCAGCTGTCATTGTAGATAGGGTCATTTCAGGTTTCATCAGAGACCCTGAAGGAATTGTAAAGAATTTCCCAGTTTTTTTGTTTTATTTTTGAAATTCCTTTTTATAGTGGGTTTGAGCTGATTCTCGCTGCCATATTTATCCCAGTCTAGACACACTTGATTCCCTTACGGAGACATATCAATACATAGGTTTTAAGATTCTTACTTTACTAGTCAGATATATTCCTCTGCGGGAAATATGGGGTTTTGAGTCCCTTTCACTGAGGAAGGTGTAGGTCTTGTCGATTCCATAGTTGGTTTTTGGAACGGTACCTGTGCTTATATCAAACTCTGGTTTTATGCATCACCCCACCTCTCCTTCCCCCTTAAGCAGGCATAAGAGTGTTTTCTAAATGTGAGACACTGTTCTCTTTCCTAACTCAGTTCAAGTGTAGCCATGTTTACAGGATCTTCATAAGTGATATCTTATGATAAGTTTCTTTTTCTGTGTGACTTATTTCACTTAGAATCATCGTACCTGAATCCACCCATTTTGCTGCTACTGGTCTTATGACATTGATTTCATGGCTGAGGGATATTCCATCGTACGTAAGTACCACAATTTTTTGAACCATTTTTATATTTCCTGGGATATTTAAGGTGTACCCAAGTTGAGGTCCTTGTAAGCAGTGCAGCCCTAGATTTTGGGGTGGCTCTGTCTTTTTGATTTTCAGTTTTCCCAAGGTATATTCCCTAGACTGGAAGTGCCCTTGGCTCTGTAGCTCTGTTGTTTACTTGTTTTAGGGAACACAATGAACTCCTCCAGAGAGGCAGTTGGCAATTTACATCCCGCCCATCAGCATAACAAGGCTCCCTGTTCTCCAGGGCCTGTCTTGCCTTTCTGGTTTTTACACATTTTGTGGATGTCCCTTTTGACCGGTGGGAAGTGATACTTCTTTGTAGTGCAGATTTGCATTGCCCGCTTGCTTGCTTGGCCAAAAAGGGCGTATGCGTTTTCTCCTGAATATATTCAGGAGAAAACGCATACGCCCTTTTTGGCCAAGTGCATCATTGTCGAAATTGTGCCCCTCTTCCTGTGCTTTAAAGGTGATTCCAACGTACCTCTTGAAATCTGTTTCCTGCTATTCTGCCTCGCTTTCAAGTCCGCCTCATTGCCTTCCCTCAACAGATTTTTGGACGATAGTTGTCCTTTATTACTCGGCCAGTTTGTGAATTGCTGTGCCCCTGAGCTCCATTTTTCAACTCGTTTTTGGTGAGCTGACCGCAAGTCCAAAATTTTGGTTCAGGATCTATACTGATTCCCAGTGGGTGGCTGAGACTTTGGTTAATTCTTCTTCCTGCCGGGAAATTACAGTGATATGTGCCCGTCCAAATGCCTAACAGCTACTCTCTCATTGGTTCTCCCTCTTCCCTTTCATCCTCTGCCAAATTGGCAACCTGTGCGAACCAGGAGGTTAAAGGGGCTGTCTCTCCAAGTTGGGAGGTTGATAATAAAGCAGATGGAAAGTCAAACCGGAGCACCAGGAGAGGGACTATTCGTTGAGTTTTAGAAACCTTTCGTATTCACAGTGTGTCGGTTCTCTAGGATTCCCGTACATGTTATATCTGTAGTAATATTCCCTTCAACCTGGAGAGTTGGGACACATGGAATGTGTGCCATGCATTATTGCTTTAAAGGGTCTGCATTTGCTCACCCAATCTCACCAATCCTCTCAGTCCCAAGTGTCCAGCCTTATGCCACATCCAGCTGTCATTGTAGATAGGGTCATTTCAGGTTTCATCAGAGACCCTGAAGGAATTGTAAAGAATTTCCCAGTTTTTTTGTTTTATTTTTGAAATTCCTTTTTATAGTGGGTTTGAGCTGATTCTCGCTGCCATATTTATCCCAGTCTAGACACACTTGATTCCCTTACGGAGACATATCAATACATAGGTTTTAGGATTCTTACTTTACTAGTCAGATATATTCCTCTGCGGGAAATATGGGGTTTTGAGTCCCTTTCACTGAGGAAGGTGTAGGTCTTGTCTATTCCATAGTTGGTTTTTGGAACGGTACCTGTGCTTATATCAAACTCTGGTTTTATGCATCACCCCACCTCTCCTTCCCCCTTAAGCAGGCATAAGAGTGTTTTCTAAATGTGAGACACTGTTCTCTTTCCTAACTCAGTTCAAGTGTAGCCATGTTTACAGGATCTTCATAAGTGATATCTTATGATAAGTTTCTTTTTCTGTGTGACTTATTTCACTTAGAATCATCGTACCTGAATCCACCCATTTTGCTGCTACTGGTCTTATGACATTGATTTCATGGCTGAGGGATATTCCATCGTACGTAAGTACCACAATTTTTTGAACCATTTTTATATTTCCTGGGATATTTAAGGTGTACCCAAGTTGAGGTCCTTGTAAGCAGTGCAGCCCTAAATTTTGGGGTGGCTGTGTCTTTTTGATTTTCAGTTTTCCCAAGGTATATTCCCTAGACTGGAAGTGCCCTTGGCTCTGTAGCTCTTTTGTTTACTTGTTTTAGGGAACACAATGCACGCCTCCAGAGAGGCAGTTGGCAATTTACATCCCGCCCATCAGCATAACAAGGCTCCCTGTTCTCCAGGGCCTGTCTTGCCTTTCTGGTTTTTACACATTTTGTGGATGTCCCTTTTGACCGGTGGGAAGTGATACTTCTTTGTAGTGCAGATTTGCATTGCCCGCTTGCTTGCTTGGCCAAAAAGGGCGTATGCGTTTTCTCCTGAATATATTCAGGAGAAAACGCATACGCCCTTTTTGGCCAAGTGCATCATTGTCGAAATTGTGCCCCTCTTCCTGTGCTTTAAAGGCGATTCCAACGTACCTCTTGAAATCTGTTTCCTGCTATTCTGCCTCGCTTTCAAGTCCGCCTCGTTGCCTTCCCTCAACAGATTTTTGGACGATAGTTGTCCTTTATTACTCGGCCAGTTTGTGAATTGCTGTGCCCCTGAGCTCCATTTTTCAACTCGTTTTTGGTGAGCTGACCGCAAGTCCAAAATTTTGGTTCAGGATCTATACTGATTCCCAGTGGGTGGCTGAGACTTTGGTTAATTCTTCTTCCTGCCGGGAAATTACAGTGATATGTGCCCGTCCAAATGCCTAACAGCTACTCTCTCATTGGTTCTCCCTCTTCCCTTTCATCCTCTGCCAAATTGGCAACCTGTGCGAACCAGGAGGTTAAAGGGGCTGTCTCTCCAAGTTGGGAGGTTGATAATAAAGCAGATGGAAAGTCAAACCGGAGCACCAGGAGAGGGACTATTCGTTGAGTTTTAGAAACCTTTCGTATTCACAGTGTGTCGGTTCTCTAGGATTCCCGTACATGTTATATCTGTAGTAATATTCCCTTCAACCTGGAGAGTTGGGACACATGGAATGTGTGCCATGCATTATTGCTTTAAAGGGTCTGCATTTGCTCACCCAATCTCACCAATCCTCTCAGTCCCAAGTGTCCAGCCTTATGCCACATCCAGCTGTCATTGTAGATAGGGTCATTTCAGGTTTCATCAGAGACCCTGAAGGAATTGTAAAGAATTTCCCAGTTTTTTTGTTTTATTTTTGAAATTCCTTTTTATAGTGGGTTTGAGCTGATTCTCGCTGCCATATTTATCCCAGTCTAGACACACTTGATTCCCTTACGGAGACATATCAATACATAGGTTTTAAGATTCTTACATTACTAGTCAGATATATTCCTCTGCGGGAAATATGGGGTTTTGAGTCCCTTTCACTGAGGAAGGTGTAGGTCTTGTCTATTCCATAGTTGGTTTTTGGAACGGTACCTGTGCTTATATCAAACTCTGGTTTTATGCATCACCCCACCTCTCCTTCCCCCTTAAGCAGGCATAAGAGTGTTTTCTAAATGTGAGACACTGTTCTCTTTCCTAACTCAGTTCAAGTGTAGCCATGTTTACAGGATCTTCATAAGTGATATCTTATGATAAGTTTCTTTTTCTGTGTGACTTATTTCACTTAGAATCATCGTACCTGAATCCACCCATTTTGCTGCTACTGGTCTTATGACATTGATTTCATGGCTGAGGGATATTCCATCGTACGTAAGTACCACAATTTTTTGAACCATTTTTATATTTCCTGGGATATTTAAGGTGTACCCAAGTTGAGGTCCTTGTAAGCAGTGCAGCCCTAAATTTTGGGGTGGCTGTGTCTTTTTGATTTTCAGTTTTCCCAAGGTATATTCCCTAGACTGGAAGTGCCCTTGGCTCTGTAGCTCTTTTGTTTACTTGTTTTAGGGAACACAATGCACGCCTCCAGAGAGGCAGTTGGCAATTTACATCCCGCCCATCAGCATAACAAGGCTCCCTGTTCTCCAGGGCCTGTCTTGCCTTTCTGGTTTTTACACATTTTGTGGATGTCCCTTTTGACCGGTGGGAAGTGATACTTCTTTGTAGTGCAGATTTGCATTGCCCGCTTGCTTGCTTGGCCAAAAAGGGCGTATGC
This sequence comes from Hyperoodon ampullatus, assembly GCF_949752795.1. Lineage (NCBI taxonomy): Eukaryota > Metazoa > Chordata > Mammalia > Artiodactyla > Ziphiidae > Hyperoodon > Hyperoodon ampullatus. Next base: position 596,085 of record NW_027640856.1, read on the forward strand.
GTTTTCTCCTGAATATATTCAGGAGAAAACGCATACGCCCTTTTTGGCCAAGTGCATCATTGTCGAAGTTGTGCCCCTCTTCCTGTGCTTTAAAGGCGATTCCAATGTACCTCTTGAAATCTGTTTCCTGCTATTCTGCCTCGCTTTCAAGTCCGCCTCGTTGCCTTCCCTCAACAGATTTTTGGACGATAGTTGTCCTTTATTACTCGGCCAGTTTGTGAATTGCTGTGCCCCTGAGCTCCATTTTTCAACTCGTTTTTGGTGAGCTGACCGCAAGTCCAAAATTTTGGTTCAGGATCTATACTGATTCCCGGTGGGTGGCTGAGACTTTGGTTAATTCTTCTTCCTGCCGGGAAATTACAGTGATATGTGCCCGTCCAAATGCCTAACAGCTACTCTCTCATTGGTTCTCCCTCTTCCCTTTCATCCTCTGCCAAATTGGCAACCTGTGCGAACCAGGAGGTTAAAGGGGCTGTCTCTCCAAGTTGGGAGGTTGATAATAAAGCAGATGGAAAGTCAAACCGGAGCACCAGGAGAGGGACTATTCGTTGAGTTTTAGAAACCTTTCGTATTCACAGTGTGTCCGTTCTCTAGGATTCCCGTACATGTTATATCTGTAGTAATATTCCCTTCAACCTGGAGAGTTGGGACCCATGGAATGTGTGCCATGCATTATTGCTTTAAAGGGTCTGCATTTGCTCACCCAATCTCACCAATCCTCTCAGTCCCAAGTGTCCAGCCTTATGCCACATCCAGCTGTCATTGTAGATAGGGTCATTTCAGGTTTCATCAGAGACCCTGAAGGAATTTTAAAGAATTTCCCAGTTTTTTTGTTTTATTTTTGAAATTCCTTTTTATAGTGGGTTTGAGCTGATTCTCGCTGCCATATTTATCCCAGTCTAGACACACTTGATTCCCTTACGGAGACATATCAATACAGAGGTTTTAAGATTCTTACTAGTCAGATATATTCCTCTGCGGGAAATATGGGGTTTTGAGTCCCTTTCACTGAGGAAGGTGTAGGTCTTGTCTATTCCATAGTTGGTTTTTGGAACGGTACCTGTGCTTATATCAAACTCTGGTTTTATGCATCACCCCACCTCTCCTTCCCCCTTAAGCAGGCATAAGAGTGTTTTCTAAATGTGAGACACTGTTCTCTTTCCTAACTCAGTTCAAGTGTAGCCATGTTTACAGGATCTTCATAAGTGATATCTTATGATAAGTTTCTTTTTCTGTGTGACTTATTTCACTTAGAATCATCATACCTGAATCCACCCATTTTGCTGCTACTGGTCTTATGACATTGATTTCATGGCTGAGGGATATTCCATCGTACGTAAGTACCACAATTTTTTGAACCATTTTTATATTTCCTGGGATATTTAAGGTGTACCCAAGTTGAGGTCCTTGTAAGCAGTGCAGCCCTAAATTTTGGGGTGGCTGTGTCTTTTTGATTTTCAGTTTTCCCAAGGTATATTCCCTAGACTGGAAGTGCCCTTGGCTCTGTAGCTCTGTTGTTTACTTGTTTTAGGGAACACAATGCACGCCTCCAGAGAGGCAGTTGGCAATTTACATCCCGCCCATCAGCATAACAAGGCTCCCTGTTCTCCAGGGCCTGTCTTGCCTTTCTGGTTTTTACACATTTTGTGGATGTCCCTTTTGACCGGTGGGAAGTGATACTTCTTTGTAGTGCAGATTTGCATTGCCCGCTTGCTTGCTTGGCCAAAAAGGGCGTATGCGTTTTCTCCTGAATATATTCAGGAGAAAACGCATACGCCCTTTTTGGCCAAGTGCATCATTGTCGAAGTTGTGCCCCTCTTCCTGTGCTTTAAAGGCGATTCCAACGTACCTCTTGAAATCTGTTTCCTGCTATTCTGCCTCGCTTTCAAGTCCGCCTCGTTGCCTTCCCTCAACAGATTTTTGGACGATAGTTGTCCTTTATTACTCGGCCAGTTTGTGAATTGCTGTGCCCCTGAGCTCCATTTTTCAACTCGTTTTTGGTGAGCTGACCGCAAGTCCAAAATTTTGGTTCAGGATCTATACTGATTCCCAGTGGGTGGCTGAGACTTTGGTTAATTCTTCTTCCTGCCGGGAAATTACAGTGATATGTGCCCGTCCAAATGCCTAACAGCTACTCTCTCATTGGTTCTCCCTCTTCCCTTTCATCCTCTGCCAAATTGGCAACCTGTGCGAACCAGGAGGTTAAAGGGGCTGTCTCTCCAAGTTGGGAGGTTGATAATAAAGCAGATGGAAAGTCAAACCGGAGCACCAGGAGAGGGACTATTCGTTGAGTTTTAGAAACCTTTCGTATTCACAGTGTGTCGGTTCTCTAGGATTCCCGTACATGTTATATCTGTAGTAATATTCCCTTCAACCTGGAGAGTTGGGACACATGGAATGTGTGCCATGCATTATTGCTTTAAAGGGTCTGCATTTGCTCACCCAATCTCACCAATCCTCTCAGTCCCAAGTGTCCAGCCTTATGCCACATCCAGCTGTCATTGTAGATAGGGTCATTTCAGGTTTCATCAGAGACCCTGAAGGAATTGTAAAGAATTTCCCAGTTTTTTTGTTTTATTTTTGAAATTCCTTTTTATAGTGGGTTTGAGCTGATTCTCGCTGCCATATTTATCCCAGTCTAGACACACTTGATTCCCTTACGGAGACATATCAATACATAGGTTTTAAGATTCTTACTTTACTAGTCAGATATATTCCTCTGCGGGAAATATGGGGTTTTGAGTCCCTTTCACTGAGGAAGGTGTAGGTCTTGTCTATTCCATAGTTGGTTTTTGGAACGGTACCTGTGCTTATATCAAACTCTGGTTTTATGCATCACCCCACCTCTCCTTCCCCCTTAAGCAGGCATAAGAGTGTTTTCTAAATGTGAGGCACTGTTCTCTTTCCTAACTCAGTTCAAGTGTAGCCATGTTTACAGGATCTTCATAAGTGATATCTTATGATAAGTTTCTTTTTCTGTGTGACTTATTTCACTTAGAATCATCGTACCTGAATCCACCCATTTTGCTGCTACTGGTCTTATGACATTGATTTCATGGCTGAGGGATATTCCATCGTACGTAAGTACCACAATTTTTTGAACCATTTTTATATTTCCTGGGATATTTAAGGTGTACCCAAGTTGAGGTCCTTGTAAGCAGTGCAGCCCTAAATTTTGGGGTGGCTGTGTCTTTTTGATTTTCAGTTTTCCCAAGGTATATTCCCTAGACCTGAAGTGCCCTTGGCTCTGTAGCTCTTTTGTTTACTTGTTTTAGGGAACACAATGCACGCCTCCAGAGAGGCAGTTGGCAATTTACATCCCGCCCATCAGCATAACAAGGCTCCCTGTTCTCCAGGGCCTGTCTTGCCTTTCTGGTTTTTACACATTTTGTGGATGTCCCTTTTGACCGGTGGGAAGTGATACTTCTTTGTAGTGCAGATTTGCATTGCCCGCTTGCTTGCTTGGCCAAAAAGGGCGTATGCGTTTTCTCCTGAATATATTCAGGAGAAAACGCATACGCCCTTTTTGTCCAAGTGCATCATTGTCGAAGTTGTGCCCCTCTTCCTGTGCTTTAAAGGCGATTCCAACGTACCTCTTGAAATCTGTTTCCTGCTATTCTGCCTCGCTTTCAAGTCCGCCTCGTTGCCTTCCCTCAACAGATTTTTGGACGATAGTTGTCCTTTATTACTCGGCCAGTTTGTGAATTGCTGTGCCCCTGAGCTCCATTTTTCAACTCGTTTTTGGTGAGCTGACCGCAAGTCCAAAATTTTGGTTCAGGATCTATACTGATTCCCGGTGGGTGGCTGAGACTTTGGTTAATTCTTCTTCCTGCCGGGAAATTACAGTGATATGTGCCCGTCCAAATGCCTAACAGCTATTCTCTCATTGGTTCTCCCTCTTCCCTTTCATCCTCTGCCAAATTGGCAACCTGTGCGAACCAGGAGGTTAAAGGGGCTGTCTCTCCAAGTTGGGAAGTTGATAATAAAGCAGATGGAAAGTCAAACCGGAGCACCAGGAGAGGGACTATTCGTTGAGTTTTAGAAACCTTTCGTATTCACAGTGTGTCCGTTCTCTAGGATTCCCGTACATGTTATATCTGTAGTAATATTCCCTTCAACCTGGAGAGTTGGGACCCATGGAATGTGTGCCATGCATTATTGCTTTAAAGGGTCTGCATTTGCTCACCCAATCTCACCAATCCTCTCAGTCCCAAGTGTCCAGCCTTATGCCACATCCAGCTGTCATTGTAGATAGGGTCATTTCAGGTTTCATCAGAGACCCTGAAGGAATTGTAAAGAATTTCCCAGTTTTTTTGTTTTATTTTTGAAATTCCTTTTTATAGTGGGTTTGAGCTGATTCTCGCTGCCATATTTATCCCAGTCTAGACACACTTGATTCCCTTACGGAGACATATCAATACAGAGGTTTTAAGATTCTTACTAGTCAGATATATTCCTCTGCGGGAAATATGGGGTTTTGAGTCCCTTTCACTGAGGAAGGTGTAGGTCTTGTCTATTCCATAGTTGGTTTTTGGAACGGTACCTGTGCTTATATCAAACTCTGGTTTTATGCATCACCCCACCTCTCCTTCCCCCTTAAGCAGGCATAAGAGTGTTTTCTAAATGTGAGACACTGTTCTCTTTCCTAACTCAGTTCAAGTGTAGCCATGTTTACAGGATCTTCATAAGTGATATCTTATGATAAGTTTCTTTTTCTGTGTGACTTATTTCACTTAGAATCATCATACCTGAATCCACCCATTTTGCTGCTACTGGTCTTATGACATTGATTTCATGGCTGAGGGATATTCCATCGTACGTAAGTACCACAATTTTTTGAACCATTTTTATATTTCCTGGGATATTTAAGGTGTACCCAAGTTGAGGTCCTTGTAAGCAGTGCAGCCCTAAATTTTGGGGTGGCTGTGTCTTTTTGATTTTCAGTTTTCCCAAGGTATATTCCCTAGACTGGAAGTGCCCTTGGCTCTGTAGCTCTGTTGTTTACTTGTTTTAGGGAACACAATGCACGCCTCCAGAGAGGCAGTTGGCAATTTACATCCCGCCCATCAGCATAACAAGGCTCCCTGTTCTCCAGGGCCTGTCTTGCCTTTCTGGTTTTTACACATTTTGTGGATGTCCCTTTTGACCGGTGGGAAGTGATACTTCTTTGTAGTGCAGATTTGCATTGCCCGCTTGCTTGCTTGGCCAAAAAGGGCGTATGCGTTTTCTCCTGAATATATTCAGGAGAAAACGCATACGCCCTTTTTGTCCAAGTGCATCATTGTCGAAGTTGTGCCCCTCTTCCTGTGCTTTAAAGGCGATTCCAACGTACCGCTTGAAATCTGTTTCCTGCTATTCTGCCTCGCTTTCAAGTCCGCCTCGTTGCCTTCCCTCAACAGATTTTTGGACGATAGTTGTCCTTTATTACTCGGCCAGTTTGTGAATTGCTGTGCCCCTGAGCTCCATTTTTCAACTCGTTTTTGGTGAGCTGACCGCAAGTCCAAAATTTTGGTTCAGGATCTATACTGATTCCCGGTGGGTGGCTGAGACTTTGGTTAATTCTTCTTCCTGCCGGGAAATTACAGTGATATGTGCCCGTCCAAATGCCTAACAGCTACTCTCTCATTGGTTCTCCCTCTTCCCTTTCATCCTCTGCCAAATTGGCAACCTGTGCGAACCAGGAGGTTAAAGGGGCTGTCTCTCCAAGTTGGGAGGTTGATAATAAAGCAGATGGAAAGTCAAACCGGAGCACCAGGAGAGGGACTATTCGTTGAGTTTTAGAAACCTTTCGTATTCACAGTGTGTCCGTTCTCTAGGATTCCCGTACATGTTATATCTGTAGTAATATTCCCTTCAACCTGGAGAGTTGGGACCCATGGAATGTGTGCCATGCATTATTGCTTTAAAGGGTCTGCATTTGCTCACCCAATCTCACCAATCCTCTCAGTCCCAAGTGTCCAGCCTTATGCCACATCCAGCTGTCATTGTAGATAGGGTCATTTCAGGTTTCATCAGAGACCCTGAAGGAATTGTAAAGAATTTCCCAGTTTTTTTGTTTTATTTTTGAAATTCCTTTTTATAGTGGGTTTGAGCTGATTCTCGCTGCCATATTTATCCCAGTCTAGACACACTTGATTCCCTTACGGAGACATATCAATACATAGGTTTTAAGATTCTTACTTTACTAGTCAGATATATTCCTCTGCGGGAAATATGGGGTTTTGAGTCCCTTTCACTGAGGAAGGTGTAGGTCTTGTCTATTCCATAGTTGGTTTTTGGAACGGTACCTGTGCTTATATCAAACTCTGGTTTTATGCATCACCCCACCTCTCCTTCCCCCTTAAGCAGGCATAAGAGTGTTTTCTAAATGTGAGACACTGTTCTCTTTCCTAACTCAGTTCAAGTGTAGCCATGTTTACAGGATCTTCATAAGTGATATCTTATGATAAGTTTCTTTTTCTGTGTGACTTATTTCACTTAGAATCATCGTACCTGAATCCACCCATTTTGCTGCTACTGGTCTTATGACATTGATTTCATGGCTGAGGGATATTCCATCGTACGTAAGTACCACAATTTTTTGAACCATTTTTATATTTCCTGGGATATTTAAGGTGTACCCAAGTTGAGGTCCTTGTAAGCAGTGCAGCCCTAAATTTTGGGGTGGCTGTGTCTTTTTGATTTTCAGTTTTCCCAAGGTATATTCCCTAGACTGGAAGTGCCCTTGGCTCTGTAGCTCTGTTGTTTACTTGTTTTAGGGAACACAATGCACGCCTCCAGAGAGGCAGTTGGCAATTTACATCCCGCCCATCAGCATAACAAGGCTCCCTGTTCTCCAGGGCCTGTCTTGCCTTTCTGGTTTTTACACATTTTGTGGATGTCCCTTTTGACCGGTGGGAAGTGATACTTCTTTGTAGTGCAGATTTGCATTGCCCGCTTGCTTGCTTGGCCAAAAAGGGCGTATGCGTTTTCTCCTGAATATATTCAGGAGAAAACGCATACGCCCTTTTTGGCCAAGTGCATCATTGTCGAAGTTGTGCCCCTCTTCCTGTGCTTTAAAGGCGATTCCAATGTACCTCTTGAAATCTGTTTCCTGCTATTCTGCCTCGCTTTCAAGTCCGCCTCGTTGCCTTCCCTCAACAGATTTTTGGACGATAGTTGTCCTTTATTACTCGGCCAGTTTGTGAATTGCTGTGCCCCTGAGCTCCATTTTTCAACTCGTTTTTGGTGAGCTGACCGCAAGTCCAAAATTTTGGTTCAGGATCTATACTGATTCCCGGTGGGTGGCTGAGACTTTGGTTAATTCTTCTTCCTGCCGGGAAATTACAGTGATATGTGCCCGTCCAAATGCCTAACAGCTACTCTCTCATTGGTTCTCCCTCTTCCCTTTCATCCTCTGCCAAATTGGCAACCTGTGCGAACCAGGAGGTTAAAGGGGCTGTCTCTCCAAGTTGGGAGGTTGATAATAAAGCAGATGGAAAGTCAAACCGGAGCACCAGGAGAGGGACTATTCGTTGAGTTTTAGAAACCTTTCGTATTCACAGTGTGTCCGTTCTCTAGGATTCCCGTACATGTTATATCTGTAGTAATATTCCCTTCAACCTGGAGAGTTGGGACCCATGGAATGTGTGCCATGCATTATTGCTTTAAAGGGTCTGCATTTGCTCACCCAATCTCACCAATCCTCTCAGTCCCAAGTGTCCAGCCTTATGCCACATCCAGCTGTCATTGTAGATAGGGTCATTTCAGGTTTCATCAGAGACCCTGAAGGAATTGTAAAGAATTTCCCAGTTTTTTTGTTTTATTTTTGAAATTCCTTTTTATAGTGGGTTTGAGCTGATTCTCGCTGCCATATTTATCCCAGTCTAGACACACTTGATTCCCTTACGGAGACATATCAATACAGAGGTTTTAAGATTCTTACTAGTCAGATATATTCCTCTGCGGGAAATATGGGGTTTTGAGTCCCTTTCACTGAGGAAGGTGTAGGTCTTGTCTATTCCATAGTTGGTTTTTGGAACGGTACCTGTGCTTATATCAAACTCTGGTTTTATGCATCACCCCACCTCTCCTTCCCCCTTAAGCAGGCATAAGAGTGTTTTCTAAATGTGAGACACTGTTCTCTTTCCTAACTCAGTTCAAGTGTAGCCATGTTTACAGGATCTTCATAAGTGATATCTTATGATAAGTTTCTTTTTCTGTGTGACTTATTTCACTTAGAATCATCGTACCTGAATCCACCCATTTTGCTGCTACTGGTCTTATGACATTGATTTCATGGCTGAGGGATATTCCATCGTACGTAAGTACCACAATTTTTTGAACCATTTTTATATTTCCTGGGATATTTAAGGTGTACCCAAGTTGAGGTCCTTGTAAGCAGTGCAGCCCTAAATTTTGGGGTGGCTGTGTCTTTTTGATTTTCAGTTTTCCCAAGGTATATTCCCTAGACTGGAAGTGCCCTTGGCTCTGTAGCTCTGTTGTTTACTTGTTTTAGGGAACACAATGCACGCCTCCAGAGAGGCAGTTGGCAATTTACATCCCGCCCATCAGCATAACAAGGCTCCCTGTTCTCCAGGGCCTGTCTTGCCTTTCTGGTTTTTACACATTTTGTGGATGTCCCTTTTGACCGGTGGGAAGTGATACTTCTTTGTAGTGCAGATTTGCATTGCCCGCTTGCTTGCTTGGCCAAAAAGGGCGTATGCGTTTTCTCCTGAATATATTCAGGAGAAAACGCATACGCCCTTTTTGGCCAAGTGCATCATTGTTGAAGTTGTGCCCCTCTTCCTGTGCTTTAAAGGCGATTCCAACGTACCTCTTGAAATCTGTTTCCTGCTATTCTGCCACGCTTTGAAGTCCGCCTCGTTGCCTTCCCTCAATAGATTTTTGGACGATAGTTGTCCTTTATTACTCGGCCAGTTTGTGAATTGCTGTGCCCCTGAGCTCCATTTTTCAACTCGTTTTTGGTGAGCTGACCGCAAGTCCAAAATTTTGGTTCAGGATCTATACTGATTCCCGGTGGGTGGCTGAGACTTTGGTTAATTCTTCTTCCTGCCGGGAAATTACAGTGATATGTGCCCGTCCAAATGCCTAACAGCTACTCTCTCATTGGTTCTCCCTCTTCCCTTTCATCCTCTGCCAAATTGGCAACCTGTGCGAACCAGGAGGTTAAAGGGGCTGTCTCTCCAAGTTGGGAGGTTGATAATAAAGCAGATGGAAAGTCAAACCGGAGCACCAGGAGAGGGACTATTCGTTGAGTTTTAGAAACCTTTCATATTCACAGTGTGTCCGTTCTCTAGGATTCCCGTACATGTTATATCTGTAGTAATATTCCCTTCAACCTGGAGAGTTGGGACCCATGGAATGTGTGCCATGCATTATTGCTTTAAAGGGTCTGCATTTGCTCACCCAATCTCACCAATCCTCTCAGTCCCAAGTGTCCAGCCTTATGCCACATCCAGCTGTCATTGTAGATAGGGTCATTTCAGGTTTCATCAGAGACCCTGAAGGAATTGTAAAGAATTTCCCAGTTTTTTTGTTTTATTTTTGAAATTCCTTTTTATAGTGGGTTTGAGCTGATTCTCGCTGCCATATTTATCCCAGTCTAGACACACTTGATTCCCTTACGGAGACATATCAATACATAGGTTTTAAGATTCTTACTTTACTAGTCAGATATATTCCTCTGCGGGAAATATGGGGTTTTGAGTCCCTTTCACTGAGGAAGGTGTAGGTCTTGTCTATTCCATAGTTGGTTTTTGGAACGGTACCTGTGCTTATATCAAACTCTGGTTTTATGCATCACCCCACCTCTCCTTCCCCCTTAAGCAGGCATAAGAGTGTTTTCTAAATGTGAGACACTGTTCTCTTTCCTAACTCAGTTCAAGTGTAGCCATGTTTACAGGATCTTCATAAGTGATATCTTATGATAAGTTTCTTTTTCTGTGTGACTTATTTCACTTAGAATCATCGTACCTGAATCCACCCATTTTGCTGCTACTGGTCTTATGACATTGATTTCATGGCTGAGGGATATTCCATCGTACGTAAGTACCACAATTTTTTGAACCATTTTTATATTTCCTGGGATATTTAAGGTGTACCCAAGTTGAGGTCCTTGTAAGCAGTGCAGCCCTAAATTTTGGGGTGGCTGTGTCTTTTTGATTTTCAGTTTTCCCAAGGTATATTCCCGAGACTGGAAGTGCCCTTGGCTCTGTAGCTCTGTTGTTTACTTGTTTTAGGGAACACAATGCACTCCTCCAGAGAGGCAGTTGGCAATTTACATCCCGCCCATCAGCATAACAAGGCTCCCTGTTCTCCAGGGCCTGTCTTGCCTTTCTGGTTTTTACACATTTTGTGGATGTCCCTTTTGACCGGTGGGAAGTGATACTTCTTTGTAGTGCAGATTTGCATTGCCCGCTTGCTTGCTTGGCCAAAAAGGGCGTATGCGTTTTCTCCTGAATATATTCAGGAGAAAACGCATACGCCCTTTTTGTCCAAGTGCATCATTGTCGAAGTTGTGCCCCTCTTCCTGTGCTTTAAAGGCGATTCCAACGTACCTCTTGAAATCTGTTTCCTGCTATTCTGCCTCGCTTTCAAGTCCGCCTCGTTGCCTTCCCTCAACAGATTTTTGGACGATAGTTGTCCTTTATTACTCGGCCAGTTTGTGAATTGCTGTGCCCCTGAGCTCCATTTTTCAACTCGTTTTTGGTGAGCTGACCGCAAGTCCAAAATTTTGGTTCAGGATCTATACTGATTCCCGGTGGGTGGCTGAGACTTTGGTTAATTCTTCTTCCTGCCGGGAAATTACAGTGATATGTGCCCGTCCAAATGCCTAACAGCTATTCTCTCATTGGTTCTCCCTCTTCCCTTTCATCCTCTGCCAAATTGGCAACCTGTGCGAACCAGGAGGTTAAAGGGGCTGTCTCTCCAAGTTGGGAAGTTGATAATAAAGCAGATGGAAAGTCAAACCGGAGCACCAGGAGAGGGACTATTCGTTGAGTTTTAGAAACCTTTCGTATTCACAGTGTGTCCGTTCTCTAGGATTCCCGTACATGTTATATCTGTAGTAATATTCCCTTCAACCTGGAGAGTTGGGACCCATGGAATGTGTGCCATGCATTATTGCTTTAAAGGGTCTGCATTTGCTCACCCAATCTCACCAATCCTCTCAGTCCCAAGTGTCCAGCCTTATGCCACATCCAGCTGTCATTGTAGATAGGGTCATTTCAGGTTTCATCAGAGACCCTGAAGGAATTGTAAAGAATTTCCCAGTTTTTTTGTTTTATTTTTGAAATTCCTTTTTATAGTGGGTTTGAGCTGATTCTCGCTGCCATATTTATCGCAGTCTAGACACACTTGATTCCCTTACGGAGACATATCAATACATAGGTTTTAAGATTCTTACTAGTCAGATATATTCCTCTGCGGGAAATATGGGGTTTTGAGTCCCTTTCACTGAGGAAGGTGTAGGTCTTGTCTATTCCATAGTTGGTTTTTGGAACGGTACCTGTGCTTATATCAAACTCTGGTTTTATGCATCACCCCACCTCTCCTTCCCCCTTAAGCAGGCATAAGAGTGTTTTCTAAATGTGAGACACTGTTCTCTTTCCTAACTCAGTTCAAGTGTAGCCATGTTTACAGGATCTTCATAAGTGATATCTTATGATAAGTTTCTTTTTCTGTGTGACTTATTTCACTTAGAATCATCGTACCTGAATCCACCCATTTTGCTGCTACTGGTCTTATGACATTGATTTCATGGCTGAGGGATATTCCATCGTACGTAAGTACCACAATTTTTTGAACCATTTTTATATTTCCTGGGATATTTAAGGTGTACCCAAGTTGAGGTCCTTGTAAGCAGTGCAGCCCTAAATTTTGGGGTGGCTGTGTCTTTTTGATTTTCAGTTTTCCCAAGGTATATTCCCTAGACTGGAAGTGCCCTTGGCTCTGTAGCTCTGTTGTTTACTTGTTTTAGGGAACACAATGCACGCCTCCAGAGAGGCAGTTGGCAATTTACATCCCGCCCATCAGCATAACAAGGCTCCCTGTTCTCCAGGGCCTGTCTTGCCTTTCTGGTTTTTACACATTTTGTGGATGTCCCTTTTGACCGGTGGGAAGTGATACTTCTTTGTAGTGCAGATTTGCATTGCCCGCTTGCTTGCTTGGCCAAAAAGGGCGTATGCGTTTTCTCCTGAATATATTCAGGAGAAAACGCATACGCCCTTTTTGGCCAAGTGCATCATTGTCGAAGTTGTGCCCCTCTTCCTGTGCTTTAAAGGCGATTCCAACGTACCGCTTGAAATCTGTTTCCTGCTATTCTGCCTCGCTTTCAAGTCCGCCTCGTTGCCTTCCCTCAACAGATTTTTGGACGATAGTTGTCCTTTATTACTCGGCCAGTTTGTGAATTGCTGTGCCCCTGAGCTCCATTTTTCAACTCGTTTTTGGTGAGCTGACCGCAAGTCCAAAATTTTGGTTCAGGATCTATACTGATTCCCGGTGGGTGGCTGAGACTTTGGTTAATTCTTCTTCCTGCCGGGAAATTACAGTGATATGTGCCCGTCCAAATGCCTAACAGCTACTCTCTCATTGGTTCTCCCTCTTCCCTTTCATCCTCTGCCAAATTGACAACCTGTGCGAACCAGGAGGTTAAAGGGGCTGTCTCTCCAAGTTGGGAGGTTGATAATAAAGCAGATGGAAAGTCAAACCGGAGCACCAGGAGAGGGACTATTCGTTGAGTTTTAGAAACCTTTCGTATTCACAGTGTGTCCGTTCTCTAGGATTCCCGTACATGTTATATCTGTAGTAATATTCCCTTCAACCTGGAGAGTTGGGACCCATGGAATGTGTGCCATGCATTATTGCTTTAAAGGGTCTGCATTTGCTCACCCAATCTCACCAATCCTCTCAGTCCCAAGTGTCCAGCCTTATGCCACATCCAGCTGTCATTGTAGATAGGGTCATTTCAGGTTTCATCAGAGACCCTGAAGGAATTGTAAAGAATTTCCCAGTTTTTTTGTTTTATTTTTGAAATTCCTTTTTATAGTGGGTTTGAGCTGATTCTCGCTGCCATATTTATCCCAGTCTAGACACACTTGATTCCCTTACGGAAACATATCAATACATAGGTTTTAAGATTCTTACTTTACTAGTCAGATATATTCCTCTGCGGGAAATATGGGGTTTTGAGTCCCTTTCACTGAGGAAGGTGTAGGTCTTGTCTATTCCATAGTTGGTTTTTGGAACGGTACCTGTGCTTATATCAAACTCTGGTTTTATGCATCACCCCACCTCTCCTTCCCCCTTAAGCAGGCATAAGAGTGTTTTCTAAATGTGAGACACTGTTCTCTTTCCTAACTCAGTTCAAGTGTAGCCATGTTTACAGGATCTTCATAAGTGATATCTTATGATAAGTTTCTTTTTCTGTGTGACTTATTTCACTTAGAATCATCGTACCTGAATCCACCCATTTTGCTGCTACTGGTCTTATGACATTGATTTCATGGCTGAGGGATATTCCATCGTACGTAAGTACCACAATTTTTTGAACCATTTTTATATTTCCTGGGATATTTAAGGTGTACCCAAGTTGAGGTCCTTGTAAGCAGTGCAGCCCTAAATTTTGGGGTGGCTGTGTCTTTTTGATTTTCAGTTTTCCCAAGGTATATTCCCTAGACTGGAAGTGCCCTTGGCTCTGTAGCTCTTTTGTTTACTTGTTTTAGGGAACACAATGCACGCCTCCAGAGAGGCAGTTGGCAATTTACATCCCGCCCATCAGCATAACAAGGCTCCCTGTTCTCCAGGGCCTGTCTTGCCTTTCTGGTTTTTACACATTTTGTGGATGTCCCTTTTGACCGGTGGGAAGTGATACTTCTTTGTAGTGCAGATTTGCATTGCCCGCTTGCTTGCTTGGCCAAAAAGGGCGTATGCGTTTTCTCCTGAATATATTCAGGAGAAAACGCATACGCCCTTTTTGTCCAAGTGCATCATTGTCGAAGTTGTGCCCCTCTTCCTGTGCTTTAAAGGCGATTCCAACGTACCTCTTGAAATCTGTTTCCTGCTATTCTGCCACGCTTTGAAGTCCGCCTCGTTGCCTTCCCTCAACAGATTTTTGGACGATAGTTGTCCTTTTTTACTCGGCCAGTTTGTGAATTGCTGTGCCCCTGAGCTCCATTTTTCAACTCGTTTTTGGTGAGCTGACCGCAAGTCCAAAATTTTGGTTCAGGATCTATACTGATTCCCGGTGGGTGGCTGAGACTTTGGTTAATTCTTCTTCCTGCCGGGAAATTACAGTGATATGTGCCCGTCCAAATGCCTAACAGCTATTCTCTCATTGGTTCTCCCTCTTCCCTTTCATCCTCTGCCAAATTGGCAACCTGTGCGAACCAGGAGGTTAAAGGGGCTGTCTCTCCAAGTTGGGAAGTTGATAATAAAGCAGATGGAAAGTCAAACCGGAGCACCAGGAGAGGGACTATTCGTTGAGTTTTAGAAACCTTTCGTATTCACAGTGTGTCCGTTCTCTAGGATTCCCGTACATGTTATATCTGTAGTAATATTCCCTTCAACCTGGAGAGTTGGGACCCATGGAATGTGTGCCATGCATTATTGCTTTAAAGGGTCTGCATTTGCTCACCCAATCTCACCAATCCTCTCAGTCCCAAGTGTCCAGCCTTATGCCACATCCAGCTGTCATTGTAGATAGGGTCATTTCAGGTTTCATCAGAGACCCTGAAGGAATTGTAAAGAATTTCCCAGTTTTTTTGTTTTATTTTTGAAATTCCTTTTTATAGTGGGTTTGAGCTGATTCTCGCTGCCATATTTATCCCAGTCTAGACACACTTGATTCCCTTACGGAGACATATCAATACATAGGTTTTAAGATTCTTACTAGTCAGATATATTCCTCTGCGGGAAATATGGGGTTTTGAGTCCCTTTCACTGAGGAAGGTGTAGGTCTTGTCTATTCCATAGTTGGTTTTTGGAACGGTACCTGTGCTTATATCAAACTCTGGTTTTATGCATCACCCCACCTCTCCTTCCCCCTTAAGCAGGCATAAGAGTGTTTTCTAAATGTGAGACACTGTTCTCTTTCCTAACTCAGTTCAAGTGTAGCCATGTTTACAGGATCTTCATAAGTGATATCTTATGATAAGTTTCTTTTTCTGTGTGACTTATTTCACTTAGAATCATCGTACCTGAATCCACCCATTTTGCTGCTACTGGTCTTATGACATTGATTTCATGGCTGAGGGATATTCCATCGTACGTAAGTACCACAATTTTTTGAACCATTTTTATATTTCCTGGGATATTTAAGGTGTACCCAAGTTGAGGTCCTTGTAAGCAGTGCAGCCCTAAATTTTGGGGTGGCTGTGTCTTTTTGATTTTCAGTTTTCCCAAGGTATATTCCCGAGACTGTAAGTGCCCTTGGCTCTGTAGCTCTGTTGTTTACTTGTTTTAGGGAACACAATGCACTCCTCCAGAGAGGCAGTTGGCAATTTACATCCCGCCCATCAGCATAACAAGGCTCCCTGTTCTCCAGGGCCTGTCTTGCCTTTCTGGTTTTTACACATTTTGTGGATGTCCCTTTTGACCGGTGGGAAGTGATACTTCTTTGTAGTGCAGATTTGCATTGCCCGCTTGCTTGCTTGGCCAAAAAGGGCGTATGCGTTTTCTCCTGAATATATTCAGGAGAAAACGCATACGCCCTTTTTGTCCAAGTGCATCATTGTCGAAGTTGTGCCCCTCTTCCTGTGCTTTAAAGGCGATTCCAACGTACCTCTTGAAATCTGTTTCCTGCTATTCTGCCTCGCTTTCAAGTCCGCCTCGTTGCCTTCCCTCAACAGATTTTTGGACGATAGTTGTCCTTTATTACTCGGCCAGTTTGTGAATTGCTGTGCCCCTGAGCTCCATTTTTCAACTCGTTTTTGGTGAGCTGACCGCAAGTCCAAAATTTTGGTTCAGGATCTATACTGATTCCCGGTGGGTGGCTGAGACTTTGGTTAATTCTTCTTCCTGCCGGGAAATTACAGTGATATGTGCCCGTCCAAATGCCTAACAGCTATTCTCTCATTGGTTCTCCCTCTTCCCTTTCATCCTCTGCCAAATTGGCAACCTGTGCGAACCAGGAGGTTAAAGGGGCTGTCTCTCCAAGTTGGGAAGTTGATAATAAAGCAGATGGAAAGTCAAACCGGAGCACCAGGAGAGGGACTATTCGTTGAGTTTTAGAAACCTTTCGTATTCACAGTGTGTCCGTTCTCTAGGATTCCCGTACATGTTATATCTGTAGTAATATTCCCTTCAACCTGGAGAGTTGGGACCCATGGAATGTGTGCCATGCATTATTGCTTTAAAGGGTCTGCATTTGCTCACCCAATCTCACCAATCCTCTCAGTCCCAAGTGTCCAGCCTTATGCCACATCCAGCTGTCATTGTAGATAGGGTCATTTCAGGTTTCATCAGAGACCCTGAAGGAATTGTAAAGAATTTCCCAGTTTTTTTGTTTTATTTTTGAAATTCCTTTTTATAGTGGGTTTGAGCTGATTCTCGCTGCCATATTTATCCCAGTCTAGACACACTTGATTGCCTTACGGAGACATATCAATACATAGGTTTTAAGATTCTTACTAGTCAGATATATTCCTCTGCGGGAAATATGGGGTTTTGAGTCCCTTTCACTGAGGAAGGTGTAGGTCTTGTCTATTCCATAGTTGGTTTTTGGAACGGTACCTGTGCTTATATCAAACTCTGGTTTTATGCATCACCCCACCTCTCCTTCCCCCTTAAGCAGGCATAAGAGTGTTTTCTAAATGTGAGACACTGTTCTCTTTCCTAACTCAGTTCAAGTGTAGCCATGTTTACAGGATCTTCATAAGTGATATCTTATGATAAGTTTCTTTTTCTGTGTGACTTATTTCACTTAGAATCATCGTACCTGAATCCACCCATTTTGCTGCTACTGGTCTTATGACATTGATTTCATGGCTGAGGGATATTCCATCGTACGTAAGTACCACAATTTTTTGAACCATTTTTATATTTCCTGGGATATTTAAGGTGTACCCAAGTTGAGGTCCTTGTAAGCAGTGCAGCCCTAAATTTTGGGGTGGCTGTGTCTTTTTGATTTTCAGTTTTCCCAAGGTATATTCCCGAGACTGGAAGTGCCCTTGGCTCTGTAGCTCTGTTGTTTACTTGTTTTAGGGAACACAATGCACGCCTCCAGAGAGGCAGTTGGCAATTTACATCCCGCCCATCAGCATAACAAGGCTCCCTGTTCTCCAGGGCCTGTCTTACCTTTCTGGTTTTTACACATTTTGTGGATGTCCCTTTTGACCGGTGGGAAGTGATTCTTCTTTGTAGTGCAGATTTGCATTGCCCGCTTGCTTGCTTGGCCAAAAAGGGCGTATGCGTTTTCTCCTGAATATATTCAGGAGAAAACGCATACGCCCTTTTTGTCCAAGTGCATCATTGTCGAAGTTGTGCCCCTCTTCCTGTGCTTTAAAGGCGATTCCAACGTACCGCTTGAAATCTGTTTCCTGCTATTCTGCCTCGCTTTCAAGTCCGCCTCGTTGCCTTCCCTCAACAGATTTTTGGACGATAGTTGTCCTTTATTACTCGGCCAGTTTGTGAATTGCTGTGCCCCTGAGCTCCATTTTTCAACTCGTTTTTGGTGAGCTGACCGCAAGTCCAAAATTTTGGTTCAGGATCTATACTGATTCCCGGTGGGTGGCTGAGACTTTGGTTAATTCTTCTTCCTGCCGGGAAATTACAGTGATATGTGCCCGTCCAAATGCCTAACAGCTACTCTCTCATTGGTTCTCCCTCTTCCCTTTCATCCTCTGCCAAATTGGCAACCTGTGCGAACCAGGAGGTTAAAGGGGCTGTCTCTCCAAGTTGGGAGGTTGATAATAAAGCAGATGGAAAGTCAAACCGGAGCACCAGGAGAGGGACTATTCGTTGAGTTTTAGAAACCTTTCGTATTCACAGTGTGTCCGTTCTCTAGGATTCCCGTACATGTTATATCTGTAGTAATATTCCCTTCAACCTGGAGAGTTGGGACCCATGGAATGTGTGCCATGCATTATTGCTTTAAAGGGTCTGCATTTGCTCACCCAATCTCACCAATCCTCTCAGTCCCAAGTGTCCAGCCTTATGCCACATCCAGCTGTCATTGTAGATAGGGTCATTTCAGGTTTCATCAGAGACCCTGAAGGAATTGTAAAGAATTTCCCAGTTTTTTTGTTTTATTTTTGAAATTCCTTTTTATAGTGGGTTTGAGCTGATTCTCGCTGCCATATTTATCCCAGTCTAGACACACTTGATTGCCTTACGGAGACATATCAATACATAGGTTTTAAGATTCTTACTAGTCAGATATATTCCTCTGCGGGAAATATGGGGTTTTGAGTCCCTTTCACTGAGGAAGGTGTAGGTCTTGTCTATTCCATAGTTGGTTTTTGGAACGGTACCTGTGCTTATATCAAACTCTGGTTTTATGCATCACCCCACCTCTCCTTCCCCCTTAAGCAGGCATAAGAGTGTTTTCTAAATGTGAGACACTGTTCTCTTTCCTAACTCAGTTCAAGTGTAGCCATGTTTACAGGATCTTCATAAGTGATATCTTATGATAAGTTTCTTTTTCTCTGTGACTTATTTCACTTAGAATCATCATACCTGAATCCACCCATTTTGCTGCTACTGGTCTTATGACATTGATTTCATGGCTGAGGGATATTCCATCGTACGTAAGTACCACAATTTTTTGAACCATTTTTATATTTCCTGGGATATTTAAGGTGTACCCAAGTTGAGGTCCTTGTAAGCAGTGCAGCCCTAAATTTTGGGGTGGCTGTGTCTTTTTGATTTTCAGTTTTCCCAAGGTATATTCCCTAGACTGGAAGTGCCCTTGGCTCTGTAGCTCTGTTGTTTACTTGTTTTAGGGAACACAATGCACGCCTCCAGAGAGGCAGTTGGCAATTTACATCCCGCCCATCAGCATAACAAGGCTCCCTGTTCTCCAGGGCCTGTCTTGCCTTTCTGGTTTTTACACATTTTGTGGATGTCCCTTTTGACCGGTGGGAAGTGATAGTTCTTTGTAGTGCAGATTTGCATTGCCCGCTTGCTTGCTTGGCCAAAAAGGGCGTATGCGTTTTCTCCTGAATATATTCAGGAGAAAACACATACGCCCTTTTTGGCCAAGTGCATCATATTCGAAGTTGTGCCCCTCTTCCTGTGCTTTAAAGGCGATTCCAACGTACCTCTTGAAATCTGTTTCCTGCTATTCTGCCACGCTTTGAAGTCCGCCTCGTTGCCTTCCCTCAACAGATTTTTGGACGATAGTTGTCCTTTATTACTCGGCCAGTTTGTGAATTGCTGTGCCCCTGAGCTCCATTTTTCAACTCGTTTTTGGTGAGCTGACCGCAAGTCCAAAATTTTGGTTCAGGATCTATACTGATTCCCGGTGGGTGGCTGAGACTTTGGTTAATTCTTCTTCCTGCCGGGAAATTACAGTGATATATGCCCGTCCAAATGCCTAACAGCTACTCTCTCATTGGTTCTCCCTCTTCCCTTTCATCCTCTGCCAAATTGGCAACCTGTGCGAACCAGGAGGTTAAAGGGGCTGTCTCTCCAAGTTGGGAGGTTGATAATAAAGCAGATGGAAAGTCAAACCGGAGCACCAGGAGAGGGACTATTCGTTGAGTTTTAGAAACCTTTCGTATTCACAGTGTGTCCGTTCTCTAGGATTCCCGTACATGTTATATCTGTAGTAATATTCCCTTCAACCTGGAGAGTTGGGACCCATGGAATGTGTGCCATGCATTATTGCTTTAAAGGGTCTGCATTTGCTCACCCAATCTCACCAATCCTCTCAGTCCCAAGTGTCCAGCCTTATGCCACATCCAGCTGTCATTGTAGATAGGGTCATTTCAGGTTTCATCAGAGACCCTGAAGGAATTGTAAAGAATTTCCCAGTTTTTTTGTTTTATTTTTGAAATTCCTTTTTATAGTGGGTTTGAGCTGATTCTCGCTGCCATATTTATCCCAGTCTAGACACACTTGATTCCCTTACGGAGACATATCAATACATAGGTTTTAAGATTCTTACTTTACTAGTCAGATATATTCCTCTGCGGGAAATATGGGGTTTTGAGTCCCTTTCACTGAGGAAGGTGTAGGTCTTGTCTATTCCATAGTTGGTTTTTGGAATGGTACCTGTGCTTATATCAAACTCTGGTTTTATGCATCACCCCACCTCTCCTTCCCCCTTAAGCAGGCATAAGAGTGTTTTCTAAATGTGAGACACTGTTCTCTTTCCTAACTCAGTTCAAGTGTAGCCATGTTTACAGGATCTTCATAAGTGATGTCTTATGATAAGTTTCTTTTTCTCTGTGACTTATTTCACTTAGAATCATCGTACCTGAATCCACCCATTTTGCTGCTACTGGTCTTATGACATTGATTTCATGGCTGAGGGATATTCCATCGTACGTAAGTACCACAATTTTTTGAACCATTTTTATATTTCCTGGGATATTTAAGGTGTACCCAAGTTGAGGTCCTTGTAAGCAGTGCAGCCCTAAATTTAGGGGTGGCTGTGTCTTTTTGATTTTCAGTTTTCCCAAGGTATATTCCCTAGACTGGAAGTGCCCTTGGCTCTGTAGCTCTGTTGTTTACTTGTTTTAGGGAACACAATGCACTCCTACAGAGAGGCAGTTGGCAATTTACATCCCGCCCTTCAGCATAACAAGGCTCCCGGTTCTCCAGGGCCTGTCTTGCCTTTCTGGTTTTTACACATTTTGTGGATGTCCCTTTTGACTTGTGGGAAGTGATACTTCTTTGTAGTGCAGATTTGCATTGCCCGCTTGCTTGCTTGGCCAAAAAGGGCGTATGCGTTTTCTCCTGAATATATTCAGGAGAAAACGCATACGCCCTTTTTGGCCAAGTGCATCATTGTCGAAGTTGTGCCCCTCTTCCTGTGCTTTAAAGGCGATTCCAACGTACCTCTTGAAATCTGTTTCCTGCTATTCTGCCTCGCTTTCAAGTCCGCCTCGTTGCCTTCCCTCAACAGATTTTTGGACGATAGTTGTCCTTTATTACTCGGCCTGTTTGTGAATTGCTGTGCCCCTGAGCTCCATTTTTCAACTCGTTTTTGGTGAGCTGACCGCAAGTCCAAAATTTTGGTTCAGGATCTATACTGATTCCCGGTGGGTGGCTGAGACTTTGGTTAATTCTTCTTCCTGCCGGGAAATTACAGTGATATGTGCCCGTCCAAATGCCTAACAGCTACTCTCTCATTGGTTCTCCCTCTTCCCTTTCATCCTCTGCCAAATTGGCAACCTGTGCGAACCAGGAGGTTAAAGGGGCTGTCTCTCCAAGTTGGGAGGTTGATAATAAAGCAGATGGAAAGTCAAACCGGAGCACCAGGAGAGGGACTATTCGTTGAGTTTTAGAAACCTTTCGTATTCACAGTGTGTCCGTTCTCTAGGATTCCCGTACATGTTATATCTGTAGTAATATTCCCTTCAACCTGGAGAGTTGGGACCCATGGAATGTGTGCCATGCATTATTGCTTTAAAGGGTCTGCATTTGCTCACCCAATCTCACCAATCCTCTCAGTCCCAAGTGTCCAGCCTTATGCCACATCCAGCTGTCATTGTAGATAGGGTCATTTCAGGTTTCATCAGAGACCCTGAAGGAATTGTAAAGAATTTCCCAGTTTTTTTGTTTTATTTTTGAAATTCCTTTTTATAGTGGGTTTGAGCTGATTCTCGCTGCCATATTTATCCCAGTCTAGACACACCTGATTCCCTTACGGAGACATATCAGTACATAGGTTTTAAGATTCTTACTTTACTAGTCAGATATATTCCTCTGCGGGAAATATGGGGTTTTGAGTCCCTTTCACTGAGGAAGGTGTAGGTCTTGTCTATTCCATAGTTGGTTTTTGGAACGGTACCTGTGCTTATATCAAACTCTGGTTTTATGCATCACCCCACCTCTCCTTCCCCCTTAAGCAGGCATAAGAGTGTTTTCTAAATGTGAGACACTGTTCTCTTTCCTAACTCAGTTCAAGTGTAGCCATGTTTACAGGATCTTCATAAGTGATATCTTATGATAAGTTTCTTTTTCTGTGTGACTTATTTCACTTAGAATCATCGTACCTGAATCCACCCATTTTGCTGCTACTGGTCTTATGACATTGATTTCATGGCTGAGGGATATTCCATCGTACGTAAGTACCACAATTTTTTGAACCATTTTTATATTTCCTGGGATATTTAAGGTGTACCCAAGTTGAGGTCCTTGTAAGCAGTGCAGCCCTAAATTTTGGGGTGGCTGTGTCTTTTTGATTTTCAGTTTTCCCAAGGTATATTCCCGAGACTGGAAGTGCCCTTGGCTCTGTAGCTCTGTTGTTTACTTGTTTTAGGGAACACAATGCACTCCTCCAGAGAGGCAGTTGGCAATTTACATCCCGCCCATCAGCATAACAAAGCACCCTGTTCTCCAGGGCCTGTCTTGCCTTTCTGGTTTTTACACATTTTGTGGATGTCCCTTTTGACCGGTGGGAAGTGATACTTCTTTGTAGTGCAGATTTGCATTGCCCGCTTGCTTGCTTGGCCAAAAAGGGCGTATGCGTTTTCTCCTGAATATATTCAGGAGAAAACACATACGCCCTTTTTGGCCAAGTGCATCATTGTCGAAGTTGTGCCCCTCTTCCTGTGCTTTAAAGGCGATTCCAACGTACCTCTTGAAATCTGTTTCCTGCTATTCTGCCACGCTTTCAAGTCCGCCTCGTTGCCTTCCCTCAACAGATTTTTGGACGATAGTTGTCCTTTATTACTCGGCCAGTTTGTGAATTGCTGTGCCCCTGAGCTCCATTTTTCAAGTCGTTTTTGGTGAGCTGACCGCAAGTCCAAAATTTTGGTTCAGGATCTATACTGATTCCCGGTGGGTGGCTGAGACTTTGGTTAATTCTTCTTCCTGCCGGGAAATTACAGTGATATGTGCCCGTCCAAATGCCTAACAGCTACTCTCTCATTGGTTCTCCCTCTTCCCTTTCATCCTCTGCCAAATTGGCAACCTGTGCGAACCAGGAGGTTAAAGGGGCTGTCTCTCCAAGTTGGGAGGTTGATAATAAAGCAGATGGAAAGTCAAACCAGAGCACCAGGAGAGGGACTATTCGTTGAGTTTTAGAAACCTTTCGTATTCACAGTGTGTCCGTTCTCTAGGATTCCCGTACATGTTATATCTGTAGTAATATTCCCTTCAACCTGGAGAGTTGGGACCCATGGAATGTGTGCCATGCATTATTGCTTTAAAGGGTCTGCATTTGCTCACCCAATCTCACCAATCCTCTCAGTCCCAAGTGTCCAGCCTTATGCCACATCCAGCTGTCATTGTAGATAGGGTCATTTCAGGTTTCATCAGAGACCCTGAAGGAATTGTAAAGAATTTCCCAGTTTTTTTGTTTTATTTTTGAAATTCCTTTTTATAGTGGGTTTGAGCTGATTCTCGCTGCCATATTTATCCCAGTCTAGACACACTTGATTCCCTTACGGAGACATATCAATACATAGGTTTTAAGATTCTTACTAGTCAGATATATTCCTCTGCGGGAAATATGGGGTTTTGAGTCCCTTTCACTGAGGAAGGTGTAGGTCTTGTCTATTCCATAGTTGGTTTTTGGAACGGTACCTGTGCTTATATCAAACTCTGGTTTTATGCATCACCCCACCTCTCCTTCCCCCTTAAGCAGGCATAAGAGTGTTTTCTAAATGTGAGACACTGTTCTCTTTCCTAACTCAGTTCAAGTGTAGCCATGTTTACAGGATCTTCATAAGTGATGTCTTATGATAAGTTTCTTTTTCTCTGTGACTTATTTCACTTAGAATCATCGTACCTGAATCCACCCATTTTGCTGCTACTGGTCTTATGACATTGATTTCATGGCTGAGGGATATTCCATCGTACGTAAGTACCACAATTTTTTGAACCATTTTTATATTTCCTGGGATATTTAAGGTGTACCCAAGTTGAGGTCCTTGTAAGCAGTGCAGCCCTAAATTTAGGGGTGGCTGTGTCTTTTTGATTTTCAGTTTTCCCAAGGTATATTCCCTAGACTGGAAGTGCCCTTGGCTCTGTAGCTCTGTTGTTTACTTGTTTTAGGGAACACAATGCACTCCTACAGAGAGGCAGTTGGCAATTTACATCCCGCCCTTCAGCATAACAAGGCTCCCTGTTCTCCAGGGCCTGTCTTGCCTTTCTGGTTTTTACACATTTTGTGGATGTCCCTTTTGACTTGTGGGAAGTGATACTTCTTTGTAGTGCAGATTTGCATTGCCCGCTTGCTTGCTTGGCCAAAAAGGGCGTATGCGTTTTCTCCTGAATATATTCAGGAGAAAACGCATACGCCCTTTTTGGCCAAGTGCATCATTGTCGAAGTTGTGCCCCTCTTCCTGTGCTTTAAAGGCGATTCCAACGTACCTCTTGAAATCTGTTTCCTGCTATTCTGCCTCGCTTTCAAGTCCGCCTCGTTGCCTTCCCTCAACAGATTTTTGGACGAAAGTTGTCCTTTATTACTCGGCCAGTTTGTGAATTGCTGTGCCCCTGAGCTCCATTTTTCAACTCGTTTTTGGTGAGCTGACCGCAAGTCCAAAATTTTGGTTCAGGATCTATACTGATTCCCGGTGGGTGGCTGAGACTTTGGTTAATTCTTCTTCCTGCCGGGAAATTACAGTGATATGTGCCCGTCCAAATGCCTAACAGCTACTCTCTCATTGGTTCTCCCTCTTCCCTTTCATCCTCTGCCAAATTGGCAACCTGTGCGAACCAGGAGGTTAAAGGGGCTGTCTCTCCAAGTTGGGAGGTTGATAATAAAGCAGATGGAAAGTCAAACCGGAGCACCAGGAGAGGGACTATTCGTTGAGTTTTAGAAACCTTTCGTATTCACAGTGTGTCCGTTCTCTAGGATTCCCGTACATGTTATATCTGTAGTAATATTCCCTTCAACCTGGAGAGTTGGGACCCATGGAATGTGTGCCATGCATTATTGCTTTAAAGGGTCTGCATTTGCTCACCCAATCTCACCAATCCTCTCAGTCCCAAGTGTCCAGCCTTATGCCACATCCAGCTGTCATTGTAGATAGGGTCATTTCAGGTTTCATCAGAGACCCTGAAGGAATTGTAAAGAATTTCCCAGTTTTTTTGTTTTATTTTTGAAATTCCTTTTTATAGTGGGTTTGAGCTGATTCTCGCTGCCATATTTATCCCAGTCTAGACACACTTGATTCCCTTATGGAGACATATCAATACATAGGTTTTAAGATTCTTACTAGTCAGATATATTCCTCTGCGGGAAATATGGGGTTTTGAGTCCCTTTCACTGAGGAAGGTGTAGGTCTTGTCTATTCCATAGTTGGTTTTTGGAACGGTACCTGTGCTTATATCAAACTCTGGTTTTATGCATCACCCCACCTCTCCTTCCCCCTTAAGCAGGCATAAGAGTGTTTTCTAAATGTGAGACACTGTTCTCTTTCCTAACTCAGTTCAAGTGTAGCCATGTTTACAGGATCTTCATAAGTGATATCTTATGATAAGTTTCTTTTTCTGTGTGACTTATTTCACTTAGAATCATCGTACCTGAATCCACCCATTTTGCTGCTACTGGTCTTATGACATTGATTTCATGGCTGAGGGATATTCCATCGTACGTAAGTACCACAATTTTTTGAACCATTTTTATATTTCCTGGGATATTTAAGGTGTACCCAAGTTGAGGTCCTTGTAAGCAGTGCAGCCCTAAATTTTGGGGTGGCTGTGTCTTTTTGATTTTCAGTTTTCCCAAGGTATATTCCCTAGACTGGAAGTGCCCTTGGCTCTGTAGCTCTGTTGTTTACTTGTTTTAGGGAACACAATGCACTCCTCCAGAGAGGCAGTTGGCAATTTACATCCCGCCCATCAGCATAACAAGGCACCCTGTTCTCCAGGGCCTGTCTTGCCTTTCTGGTTTTTACACATTTTGTGGATGTCCCTTTTGACCGGTGGGAAGTGATACTTCTTTGTAGTGCAGATTTGCATTGCCCGCTTGCTTGCTTGGCCAAAAAGGGCGTATGCGTTTTCTCCTGAATATATTCAGGAGAAAACACATACGCCCTTTTTGGCCAAGTGCATCATTGTCGAAGTTGTGCCCCTCTTCCTGTGCTTTAAAGGTGATTCCAACGTACCTCTTGAAATCTGTTTCCTGCTATTCTGCCACGCTTTCAAGTCCGCCTCGTTGCCTTCCCTCAACAGATTTTTGGACGATAGTTGTCCTTTATTACTCGGCCAGTTTGTGAATTGCTGTGCCCCTGAGCTCCATTTTTCAAGTCGTTTTTGGTGAGCTGACCGCAAGTCCAAAATTTTGGTTCAGGATCTATACTGATTCCCGGTGGGTGGCTGAGACTTTGGTTAATTCTTCTTCCTGCCGGGAAATTACAGTGATATGTGCCCGTCCAAATGCCTAACAGCTACTCTCTCATTGGTTCTCCCTCTTCCCTTTCATCCTCTGCCAAATTGGCAACCTGTGCGAACCAGGAGGTTAAAGGGGCTGTCTCTCCAAGTTGGGAGGTTGATAATAAAGCAGATGGAAAGTCAAACCAGAGCACCAGGAGAGGGACTATTCGTTGAGTTTTAGAAACCTTTCGTATTCACAGTGTGTCCGTTCTCTAGGATTCCCGTACATGTTATATCTGTAGTAATATTCCCTTCAACCTGGAGAGTTGGGACCCATGGAATGTGTGCCATGCATTATTGCTTTAAAGGGTCTGCATTTGCTCACCCAATCTCACCAATCCTCTCAGTCCCAAGTGTCCAGCCTTATGCCACATCCAGCTGTCATTGTAGATAGGGTCATTTCAGGTTTCATCAGAGACCCTGAAGGAATTGTAAAGAATTTCCCAGTTTTTTTGTTTTATTTTTGAAATTCCTTTTTATAGTGGGTTTGAGCTGATTCTCGCTGCCATATTTATCCCAGTCTAGACACACTTGATTCCCTTACGGAGACATATCAATACATAGGTTTTAAGATTCTTACTAGTCAGATATATTCCTCTGCGGGAAATATGGGGTTTTGAGTCCCTTTCACTGAGGAAGGTGTAGGTCTTGTCTATTCCATAGTTGGTTTTTGGAACGGTACCTGTGCTTATATCAAACTCTGGTTTTATGCATCACCCCACCTCTCCTTCCCCCTTAAGCAGGCATAAGAGTGTTTTCTAAATGTGAGACACTGTTCTCTTTCCTAACTCAGTTCAAGTGTAGCCATGTTTACAGGATCTTCATAAGTGATATCTTATGATAAGTTTCTTTTTCTGTGTGACTTATTTCACTTAGAATCATCATACCTGAATCCACCCATTTTGCTGCTACTGGTCTTATGACATTGATTTCATGGCTGAGGGATATTCCATCGTACGTAAGTACCACAATTTTTTGAACCATTTTTATATTTCCTGGGATATTTAAGGTGTACCCAAGTTGAGGTCCTTGTAAGCAGTGCAGCCCTAAATTTTGGGGTGGCTGTGTATTTTTGATTTTCAGTTTTCCCAAGGTATATTCCCTAGACTGGAAGTGCCCTTGGCTCTGTAGCTCTGTTGTTTACTTGTTTTAGGGAACACAATGCACTCCTCCAGAGAGGCAGTTGGCAATTTACATCCCGCCCATCAGCATAACAAGGCTCCCTGTTCTCCAGGGCCTGTCTTGCCTTTCTGGTTTTTACACATTTTGTGGATGTCCCTTTTGACCGGTGGGAAGTGATAGTTCTTTGTAGTGCAGATTTGCATTGCCCGCTTGCTTGCTTGGCCAAAAAGGGCGTATGCGTTTTCTCCTGAATATATTCAGGAGAAAACACATACGCCCTTTTTGGCCAAGTGCATCATTGTCGAAGTTGTGCCCCTCTTCCTGTGCTTTAAAGGCGATTCCAACGTACCTCTTGAAATCTGTTTCCTGCTATTCTGCCACGCTTTGAAGTCCGCCTCGTTGCCTTCCCTCAACAGATTTTTGGACGATAGTTGTCCTTTATTACTCGGCCAGTTTGTGAATTGCTGTGCCCCTGAGCTCCATTTTTCAACTCGTTTTTGGTGAGCTGACCGCAAGTCCAAAATTTTGGTTCAGGATCTATACTGATTCCCGGTGGGTGGCTGAGACTTTGGTTAATTCTTCTTCCTGCCGGGAAATTACAGTGATATGTGCCCGTCCAAATGCCTAACAGCTACTCTCTCATTGGTTCTCCCTCTTCCCTTTCATCCTCTGCCAAATTGGCAACCTGTGCGAACCAGGAGGTTAAAGGGGCTGTCTCTCCAAGTTGGGAGGTTGATAATAAAGCAGATGGAAAGTCAAACCGGAGCACCAGGAGAGGGACTATTCGTTGAGTTTTAGAAACCTTTCGTATTCACAGTGTGTCCGTTCTCTAGGATTCCCGTACATGTTATATCTGTAGTAATATTCCCTTCAACCTGGAGAGTTGGGACCCATGGAATGTGTGCCATGCATTATTGCTTTAAAGGGTCTGCATTTGCTCACCCAATCTCACCAATCCTCTCAGTCCCAAGTGTCCAGCCTTATGCCACATCCAGCTGTCATTGTAGATAGGGTCATTTCAGGTTTCATCAGAGACCCTGAAGGAATTGTAAAGAATTTCCCAGTTTTTTTGTTTTATTTTTGAAATTCCTTTTTATAGTGGGTTTGAGCTGATTCTCGCTGCCATATTTATCCCAGTCTAGACACACTTGATTCCCTTACGGAGACATATCAATACATAGGTTTTAAGATTCTTACTTTACTAGTCAGATATATTCCTCTGCGGGAAATATGGGGTTTTGAGTCCCTTTCACTGAGGAAGGTGTAGGTCTTGTCTATTCCATAGTTGGTTTTTGGAACGGTACCTGTGCTTATATCAAACTCTGGTTTTATGCATCACCCCACCTCTCCTTCCCCCTTAAGCAGGCATAAGAGTGTTTTCTAAATGTGAGACACTGTTCTCTTTCCTAACTCAGTTCAAGTGTAGCCATGTTTACAGGATCTTCATAAGTGATATCTTATGATAAGTTTCTTTTTCTGTGTGACTTATTTCACTTAGAATCATCGTACCTGAATCCACCCATTTTGCTGCTACTGGTCTTATGACATTGATTTCATGGCTGAGGGATATTCCATCGTACGTAAGTACCACAATTTTTTGAACCATTTTTATATTTCCTGGGATATTTAAGGTGTACCCAAGTTGAGGTCCTTGTAAGCAGTGCAGCCCTAAATTTTGGGGTGGCTGTGTCTTTTTGATTTTCAGTTTTCCCAAGGTATATTCCCGAGACTGGAAGTGCCCTTGGCTCTGTAGCTCTGTTGTTTACTTGTTTTAGGGAACACAATGCACTCCTCCAGAGAGGCAGTTGGCAATTTACATCCCGCCCATCAGCATAACAAGGCTCCCTGTTCTCCAGGGCCTGTCTTGCCTTTCTGGTTTTTACACATTTTGTGGATGTCCCTTTTGACCGGTGGGAAGTGATACTTCTTTGTAGTGCAGATTTGCATTGCCCGCTTGCTTGCTTGGCCAAAAAGGGCGTATGCGTTTTCTCCTGAATATATTCAGGAGAAAACGCATACGCCCTTTTTGTCCAAGTGCATCATTGTCGAAGTTGTGCCCCTCTTCCTGTGCTTTAAAGGCGATTCCAACGTACCTCTTGAAATCTGTTTCCTGCTATTCTGCCTCGCTTTCAAGTCCGCCTCGTTGCCTTCCCTCAACAGATTTTTGGACGATAGTTGTCCTTTATTACTCGGCCAGTTTGTGAATTGCTGTGCCCCTGAGCTCCATTTTTCAACTCGTTTTTGGTGAGCTGACCGCAAGTCCAAAATTTTGGTTCAGGATCTATACTGATTCCCGGTGGGTGGCTGAGACTTTGGTTAATTCTTCTTCCTGCCGGGAAATTACAGTGATATGTGCCCGTCCAAATGCCTAACAGCTACTCTCTCATTGGTTCTCCCTCTTCCCTTTCATCCTCTGCCAAATTGGCAACCTGTGCGAACCAGGAGGTTAAAGGGGCTGTCTCTCCAAGTTGGGAGTTTGATAATAAAGCAGATGGAAAGTCAAACCGGAGCACCAGGAGAGGGACTATTCGTTGAGTTTTAGAAACCTTTCGTATTCACAGTGTGTCCGTTCTCTAGGATTCCCGTACATGTTATATCTGTAGTAATATTCCCTTCAACCTGGAGAGTTGGGACCCATGGAATGTGTGCCATGCATTATTGCTTTAAAGGGTCTGCATTTGCTCACCCAATCTCACCAATCCTCTCAGTCCCAAGTGTCCAGCCTTATGCCACATCCAGCTGTCATTGTAGATAGGGTCATTTCAGGTTTCATCAGAGACCCTGAAGGAATTGTAAAGAATTTCCCAGTTTTTTTGTTTTATTTTTGAAATTCCTTTTTATAGTGGGTTTGAGCTGATTCTCGCTGCCATATTTATCCCAGTCTAGACACACTTGATTCCCTTACGGAGACATATCAATACATAGGTTTTAAGATTCTTACTAGTCAGATATATTCCTCTGCGGGAAATATGGGGTTTTGAGTCCCTTTCACTGAGGAAGGTGTAGGTCTTGTCTATTCCATAGTTGGTTTTTGGAACGGTACCTGTGCTTATATCAAACTCTGGTTTTATGCATCACCCCACCTCTCCTTCCCCCTTAAGCATGCATAAGAGTGTTTTCTAAATGTGAGACACTGTTCTCTTTCCTAACTCAGTTCAAGTGTAGCCATGTTTACAGGATCTTCATAAGTGATATCTTATGATAAGTTTCTTTTTCTGTGTGACTTATTTCACTTAGAATCATCATACCTGAATCCACCCATTTTGCTGCTACTGGTCTTATGACATTGATTTCATGGCTGAGGGATATTCCATCGTACGTAAGTACCACAATTTTTTGAACCATTTTTATATTTCCTGGGATATTTAAGGTGTACCCAAGTTGAGGTCCTTGTAAGCAGTGCAGCCCTAAATTTTGGGGTGGCTGTGTATTTTTGATTTTCAGTTTTCCCAAGGTATATTCCCTAGACTGGAAGTGCCCTTGGCTCTGTAGCTCTGTTGTTTACTTGTTTTAGGGAACACAATGCACTCCTCCAGAGAGGCAGTTGGCAATTTACATCCCGCCCATCAGCATAACAAGGCTCCCTGTTCTCCAGGGCCTGTCTTGCCTTTCTGGTTTTTACACATTTTGTGGATGTCCCTTTTGACCGGTGGGAAGTGATAGTTCTTTGTAGTGCAGATTTGCATTGCCCGCTTGCTTGCTTGGCCAAAAAGGGCGTATGCGTTTTCTCCTGAATATATTCAGGAGAAAACACATACGCCCTTTTTGGCCAAGTGCATCATTGTCGAAGTTGTGCCCCTCTTCCTGTGCTTTAAAGGCGATTCCAACGTACCTCTTGAAATCTGTTTCCTGCTATTCTGCCACGCTTTGAAGTCCGCCTCGTTGCCTTCCCTCAACAGATTTTTGGACGATAGTTGTCCTTTATTACTCGGCCAGTTTGTGAATTGCTGTGCCCCTGAGCTCCATTTTTCAACTCGTTTTTGGTGAGCTGACCGCAAGTCCAAAATTTTGGTTCAGGATCTATACTGATTCCCGGTGGGTGGCTGAGACTTTGGTTAATTCTTCTTCCTGCCGGGAAATTACAGTGATATGTGCCCGTCCAAATGCCTAACAGCTACTCTCTCATTGGTTCTCCCTCTTCCCTTTCATCCTCTGCCAAATTGGCAACCTGTGCGAACCAGGAGGTTAAAGGGGCTGTCTCTCCAAGTTGGGAGGTTGATAATAAAGCAGATGGAAAGTCAAACCGGAGCACCAGGAGAGGGACTATTCGTTGAGTTTTAGAAACCTTTCGTATTCACAGTGTGTCCGTTCTCTAGGATTCCCGTACATGGTATATCTGTAGTAATATTCCCTTCAACCTGGAGAGTTGGGACCCATGGAATGTGTCCCATGCATTATTGCTTAAAAGGGTCTGCATTTGCTCACCCAATCTCACCAATCCTCTCAGTCCCAAGTGTCCAGCCTTATGCCACATCCAGCTGTCATTGTAGATAGGGTCATTTCAGGTTTCATCAGAGACCCTGAAGGAATTGTAAAGAATTTCCCAGTTTTTTTGTTTTATTTTTGAAATTCCTTTTTATAGTGGGTTTGAGCTGATTCTCGCTGCCATATTTATCCCAGTCTAGACACACTTGATTCCCTTACGGAGACATATCAATACATAGGTTTTAAGATTCTTACTAGTCAGATATATTCCTCTGCGGGAAATATGGGGTTTTGAGTCCCTTTCACTGAGGAAGGTGTAGGTCTTGTCTATTCCATAGTTGGTTTTTGGAACGGTACCTGTGCTTATATCAAACTCTGGTTTTATGCATCACCCCACCTCTCCTTCCCCCTTAAGCAGGCATAAGAGTGTTTTCTAAATGTGAGACACTGTTCTCTTTCCTAACTCAGTTCAAGTGTAGCCATGTTTACAGGATCTTCATAAGTGATATCTTATGATAAGTTTCTTTTTCTGTGTGACTTATTTCACTTAGAATCATCGTACCTGAATCCACCCATTTTGCTGTTACTGGTCTTATGACATTGATTTCATGGCTGAGGGATATTCCATCGTACGTAAGTACCACAATTTTTTGAACCATTTTTATATTTCCTGGGATATTTAAGGTGTACCCAAGTTGAGGTCCTTGTAAGCAGTGCAGCCCTAAATTTTGGGGTGGCTGTGTCTTTTTGATTTTCAGTTTTCCCAATGTATATTCCCGAGACTGGAAGTGCCCTTGGCTCTGTAGCTCTGTTGTTTACTTGTTTTAGGGAACACAATGCACTCCTCCAGAGAGGCAGTTGGCAATTTACATCCCGCCCATCAGCATAACAAGGCTCCCTGTTCTCCAGGGCCTGTCTTGCCTTTCTGGTTTTTACACATTTTGTGGATGTCCCTTTTGACCGGTGGGAAGTGATACTTCTTTGTAGTGCAGATTTGCATTGCCCGCTTGCTTGCTTGGCCAAAAAGGGCGTATGCGTTTTCTCCTGAATATATTCAGGAGAAAACGCATACGCCCTTTTTGTCCAAGTGCATCATTGTCGAAGTTGTGCCCCTCTTCCTGTGCTTTAAAGGCGATTCCAACGTACCTCTTGAAATCTGTTTCCTGCTATTCTGCCTCGCTTTCAAGTCCGCCTCGTTGCCTTCCCTCAACAGATTTTTGGACGATAGTTGTCCTTTATTACTCGGCCAGTTTGTGAATTGCTGTGCCCCTGAGCTCCATTTTTCAACTCGTTTTTGGTGAGCTGACCGCAAGTCCAAAATTTTGGTTCAGGATCTATACTGATTCCCGGTGGGTGGCTGAGACTTTGGTTAATTCTTCTTCCTGCCGGGAAATTACAGTGATATGTGCCCGTCCAAATGCCTAACAGCTACTCTCTCATTGGTTCTCCCTCTTCCCTTTCATCCTCTGCCAAATTGGCAACCTGTGCGAACCAGGAGGTTAAAGGGGCTGTCTCTCCAAGTTGGGAGGTTGATAATAAAGCAGATGGAAAGTCAAACCGGAGCACCAGGAGAGGGACTATTCGTTGAGTTTTAGAAACCTTTCGTATTCACAGTGTGTCCGTTCTCTAGGATTCCCGTACATGTTATATCTGTAGTAATATTCCCTTCAACCTGGAGAGTTGGGACCCATGGAATGTGTGCCATGCATTATTGCTTTAAAGGGTCTGCATTTGCTCACCCAATCTCACCAATCCTCTCAGTCCCAAGTGTCCAGCCTTATGCCACATCCAGCTGTCATTGTAGATAGGGTCATTTCAGGTTTCATCAGAGACCCTGAAGGAATTGTAAAGAATTTCCCAGTTTTTTTGTTTTATTTTTGAAATTCCTTTTTATAGTGGGTTTGAGCTGATTCTCGCTGCCATATTTATCCCAGTCTAGACACACCTGATTCCCTTACGGAGACATATCAATACATAGGTTTTAAGATTCTTACTTTACTAGTCAGATATATTCCTCTGCGGGAAATATGGGGTTTTGAGTCCCTTTCACTGAGGAAGGTGTAGGTCTTGTCTATTCCATAGTTGGTTTTTGGAACGGTACCTGTGCTTATATCAAACTCTGGTTTTATGCATCACCCCACCTCTCCTTCCCCCTTAAGCAGGCATAAGAGTGTTTTCTAAATGTGAGACACTGTTCTCTTTCCTAACTCAGTTCAAGTGTAGCCATGTTTACAGGATCTTCATAAGTGATATCTTATGATAAGTTTCTTTTTCTGTGTGACTTATTTCACTTAGAATCATCGTACCTGAATCCACCCATTTTGCTGCTACTGGTCTTATGACATTGATTTCATGGCTGAGGGATATTCCATCGTACGTAAGTACCACAATTTTTTGAACCATTTTTATATTTCCTGGGATATTTAAGGTGTACCCAAGTTGAGGTCCTTGTAAGCAGTGCAGCCCTAAATTTTGGGGTGGCTGTGTCTTTTTGATTTTCAGTTTTCCCAAGGTATATTCCCTAGACTGGAAGTGCCCTTGGCTCTGTAGCTCTGTTGTTTACTTGTTTTAGGGAACACAATGCACTCCTCCAGAGAGGCAGTTGGCAATTTACATCCCGCCCATCAGCATAACAAGGCACCCTGTTCTCCAGGGCCTGTCTTGCCTTTCTGGTATTTACACATTTTGTGGATGTCCCTTTTGACTGGTGGGAAGTGATACTTCTTTGTAGTGCAGATTTGCATTGCCCGCTTGCTTGCTTGGCCAAAAAGGGCGTATGCGTTTTCTCCTGAATATATTCAGGAGAAAACGCATACGCCCTTTTTGGCCAAGTGCATCATTGTCGAAGTTGTGCCCCTCTTCCTGTGCTTTAAAGGCAATTCCAACGTACCTCTTGAAATCTGTTTCCTGCTATTCTGCCACGCTTTGAAGTCCGCCTCGTTGCCTTCCCTCAACAGATTTTTGGACGATAGTTGTCCTTTATTACTCGGCCAGTTTGTGAATTGCTGTGCCCCTGAGCTCCATTTTTCAACTCGTTTTTGGTGAGCTGACCGCAAGTCCAAAATTTTGGTTCAGGATCTATACTGATTCCCGGTGGGTGGCTGAGACTTTGGTTAATTCTTCTTCCTGCCGGGAAATTACAGTGATATTTGCCCGTCCAAATGCCTAACAGCTACTCTCTCATTGGTTCTCCCTCTTCCCTTTCATCCTCTGCCAAATTGGCAACCTGTGCGAACCAGGAGGATAAAGGGGCTGTCTCTCCAAGTTGGGAGGTTGATAATAAAGCAGATGGAAAGTCAAACCGGAGCACCAGGAGAGGGACTATTCGTTGAGTTTTAGAAACCTTTCGTATTCACAGTGTGTCCGTTCTCTAGGATTCCCGTACATGTTATATCTGTAGTAATATTCCCTTCAACCTGGAGAGTTGGGACCCATGGAATGTGTGCCATGCATTATTGCTTTAAAGGGTCTGCATTTGCTCACCCAATCTCACCAATCCTCTCAGTCCCAAGTGTCCAGCCTTATGCCACATCCAGCTGTCATTGTAGATAGGGTCATTTCAGGTTTCATCAGAGACCCTGAAGGAATTGTAAAGAATTTCCCAGTTTTTTTGTTTTATTTTTGAAATTCCTTTTTATAGTGGGTTTGAGCTGATTCTCGCTGCCATATTTATCCCAGTCTAGACACACCTGATTCCCTTACGGAGACATATCAATACATAGGTTTTAAGATTCTTACTTTACTAGTCAGATATATTCCTCTGCGGGAAATATGGGGTTTTGAGTCCCTTTCACTGAGGAAGGTGTAGGTCTTGTCTATTCCATAGTTGGTTTTTGGAACGGTACCTGTGCTTATATCAAACTCTGGTTTTATGCATCACCCCACCTCTCCTTCCCCCTTAAGCAGGCATAAGAGTGTTTTCTAAATGTGAGACACTGTTCTCTTTCCTAACTCAGTTCAAGTGTAGCCATGTTTACAGGATCTTCATAAGTGATATCTTATGATAAGTTTCTTTTTCTGTGTGACTTATTTCACTTAGAATCATCGTACCTGAATCCACCCATTTTGCTGCTACTGGTCTTATGACATTGATTTCATGGCTGAGGGATATTCCATCGTACGTAAGTACCACAATTTTTTGAACCATTTTTATATTTCCTGGGATATTTAAGGTGTACCCAAGTTGAGGTCCTTGTAAGCAGTGCAGCCCTAAATTTTGGGGTGGCTGTGTCTTTTTGATTTTCAGTTTTCCCAAGGTATATTCCCTAGACTGGAAGTGCCCTTGGCTCTGTAGCTCTGTTGTTTACTTGTTTTAGGGAACACAATGCACTCCTCCAGAGAGGCAGTTGGCAATTTACATCCCGCCCATCAGCATAACAAGGCACCCTGTTCTCCAGGGCCTGTCTTGCCTTTCTGGTTTTTACACATTTTGTGGATGTCCCTTTTGACTGGTGGGAAGTGATACTTCTTTGTAGTGCAGATTTGCATTGCCCGCTTGCTTGCTTGGCCAAAAAGGGCGTATGCGTTTTCTCCTGAATATATTCAGGAGAAAACGCATACGCCCTTTTTGGCCAAGTGCATCATTGTCGAAGTTGTGCCCCTCTTCCTGTGCTTTAAAGGCAATTCCAACGTACCTCTTGAAATCTGTTTCCTGCTATTCTGCCACGCTTTGAAGTCCGCCTCGTTGCCTTCCCTCAACAGATTTTTGGACGATAGTTGTCCTTTATTACTCGGCCAGTTTGTGAATTGCTGTGCCCCTGAGCTCCATTTTTCAACTCGTTTTTGGTGAGCTGACCGCAAGTCCAAAATTTTGGTTCAGGATCTATACTGATTCCCGGTGGGTGGCTGAGACTTTGGTTAATTCTTCTTCCTGCCGGGAAATTACAGTGATATTTGCCCGTCCAAATGCCTAACAGCTACTCTCTCATTGGTTCTCCCTCTTCCCTTTCATCCTCTGCCAAATTGGCAACCTGTGCGAACCAGGAGGATAAAGGGGCTGTCTCTCCAAGTTGGGAGGTTGATAATAAAGCAGATGGAAAGTCAAACCGGAGCACCAGGAGAGGGACTATTCGTTGAGTTTTAGAAACCTTTCGTATTCACAGTGTGTCCGTTCTCTAGGATTCCCGTACATGTTATATCTGTAGTAATATTCCCTTCAACCTGGAGAGTTGGGACCCATGGAATGTGTGCCATGCATTATTGCTTTAAAGGGTCTGCATTTGCTCACCCAATCTCACCAATCCTCTCAGTCCCAAGTGTCCAGCCTTATGCCACATCCAGCTGTCATTGTAGATAGGGTCATTTCAGGTTTCATCAGAGACCCTGAAGGAATTGTAAAGAATTTCCCAGTTTTTTTGTTTTATTTTTGAAATTCCTTTTTATAGTGGGTTTGAGCTGATTCTCGCTGCCATATTTATCCCAGTCTAGACACACCTGATTCCCTTACGGAGACATATCAATACATAGGTTTTAAGATTCTTACTTTACTAGTCAGATATATTCCTCTGCGGGAAATATGGGGTTTTGAGTCCCTTTCACTGAGGAAGGTGTAGGTCTTGTCTATTCCATAGTTGGTTTTTGGAACGGTACCTGTGCTTATATCAAACTCTGGTTTTATGCATCACCCCACCTCTCCTTCCCCCTTAAGCAGGCATAAGAGTGTTTTCTAAATGTGAGACACTGTTCTCTTTCCTAACTCAGTTCAAGTGTAGCCATGTTTACAGGATCTTCATAAGTGATATCTTATGATAAGTTTCTTTTTCTGTGTGACTTATTTCACTTAGAATCATCGTACCTGAATCCACCCATTTTGCTGCTACTGGTCTTATGACATTGATTTCATGGCTGAGGGATATTCCATCGTACGTAAGTACCACAATTTTTTGAACCATTTTTATATTTCCTGGGATATTTAAGGTGTACCCAAGTTGAGGTCCTTGTAAGCAGTGCAGCCCTAAATTTTGGGGTGGCTGTGTCTTTTTGATTTTCAGTTTTCCCAAGGTATATTCCCTAGACTGGAAGTGCCCTTGGCTCTGTAGCTCTGTTGTTTACTTGTTTTAGGGAACACAATGCACTCCTCCAGAGAGGCAGTTGGCAATTTACATCCCGCCCATCAGCATAACAAGGCACCCTGTTCTCCAGGGCCTGTCTTGCCTTTCTGGTTTTTACACATTTTGTGGATGTCCCTTTTGACTGGTGGGAAGTGATACTTCTTTGTAGTGCAGATTTGCATTGCCCGCTTGCTTGCTTGGCCAAAAAGGGCGTATGCGTTTTCTCCTGAATATATTCAGGAGAAAACACATACGCCCTTTTTGGCCAAGTGCATCATTGTCGAAGTTGTGCCCCTCTTCCTGTGCTTTAAAGGCAATTCCAACGTACCTCTTGAAATCTGTTTCCTGCTATTCTGCCACGCTTTGAAGTCCGCCTCGTTGCCTTCCCTCAACAGATTTTTGGACGATAGTTGTCCTTTATTACTCGGCCAGTTTGTGAATTGCTGTGCCCCTGAGCTCCATTTTTCAACTCGTTTTTGGTGAGCTGACCGCAAGTCCAAAATTTTGGTTCAGGATCTATACTGATTCCCGGTGGGTGGCTGAGACTTTGGTTAATTCTTCTTCCTGCCGGGAAATTACAGTGATATGTGCCCGTCCAAATGCCTAACAGCTACTCTCTCATTGGTTCTCCCTCTTCCCTTTCATCCTCTGCCAAATTGGCAACCTGTGCGAACCAGGAGGATAAAGGGGCTGTCTCTCCAAGTTGGGAGGTTGATAATAAAGCAGATGGAAAGTCAAACCGGAGCACCAGGAGAGGGACTATTCGTTGAGTTTTAGAAACCTTTCGTATTCACAGTGTGTCCGTTCTCTAGGATTCCCGTACATGTTATATCTGTAGTAATATTCCCTTCAACCTGGAGAGTTGGGACCCATGGAATGTGTGCCATGCATTATTGCTTTAAAGGGTCTGCATTTGCTCACCCAATCTCACCAATCCTCTCAGTCCCAAGTGTCCAGCCTTATGCCACATCCAGCTGTCATTGTAGATAGGGTCATTTCAGGTTTCATCAGAGACCCTGAAGGAATTGTAAAGAATTTCCCAGTTTTTTTGTTTTATTTTTGAAATTCCTTTTTATAGTGGGTTTGAGCTGATTCTCGCTGCCATATTTATCCCAGTCTAGACACACTTGATTCCCTTACGGAGACATATCAATACATAGGTTTTAAGATTCTTACTTTACTAGTCAGATATATTCCTCTGCGGGAAATATGGGGTTTTGAGTCCCTTTCACTGAGGAAGGTGTAGGTCTTGTCTATTCCATAGTTGGTTTTTGGAACGGTACCTGTGCTTATATCAAACTCTGGTTTTATGCATCACCCCACCTCTCCTTCCCCCTTAAGCAGGCATAAGAGTGTTTTCTAAATGTGAGACACTGTTCTCTTTCCTAACTCAGTTCAAGTGTAGCCATGTTTACAGGATCTTCATAAGTGATGTCTTATGATAAGTTTCTTTTTCTCTGTGACTTATTTCACTTAGAATCATCGTACCTGAATCCACCCATTTTGCTGCTACTGGTCTTATGACATTGATTTCATGGCTGAGGGATATTCCATCGTACGTAAGTACCACAATTTTTTGAAACATTTTTATATTTCCTGGGATATTTAAGGTGTACCCAAGTTGAGGTCCTTGTAAGCAGTGCAGCCCTAAATTTTGGGGTGGCTGTGTCTTTTTGATTTTCAGTTTTCCCAAGGTATATTCCCTAGACTGGAAGTGCCCTTGGCTCTGTAGCTCTGTTGTTTACTTGTTTTAGGGAACACAATGCACTCCTCCAGAGAGGCAGTTGGCAATTTACATCCCGCCCATCAGCATAACAAGGCTCCCTGTTCTCCAGGGCCTGTCTTGCCTTTCTGGTTTTTACACATTTTGTGGATGTCCCTTTTGACCGGTGGGAAGTGATACTTCTTTGTAGTGCAGATTTGCATTGCCCGCTTGCTTGCTTGGCCAAAAAGGGCGTATGCGTTTTCTCCTGAATATATTCAGGAGAAAACGCATACGCCCTTTTTGGCCAAGTGCATCATTGTCGAAGTTGTGCCCCTCTTCCTGTGCTTTAAAGGCGATTCCAACGTACCTCTTGAAATCTGTTTCCTGCTATTCTGCCTCGCTTTCAAGTCCGCCTCGTTGCCTTCCCTCAACAGATTTTTGGACGATAGTTGTCCTTTATTACTCGGCCAGTTTGTGAATTGCTGTGCCCCTGAGCTCCATTTTTCAACTCGTTTTTGGTGAGCTGACCGCAAGTCCAAAATTTTGGTTCAGGATCTATACTGATTCCCGGTGGGTGGCTGAGACTTTGGTTAATTCTTCTTCCTGCCGGGAAATTACAGTGATATGTGCCCGTCCAAATGCCTAACAGCTACTCTCTCATTGGTTCTCCCTCTTCCCTTTCATCCTCTGCCAAATTGGCAACCTGTGCGAACCAGGAGGTTAAAGGGGCTGTCTCTCCAAGTTGGGAGGTTGATAATAAAGCAGATGGAAAGTCAAACCGGAGCACCAGGAGAGGGACTATTCGTTGAGTTTTAGAAACCTTTCGTATTCACAGTGTGTCCGTTCTCTAGGATTCCCGTTCTTGGTATATCTGTAGTAATATTCCCTTCAACCTGGAGAGTTGGGACCCATGGAATGTGTCCCATGCATTATTGCTTTAAAGGGTCTGCATTTGCTCACCCAATATCACTAATCCTCTCAGTCCCAAGTGTCCAGCCTTATGCCACATCCAGCTGTCATTGTAGATAGGGTCATTTCAGGTTTCATCAGAGACCCTGAAGGAATTGTAAAGAATTTCCCAGTTTCTTTGTTTTATTTTTGAAATTCCTTTTTATAGTGGGTTTGAGCTGATTCTCGCTGCCATATTTATCCCAGTCTAGACACACTTGATTCCCTTACGGAGACATATCAATACCTAGGTTTTAAGATTCTTACTAGTCAGATATATTCCTCTGCGGGAAATATGGGGTTTTGAGTCCCTTTCACTGAGGAAGGTGTAGGTCTTGTCTATTCCATAGTTGGTTTTTGGAACGGTACCTGTGCTTATATCAAACTCTTGTTTTATGCATCACCCCACCTCTCCTTCCCCCTTAAGCAGGCATAAGAGTGTTTTCTAAATGTGAGACACTGTTCTCTTTCCTAACTCATTTCAAGAGTAGCCATGTTTACAGGATCTTCATAAGTGATATCTTATGATAAGTTTCTTTTTCTGTGTGACTTATTTCACTTAGAATCATCGTACCTGAATCCACCCATTTTGCTGCTACTGGTCTTATGACATTGATTTCATGGCTGAGGGATATTCCATCGTACGTAAGTACCACAATTTTTTGAACCATTTTTATATTTCCTGGGATATTTAAGGTGTACCCAAGTTGAGGTCCTTGTAAGCAGTGCAGCCCTAAATTTTGGGGTGGCTGTGTCTTTTTGATTTTCAGTTTTCCCAAGGTATATTCCCTAGACTGGAAGTGCCCTTGGCTCTGTAGCTCTGTTGTTTACTTGTTTTAGGGAACACAATGCACTCCTCCAGAGAGGCAGTTGGCAATTTACATCCCGCCCATCAGCATAACAAGGCTCCCTGTTCTCCAGGGCCTGTCTTGCCTTTCTGGTTTTTACACATTTTGTGGATGTCCCTTTTGACCGGTGGGAAGTGATAGTTCTTTGTAGTGCAGATTTGCATTGCCCGCTTGCTTGCTTGGCCAAAAAGGGCGTATGCGTTTTCTCCTGAATATATTCAGGAGAAAACGCATACGCCCTTTTTGTCCAAGTGCATCATTGTCGAAGTTGTGCCCCTCTTCCTGTGCTTTAAAGGCGATTCCAACGTACCTCTTGAAATCTGTTTCCTGCTATTCTGCCACGCTTTGAAGTCCGCCTCGTTGCCTTCCCTCAACAGATTTTTGGACGATAGTTGTCCTTTATTACTCGGCCAGTTTGTGAATTGCTGTGCCCCTGAGCTCCATTTTTCAACTCGTTTTTGGTGAGCTGACCGCAAGTCCAAAATTTTGGTTCAGGATCTATACTGATTCCCGGTGGGTGGCTGAGACTTTGGTTAATTCTTCTTCCTGCCGGGAAATTACAGTGATATGTGCCCGTCCAAATGCCTAACAGCTACTCTCTCATTGGTTCTCCCTCTTCCCTTTCATCCTCTGCCAAATTGGCAACCTGTGCGAACCAGGAGGTTAAAGGGGCTGTCTCTCCAAGTTGGGAGGTTGATAATAAAGCAGATGGAAAGTCAAACCGGAGCACCAGGAGAGGGACTATTCGTTGAGTTTTAGAAACCTTTCGTATTCACAGTGTGTCCGTTCTCTAGGATTCCCGTACATGTTATATCTGTAGTAATATTCCCTTCAACCTGGAGTGTTGGGACCCATGGAATGTGTGCCATGCATTATTGCTTTAAAGGGTCTGCATTTGCTCACCCAATCTCACCAATCCTCTCAGTCCCAAGTGTCCAGCCTTATGCCACATCCAGCTGTCATTGTAGATAGGGTCATTT
The DNA here is from genome assembly GCF_949752795.1 of Hyperoodon ampullatus. Taxonomy (NCBI): domain Eukaryota; kingdom Metazoa; phylum Chordata; class Mammalia; order Artiodactyla; family Ziphiidae; genus Hyperoodon; species Hyperoodon ampullatus. The sequence continues at coordinate 638,656 of NW_027640856.1, forward strand.
CAGGTTTCATCAGAGACCCTGAAGGAATTGTAAAGAATTTCCCAGTTTTTTTTGTTTTGTTTTTGAAATTCCTTTTTATAGTGGGTTTGAGCTGATTCTCGCTGCCATGTTTGTGCCAGTCTAGACACACTTGATTCCCTTACGGAGACATATCAATACATAGGTTTTAAGATTTTTACTAGTCAGTTATATTCCTCTGCGGGAAATATGGGGTTTTGAGTCCCTTTCACTGAGGAAGGTGTAGGTCTTGTCTATTCCATAGTTGGTTTTTGGAACGGTACCTGTGCTTATATCAAACTCTGGTTTTATGCATCACCCCACCTCTCCTTCCCCCTTAAGCAGGCATAAGAGTGTTTTCTAAATGTGAGACACTGTTCTCTTTCCTAACTCAGTTCAAGTGTAGCCATGTTTACAGGATCTTCATAAGTGATATCTTATGATAAGTTTCTTTTTCTGTGTGACTTATTTCACTTAGAATCATCGTACCTGAATCCACCCATTTTGCTGCTACTGGTCTTATGACATTGATTTCATGGCTGAGGGATATTCCATCGTACGTAAGTACCACAATTTTTTGAACCATTTTTATATTTCCTGGGATATTTAAGGTGTACCCAAGTGGAGGTCCTTGTAAGCAGTGCAGCCCTAAATTTTGGGGTGTCTGTGTCTTTTTGATTTTCAGTTTTCCCAAGGTATATTCCCTAGACTGGAAGTGCCCTTGGCTCTGTAGCTCTGTTGTTTACTTGTTTTAGGGAACACAATGCACTCCTCCAGAGAGGCAGTTGGCAATTTACATCCCGCCCATCAGCATAACAAGGCTCCCTGTTCTCCAGGGCCTGTCTTGCCTTTCTGGTTTTTACACATTTTGTGGATGTCCCTTTTGACCGGAGGGAAGTGATACTTCTTTGTAGTGCAGAATTGCATTGCCCGCTTGCTTGCTTGGCCAAAAAGGGCGTATGCGTTTTCTCCTGAATATATTCAGGAGAAAACGCATACGCCCTTTTTGGCCAAGTGCATCATTGTCGAAGTTGTGCCCCTCTTCCTGTGCTTTAAAGGCGATTCCAACGTACCTCTTGAAATCTGTTTCCTGCTATTCTGCCTCGCTTTCAAGTCCACCTCGTTGCCTTCCCTCAACAGATTTTTGGACGATAGTTGTCCTTTATTACTCGGCCAGTTTGTGAATTGCTGTGCCCCTGAGCTCCATTTTTCAACTCGTTTTTGGTGAGCTGACCGCAAGTCCAAAATTTTGGTTCAGGATCTATACTGATTCCCGGTGGGTGGCTGAGACTTTGGTTAATTCTTCTTCCTGCCGGGAAATTACAGTGATATGTGCCCGTCCAAATGCCTAACAGCTACTCTCTCATTGGTTCTCCCTCTTCCCTTTCATCCTCTGCCAAATTGGCAACCTGTGCGAACCAGGAGGTTAAAGGGGCTGTCTCTCCAAGTTGGGAGGTTGATAATAAAGCAGATGGAAAGTCAAACCGGAGCACCAGGAGAGGGACTATTCGTTGAGTTTTAGAAACCTTTCGTATTCACAGTGTGACCGTTCTCTAGGATTCCCGTACATGTTATATCTGTAGTAATATTCCCTTCAACCTGGAGAGTTGGGACCCATGGAATGTGTGCCATGCATTATTGCTTTAAAGGGTCTGCATTTGCTCACCCAATCTCGCTAATCCTCTCAGTCCCAAGTGTCCCGCCTTATGCCACATCCAGCTGTCATTGTAGATAGGGTCATTTTAGGTTTCATCAGAGACCCTGAAGGAATTGTAAAGAATTTCCCAGTTTTTTTGTTTTATTTTTGAAATTCCTTTTTATAGTGGGATTGAGCTGATTCTCGCTGCCATATTTATCCCAGTCTAGACACACTTGATTCCCTTACGGAGACATATCAATACATAGGTTTTAAGATTCTTACTAGTCAGATATATTCCTCTGCGGGAAATATGGGGTTTTGAGTCCCTTTCACTGAGGAAGGTGTAGGTCTTGTCTATTCCATAGTTGGTTTTTGGAACGGTACCTTTGCTTATATCAAACTCTGGTTTTATGCATCACCCCACCTCTCCTTCCCCCTTAAGCAGGCATAAGAGTGTTTTCTAAATGTGAGACACTGTTCTCTTTCCTAACTCATTTCAAGTGTAGCCATGTTTACAGGATCTTCATAAGTGATATCTTATGATAAGTTTCTTTTTCTGTGTGACTTATTTCACTTAGAATCATCGTACCTGAATCCACCCATTTTGCTGCTACTGGTCTTATGACATTGATTTCATGGCTGAGGGATATTCCATCGTACGTAAGTACCACAATTTTTTGAACCATTTTTATATTTCCTGGGATATTTAAGGTGTACCCAAGTTGAGGTCCTTGTAAGCAGTGCAGCCCTAAATTTTGGGGTGGCTGTGTCTTTTTGATTTTCAGTTTTCCCAAGGTATATTCCCGAGACTGGAAGTGCCCTTGGCTCTGTAGCTCTGTTGTTTACTTGTTTTAGGGAACACAATGCACTCCTCCAGAGAGGCAGTTGGCAATTTACATCCCGCCCATCAGCATAACAAGGCACCCTGTTCTCCAGGGCCTGTCTTGCCTTTCTGGTTTTTACACATTTTGTGGATGTCCCTTTTGACCGGTGGGAAGTGATACTTCTTTGTAGTGCAGATTTGCATTGCCCGCTTGCTTGCTTGGCCAAAAAGGGCGTATGCGTTTTCTCCTGAATATATTCAGGAGAAAACACATACGCCCTTTTTGGCCAAGTGCATCATTGTCGAAGTTGTGCCCCTCTTCCTGTGCTTTAAAGGCGATTCCAACGTACCTCTTGAAATCTGTTTCCTGCTATTCTGCCACGCTTTCAAGTCCGCCTCGTTGCCTTCCCTCAACAGATTTTTGGACGATAGTTGTCCTTTATTACTCGGCCAGTTTGTGAATTGCTGTGCCCCTGAGCTCCATTATTCAACTCGTTTTTGGTGAGCTGACCGCAAGTCCAAAATTTTGGTTCAGGATCTATACTGATTCCCGGTGGGTGGCTGAGACTTTGGTTAATTCTTCTTCCTGCCGGGAAATTACAGTGATATGTGCCCGTCCAAATGCCTAACAGCTACTCTCTCATTGGTTCTCCCTCTTCCCTTTCATCCTCTGCCAAATTGGCAACCTGTGCGAACCAGGAGGTTAAAGGGGCTGTCTCTCCAAGTTGGGAGGTTGATAATAAAGCAGATGGAAAGTCAAACCGGAGCACCAGGAGAGGGACTATTCGTTGAGTTTTAGAAACCTTTCGTATTCACAGTGTGTCCGTTCTCTAGGATTCCCGTACATGTTATATCTGTAGTAATATTCCCTTCAACCTGGAGAGTTGGGACCCATGGAATGTGTGCCATGCATTATTGCTTTAAAGGGTCTGCATTTGCTCACCCAATCTCACCAATCCTCTCAGTCCCAAGTGTCCAGCCTTATGCCACATCCAGCTGTCATTGTAGATAGGGTCATTTCAGGTTTCATCAGAGACCCTGAAGGAATTGTAAAGAATTTCGCAGTTTTTTTGTTTTATTTTTGAAATTCCTTTTTATAGTGGGTTTGAGCTGATTCTCGCTGCCATATTTATCCCAGTCTAGACACACTTGATTCCCTTACGGAGACATATCAATACATAGGTTTTAAGATTCTTACTTTACTAGTCAGATATATTCCTCTGCGGGAAATATGGGGTTTTGAGTCCCTTTCACTGAGGAAGGTGTAGGTCTTGTCTATTCCATAGTTGGTTTTTGGAACGGTACCTGTGCTTATATCAAACTCTGGTTTTATGCATCACCCCACCTCTCCTTCCCCCTTAAGCAGGCATAAGAGTGTTTTCTAAATGTGAGACACCGTTCTCTTTCCTAACTCAGTTCAAGTGTAGCCATGTTTACAGGATCTTCATAAGTGATAACTTATGATAAGTTTCTTTTTCTGTGTGACTTATTTCACTTAGAATCATCGTACCTGAATCCACCCATTTTGCTGCTACTGGTCTTATGACATTGATTTCATGGCTGAGGGATATTCCATCGTACGTAAGTAGCACAATTTTTTGAACCAATTTTATATTTCCTGGGATATTTAAGGTGTACCCAATTTGAGGTCCTTGTAAGCAGTGCAGCCCCAAATTTTGGGGTGGCTCTGTCTTATTGATTTTCAGTTTTTCCCAGGTATATTCCCTAGCCTGGAAGTGCCCTTGGCTCTGTAGCTCTGTTGTTTACTTGTTTTAGGGAACACAATGCACTCCTCCAGAGAGGCAGTTGGCAATTTACATCCCGCCCATCAGCATAACAAGGCTCCCTGTTCTCCAGGGCCTGTCTTGCCTTTCTGGTTTTTACACATTTTGTGGATGTCCCTTTTGACCGGTGGGAAGTGATACTTCTTTGTAGTGCAGATTTGCATTGCCCGCTTGCTTGCTTGGCCAAAAAGGGCGTATGCGTTTTCTCCTGAATATATTCAGGAGAAAACGCATACGCCCTTTTTGGCCAAGTTCATCATTGTCGAAGTTGTGCCACTCTTCCTGTGCTTTAAAGGCGATTCCAACGTACCTCTTGAAATCTGTTTCCTGCTATTCTGCCTCGCTTTCAAGTCCGCCTCGTTGCCTTCCCTCAACAGATTTTTGGACGATAGTTGTCCTTTATTACTCGCCCAGTTTGTGAACTGCTGTGCCCCTGAGCTCCATTTTTCAACTCGTTTTTGGTGAGCTGACCGCAAGTCCAAAATTTTGGTTCCGGATCTATACTGATTCCCGGTGGGTGGCTGAGACTTTGGTTAATTCTTCTTCCTGCCGGGAAATTACAGTGATATGTGCCCGTCCAAATGCCTAACAGCTACTCTCTCATTGGTTCTCCCTCTTCCCTTTCATCCTCCGCCAAATTGGCAACCTGTGCGAACCAGGAGGTTAAAGGGGCAGTCTCTCCAAGTTGGGAGGTTGATAATAAAGCAGATGGAAAGTCAAACCGGAGCACCAGGAGAGGGACTATTCGTTGAGTTTTAGAAACCTTTCGTATTCACAGTGTGTCCGTTCTCTAGGATTCCCGTACATGTTATATCTGTAGTAATATTCCCTTCAACCTGGAGAGTTGGGACCCATGGAATGTGTGCCATGCATTATTGCTTTAAAGGGTCTGCATTTGCTCACCCAATCTCACCAATCCTCTCAGTCCCAAGTGTCCAGCCTTATGCCACATCCAGCTGTCATTGTAGATAGGGTCATTTCAGGTTTCATCAGAGACCCTGAAGGAATTGTAAAGAATTTCCCAGTTTTTTTGTTTTGTTTTTGAAATTCTTTTTTATAGTGGGTTTGAGCTGATTCTCGCTGCCATATTTATCCCAGTCTAGACACACTTGATTCCCTTACGGAGACATATCAATACATAGGTTTTAAGATTCTTACTAGTCAGATATATTCCTCTGCGGGAAATATGGGGTTTTGAGTCCCTTTCACTGAGGAAGGTGTAGGTCTTGTCTATTCCATAGTTGGTTTTTGGAACGGTACCTGTGCTTATATCAAACTCTGGTTTTATGCATCACCCCACCTCTCCTTCCCCCTTAAGCAGGCATAAGAGTGTTTTCTAAATGTGAGACACTGTTCTCTTTCCTAACTCAGTTCAAGTGTAGCCATGTTTACAGGATCTTCATAAGTGATATCTTATGATAAGTTTCTTTTTCTGTGTGACTTATTTCACTTAGAATCATCGTACCTGAATCCACCCATTTTGCTGCTACTGGTCTTATGACATTGATTTCATGGCTGAGGGATATTCCATCGTACGTAAGTACCACAATTTTTTGAACCATTTTTATATTTCCTGGGATATTTAAGGTGTACCCAAGTTGAGGTCCTTGTAAGCAGTGCAGCCCTAAATTTTGGGGTGGCTGTGTCTTTTTGATTTTCAGTTTTCCCAAGGTATATTCCCGAGACTGGAAGTGCCCTTGGCTCTGTAGCTCTGTTGTTTACTTGTTTTAGGGAACACAATGCACTCCTCCAGAGAGGCAGTTGGCAATTTACATCCCGCCCATCAGCATAACAAGGCTCCCTGTTCTCCAGGGCCTGTCTTGCCTTTCTGGTTTTTACACATTTTGTGGATGTCCCTTTTGACCGGTGGGAAGTGATACTTCTTTGTAGTGCAGATTTGCATTGCCCGCTTGCTTGCTTGGCCAAAAAGGGCGTATGCGTTTTCTCCTGAATATATTCAGGAGAAAACGCATACGCCCTTTTTGGCCAAGTGCATCATTGTCGAAGTTGTGCCCCTCTTCCTGTGCTTTAAAGGCGATTCCAACGTACCTCTTGAAATCTGCTTCCTGCTATTCTGCCACGCTTTGAAGTCCGCCTCGTTGCCTTCCCTCAACAGATTTTTGGACGATAGTTGTCCTTTATTACTCGGCCAGTTTGTGAATTGCTGTGCCCCTGAGCTCCATTTTTCAACTCGTTTTTGGTGAGCTGACCGCAAGTCCAAAATTTTGGTTCAGGATCTATACTGATTCCCGGTGGGTGGCTGAGACTTTGGTTAATTCTTCTTCCTGCCGGGAAATTACAGTGATATGTGCCCGTCCAAATGCCTAACAGCTACTCTCTCATTGGTTCTCCCTCTTCCCTTTCATCCTCTGCCAAATTGGCAACCTGTGCGAACCAGGAGGTTAAAGGGGCTGTCTCTCTAAGTTGGGAGGTTGATAATAAAGCAGATGGAAAGTCAAACCGGAGCACCAGGAGAGGGACTATTCGTTGAGTTTTAGAAACCTTTCGTATTCACAGTGTGTCCGTTCTCTAGGATTCCCGTACATGTTATATCTGTAGTAATATTCCCTTCAACCTGGAGAGTTGGGACCCATGGAATGTGTGCCATGCATTATTGCTTTAAAGGGTCTGCATTTGCTCACCCAATCTCACCAATCCTCTCAGTCCCAAGTGTCCAGCCTTATGCCACATCCAGCTGTCATTGTAGATAGGGTCATTTCAGGTTTCATCAGAGACCCTGAAGGAATTGTAAAGAATTTCCCAGTTTTTTTGTTTTATTTTTGAAATTCCTTTTTATAGTGGGTTTGAGCTGATTCTCGCTGCCATATTTATCCCAGTCTAGACACACTTGATTCCCTTACGGAGACATATCAATACATAGGTTTTAAGATTCTTACTAGTCAGATATATTCCTCTGCGGGAAATATGGGGTTTTGAGTCCCTTTCACTGAGGAAGGTGTAGGTCTTGTCTATTCCATAGTTGGTTTTTGGAACGGTACCTGTGCTTATATCAAACTCTGGTTTTATGCATCACCCCACCTCTCCTTCCCCCTTAAGCAGGCATAAGAGTGTTTTCTAAATGTGAGACACTGTTCTCTTTCCTAACTCAGTTCAAGTGTAGCCATGTTTACAGGATCTTCATAAGTGATATCTTATGATAAGTTTCTTTTTCTGTGTGACTTATTTCACTTAGAATCATCGTACCTGAATCCACCCATTTTGCTGCTACTGGTCTTATGACATTGATTTCATGGCTGAGGGATATTCCATCGTACGTAAGTACCACAATTTTTTGAACCATTTTTATATTTCCTGGGATATTTAAGGTGTACCCAAGTTGAGGTCCTTGTAAGCAGTGCAGCCCTAAATTTTGGGGTGGCTGTGTCTTTTTGATTTTCAGTTTTCCCAAGGTATATTCCCGAGACTGGAAATGCCCTTGGCTCTGTAGCTCTGTTGTTTACTTGTTTTAGGGAACACAATGCACTCCTCCAGAGAGGCAGTTGGCAATTTACATCCCGCCCATCAGCATAACAAGGCTCCCTGTTCTCCAGGGCCTGTCTTGCCTTTCTGGTTTTTACACATTTTGTGGATGTCCCTTTTGACCAGTGGGAAGTGATACTTCTTTGTAGTGCAGATTTGCATTGCCCGCTTGCTTGCTTGGCCAAAAAGGGTGTATGCGTTTTCTCCTGAATATATTCAGGAGAAAACGCATACGCCCTTTTTGTCCAAGTGCATCATTGTCGAAGTTGTGCCCCTCTTCCTGTGCTTTAAAGGCGATTCCAACGTACCTCTTGAAATCTGTTTCCTGCTATTCTGCCTCGCTTTCAAGTCCGCCTCGTTGCCTTCCGTCAACAGATTTTTGGACGATAGTTGTCCTTTATTACTCGGCCAGTTTGTGAATTGCTGTGCCCCTGAGCTCCATTTTTCAACTCGTTTTTGGTGAGCTGACCGCAAGTCCAAAATTTTGGTTCAGGATCTATACTGATTCCCGGTGGGTGGCTGAGACTTTGGTTAATTCTTCTTCCTGCCGGGAAATTACAGTGATATGTGCCCGTCCAAATGCCTAACAGCTACTCTCTCATTGGTTCTCCCTCTTCCCTTTCATCCTCTGCCAAATTGGCAACCTGTGCGAACCAGGAGGTTAAAGGGGCTGTCTCTCCAAGTTGGGAGGTTGATAATAAAGCAGATGGAAAGTCAAACCGGAGCACCAGGAGAGGGACTATTCGTTGAGTTTTAGAAACCTTTCGTATTCACAGTGTGTCCGTTCTCTAGGATTCCCGTACATGTTATATCTGTAGTAATATTCCCTTCAACCTGGAGAGTTGGGACCCATGGAATGTGTGCCATGCATTATTGCTTTAAAGGGTCTGCATTTGCTCACCCAATCTCACCAATCCTCTCAGTCCCAAGTGTCCAGCCTTATGCCACATCCAGCTGTCATTGTAGATAGGGTCATTTCAGGTTTCATCAGAGACCCTGAAGGAATTGTAAAGAATTTCCCAGTTTTTTTGTTTTATTTTTGAAATTCCTTTTTATAGTGGGTTTGAGCTGATTCTCGCTGCCATATTTATCCCAGTCTAGACACACTTGATTCCCTTACGGAGACATATCAATACATAGGTTTTAAGATTCTTACTTTACTAGTCAGATATATTCCTCTGCGGGAAATATGGGGTTTTGAGTCCCTTTCACTGAGGAAGGTGTAGGTCTTGTCTATTCCATAGTTGGTTTTTGGAACGGTACCTGTGCTTATATCAAACTCTGGTTTTATGCATCACCCCACCTCTCCTTCCCCCTTAAGCAGGCATAAGAGTGTTTTCTAAATGTGAGACACTGTTCTCTTTCCTAACTCAGTTCAAGTGTAGCCATGTTTACAGGATCTTCATAAGTGATATCTTATGATAAGTTTCTTTTTCTGTGTGACTTATTTCACTTAGAATCATCGTACCTGAATCCACCCATTTTGCTGCTACTGGTCTTATGACATTGATTTCATGGCTGAGGGATATTCCATCGTACGTAAGTACCACAATTTTTTGAACCATTTTTATATTTCCTGGGATATTTAAGGTGTACCCAAGTTGAGGTCCTTGTAAGCAGTGCAGCCCTAAATTTTGGGGTGGCTGTGTCTTTTTGATTTTCAGTTTTCCCAAGGTATATTCCCGAGACTGGAAGTGCCCTTGGCTCTGTAGCTCTGTTGTTTACTTGTTTTAGGGAACACAATGCACTCCTCCAGAGAGGCAGTTGGCAATTTACATCCCGCCCATCAGCATAACAAGGCTCCCTGTTCTCCAGGGCCTGTCTTGCCTTTCTGGTTTTTACACATTTTGTGGATGTCCCTTTTGACCGGTGGGAAGTGATACTTCTTTGTAGTGCAGATTTGCATTGCCCGCTTGCTTGCTTGGCCAAAAAGGGCGTATGCGTTTTCTCCTGAATATATTCAGGAGAAAACGCATACGCCCTTTTTGGCCAAGTGCATCATTGTCGAAGTTGTGCCCCTCTTCCTGTGCTTTAAAGGTGATTCCAACGTACCTCTTGAAATCTGTTTCCTGCTATTCTGCTTCGCTTTCAAGTCCGCCTCGTTGCCTTCCCTCAACAGATTTTTGGACGATAGTTGTCCTTTATTACTCGGCCAGTTTGTGAATTGCTGTGCCCCTGAGCTCCATTTTTCAACTCGTTTTTGGTGGGCTGACCGCAAGTCCAAAATTTTGGTTCAGGATCTATACTGATTCCCGGTGGGTGGCTGAGACTTTGGTTAATTCTTCTTCCTGCCGGGAAATTACAGTGATATGTGCCTGTCCAAATGCCTAACAGCTACTCTCTCATTGGTTCTCCCTCTTCCCTTTCATCCTCTGCCAAATTGGCAACCTGTGCGAACCAGGAGGTTAAAGGGGCTGTCTCTCCAAGTTGGGAGGTTGATAATAAAGCAGATGGAAAGTCAAACCGGAGCACCAGGAGAGGGACTATTCGTTGAGTTTTAGAAACCTTTCATATTCACAGTGTGTCCGTTCTCTAGGATTCCCGTACATGTTATATCTGTAGTAATATTCCCTTCAACCTGGAGAGTTGGGACCCATGGAATGTGTGCCATGCATTATTGCTTTAAAGGGTCTGCATTTGCTCACCCAATCTCACCAATCCTCTCAGTCCCAAGTGTACAGCCTTATGCCACATCCAGCTGTCATTGTAGATAGGGTCATTTCAAGTTTCATCAGAGACCCTGAAGGAATTCTAAAGAATTTCCCAGTTTTTTTGTTTTATTTTTGAAATTCCTTTTTATAGTGGGTTTGAGCTGATTCTCGCTGCCATATTTATCCCAGTCTAGACACACTTGATTCCCTTACGGAGACATATCAATACGTAGCTTTTAAGATTCTTACTAGTCAGATATATTCCTCTGCGGGAAATATGGGATTTTGAGTCCCTTTCACTGAGGAAGGTGTAGGTCTTGTCTATTCCATAGTTGGTTTTTGGAACGGTACCTGTGCTTATATCAAACTCTGGTTTTATGCATCACCCCACCTCTCCTTCCCCCTTAAGCAGGCATAAGAGTGTTTTCTAAATGTGAGACACTGTTCTCTTTCCTAACTCAGTTCAAGTGTAGCCATGTTTACAGGATCTTCATAAGTGATATCTTATGATAAGTTTCTTTTTCTGTGTGACTTATTTCACTTAGAATCATCGTACCTGAATCCACCCATTTTGCTGCTACTGGTCTTATGACATTGATTTCATGGCTGAGGGATATTCCATCGTACGTAAGTACCACAATTTTTTGAACCATTTTTATATTTCCTGGGATATTTAAGGTGTACCCAAGTTGAGGTCCTTGTAAGCAGTGCAGCCCTAAATTTTGGGGTGGCTGTGTCTTTTTGATTTTCAGTTTTCCCAAGGTATATTCCCGAGACTGGAAGTGCCCTTGGCTCTGTAGCTCTGTTGTTTACTTGTTTTAGGGAACACAATGCACTCCTCCAGAGAGGCAGTTGGCAATTTACATCCCGCCCATCAGCATAACAAGGCACCCTGTTCTCCAGGGCCTGTCTTGCCTTTCTGGTTTTTACACATTTTGTGGATGTCCCTTTTGACCGGTGGGAAGTGATACTTCTTTGTAGTGCAGATTTGCATTGCCCGCTTGCTTGCTTGGCCAAAAAGGGCGTATGCGTTTTCTCCTGAATATATTCAGGAGAAAACACATACGCCCTTTTTGGCCAAGTGCATCATTGTCGAAGTTGTGCCCCTCTTCCTGTGCTTTAAAGGCGATTCCAACGTACCTCTTGAAATCTGTTTCCTGCTATTCTGCCACGCTTTGAAGTCCGCCTCGTTGCCTTCCCTCAACAGATTTTTGGACGATAGTTGTCCTTTATTACTCGGCCAGTTTGTGAATTGCTGTGCCCCTGAGCTCCATTATTCAACTCGTTTTTGGTGAGCTGACCGCAAGTCCAAAATTTTGGTTCAGGATCTATACTGATTCCCGGTGGGTGGCTGAGACTTTGGTTAATTCTTCTTCCTGCCGGGAAATTACAGTGATATGTGCCCGTCCAAATGCCTAACAGCTACTCTCTCATTGGTTCTCCCTCTTCCCTTTCATCCTCTGCCAAATTGGCAACCTGTGCGAACCAGGAGGTTAAAGGGGCTGTCTCTCCAAGTTGGGAGGTTGATAATAAAGCAGATGGAAAGTCAAACCGGAGCACCAGGAGAGGGACTATTCGTTGAGTTTTAGAAACCTTTCGTATTCACAGTGTGTCCGTTCTCTAGGATTCCCGTACATGTTATATCTGTAGTAATATTCCCTTCAACCTGGAGAGTTGGGACCCATGGAATGTGTGCCATGCATTATTGCTTTAAAGGGTCTGCATTTGCTCACCCAATCTCACCAATCCTCTCAGTCCCAAGTGTCCAGCCTTATGCCACATCCAGCTGTCATTGTAGATAGGGTCATTTCAGGTTTCATCAGAGACCCTGAAGGAATTGTAAAGAATTTCCCAGTTTTTTTGTTTTATTTTTGAAATTCCTTTTTATAGTGGGTTTGAGCTGATTCTCGCTGCCATATTTATCCCAGTCTAGACACACTTGATTCCCTTATGGAGACATATCAATACATAGGTTTTAAGATTCTTACTAGTCAGATATATTCCTCTGCGGGAAATATGGGGTTTTGAGTCCCTTTCACTGAGGAAGGTGTAGGTCTTGTCTATTCCATAGTTGGTTTTTGGAACGGTACCTGTGCTTATATCAAACTCTGGTTTTATGCCTCACCCCACCTCTCCTTCCCCCTTAAGCAGGCATAAGAGTGTTTTCTAAATGTGAGACACTGTTCTATTTCCTAACTCAGTTCAAGTGTAGCCATGTTTACAGGATCTTCATAAGTGATAACTTATGATAAGTTTCTTTTTCTGTGTGACTTATTTCACTTAGAATCATCGTACCTGAATCCACCCATTTTGCTGCTACTGGTCTTATGACATTGATTTCATGGCTGAGGGATATTCCATCGTATGTAAGTACCACAATTTTTTGAACCAATTTTATATTTCCTGGGATATTTAAGGTGTACCCAATTTGAGGTCCTTGTAAGCAGTGCAGCCCCAAATTTTGGGGTGGCTCTGTCTTATTGATTTTCAGTTTTTCCCAGGTATATTCCCTAGCCTGGAAGTGCCCTTGGCTCTGTAGCTCTGTTGTTTACTTGTTTTAGGGAACACAATGCACTCCTCCAGAGAGGCAGTTGGCAATTTACATCCCGCCCATCAGCATAACAAGGCTCCCTGTTCTCCAGGGCCTGTCTTGCCTTTCTGGTTTTTACACATTTTGTGGATGTCCCTTTTGACCGGTGGGAAGTGATACTTCTTTGTAGTGCAGATTTGCATTGCCCGCTTGCTTGCTTGGCCAAAAAGGGCGTATGCGTTTTCTCCTGAATATATTCAGGAGAAAACGCATACGCCCTTTTTGGCCAAGTTCATCATTGTCGAAGTTGTGCCACTCTTCCTGTGCTTTAAAGGCGATTCCAACGTACCTCTTGAAATCTGTTTCCTGCTATTCTGCCTCGCTTTCAAGTCCGCCTCGTTGCCTTCCCTCAACAGATTTTTGGACGATAGTTGTCCTTTATTACTCGCCCAGTTTGTGAACTGCTGTGCCCCTGAGCTCCATTTTTCAACTCGTTTTTGGTGAGCTGACCGCAAGTCCAAAATTTTGGTTCCGGATCTATACTGATTCCCGGTGGGTGGCTGAGACTTTGGTTAATTCTTCTTCCTGCCGGGAAATTACAGTGATATGTGCCTGTCCAAATGCCTAACAGCTACTCTCTCATTGGTTCTCCCTCTTCCCTTTCATCCTCTGCCAAATTGGCAACCTGTGCGAACCAGGAGGTTAAAGGCGCTGTCTCTCCAAGTTGGGAGGTTGATAATAAAGCAGATGGAAAATCAAACCAGAGCACCAGGAGAGGGACTATTCGTTGAGTTTTAGAAACCTTTCGTATTCACAGTGTGTCGGTTCTCTAGGATTCCCGTACATGTTATATCTGTAGTAATATTCCCTTCAACCTGGAGAGTTGGGACCCATGGAATGTGTGCCATGCATTATTGCTTTAAAGGGTCTGCATTTGCTCACCCAATCTCACCAATCCTCTCAGTCCCAAGTGTCCAGCCTTATGCCACATCCAGCTGTCATTGTAGATAGGGTCATTTCAGGTTTCATCAGAGACCCTGAAGGAATTGTAAAGAATTTCCCAGTTTTTTTGTTTTATTTTTGAAATTCCTTTTTATAGTGGGTTTGAGCTGATTCTCGCTGCCATATTTATCCCAGTCTAGACACACTTGATTCCCTTACGGAGACATATCAATACATAGGTTTTAAGATTCTTACTAGTCAGATATATTCCTCTGCGGGAAATATGGGGTTTTGAGTCCCTTTCACTGAGGAAGGTGTAGGTCTTGTCTATTCCATAGTTGGTTTTTGGAACGGTACCTGTGCTTATATCAAACTCTGGTTTTATGCATCACCCCACCTCTCCTTCCCCCTTAAGCAGGCATAAGAGTGTTTTCTAAATGTGAGACACTGTTCTCTTTCCTAACTCAGTTCAAGTGTAGCCATGTTTACAGGATCTTCATAAGTGATATCTTATGATAAGTTTCTTTTTCTGTGTGACTTATTTCACTTAGAATCATCGTACCTGAATCCACCCATTTTGCTGCTACTGGTCTTATGACATTGATTTCATGGCTGAGGGATATTCCATCGTACGTAAGTACCACAATTTTTTGAACCATTTTTATATTTCCTGGGATATTTAAGGTGTACCCAAGTTGAGGTCCTTGTAAGCAGTGCAGCCCTAAATTTTGGGGTGGCTGTGTCTTTTTGATTTTCAGTTTTCCCAAGGTATATTCCCTAGACTGGAAGTGCCCTTGGCTCTGTAGCTCTGTTGTTTACTTGTTTTAGGGAACACAATGCACTCCTCCAGAGAGGCAGTTGGCAATTTACATCCCGCCCATCAGCATAACAAGGCTCCCTGTTCTCCAGGGCCTGTCTTGCCTTTCTGGTTTTTACACATTTTGTGGATGTCCCTTTTGACCGGTGGGAAGTGATACTTCTTTGTAGTGCAGATTTGCATTGCCCGCTTGCTTGCTTGACCAAAAAGGGCGTATGCGTTTTCTCCTGAATATATTCAGGAGAAAACACATACGCCCTTTTTGGCCAAGTGCATCATTGTCGAAGTTGTGCCCCTCTTCCTGTGCTTTAAAGGCGATTCCAACGTACCTCTTGAAATCTGTTTCCTGCTATTCTTCCACGCTTTCAAGTCCGCCTCATTGCCTTCCCTCAACAGATTTTTGGACGATAGTTGTCCTTTATTACTCGGCCAGTTTGTGAATTGCTGTTCCCCTGAGCTCCATTTTTCAACTCGTTTTTGGTGAGCTGACCGCAAGTCCAAAATTTTGGTTCAGGATCTATACTGATTCCCGGTGGGTGGCTGAGACTTTGGTTAATTCTTCTTCCTGCCGGGAAATTACAGTGATATGTGCCCGTCCAAATGCCTAACAGCTACTCTCTCATTGGTTCTCCCTCTTCGCTTTCATCCTCCGCCAAATTGGCAACCTGTGCGAACCAGGAGGTTAAAGGGGCTGTCTCTCCAAGTTGGGAGGTTGATAATAAAGCAGATGGAAAGTCAAACCGGAGCACCAGGAGAGGGACTATTCGTTGAGTTTTAGAAACCTTTCGTATTCACAGTGTGTCCGTTCTCTAGGATTCCCGTACATGTTATATCTGTAGTAATATTCCCTTCAACCTGGAGAGTTGGGACCCATGGAATGTGTGCCATGCATTATTGCTTTAAAGGGTCTGCATTTGCTCACCCAATCTCACCAATCCTCTCAGTCCCAAGTGTCCAGCCTTATGCCACATCCAGCTGTCATTGTAGATAGGGTCATTTCAGGTTTCATCAGAGACCCTGAAGGAATTGTAAAGAATTTCCCAGTTTTTTTTTGTTTTGTTTTTGAAATTCCTTTTTATAGTGGGTTTGAGCTGATTCTCGCTGCCATATTTATCCCAGTCTAGACACACTTGATTCTCTTATGGAGACATATCAATACATAGGTTTTAAGATTCTTACTAGTCAGATATATTCCTCTGCGGGAAATATGGTGTTTTGAGTCCCTTTCACTGAGGAAGGTGTAGGTCTTGTCTATTCCATAGTTGGTTTTTGGAACGGTACCTGTGCTTATATCAAACTCTGGTTTTATGCATCACCCCACCTCTCCTTCCCCCTTAAGCAGGCATAAGAGTGTTTTCTAAATGTGAGACACTGTTCTCTTTCCTAACTCAGTTCAAGTGTAGCCATGTTTACAAGGTCTTCATAAGTGATAAATTATGATAAGTTTCTTTTTCTGTGTGACTTATTTCACTTAGAATCATCGTACCTGAATCCACCCATTTTGCTGCTACTGGTCTTATGACATTGATTTCATGGCTGAGGGATATTCCATCGTACGTAAGTAGAACAATTTTTTGAACCAATTTTATATTTCCTGGGATATTTAAGGTGTACCCAAGTTGAGGTCCTTGTAAGCAGTGCAGCCCTAAATTTTGGGGTGGCTCTGTCTTATTGATTTTCAGTTTTTCCCAGGTATATTCCCTAGACTGGAAGTGCCCTTGGCTCTGTAGCTCTGTTGTTTACTTGTTTTAGGGAACACAATGCACTCCTCCAGAGAGGCAGTTGGCAATTTACATCCCGCCCATCAGCATAACAAGGCTCTCTGTTCTCCAGGGCCTGTCTTGCCTTTCTGGTTTTTACACATTTTGTGGATGTCCCTTTTGACCGGTGGGAAGTGATACTTCTTTGTAGTGCAGATTTGCATTGCCCGCTTGCTTGCTTGGCCAAAAAGGGCGTATGCGTTTTCTCCTGAATATATTCAGGAGAAAACGCATACGCCCTTTTTGGCCAAGTGCATCATTGTCGAAGTTGTGCCCCTCTTCCTGTGCTTTAAAGGCGATTCCAACGTACCTCTTGAAATCTGTTTCCTGCTATTCTGCCTCGCTTTCAAGTCCGCCTCGTTGCCTTCCCTCAACAGATTTTTGGACGATAGTTGTCCTTTATTACTCGGCCAGTTTGTGAACTGCTGTGCCCCTGAGCTCCATTTTTCAACTCGTTTTTGGTGAGCTGACCGCAAGTCCAAAATTTTGGTTCCGGATCTATACTGATTCCCGGTGGGTGGCTGAGACTTTGGTTAATTCTTCTTCCTGCCGGGAAATTACAGTGATATGTGCCTGTCCAAATGCCTAACAGCTACTCTCTCATTGGTTCTCCCTCTTCCCTTTCATCCTCTGCCAAATTGGCAACCTGTGCGAACCAGGAGGTTAAAGGCGCTGTCTCTCCAAGTTGGGAGGTTGATAATAAAGCAGATGGAAAGTCAAACCAGAGCACCAGGAGAGGGACTATTCGTTGAGTTTTAGAAACCTTTCGTATTCACAGTGTGTCCGTTCTCTAGGATTCCCGTACATGTTATATCTGTAGTAATATTCCCTTCAACCTGGAGAGTTGGGACCCATGGAATGTGTGCCATGCATTATTGCTTTAAAGGGTCTGCATTTGCTCACCCAATCTCACCAATCCTCTCAGTCCCAAGTGTCCAGCCTTATGCCACATCCAGCTGTCATTGTAGATAGGGTCATTTCAGGTTTCATCAGAGACCCTGAAGGAATTGTAAAGAATTTCCCAGTTTTTTTGTTTTATTTTTGAAATTCTTTTTTATAGTGGGTTTGAGCTGATTCTCGCTGCCATATTTATCCCAGTCTAGACACACTTGATTCCCTTACGGAGACATATCAATACATAGGTTTTAAGATTCTTACTAGTCAGATATATTCCTCTGCGGGAAATATGGGGTTTTGAGTCCCTTTCACTGAGGAAGGTGTAGGTCTTGTCTATTCCATAGTTGGTTTTTGGAATGGTACCTGTGCTTATATCAAACTCTGGTTTTATGCATCACCCCACCTCTCCTTCCCCCTTAAGCAGGCATAAGAGTGTTTTCTAAATGTGAGACACTGTTCTCTTTCCTAACTCAGTTCAAGTGTAGCCATGTTTACAGGATCTTCATAAGTGATATCTTATGATAAGTTTCTTTTTCTGTGTGACTTATTTCACTTAGAATCATCGTACCTGAATCCACCCATTTTGCTGCTACTGGTCTTATGACATTGATTTCATGGCTGAGGGATATTCCATCGTACGTAAGTACCACAATTTTTTGAACCATTTTTATATTTCCTGGGATATTTAAGGTGTACCCAAGTTGAGGTCCTTGTAAGCAGTGCAGCCCTAAATTTTGGGGTTGCTGTGTCTTTTTGATTTTCAGTTTTCCCAAGGTATATTCCCTAGACTGGAAGTGCCCTTGGCTCTGTAGCTCTGTTGTTTACTTGTTTTAGGGAACACAATGCACTCCTAAAGAGAGGCAGTTGGCAATTTACATCCCGCCCATCAGCATAACAAGGCTTCCTGTTCTCCAGGGCCTGTCTTGCCTTTCTGGTTTTTACACATTTTGTGGATGTCCCTTTTGACCAGTGGGAAGTGATACTTCTTTGTAGTGCAGATTTGCATTGCCCGCTTGCTTGCTTGGCCAAAAAGGGCGTATGCGTTTTCTCCTGAATATATTCAGGAGAAAACGCATACGCCCTTTTTGGCCAAGTGCATCATTGTCGAAGTTGTGCCCCTCTTCCTGAGCTTTAAAGGCGATTCCAACGTACCTCTTGAAATCTGTTTCCTGCTATTCTGCCTCGCTTTCAAGTCCGCCTCGTTGCCTTCCCTCAACAGATTTTTGGACGATAGTTGTCCTTTATTACTCGGCCAGTTTGTGAATTGCTGTGCCCCTGAGCTCCATTTTTCAACTCGTTTTTGGTGAGCTGACCGCAAGTCCAAAATTTTGGTTCAGGATCTATACTGATTCCCGGTGGGTGGCTGAGACTTTGGTTAATTCTTCTTCCTGCCGGGAAATTACAGTGATATGTGCCTGTCCAAATGCCTAACAGCTACTCTCTCATTGGTTCTCCCTCTTCCCTTTCATCCTCTGCCAAATTGGCAACCTGTGCGAACCAGGAGGTTAAAGGGGCTGTCTCTCCAAGTTGGGAGGTTGATAATAAAGCAGATGGAAAGTCAAACCGGAGCACCAGGAGAGGGACTATTCGTTGAGTTTTAGAAACCTTTCATATTCACAGTGTGTCCGTTCTCTAGGATTCCCGTACATGTTATATCTGTAGTAATATTCCCTTCAACCTGGAGAGTTGGGACCCATGGAATGTGTGCCATGCATTATTGCTTTAAAGGGTCTGCATTTGCTCACCCAATCTCACCAATCCTCTCAGTCCCAAGTGTCCAGCCTTATGCCACATCCAGCTGTCATTGTAGATAGGGTCATTTCAGGTTTCATCAGAGACCCTGAAGGAATTGTAAAGAATTTCCCAGTTTTTTTGTTTTATTTTTGAAATTCCTTTTTATAGTGGGTTTGAGCTGATTCTCGCTGCCATATTTATCCCAGTCTAGACACACTTGATTCCCTTACGGAGACATATCAATACATAGGTTTTAAGATTCTTACTAGTCAGATATATTCCTCTGCGGGAAATATGGTGTTTTGAGTCCCTTTCACTGAGGAAGGTGTAGGTCTTGTCTATTCCATAGTTGGTTTTTGGAACGGTACCTGTGCTTATATCAAACTCTGGTTTTATGCATCACCCCACCTCTCCTTCCCCCTTAAGCAGGCATAAGAGTGTTTTCTAAATGTGAGACACTGTTCTCTTTCCTAACTCAGTTCAAGTGTAGCCATGTTTACAAGATCTTCATAAGTGATAAATTATGATAAGTTTCTTTTTCTGTGTGACTTATTTCACTTAGAATCATCGTACCTGAATCCACCCATTTTGCTGCTACTGGTCTTATGACATTGATTTCATGGCTGAGGGATATTCCATCGTACGTAAGTAGAACAATTTTTTGAACCAATTTTATATTTCCTGGGATATTTAAGGTGTACCCAAGTTGAGGTCCTTGTAAGCAGTGCAGCCCTAAATTTTGGGGTGGCTCTGTCTTATTGATTTTCAGTTTTTCCCAGGTATATTCCCTAGACTGGAAGTGCCCTTGGCTCTGTAGCTCTGTTGTTTACTTGTTTTAGGGAACACAATGCACTCCTCCAGAGAGGCAGTTGGCAATTTACATCCCGCCCATCAGCATAACAAGGCTCCCTGTTCTCCAGGGCCTGTCTTGCCTTTCTGGTTTTTACACATTTTGTGGATGTCCCTTTTGACCGGTGGGAAGTGATACTTCTTTGTAGTGCAGATTTGCATTGCCCGCTTGCTTGCTTGGCCAAAAAGGGCGTATGCGTTTTCTCCTGAATATATTCAGGAGAAAACGCATACGCCCTTTTTGGCCAAGTGCATCATTGTCGAAGTTGTGCCCCTCTTCCTGTGCTTTAAAGGCGATTCCAACGTACCTCTTGAAATCTGTTTCCTGCTATTCTGCCTCGCTTTCAAGTCCGCCTCGTTGCCTTCCCTCAACAGATTTTTGGACGATAGTTGTCCTTTATTACTCGGCCAGTTTGTGAACTGCTGTGCCCCTGAGCTCCATTTTTCAACTCGTTTTTGGTGAGCTGACCGCAAGTCCAAAATTTTGGTTCCGGATCTATACTGATTCCCGGTGGGTGGCTGAGACTTTGGTTAATTCTTCTTCCTGCCGGGAAATTACAGTGATATGTGCCTGTCCAAATGCCTAACAGCTACTCTCTCATTGGTTCTCCCTCTTCCCTTTCATCCTCTGCCAAATTGGCAACCTGTGCGAACCAGGAGGTTAAAGGGGCTGTCTCTCCAAGTTGGGAGGTTGATAATAAAGCAGATGGAAAGTCAAACCAGAGCACCAGGAGAGGGACTATTCGTTGAGTTTTAGAAACCTTTCGTATTCACAGTGTGTCCGTTCTCTAGGATTCCCGTACATGTTATATCTGTAGTAATATTCCCTTCAACCTGGAGAGTTGGGACCCATGGAATGTGTGCCATGCATTATTGCTTTAAAGGGTCTGCATTTGCTCACCCAATCTCACCAATCCTCTCAGTCCCAAGTGTCCAGCCTTATGCCACATCCAGCTGTCATTGTAGATAGGGTCATTTCAGGTTTCATCAGAGACCCTGAAGGAATTGTAAAGAATTTCCCAGTTTTTTTGTTTTATTTTTGAAATTCCTTTTTATAGTGGGTTTGAGCTGATTCTCGCTGCCATATTTATCCCAGTCTAGACACACTTGATTCCCTTACGGAGACATATCAATACATAGGTTTTAAGATTCTTACTTTACTAGTCAGATATATTCCTCTGCGGGAAATATGGGGTTTTGAGTCCCTTTCACTGAGGAAGGTGTAGGTCTTGTCTATTCCATAGTTGGTTTTTGGAACGGTACCTGTGCTTATATCAAACTCTGGTTTTATGCATCACCCCACCTCTCCTTCCCCCTTAAGCAGGCATAAGAGTGTTTTCTAAATGTGAGACACTGTTCTCTTTCCTAACTCAGTTCAAGTGTAGCCATGTTTACAGGATCTTCATAAGTGATATCTTATGATAAGTTTCTTTTTCTGTGTGACTTATTTCACTTAGAATCATCGTACCTGAATCCACCCATTTTGCTGCTACTGGTCTTATGACATTGATTTCATGGCTGAGGGATATTCCATCGTACGTAAGTACCACAATTTTTTGAACCATTTTTATATTTCCTGGGATATTTAAGGTGTACCCAAGTTGAGGTCCTTGTAAGCAGTGCAGCCCTAAATTTTGGGGTGGCTGTGTCTTTTTGATTTTCAGTTTTCCCAAGGTATATTCCCTAGACTGGAAGTGCCCTTGGCTCTGTAGCTCTGTTGTTTACTTGTTTTAGGGAACACAATGCACTCCTCCAGAGAGGCAGTTGGCAATTTACATCCCGCCCATCAGCATAACAAGGCTCCCTGTTCTCCAGGGCCTGTCTTGCCTTTCTGGTTTTTACACATTTTGTGGATGTCCCTTTTGACCGGTGGGAAGTGATACTTCTTTGTAGTGCAGATTTGCATTGCCCGCTTGCTTGCTTGGCCAAAAAGGGCGTATGCGTTTTCTCCTGAATATATTCAGGAGAAAACACATACGCCCTTTTTGGCCAAGTGCATCATTGTCGAAGTTGTGCCCCTCTTCCTGTGCTTTAAAGGCGATTCCAACGTACCTCTTGAAATCTGTTTCCTGCTATTCTTCCACGCTTTCAAGTCCGCCTCATTGCCTTCCCTCAACAGATTTTTGGACGATAGTTGTCCTTTATTACTCGGCCAGTTTGTGAATTGCTGTTCCACTGAGCTCCATTTTTCAACTCGTTTTTGGTGAGCTGACCGCAAGTCCAAAATTTTGGTTCAGGATCTATACTGATTCCCGGTGGGTGGCTGAGACTTTGGTTAATTCTTCTTCCTGCCGGGAAATTACAGTGATATGTGCCCGTCCAAATGCCTAACAGCTACTCTCTCATTGGTTCTCCCTCTTCGCTTTCATCCTCCGCCAAATTGGCAACCTGTGCGAACCAGGAGGTTAAAGGGGCTGTCTCTCCAAGTTGGGAGGTTGATAAAAAAGCAGATGGAAAGTCAAACCGGAGCACCAGGAGAGGGACTATTCGTTGAGTTTTAGAAACCTTTCGTATTCACAGTGTGTCCGTTCTCTAGGATTCCCGTACATGTTATATCTGTAGTAATATTCCCTTCAACCTGGAGAGTTGGGACCCATGGAATGTGTGCCATGCATTATTGCTTTAAAGGGTCTGCATTGGCTCACCCAATCTCACCAATCCTCTCAGTCCCAAGTGTCCAGCCTTATGCCACATCCAGCTGTCATTGTAGATAGGGTCATTTCAGGTTTCATCAGAGACCCTGAAGGAATTGTAAAGAATTTCCCAGTTTTTTTTTGTTTTGTTTTTGAAATTCCTTTTTATAGTGGGTTTGAGCTGATTCTCGCTGCCATATTTATCCCAGTCTAGACACACTTGATTCTCTTATGGAGACATATCAATACATAGGTTTTAAGATTCTTACTAGTCAGATATATTCCTCTGCGGGAAATATGGTGTTTTGAGTCCCTTTCACTGAGGAAGGTGTAGGTCTTGTCTATTCCATAGTTGGTTTTTGGAACGGTACCTGTGCTTATATCAAACTCTGGTTTTATGCATCACCCCACCTCTCCTTCCCCCTTAAGCAGGCATAAGAGTGTTTTCTAAATGTGAGACACTGTTCTCTTTCCTAACTCAGTTCAAGTGTAGCCATGTTTACAAGATCTTCATAAGTGATAAATTATGATAAGTTTCTTTTTCTGTGTGACTTATTTCACTTAGAATCATCGTACCTGAATCCACCCATTTTGCTGCTACTGGTCTTATGACATTGATTTCATGGCTGAGGGATATTCCATCGTACGTAAGTAGAACAATTTTTTGAACCAATTTTATATTTCCTGGGATATTTAAGGTGTACCCAAGTTGAGGTCCTTGTAAGCAGTGCAGCCCTAAATTTTGGGGTGGCTCTGTCTTATTGATTTTCAGTTTTTCCCAGGTATATTCCCTAGACTGGAAGTGCCCTTGGCTCTGTAGCTCTGTTGTTTACTTGTTTTAGGGAACACAATGCACTCCTCCAGAGAGGCAGTTGGCAATTTACATCCCGCCCATCAGCATAACAAGGCTCCCTGTTCTCCAGGGCCTGTCTTGCCTTTCTGGTTTTTACACATTTTGTGGATGTCCCTTTTGACCGGTGGGAAGTGATACTTCTTTGTAGTGCAGATTTGCATTGCCCGCTTGCTTGCTTGGCCAAAAAGGGCGTATGCGTTTTCTCCTGAATATATTCAGGAGAAAACGCATACGCCCTTTTTGGCCAAGTGCATCATTGTCGAAGTTGTGCCCCTCTTCCTGTGCTTTAAAGGCGATTCCAACGTACCTCTTGAAATCTGTTTCCTGCTATTCTGCCTCGCTTTCAAGTCCGCCTCGTTGCCTTCCCTCAACAGATTTTTGGACGATAGTTGTCCTTTATTACTCGGCCAGTTTGTGAACTGCTGTGCCCCTGAGCTCCATTTTTCAACTCGTTTTTGGTGAGCTGACCGCAAGTCCAAAATTTTGGTTCCGGATCTATACTGATTCCCGGTGGGTGGCTGAGACTTTGGTTAATTCTTCTTCCTGCCGGGAAATTACAGTGATATGTGCCTGTCCAAATGCCTAACAGCTACTCTCTCATTGGTTCTCCCTCTTCCCTTTCATCCTCTGCCAAATTGGCAACCTGTGCGAACCAGGAGGTTAAAGGGGCTGTCTCTCCAAGTTGGGAGGTTGATAATAAAGCAGATGGAAAGTCAAACCAGAGCACCAGGAGAGGGACTATTCGTTGAGTTTTAGAAACCTTTCGTATTCACAGTGTGTCCGTTCTCTAGGATTCCCGTACATGTTATATCTGTAGTAATATTCCCTTCAACCTGGAGAGTTGGGACCCATGGAATGTGTGCCATGCATTATTGCTTTAAAGGGTCTGCATTTGCTCACCCAATCTCACCAATCCTCTCAGTCCCAAGTGTCCAGCCTTATGCCACATCCAGCTGTCATTGTAGATAGGGTCATTTCAGGTTTCATCAGAGACCCTGAAGGAATTGTAAAGAATTTCCCAGTTTTTTTGTTTTATTTTTGAAATTCTTTTTTATAGTGGGTTTGAGCTGATTCTCGCTGCCATATTTATCCCAGTCTAGACACACTTGATTCCCTTACGGAGACATATCAATACATAGGTTTTAAGATTCTTACTAGTCAGATATATTCCTCTGCGGGAAATATGGGGTTTTGAGTCCCTTTCACTGAGGAAGGTGTAGGTCTTTTCTATTCCATAGTTGGTTTTTGGAATGGTACCTGTGCTTATATCAAACTCTGGTTTTATGCATCACCCCACCTCTCCTTCCCCCTTAAGCAGGCATAAGAGTGTTTTCTAAATGTGAGACACTGTTCTCTTTCCTAACTCAGTTCAAGTGTAGCCATGTTTACAGGATCTTCATAAGTGATATCTTATGATAAGTTTCTTTTTCTGTGTGACTTATTTCACTTAGAATCATCGTACCTGAATCCACCCATTTTGCTGCTACTGGTCTTATGACATTGATTTCATGGCTGAGGGATATTCCATCGTACGTAAGTACCACAATTTTTTGAACCATTTTTATATTTCCTGGGATATTTAAGGTGTACCCAAGTTGAGGTCCTTGTAAGCAGTGCAGCCCTAAATTTTGGGGTGGCTGTGTCTTTTTGATTTTCAGTTTTCCCAAGGTATATTCCCTAGACTGGAAGTGCCCTTGGCTCTGTAGCTCTGTTGTTTACTTGTTTTAGGGAACACAATGCACTCCTCCAGAGAGGCAGTTGGCAATTTACATCCCGCCCATCAGCATAACAAGGCTTCCTGTTCTCCAGGGCCTGTCTTGCCTTTCTGGTTTTTACACATTTTGTGGATGTCCCTTTTGACCGGTGGGAAGTGATACTTCTTTGTAGTGCAGATTTGCATTGCCCGCTTGCTTGCTTGGCCAAAAAGGGCGTATGCGTTTTCTCCTGAATATATTCAGGAGAAAACGCATACGCCCTTTTTGGCCAAGTGCATCATTGTCGAAGTTGTGCCCCTCTTCCTGAGCTTTAAAGGCGATTCCAACGTACCTCTTGAAATCTGTTTCCTGCTATTCTGCCTCGCTTTCAAGTCCGCCTCGTTGCCTTCCCTCAACAGATTTTTGGACGATAGTTGTCCTTTATTACTCGGCCAGTTTGTGAATTGCTGTGCCCCTGAGCTCCATTTTTCAACTCGTTTTTGGTGAGCTGACCGCAAGTCCAAAATTTTGGTTCAGGATCTATACTGATTCCCGGTGGGTGGCTGAGACTTTGGTTAATTCTTCTTCCTGCCGGGAAATTACAGTGATATGTGCCTGTCCAAATGCCTAACAGCTACTCTCTCATTGGTTCTCCCTCTTCCCTTTCATCCTCTGCCAAATTGGCAACCTGTGCGAACCAGGAGGTTAAAGGGGCTGTCTCTCCAAGTTGGGAGGTTGATAATAAAGCAGATGGAAAGTCAAACCGGAGCACCAGGAGAGGGACTATTCGTTGAGTTTTAGAAACCTTTCATATTCACAGTGTGTCCGTTCTCTAGGATTCCCGTACATGTTATATCTGTAGTAATATTCCCTTCAACCTGGAGAGTTGGGACCCATGGAATGTGTGCCATGCATTATTGCTTTAAAGGGTCTGCATTTGCTCACCCAATCTCACCAATCCTCTCAGTCCCAAGTGTCCAGCCTTATGCCACATCCAGCTGTCATTGTAGATAGGGTCATTTCAGGTTTCATCAGAGACCCTGAAGGAATTGTAAAGAATTTCCCAGTTTTTTTGTTTTATTTTTGAAATTCCTTTTTATAGTGGGTTTGAGCTGATTCTCGCTGCCATATTTATCCCAGTCTAGACACACTTGATTCCCTTACGGAGACATATCAATACATAGGTTTTAAGATTCTTACTTTACTAGTCAGATATATTCCTCTGCGGGAAATATGGGGTTTTGAGTCCCTTTCACTGAGGAAGGTGTAGGTCTTGTCTATTCCATAGTTGGTTTTTGGAACGGTACCTGTGCTTATATCAAACTCTGGTTTTATGCATCACCCCACCTCTCCTTCCCCCTTAAGCAGGCATAAGAGTGTTTTCTAAATGTGAGACACTGTTCTCTTTCCTAACTCAGTTCAAGTGTAGCCATGTTTACAGGATCTTCATAAGTGATATCTTATGATAAGTTTCTTTTTCTGTGTGACTTATTTCACTTAGAATCATCGTACCTGAATCCACCCATTTTGCTGGTACTGGTCTTATGACATTGATTTCATGGCTGAGGGATATTCCATCGTACGTAAGTACCACAATTTTTTGAACCATTTTTATATTTCCTGGGATATTTAAGGTGTACCCAAGTTGAGGTCCTTGTAAGCAGTGCAGCCCTAAATTTTGGGGTGGCTGTGTCTTTTTGATTTTCAGTTTTCCCAAGGTATATTCCCTAGACTGGAAGTGCCCTTGGCTCTGTAGCTCTGTTGTTTACTTGTTTTAGGGAACACAATGCACTCCTCCAGAGAGGCAGTTGGCAATTTACATCCCGCCCATCAGCATAACAAGGCACCCTGTTCTCCAGGGCCTGTCTTGCCTTTCTGGTTTTTACACATTTTGTGGATGTCCCTTTTGACTGGTGGGAAGTGATACTTCTTTGTAGTGCAGATTTGCATTGCCCGCTTGCTTGCTTGGCCAAAAAGGGCGTATGCGTTTTCTCCTGAATATATTCAGGAGAAAACGCATACGCCCTTTTTGGCCAAGTGCATCATTGTCGAAGTTGTGCCCCTCTTCCTGTGCTTTAAAGGTGATTCCAACGTACCTCTTGAAATCTGTTTCCTGCTATTCTGCCACACTTTGAAGTCCGCCTCATTGCCTTCCCTCAACAGATTTTTGGACGATAGTTGTCCTTTATTACTCGACCAGTTTGTGAATTGCTGTGCCCCTGAGCTCCATTATTCAACTCGTTTTTGGTGAGCTGACCGCAAGTCCAAAATTTTGGTTCAGGATCTATACTGATTCCCGGTGGGTGGCTGAGACTTTGGTTAATTCTTCTTCCTGCCGGGAAATTACAGTGATATGTGCCTGTCCAAATGCCTAACAGCTACTCTCTCATTGGTTCTCCCTCTTCCCTTTCATCCTCTGCCAAATTGGCAACCTGTGCGAACCAGGAGGTTAAAGGGGCTGTCTCTCCAAGTTGGGAGGTTGATAATAAAGCAGATGGAAAGTCAAACCGGAGCACCAGGAGAGGGACTATTCGTTGAGTTTTAGAAACCTTTCGTATTCACAGTGTGTCCGTTCTCGAGGATTCCCGTACATGTTATATCTGTAGTAATATTCCCTTCAACCTGGAGAGTTGGGACCCATGGAATGTGTGCCATGCATTATTGCTTTAAAGGGTCTGCATTTGCTCACCCAGTCTCACCAATCCTCTCAGTCCCAAGTGTCCAGCCTTATGCCACATCCAGCTGTCATTGTAGATAGGGTCATTCCAGGTTTCATCAGAGACCCTGAAGGAATTGTAAAGAATTTCCCAGTTTTTTTGTTTTATTTTTGAAATTCCTTTTTATAGTGGGTTTGAGCTGATTCTCGCTGCCATATTTATCCCAGTCTAGACACACTTGATTCCCTTACGGAGACATATCAATACGTAGATTTAAGATTCTTACTAGTCAGATATATTCCTCTGCGGGAAATATGGGGTTTTGAGTCCCTTTCACTGAGGAAGGTGTAGGTCTTGTCTATTCCATAGTTGGTTTTTGGAACGGTACCTGTGCTTATATCAAACTCTGGTTTTATGCATCACCCCACCTCTCCTTCCCCCTTAAGCAGGCATAAGAGTGTTTTCTAAATGTGAGACACTGTTCTCTTTCCTAACTCAGTTCAAGTGTAGCCATGTTTACAGGATCTTCATAAGTGATATCTTATGATAAGTTTCTTTTTCTGTGTGACTTATTTCACTTAGAATCATCGTACCTGAATCCACCCATTTTGCTGCTACTGGTCTTATGACATTGATTTCATGGCTGAGGGATATTCCATCGTACGTAAGTACCACAATTTTTTGAACCATTTTTATATTTCCTGGGATATTTAAGGTGTACCCAAGTTGAGGTCCTTGTAAGCAGTGCAGCCCTAAATTTTGGGGTGGCTGTGTCTTTTTGATTTTCAGTTTTCCCAAGGTATATTCCCTAGACTGGAAGTGCCCTTGGCTCTGTAGCTCTGTTGTTTACTTGTTTTAGGGAACACAATGCACTCCTCCAGAGAGGCAGTTGGCAATTTACATCCCGCCCATCAGCATAACAAGGCTCCCTGTTCTCCAGGGCCTGTCTTGCCTTTCTGGTTTTTACACATTTTGTGGATGTCCCTTTTGACCGGTGGGAAGTGATACTTCTTTGTAGTGCAGATTTGCATTGCCCGCTTGCTTGCTTGGCCAAAAAGGGCGTATGCGTTTTCTCCTGAATATATTCAGGAGAAAACGCATACGCCCTTTTTGGCCAAGTGCATCATTGTCGAAGTTGTGCCCCTCTTCCTGAGCTTTAAAGGCGATTCCAACGTACCTCTTGAAATCTGTTTCCTGCTATTCTGCCTCGCTTTCAAGTCCGCCTCGTTGCCTTCCCTCAACAGATTTTTGGACGATAGTTGTCCTTTATTACTCGGCCAGTTTGTGAATTGCTGTGCCCCTGAGCTCCATTTTTCAACTCGTTTTTGGTGAGCTGACCGCAAGTCCAAAATTTTGGTTCAGGATCTATACTGATTCCCGGTGGGTGGCTGAGACTTTGGTTAATTCTTCTTCCTGCCGGGAAATTACAGTGATATGTGCCTGTCCAAATGCCTAACAGCTACTCTCTCATTGGTTCTCCCTCTTCCCTTTCATCCTCTGCCAAATTGGCAACCTGTGCGAACCAGGAGGTTAAAGGGGCTGTCTCTCCAAGTTGGGAGGTTGATAATAAAGCAGATGGAAAGTCAAACCGGAGCACCAGGAGAGGGACTATTCGTTGAGTTTTAGAAACCTTTCATATTCACAGTGTGTCCGTTCTCTAGGATTCCCGTACATGTTATATCTGTAGTAATATTCCCTTCAACCTGGAGAGTTGGGACCCATGGAATGTGTGCCATGCATTATTGCTTTAAAGGGTCTGCATTTGCTCACCCAATCTCACCAATCCTCTCAGTCCCAAGTGTCCAGCCTTATGCCACATCCAGCTGTCATTGTAGATAGGGTCATTTCAGGTTTCATCAGAGACCCTGAAGGAATTGTAAAGAATTTCCCAGTTTTTTTTTTTATTTTTGAAATTCCTTTTTATAGTGGGTTTGAGCTGATTCTCGCTGCCATATTTATCCCAGTCTAGACACACTTGATTCCCTTACGGAGACATATCAATACATAGGTTTTAAGATTCTTACTTTACTAGTCAGATATATTCCTCTGCGGGAAATATGGGGTTTTGAGTCCCTTTCACTGAGGAAGGTGTAGGTCTTGTCTATTCCATAGTTGGTTTTTGGAACGGTACCTGTGCTTATATCAAACTCTGGTTTTATGCATCACCCCACCTCTCCTTCCCCCTTAAGCAGGCATAAGAGTGTTTTCTAAATGTGAGACACTGTTCTCTTTCCTAACTCAGTTCAAGTGTAGCCATGTTTACAGGATCTTCATAAGTGATATCTTATGATAAGTTTCTTTTTCTGTGTGACTTATTTCACTTAGAATCATCGTACCTGAATCCACCCATTTTGCTGCTACTGGTCTTATGACATTGATTTCATGGCTGAGGGATATTCCATCGTACGTAAGTACCACAATTTTTTGAACCATTTTTATATTTCCTGGGATATTTAAGGTGTACCCAAGTTGAGGTCCTTGTAAGCAGTGCAGCCCTAAATTTTGGGGTGGCTGTGTCTTTTTGATTTTCAGTTTTCCCAAGGTATATTCCCTAGACTGGAAGTGCCCTTGGCTCTGTAGCTCTGTTGTTTACTTGTTTTAGGGAACACAATGCACTCCTCCAGAGAGGCAGTTGGCAATTTACATCCCGCCCATCAGCATAACAAGGCACCCTGTTCTCCAGGGCCTGTCTTGCCTTTCTGGTTTTTACACATTTTGTGGATGTCCCTTTTGACTGGTGGGAAGTGATACTTCTTTGTAGTGCAGATTTGCATTGCCCGCTTGCTTGCTTGGCCAAAAAGGGCGTATGCGTTTTCTCCTGAATATATTCAGGAGAAAACGCATACGCCCTTTTTGGCCAAGTGCATCATTGTCGAAGTTGTGCCCCTCTTCCTGTGCTTTAAAGGTGATTCCAACGTACCTCTTGAAATCTGTTTCCTGCTATTCTGCCACGCTTTGAAGTCCGCCTCATTGCCTTCCCTCAACAGATTTTTGGACGATAGTTGTCCTTTATTACTCGACCAGTTTGTGAATTGCTGTGCCCCTGAGCTCCATTATTCAACTCGTTTTTGGTGAGCTGACCGCAAGTCCAAAATTTTGGTTCAGGATCTATACTGATTCCCGGTGGGTGGCTGAGACTTTGGTTAATTCTTCTTCCTGCCGGGAAATTACAGTGATATGTGCCTGTCCAAATGCCTAACAGCTACTCTCTCATTGGTTCTCCCTCTTCCCTTTCATCCTCTGCCAAATTGGCAACCTGTGCGAACCAGGAGGTTAAAGGGGCTGTCTCTCCAAGTTGGGAGGTTGATAATAAAGCAGATGGAAAGTCAAACCGGAGCACCAGGAGAGGGACTATTCGTTGAGTTTTAGAAACCTTTCGTATTCACAGTGTGTCCGTTCTCGAGGATTCCCGTACATGTTATATCTGTAGTAATATTCCCTTCAACCTGGAGAGTTGGGACCCATGGAATGTGTGCCATGCATTATTGCTTTAAAGGGTCTGCATTTGCTCACCCAGTCTCACCAATCCTCTCAGTCCCAAGTGTCCAGCCTTATGCCACATCCAGCTGTCATTGTAGATAGGGTCATTCCAGGTTTCATCAGAGACCCTGAAGGAATTGTAAAGAATTTCCCAGTTTTTTTGTTTTATTTTTGAAATTCCTTTTTATAGTGGGTTTGAGCTGATTCTCGCTGCCATATTTATCCCAGTCTAGACACACTTGATTCCCTTACGGAGACATATCAATACGTAGATTTAAGATTCTTACTAGTCAGATATATTCCTCTGTGGGAAATATGGGGTTTTGAGTCCCTTTCACTGAGGAAGGTGTAGGTCTTGTCTATTCCATAGTTGGTTTTTGGAACGGTACCTGTGCTTATATCAAACTCTGGTTTTATGCATCACCCCACCTCTCCTTCCCCCTTAAGCAGGCATAAGAGTGTTTTCTAAATGTGAGACACTGTTCTCTTTCCTAACTCAGTTCAAGTGTAGCCATGTTTACAGGATCTTCATAAGTGATATCTTATGATAAGTTTCTTTTTCTGTGTGACTTATTTCACTTAGAATCATCGTACCTGAATCCACCCATTTTGCTGCTACTGGTCTTATGACATTGATTTCATGGCTGAGGGATATTCCATCGTACGTAAGTACCACAATTTTTTGAACCATTTTTATATTTCCTGGGATATTTAAGGTGTACCCAAGTTGAGGTCCTTGTAAGCAGTGCAGCCCTAAATTTTGGGGTGGCTGTGTCTTTTTGATTTTCAGTTTTCCCAAGGTATATTCCCTAGACTGGAAGTGCCCTTGGCTCTGTAGCTCTGTTGTTTACTTGTTTTAGGGAACACAATGCACTCCTCCAGAGAGGCAGTTGGCAATTTACATCCCGCCCATCAGCATAACAAGGCTCCCTGTTCTCCAGGGCCTGTCTTGCCTTTCTGGTTTTTACACATTTTGTGGATGTCCCTTTTGACCGGTGGGAAGTGATACTTCTTTGTAGTGCAGATTTGCATTGCCCGCTTGCTTGCTTGGCCAAAAAGGGCGTATGCGTTTTCTCCTGAATATATTCAGGAGAAAATGCATACGCCCTTTTTGGCCAAGTGCATCATTGTCGAAGTTGTGCCCCTCTTCCTGTGCTTTAAAGGTGATTCCAACGTACCTCTTGAAATCTGTTTCCTGCTATTCTGCCTCGCTTTCAAGTCCGCCTCATTGCCTTCCCTCAACAGATTTTTGGACGATAGTTGTCCTTTATTACTCGGCCAGTTTGTGAATTGCTGTGCCCCTGAGCTCCATTTTTCAACTCGTTTTTGGTGAGCTGACCGCAAGTCCAAAATTTTGGTTCAGGATCTATACTGATTCCCGGTGGGTGGCTGAGACTTTGGTTAATTCTTCTTCCTGCCGGGAAATTACAGTGATATGTGCCCGTCCAAATGCCTAACAGCTACTCTCTCATTGGTTCTCCCTCTTCCCTTTCATCCTCTGCCAAATTGGCAACCTGTGCGAACCAGGAGGTTAAAGGGGCTGTCTCTCCAAGTTGGGAGGTTGATAATAAAGCAGATGGAAAGTCAAACCGGAGCACCAGGAGAGGGACTATTCGTTGAGTTTTAGAAACCTTTCGTATTCACAGTGTGTCCGTTCTCTAGGATTCCCGTACATGTTATATCTGTAGTAATATTCCCTTCAACCTGGAGAGTTGGTACCCATGGAATGTGTGCCATGCATTATTTCTTTAAATGGTCTCCATTTGTTCACCCAATCTCACCAATCCTCTCAGTCCAAAGTGTCCAGCCTTATGCCACATCCAGCTGTCATTGTAGATAGGGTCATTCCAGGTTTCATCAGAGACCCTGAAGGAATTGTAAAGAATTTCCCAGTTTTTTTGTTTTGTTTTTGAAATTCCTTTTTATAGTGGGTTTGAGCTGATTCTCGCTGCCATGTTTATGCCAGTCTAGACACACTTGATTCCCTTACGGAGACATATCAATACATAGGTTTTAAGATTCTTACTAGTCAGATATATTCCTCTGCGGGAAATATGGGGTTTTGAGTCCCTTTCACTGAGGAAGGTGTAGGTCTTGTCTATTCCATAGTTGGTTTTTGGAACGGTACCTGTGCTTATATCAAACTCTGGTTTTATGCATCACCCCACCTCTCCTTCCCCCTTAAGCAGGCATAAGAGTGTTTTCTAAATGTGAGACACTGTTCTCTTTCCTAACTCAGTTCAAGTGTAGCCATGTTTACAGGATCTTCATAAGTGATATCTTATGATAAGTTTCTTTTTTCTGTGTGACTTATTTCACTTAGAATCATCGTACCTGAATCCACCCATTTTGCTGCTACTGGGTCTTATGACATTGATTTCATGGCTGAGGGATATTCCATCGTACGTAAGTACCACAATTTTTTGAAACCATTTTTATATTTCCTGGGATATTTAAGGTGTACCCAAGTTGAGGTCCTTGTAAGCAGTGCAGCCCTAAATTTTGGGGTGGCTGTGTCTTTTTGATTTTCAGTTTTCCAAAGGTATATTCCTTAGACTGGAAGTGCCCTTGGCTCTGTAGCTCTGTTCTTTACTTGTTTTAGGGAACACAATGTACTCCTCCAGAGAGGCAGTTGGCAATTTACATCCACCCATCAGCATAACAAGGCTCCCTGTTCTCCAGTGCCTGTCTTGCCTTTCTGGTTTTTACACATTTTGTGGATGTCCCTTTTGACCGGTGGTAAGTGATACTTCTTTGTAATGCAGATTTGCATTGCCCGATTGCTTGCTTGGCCAAAAAGGGCGTATGCGTTTTCTCCTGAATATATTCAGGAGAAAACGCATACGCCCTTTTTGGCCACGTGCATCATTGCCGAAGTTGTGCCCCTCATCCGGTGCTTTAAAGGTGATTCCAACGTACCTCTTGAAATCTGTTTCCTGCTATTCTGCTTCGCTTTCAAGTCCACCTCGTTGCCTTCCCTCAACAGATTTTTGGACGATAGGTGTCCTTTATTACTCGGCCAGTTTGTGAATTGCTGTGCCCCTGAGCTCCATTTTTCAACTCGTTTTTAGTGAGCTGACCGCAAGTCCAAAATTTTGGTTCAGGATCTATGCTGGTTCCCGGTGGGGGGCTGAGACTTTGGTTAATTCTTCTTCCTGCCGGGAAATTACAGTGATATGTGCCCGTCCAAATGCCTAACAGCTACTCTCTCATTGGTTCTCCCTCTTCCCTTTCATCCTCTGCCAAATTGGCAACCTGTTCGAACCAGGAGGTTAAAGGGGCTGTCTCTCCAAGTTGGGAGGTTGATAGTAAAGCAGGTGGAAAGTCAAACCGGAGCACCAGGAGAGGGACTATTCGTTGAGTTTTAGAAACCTTTCGTATTCACAGTGTGTCCGTTCTCTAGGTTTCCCGTACATGTTATAACTGTAGTAATATTCCCTTCAACCTGGAGAGTTGGGACCCATGGAATGGGTGCCATGCATTAATGCTTTAAAGGTTCTGCATTTGTTCACCCAATCTCACCAATCCTCTCAGTCCAAGTGTCCCGCCTTATGCCACATCCAGCTGTCGTTGTAGACAGGGTCAGTCCAGGTTTCATCAGAGACTCTGAATGAATTGTAAAGAATTTCCCAGTTTTTTGTTTTGTTTTTGAAATTCCTTTTTATAGTGGGTTTGACCTGATTCTCGCTGCCATGTTTATGCCAGTCTAGACACACTTGGTTCCCTTACGGAGACATATCAATACATAGGTTTTAAGATTCTTACTAGTCAGATATATTCCTCTGCGGGAAATATGGGGTTTTGAGTCCCTTTCACTGAGGAAGGTGTAGGTCTTTCCTATTCCATAGTTGGTTTTTGGAACGGTACCTCTGCTTATATCAAACTCTGGTTTTATGCATCACCCCACCTCTCCTTCCCCCTTAAGCAGGCATAAGAGTGTTTTCTAAATGTGAGACACTGTTCTCTTTCCTAACTCAGTTCAAGTGTAGCCATGTTTACAGGATCTTCATAAGTGATATCTTATGATAAGTTTCCTTTTCTGTGTGACTTATTTCACTTAGAATCATCGTACCTAAATCCAACCATTTTGCTGCTACTGGTCTTATGACATTGATTTCATGGCTGAGGGATATTCCATCGTATGTAAGTACCACAATTTTTTGAACCATTTTTATATTTCCTGGGATATTTAAGGTGTACCCAAGTTGAGGTCCTTGTAAGCAGTGCAGCCCTAAATTTTGGGGTGGCTGTGTCTTTTTGATTTTCAGTTTTCCCAAGGTATATTCCCTAGACTGGAAGTGCCCTTGGCTCTGTAGCTCTGTTGTTTACTTGTTTTAGGGAACACAATGCACTCCTCCAGAGGGGCAGTTGGCAATTTACATGCTGCCCATCAGCATAAAAAGGCTCCCTGTTCTCCAGGGCCTGTCTTGCCTTTCTGGTTTTTACACATTTTGTGGATGTCCCATTTGACCGGTGGGAAGTGATACTTCTTTGTAGTGCAGATTTGCATTGCCCGCTTGCTTGCTTGGCCAAAAGGGGCGTATGCGTTTTCTCCTGAATATATTCAGGAGAAAACGCATACGCCCTTTTTGGCCAAGTGCATCATTGTCGAAGTTGTGGCCCTCTTCCTGTGCTTTAAAGGCGATTCCAACGTACCTCTTGAAATCTGTTTCCTGCTATTCTGCCTCGCTTTCAAGTCCGCCTCGTGGCCTTCCCTCAACAGATTTTTGGACGATAGTTGTCCTTTATTACTCGGCCAGTTTGTGAATTGCTGTGCCCCTGAGCTCCATTTTTCAACTCGTTTTAGGTGAGCTGACCGCAAGTCCAAAATTTTGGTTCAGGACCTATAGTGGTTCCCGGAGGGGGGCTGAGGCTTTGGTTAATTCTTCTTCCTGCCAGGAAATTACAGTGATATGTGCCCGTCCAAATGCCTAACAGCTACTCTCTCATTGGTTCTCCCTCTTCCCTTTCATCCTCTGCCAAATTGGCAACCTGTGCGAACCAGGAGGTTAAAGGGGCTGTCTCTCCAAGTTGGGAGGTTGATAGTAAAGCAGATGGAAAGTCAAACCGGAGCACCAGGAGAGGGACTATTCGTTGAGTTTTAGAAACCTTTTGTATTCACAGTGTGTCCGTTCTCTAGGTTTCCCGTACATGTTATAACTGTAGTAATATTCCCTTCAACCTGGAGAGTTGGGACCCATGGAATGTGTGCCATGCATTATTGCTTTAAAGGGTCTGCATTTGTTCACCCAATCTCACCAATCCTCTCAGTCCAAAGTGTCCAGCCTTATGCCACATCCAGCTGTCGGTGTAGATAGGGTGATTTCAGGTTTCATCAGAGACCCTGAAGGAATTGTAAAGAATTTCCCAGTTTTTTTGTTTTATTTTTGAAATTCCTTTTTATAGTGGGTTTGAGCTGATTCTCACTGCCATATTTATCCCAGTCTAGACACATTTGATTCCCTTACGGAGACATATCAATACGTAGCTTTTAAGATTCTTACTAGTCAGATATATTCCTCTGCGGGAAATATGGGGTTTTGAGTCCCTTTCACTGAGGAAGGTGTAGGTCTTGTCTATTCCATAGTTGGTTTTTGGAACGGTACCTGTGCTTATATCAAACTCTGGTTTTATGCATCACCCCACCTCTCCTTCCCCCTTAAGCAGGCATAAGAGTGTTTTCTAAATGTGAGACACTGTTCTCTTTCCTAACTCAGTTCAAGTGTAGCCATGTTTACAGGATCTTCATAAGTGATATCTTATGATAAGTTTCTTTTTCTCTGTGACTTATTTCACTTAGAATCATCGTACCTGAATCCACCCATTTTGCTGCTACTGGTCTTATGACATTGATTTCATGGCTGAGGGATATTCCATCGTATGTAAGTACCAAAATTTTTTGAACCATTTTTATATTTCCTGGGATATTTAAGGTGTACCCAAGTTGAGGTCCTTGTAAGTAGTGCAGCCCTAAATTTTGGGGTGTCTGTGTCTTTTTGATTTTCAGTTTTCCCAAGGTATATTCCCTAGACTGGAAGTGCCCTTGGCTCTGTAGCTCTGTTTTTTACTTGTTTTAGGGAACACAATGCACTCCTCCAGAGAGGCAGTTGGCAATTTACATCCCGCCCATCAGCATAACAAGGCTCCCTGTTCTCCAGGGCCTGTCTTGCCTTTCTGGTTTTTACACATTTTGTGGATGTCCCTTTTGACCGGTGGGAAGTGATACTTCTTTGTAGTGCAGATTTGCATTGCCCGCTTGCTTGCTTGGCCAAAAGGGGCGTATGCGTTTTCTCCTGAATATATTCAGGAGAAAACGCATACGCCCTTTTTGGCCAAGTGCATCATTGTCGAAGTTGTGCCCCTCTTCCTGTGCTTTAAAGGCGATTCCAACGTACCTCTTGAAATCTGTTTCCTGCTATTCTGCCTCGCTTTCAAGTCCGCCTCGTTGCCTTCCCTCAACAGATATTTGGACGATAGTTGTCCTTTATTACTCGGCCAGTTTGTGAATTGCTGTGCCCCTGAGCTCCATTTTTCAACTCGTTTTAGGTGAGCTGACCGCAAGTCCAAAATTTTGGTTCAGGACCTATACTGGTTCCCGGAGGGTGGCTGAGACTTTGGTTAATTCTTCTTCCTGCCGGGAAATTACAGTGATATGTGCCCGTCCAAATGCCTAACAGCTACTCTCTCATTGGTTCTCCCTCTTCCCTTTCATCCTCTGCCAAATTGGCAACCTGTGCGAACCAGGAGGTTAAAGGGGCTGTCTCTCCAAGTTGGGAGGTTGATAGTAAAGCAGATGGAAAGTCAAACCGGAGCACCAGGAGAGGGACTATTCGTTGAGTTTTAGAAACCTTTCGTATTCACAGTGTGTCCGTTCTCTAGGTTTCCCGTACATGTTATAACTGTAGTAATATTCCCTTCAACCTGGAGAGTTGGGACCCATGGAATGTGTGCCATGCATTATTGCTTTAAATGGTCTGCATTTGTTCACCCAATCTCACCAATCCTCTCAGTCCAAACTGTCCAGCCTTATGCCACATCCAGCTGTCATTGTAGATAGGGTCATTCCAGGTTTCATCAGAGACCCTGAAGGAATTGTAAAGAATTTCCCAGTTTTTTTGTTTTGTTTTTGAAATTCCTTTTTATAGTGGGTTTGAGCTGATTCTCGCTGCCATGTTTATGCCATTCTAGACACACTTGATTCCCTTACGGAGACATATCAATACATAGGTTTTAAGATTCTTACTAGTCAGATATATTCCTCTGCGGGAAATATGGGGTTTTGAGTCCCTTTCACTGAGGAAGGTGTAGGTCTTGTCTATTCCATAGTTGGTTTTTGGAACGGTACCTGTGCTTATATCAAACTCTGGTTTTATGCATCACCCCACCTCTCCTTCCCCCTTAAGCAGGCATAAGAGTGTTTTCTAAATGTGAGAAGCTGTTCTCTTTCCTAACTCAGTTCAAGTGTAGCCATGTTTACAGGATCTTCATAAGTCATATCTTATGATAAGTTTCTTTTTCTGTGTGACTTATTTCACTTAGAATCATCGTATCTGAATCCACCCATTTTGCTGCTACTGGTCTTATGACATTGATTTCATGGCTGAGGGATATTCCATCGTACGTAAGTACCACAATTTTTTGAACCATTTTTATATTTCCTGGGATATTTAAGGTGTACCCAAGTTGAGGTCCTTGTAAGCAGTGCAGCCCTAAATTTTGGGGTGGCTGTGTCTTTTTGATATTCAGTTTTCCAAAGGTATATTCCTTAGACTGGAAGTGCCCTTGGCTCTGTAGCTCTGTTCTTTACTTATTTTAGGGAACACAATGTACTCCTCCAGAGAGGCAGTTGGCAATTTACATCCCGCCCATCAGCATAACAAGGCTCCCTGTTCTCCAGTGCCTGTCTTGCCTTTCTGGTTTTTACACATTTTGTGGATGTCCCTTTTGACCGGTGGTAAGTGATACTTCTTTGTAATGCAGATTTGCAT
Organism: Hyperoodon ampullatus; assembly: GCF_949752795.1. Classification (NCBI taxonomy): domain Eukaryota; kingdom Metazoa; phylum Chordata; class Mammalia; order Artiodactyla; family Ziphiidae; genus Hyperoodon; species Hyperoodon ampullatus. Next base: position 677,864 of record NW_027640856.1, read on the forward strand.
TGCCCGATTGCTTGCTTGGCCAAAAAGGGCGTATGCGTTTTCTCCTGAATATATTCAGGAGAAAACGCATACGCCCTTTTTGGCCACGTGCATCATTGCCGAAGTTGTGCCCCTCATCCGGTGCTTTAAAGGTGATTCCAACGTACCTCTTGAAATCTGTTTCCTGCTATTCTGCTTCGCTTTCAAGTCCACCTCGTTGCCTTCCCTCAACAGATTTTTGGACGATAGTTGTCCTTTATTACTCGGCCAGTTTTTGAATTGCTGTGCCCCTGAGCTCCATTTTTCAACTCGTTTTTGGTGAGCTGACCGCAGGTCCAAAATTTTGGTTCAGGATCTATGCTGGTTCCCGGTGGGGGGCTGAGACTTTGGTTAATTCTTCTTCCTGCCGGGAAATTACAGTGATATGTGCCCGTCCAAATGCCTAACAGCTACTCTCTCATTGGTTCTCCCTCTTCCCTTTCATCCTCTGCCAAATTGGCAACCTGTGCGAACATGGAGGTTAAAGGGGCTGTCTCTCCAAGTTGGGAGGTTGATAGTAAAGCAGGTGGAAAGTCAAACCGGAGCACCAGGAGAGAGACTATTCGTTGAGTTTTAGAAACCTTTCGTATTCACAGTGTGTCCGCTCTCTAGGTTTCCCGTACATGTTATAAAGTAGTAATATTCCCTTCAACCTGGAGAGTTGGGACCCATGGAATGGGTGCCATGCATTAATGCTTTAAAGGTTCTGCATTTGTTCACCCAATCTCACCAATCCTCTCAGTCCAAGTGTCCCGCCTTATGCCACATCCAGCTGTCGTTGTAGATAGGGTCAGTCCAGGTTTCATCAGAGACTCTGAAGGAATTGTAAAGAATTTCCCAGGTTTTTGTTTTGTTTTTGAAATTCCTTTTTATAGTGGGTTTGAGCTGATTCTCGCTGCCATGTTTATGCCAGTCTAGACACACTTGGTTCCCTTACGGAGACATATCAATACATAGGTTTTAAGATTCTTACTAGTCAGATATATTCCTCTGCGGGAAATATGGGGTTTTGAGTCCCTTTCACTGAGGAAGGTGTAGGTCTTGCCTATTCCATAGTTGGTTTTTTTAACGGTACCTCTGCTTATATCAAACTCTGGTTTTATGCATCACCCCACCTCTCCTTCCCCCTTAAGCAGGCATAAGAGTGTTTTCTAAATGTGAGACACTGTTCTCTTTCCTAACTCAGTTCAAGTGTAGCCATGTTTACAGGATCTTCATAAGTGATATCTTATGATAAGTTTCTTTTTCTCTGTGACTTATTTCACTTAGAATCATCGTACCTGAATCCACCCATTTTGCTGCTACTGGTCTTATGACATTGATTTCATGGCTGAGGGATATTCCATCGTATGTAAGTACCAAAATTTTTTGAACCATTTTTATATTTCCTGGGATATTTAAGGTGTACCCAAGTTGAGGTCCTTGTAAGCAGTGCAGCCCAAAATTTTGGGGTGTCTGTGTCTTTTTGATTTTCAGTTTTCCCAAGGTATATTCCCTAGACTGGAAGTGCCCTTGGCTCTGTAGCTCTGTTGTTTACTTGTTTTAGGGAACACAATGCACTCCTCCAGAGAGGCAGTTGGCAATTTACATCCCGCCCATCAGCATAACAAGGCTCCCTGTTCTCCAGGGCCTGTCTTGCCTTTCTGGTTTTTACACATTTTGTGGATGTCCCTTTTGACCGGTGGGAAGTGATACTTCTTTGTAGTGCAGATTTGCATTGCCCGCTTGCTTGCTTGGCCAAAATGGGCATATGCGTTTTCTCCTGAATATATTCAGGAGAAAACGCATACGCCCTTTTTGGCCAAGTGCATCATTGTCGAAGTTGTGCCCCTCTTCCTGTGCTTTAAAGGCGATTCCAACGTACCTCTTGAAATCTGTTTCCTGCTATTCTGCCTCGCTTTCAAGTCCGCCTCGTTGCCTTCCCTCAACAGATTTTTGGACGATAGTTGTCCTTTATTACTCGGCCAGTTTGTGAATTGCTGTGCCCCTGAGCTCCATTTTTCAACTCGTTTTAGGTGAGCTGACCGCAAGTCCAAAATTTTGTTTCAGGACCTATACTGGTTCCCGGAGGGTGGCTGAGACTTTGGTTAATTCTTCTTCCTGCCGGGAAATTACAGTGATATGTGCCCGTCCAAATGCCTAACAGCTACTCTCTCATTGGTTCTCCCTCTTCCCTTTCATCCTCTGCCAAATTGGCAACCTGTGCGAACCAGGAGGTTAAAGGGGCTGTCTCTCCAAGTTGGGAGGTTGATAGTAAAGCAGATGGAAAGTCAAACCGGAGCACCAGGAGAGGGACTATTCGTTGAGTTTTAGAAACCTTTCGTATTCACAGTGTGTCCGTTCTCTAGGTTTCCCGTACATGTTATAACTGTAGTAATATTCCCTTCAACCTGGAGAGTTGGGACCCATGGAATGGGTGCCATGCATTAATGCTTTAAAGGTTCTGCATTTGTTCACCCAATCTCACCAATCCTCTCAGTCCAAGTGTCCCGCCTTATGCCACATCCAGCTGTCGTTGTAGATAGGGTCAGTCCAGGTTTCATCAGAGACTCTGAAGGAATTGTAAAGAATTTCCAAGGTTTTTGTTTTGTTTTTGAAATTCCTTTTTATAGTGGGTTTGAGCTGATTCTCGCTGCCATGTTTATGCCAGTCTAGACACACTTGGTTCCCTTACGGAGACATATCAATACATAGGTTTTAAGATTCTTACTAGTCAGATATATTCCTCTGCGGGAAATATGGGGTTTTGAGTCCCTTTCACTGAGGAAGGTGTAGGTCTTGCCTATTCCATAGTTGGTTTTTGGAACGGTACCTCTGCTTATATCAAACTCTGGTTTTATGCATCACCCCACCTCTCCTTCCCCCTTAAGCAGGCATAAGAGTGTTTTCTAAATGTGAGACACTGTTCTCTTTCCTAACTCAGTTCAAGTGTAGCCATGTTTACAGGATCTTCATAAGTGATATCTTATGATAAGTTTCTTTTTCTCTGTGACTTATTTCACTTAGAATCATCGTACCTGAATCCACCCATTTTGCTGCTACTGGTCTTATGACATTGATTTCATGGCTGAGGGATATTCCATCGTATGTAAGTACCAAAATTTTTTGAACCATTTTTATATTTCCTGGGATATTTAAGGTGTACCCAAGTTGAGGTCCTTGTAAGCAGTGCAGCCCTAAATTTTGGGGTGTCTGTGTCTTTTTGATTTTCAGTTTTCCCAAGGTATATTCCCTAGACTGGAAGCGCCCTTGGCTCTGTAGCTCTGTTGTTTACTTGTTTTAGGGAACACAATGCACTCCTCCAGAGAGGCAGTTGGCAATTTACATCCCGCCCATCAGCATAACAAGGCTCCCTGTTCTCCAGGGCCTGTCTTGCCTTTCTGGTTTTTACACATTTTGTGGATGTCCCTTTTGACCGGTGGGAAGTGATACTTCTTTGTAGTGCAGATTTGCATTGCCCGCTTGCTTGCTTGGCCAAAATGGGCATATGCGTTTTCTCCTGAATATATTCAGGAGAAAACGCATACGCCCCTTTTGGCCAAGTGCATCATTGTCGAAGTTGTGCCCCTCTTCCTGTGCTTTAAAGGCGATTCCAACGTACCTCTTGAAATCTGTTTCCTGCTATTCTGCCTCGCTTTCAAGTCCGCCTCGTTGCCTTCCCTCAACAGATATTTGGACGATAGTTGTCCTTTATTACTCGGCCAGTTTGTGAATTTCTGTGCCCCTGAGCTCCATTTTTCAACTCGTTTTAGGTGAGCTGACCGCAAGTCCAAAATTTTGGTTCAGGACCTATACTGGTTCCCGGAGGGTGGCTGAGACTTTGGTTAATTCTTCTTCCTGCCGGGAAATTACAGTGATATGTGCCCGTCCAAATGCCTAACAGCTACTCTCTCATTGGTTCTCCCTCTTCCCTTTCATCCTCTGCCAAATTGGCAACCTGTGCGAACCAGGAGGTTAAAGGGGCTGTCTCTCCAAGTTGGGAGGTTGATAGTAAAGCAGATGGAAAGTCAAACCGGAGCACCAGGAGAGGGACTATTCGTTGAGTTTTAGAAACCTTTCGTATTCACAGTGTGTCCGTTCTCTAGGTTTCCCGTACATGTTATAACTGTAGTAATATTCCCTTCAACCTGGAGAGTTGGGACCCATGGAATGTGTGCCATGCATTATTGCTTTAAATGGTCTGCATTTGTTCACCCAATCTCACCAATCCTCTCAGTCCAAAGTGTCCAGCCTTATGCCACATCCAGCTGTCATTGTAGATAGGGTCATTCCAGGTTTCATCAGAGACCCTGAAGGAATTGTAAAGAATTTCCAGTTTTTTTGTTTTGTTTTTGAAATTCCTTTTTATAGTGGGTTTGAGCTGATTCTCGCTGCCATGTTTATGCCATTCTAGACACACTTGATTCCCTTACGGAGACATATCAATACATAGGTTTTAAGATTCTTACTAGTCAGATATATTTCTCTGCGGGAAATATGGGGTTTTGAGTCCCTTTCACTGAGGAAGGTGTAGGTCTTGTCTATTCCATAGTTGGTTTTTGGAACGGTACCTGTGCTTATATCAAACTCTGGTTTTATGCATCACCCCACCTCTCCTTCCCCCTTAAGCAGGCATAAGAGTGTTTTCTAAATGTGAGACGCTGTTCTCTTTCCTAACTCAGTTCAAGTGTAGCCATGTTTACAGGATCTTCATAAGTCATATCTTATGATAAGTTTCTTTTTCTGTGTGACTTATTTCACTTAGAATCATCGTATCTGAATCCACCCATTTTGCTGCTACTGTTCTTATGACATTGATTTCATGGCTGAGGGATATTCCATCGTACGTAAGTACCACAATTTTTTGAACCATTTTTATATTTCCTGGGATATTTAAGGTGTACCCAAGTTGAGGTCCTTGTAAGCAGTGCAGCCCTAAATTTTGGGGTGGCTGTGTCTTTTTGATATTCAGTTTTCCAAAGGTATATTCCTTAGACTGGAAGTGCCCTTGGCTCTGTAGCTCTGTTCTTTACTTGTTTTAGGGAACACAATGTACTCCTCCAGAGAGGCAGTTGGCAATTTACATCCCGCCCATCAGCATAACAAGGCTCCCTGTTCTCCAGTGCCTGTCTTGCCTTTCTGGTTTTTACACATTTTGTGGATGTCCCTTTTGACCGGTGGTAAGTGATACTTCTTTGTAATGCAGATTTGCATTGCCCGATTGCTTGCTTGGCCAAAAAGGGCGTATGCGTTTTCTCCTGAATATAGTCAGGAGAAAACGCATACGCCCTTTTTGGCCACGTGCATCATTGCCGAAGTTGTGCCCCTCATCCGGTGCTTTAAAGGTGATTCCAACGTACCTCTTGAAATCTGTTTCCTGCTATTCTGCTTCGCTTTCAAGTCCACCTCGTTGCCTTCCCTCAACAGATTTTTGGACGATAGTTGTCCTTTATTACTCGGCCAGTTTTTGAATTGCTGTGCCCCTGAGCTCCATTTTTCAACTCGTTTTTGGTGAGCTGACCGCAGGTCCAAAATTTTGGTTCAGGATCTATGCTGGTTCCCGGTGGGGGGCTGAGACTTTGGTTAATTCTTCTTCCTGCCAGGAAATTACAGTGATATGTGCCCGTCCAAATGCCTAACAGCTACTCTCTCATTGGTTCTCCCTCTTCCCTTTCATCCTCTGCCAAATTGGCAACCTGTGCGAACCAGGAGGTTAAAGGGGCTGTCTCTCCAAGTTGGGAGGTTGATAGTAAAGCAGGTGGAAAGTCAAACCGGAGCACCAGGAGAGGGACTATTCGTTGAGTTTTAGAAACCTTTCATATTCACAGAGTGTCCGCTCTCTAGGTTTCCCGTACATGTTATAAAGTAGTAATATTCCCTTCAACCTGGAGAGTTGGGACCCATGGAATGGGTGCCATGCATTAATGCTTTAAAGGTTCTGCATTTATTCACCCAATCTCACCAATCCTCTCAGTCCTAGTGTCCCGCCTTATGCCACATCCAGCTGTCGTTGTAGATAGGGTCAGTCCAGGTTTCATCAGAGACTCTGAAGGAATTGTAAAGAATTTCCCAGGTTTTTGTTTTGTTTTTGAAATTCCTTTTTATAGTGGGTTTGAGCTGATTCTCGCTGCCATGTTTATGCCAGTCTAGACACACTTGGTTCCCTTACGGAGACATATCAATACATAGGTTTTAAGATTCTTACTAGTCAGATATATTCCTCTGCGGGAAATATGGGGTTTTGAGTCCCTTTCACTGAGGAAGGTGTAGGTCTTGCCTATTCCATAGTTGGTTTTTGGAACGGTACCTCTGCTTATATCAAACTCTGGTTTTATGCATCACCCCACCTCTCCTTCCCCCTTAAGCAGGCATAAGAGTGTTTTCTAAATGTGAGACACTGTTCTCTTTCCTAACTCAGTTCAAGTGTAGCCATGTTTACAGGATCTTCATAAGTGATATCTTATGATAAGTTTCTTTTTCTCTGTGACTTATTTCACTTAGAATCATCGTACCTGAATCCACCCATTTTGCTGCTACTGGTCTTATGACATTGATTTCATGGCTGAGGGATATTCCATCGTATGTAAGTACCAAAATTTTTTGAACCATTTTTATATTTCCTGGGATATTTAAGGTGTACACAAGTTGAGGTCCTTGTAAGCAGTGCAGCCCTAAATTTTGGGGTGTCTGTGTCTTTTTGATTTTCAGTTTTCCCAAGGTATATTCCCTAGACTGGAAGTGCCCTTGGCTCTGTAGCTCTGTTGTTTACTTGTTTTAGGGAACACAATGCACTCCTCCAGAGAGGCAGTTGGCAATTTACATCCCGCCCATCAGCATAACAAGGCTCCCTGTTCTCCAGGGCCTGTCTTGCCTTTCTGGTTTTTACACATTTTGTGGATGTCCCTTTTGACCGGTGGGAAGTGATACTTCTTTGTAGTGCAGATTTGCATTGCCCGCTTGCTTGCTTGGCCAAAAGGGGCATATGCGTTTTCTCCTGAATATATTCAGGAGAAAACGCATACGCCCTTTTTGGCCAAGTGCATCATTGTCGAAGTTGTGCCCCTCTTCCTGTGCTTTAAAGGCGATTCCAACGTACCTCTTGAAATCTGTTTCCTGCTATTCTGCCTCGCTTTCAAGTCCGCCTCGTTGCCTTCCCTCAACAGATATTTGGACGATAGTTGTCCTTTATTACTCGGCCAGTTTGTGAATTGCTGTGCCCCTGAGCTCCATTTTTCAACTCGTTTTAGGTGAGCTGACCGCAAGTCCAAAATTTTGGTTCAGGACCTATACTGGTTCCCGGAGGGTGGCTGAGACTTTGGTTAATTCTTCTTCCTGCCGGGAAATTACAGTGATATGTGCCCGTCCAAATGCCTAACAGCTACTCTCTCATTGGTTCTCCCTCTTCCCTTTCATCCTCTGCCAAATTGGCAACCTGTGCGAACCAGGAGGTTAAAGGGGCTGTCTCTCCAAGTTGGGAGGTTGATAGTAAAGCAGATGGAAAGTCAAACCGGAGCACCAGGAGAGGGACTATTCGTTGAGTTTTAGAAACCTTTCGTATTCACAGTGTGTCCGTTCTCTAGGATTCCCGTACATGTTATATCTGTAGTAATATTCCCTTCAACCTGGAGAGTTGGGACCCATGGAATGTGTGCCATGCATTATTGCTTTAAAGGGTCTGCATTTGCTCACCCAATCTCACCAATCCTCTCAGTCCCAAGTGTCCAGCCTTATGCCACATCCAGCTGTCATTATAGATAGGGTCATTCCAGGTTTCATCAGAGACCCTGAAGGAATTGTAAAGAATTTCCCATTTTTTTTGTTTTGTTTTTGAAATTCCTTTTTATAGTGGGTTTGAGCTGATTCTCGCTGCCATGTTTATGCCATTCTAGACACACTTGATTCCCTTACGGAGACATATCAATACATAGGTTTTAAGATTCTTACTAGTCAGATATATTCCTCTGCGGGAAATATGGGGTTTTGAGTCCCTTTCACTGAGGAAGGTGTAGGTCTTGTCTATTCCATAGTTGGTTTTTGGAACGGTACCTGTGCTTATATCAAACTCTGGTTTTATGCATCACCCCACCTCTCCTTCCCCCTTAAGCAGGCATAAGAGTGTTTTCTAAATGTGAGACGCTGTTCTCTTTCCTAACTCAGTTCAAGTGTAGCCATGTTTACAGGATCTTCATAAGTCATATCTTATGATAAGTTTCTTTTTCTGTGTGACTTATTTCACTTAGAATCATCGTATCTGAATCCACCCATTTTGCTGCTACTGGTCTTATGACATTGATTTCATGGCTGAGGGATATTCCATCGTACGTAAGTACCACAATTTTTTGAACCATTTTTATATTTCCTGGATATTTAAGGTGTACCCAAGTTGAGGTCCTTGTAAGCAGTGCAGCCCTAAATTTTGGGGTGGCTGTGTCTTTTTGATATTCAGTTTTCCAAAGGTATATTCCTTAGACTGGAAGTGCCCTTGGCTCTGTAGCTCTGTTCTTTACTTGTTTTAGGGAACACAATGTACTCCTCC